>NC_134361.1:74683197-75283197 GCF_048569485.1 Anomaloglossus baeobatrachus | reverse complement strand
AAGACTGTCACACATCACATGTGCCTATTCCACTCTGAGGAGCATCCGTGACCAAATAACAGCGACCTCTGAAGTGACCTCATGTGGAATCAAGAATCTCACAGAGGAATAATATTTAAACAAGAAGTGATTTGCAACCACCCTGTCATTTTCTCCCTCGCAGCTCCTTTCCTTTATTTAATGGTGCTTTTTGTGCTACTTCCTTTTCCCAGCACTAATGAACTTTCTAATCAATACTTACGCTAAAGCATAATTAAGTATCTTTGTACATACAGTATAAGGTATGTATCACATTTAATTGCTCGTTACATTTTACAAAAAAAAAAGAAAAGTAAGTTTAAAAATTTTATCAGCAAATATATTGCTAAACTTAAAAAACACAATATACCGTATATACTCGAGTATAAGCCCCATTTTCAGAACATTTTTTATGCTGAAAATGCCCCCCTAGGCTTATGCTCGAGTGAAGTTCCCACTAAACATTATTCTCACCTGTCCTCCGTTCTTTCAGTGTCCTCTTACCTGCTTCTTGCAGACCGCACATAAACCCCTCCATTATTGTGTCCAGTGCACTGGGCTGCCGCTACAGTCATCGCTTTACTTCGGGGTGACTCGCGGGTCTTGCGAGGTGAATCTGCGCATGCGCCAACAGGTGATTTCCGGGATATTGATCTCAGTATTTAAACTCAGCATCCGAAGTGATAACCTCATAGCACCTCTCCCCTGATAGAGACTAAAGAATATTGTTCTACCGAAACGTACGTTGAGCTGGCTTGATGACTATTATTTGGAGACCGGCCTTCAGTACCACCACCTTTTATACCTTCACAAAGGCAACCTTACCCTGGGAACAAACCGTATTATCTACTGGGTATACCACCCTACGGACTTAGATCATGTATGCTAATGAAAGGCAATATGTCTGGGAGATATTGCAATATACAAATGATATTTCTTTATAGTTTACCCATTTTTGTGATAATATTGCATGATTGATTATACCCTTTGGGAATAATATGGGGTGGCTAAACCTATATTGGTATGGTCTCTGTTTTTAATGTCATTTTAACAACAAAAAACGTTTTTTCACCTTTTCTATAATAAAATGTTAATGTCTTTTGCAGTTTAAAAGCTCTTTTCCTCATTTTTTTTCTATAATATGCATATGAGCTTGTGCTATGTGTGGGATCTTGATACCATTCAGACCCACACTAAATTGTGTATGGTGTCACGGAGTTTTTTCCTAATCGCTTTACTTCAGTTGAATGCTTTGCGGCAGCGCTGCAAAGCATTCAGTTGCAGTAAGGCAATGACAACAAACAGCAGCAACAGCCCCGTGTACCGGACACGATCATGGAGGGGTCTATGTGCCTGCAGTCTGCAAGAAGCACCCCTCGATGATCGCAGTCGGGGATGGTGCTGCCGTTGCCATCATCACTTTACTGCAGTTGAATGTTTGTGGCGCCGCCCCCGCAATGCATTCAACTGAAGTAAAGTGATGGCAGCGGCCCCATGCACTGGATGTGATCATAGAGGGGTCTTTGTTCAGTCTGCAAGAAGCAGATAAGAGGACACCACAGGAATGGAGGACAGGTGAAAATATTTTTTTTGTGTGAATAAGAACCGCGGCATAATAGGGGACAAGAAGGGAACCAGAATGAGGACATTTCTAAAGGATGGGCACATTACTGCAGGACACAAGGATGGGGTACATTACTACAGGATGGGCATATTACTGCAGGATGGGGCACAAAGATGGGCATATAACAACAGGATGGGCACATTACTGCAGGATGGGGAACAAGGACATGCACATAACTACAGGATGGGGGCACATTACTAAAGGATGGGGCACAAGAATGGGCATGTTACCACAGGATGGGGCACATTAATACAGGATGGGCACAATACTACAGGATGGGGCACAAGAATGGGTACATTGTACAGGATGGGCCACAAGGATGAGCTCATTACTACAGGATGGGGCACAAGAATGGTCATATGACTACAGGATGAGGCACAAGAATGGGCATATTACTACAGGATGGGGCACATTACTACAGGATGGGGCACAAGAATGGGCATGTTACTACAGGATGGGGCACATTAATACAGGATGGGCACAATACTACAGGATGGGGCACAAGAATGGGTACATTAGTACAGGATGGGGCACAAGGATGAGCACATTACTACAGGATGGGGCACAAGAATAGGCATATTACCACAGGATGAGGCACAAGAATGGTCATATTACTACAGGATGGGGCACATTACTACAGGATGGGGCACAAGAATGGGCACATTACTACAGGACGGGGCACATTACTACAGGATGGGGCACAAGAATGGGCACATTACTACAGGATGGGGCACAAGGATGGGCACATTACTATAGGATCGGGCACAAGGATGGGGTACATTACTAAATGGCACAAGCATGGGCACGTTACATTTTATTGGTATCTATTTTATTTTTGAAATTTACCAGTAGCTGCTGCATTTCCCACCCTAGGCTTATACTCGAGTCAATAAGTTTTCCCAGTTTTTTGGGGTAAAATTAGGGGCCTCAGCTTATACTGGAGTATATATGGTAATATAATACAGTATTATATATTACTGCAATATGGCCCTCATGGAGACTTGTTAGTGAATGCTGTATTTAAAGAGATTTTTAAGGCAAATATATAGTGTACACTACAGGCATTAAAAGGATTGTCTGAAGAGATGATTATATCTTTAAGATTTCACATTCACCAGATTCGACTTTTTTTTTTGTTCAATTATTAGTAGAAATCTATTCTTCGGGCATCACAATACTGTAAACCTTTCAAATTACCTAAAAAGATGTGTGTAGCACTATAAAATCTCCTCGGATTATATTCTAAACCTGTTAAAGGGAACCTGTCATGTCATTTTTTTATGTTAAACCCCCAATGAGTTTTAAACAATGCAATGTGCATCAGTAACATGGTTTTAAAAAAAAAATTCCATGTATTTAGGTTAAGAAATACTTTATATGCTTTGGTGAATGCAGTAAATACCTTAGGTTTCACTCATAGGGGCGGCACTTTTGCTGGGATCAATCACTGTTACTCAAATTCAGGCATGATTCTTTTTTGAACTTAGTCACACCCCCAGCATTGTAATTGATTACACTACAGGTCTTTCAACATCACTTCTCTGCTGAGCTCCACCCATTACGGTCACATGATCACGACATCATCAGTACAGGTCCTTCACCATTTCTCCAATGTTGAGCTCTGGAGCTCATCATTGGAGAAGTGGTGGTGAAGGACCTGTACTGATGTAAAGATCATGTGACCATAAAGGGTGGAGCTTAGCAGAGAAGTGATGCTGAAGGAACTGTGGTGATCAGCAGAAGGAAAATGGCTCTGCAGGACCAATGTTGATGTCAGAATAATGTGACTGTAATGGGCAGAGCTAAGCAGAGATGTGATGTTTGAAAGACCTGTGGTGTAATCAATTACAATTCTGGGGGCATGACTAAGTTAAAAAAAGAATCATGCCTGAACTTGAGTGACAGTGACTGATCCCAGCAAAAGCTCCACCCCTATTACTGAAATCTCAGGTATTTACTGCATTCATCTAAGCATAAAAAGTATTTTTTTAAGATAAATACATGCAATTTTAGTGTACTTAGTAAATACATCCATGTTAGTGATACACATTGCATTATTTAAAACACATTGGGGCGGTTTAATATAAAAAAAATGACATGACAGGTTCCCTTTAAGCTCTATATCACAAATACAGCGTTAGTAAAGTTAAAGTGACGTCTATATAGAAATGAATGGTAACCTGGTAGTAACCAATAGCTGATTAATAACACAACACACTGACAGACATTTTATGTATTTTACAATGTAAAAACAGTCCAAAAATTATCCCTCCTTTACTCATTTGTGATTAGGCAGATGGTCTGTGCAGAACAATGACTCATACTGACAGTGTCGGTGTCAGAGGTCCCATCAACATGTTTAGAAGGAGAGGAATTATGTGCCATATATTCCATAACGTCCTCTGCTTCATCCCCAATAATAGACTTGCCAGAATCAAAGAAGGCAAATTGCAATCTGCCTGAATGGATAGTGCCGCTGGTGGTGGTACTGTGGCTGCTGCTAGCTGTTCACACATTCTTAGCCGTGGTATGTTTTTTTCTTTTATACTATGCTGTCATTTTGGCATTTGCTCTTACCATTTTTTTTTGTACCATACATTCTGTTTAACAATATAGTTCACTTTTAACAGTCTTTTCAATACCAATTATTCAACCCTTGCTAAAAAAGAATGTAATAAGAAAAGCTAAGTAGATATGTACAAATGGTGAAAGCAGAGCATGTGGCAGTGGGCTGCAATATAGGTATGGTGCGTACATTTGTCATATTGGACTAATAAAATAGGTGTGGAAAAACAGGTATGCACAGTTAAATGTCTACATTTTTTTCTATTTAACAAATTTCAACCAACTTGTCAGAAATCATGTGATGAGAAATTCTAGGCAGGTACATGTCAAAAAAGCCAGAACTAGCAATCGGGCTGTATTAGTGTGATGAGTATGGATGTAAAATTTGATTAATAAGACAGATGTGCACAAAAATAAAATTGTTTGCAAAACTCAAACTGTGGGAGGTAGAGAATTGCAGTTAAATGACTGGATTTGGAGAATTTTCTTTTTTGGTTTTTTTTTTAATTACTCCCCTCGTTACAAAAAAATGGAACTCAGTATAGTCACTTGTGAGAAGCATGAAGACTGTCTCTGTAATGTTCGCCTGGAACCAAAGTCTCAGAATGGCTGAGAGGCTAGACACCCACTAAGCAAGATCCCGATAACCCCGAATCCCTTTAATGCCTCTACATGGATTTGGAATTACTACAGGGCCCCGGAGATTGCAACCTGTGGAAGGCTGCAATCCCAAGAAGAGTAGTCGTCAGGCAGGGCCCAAACCAGGAGATACAGAAAACGGACAAAATCGGCAGACAATAGCATAGTCAGGAAGGCTAATGTCAAAACCGGAGATGGCAGTAAGGTACAAAATTGACAGGCAGTAGAGTAGTCAGACAGCAGGCAGAGGTCCATAGAGATCAATATACAGAGTAGGGTGAGAACCAGAGACAAGCAGTACTACAAAACTATATTTGGCAGTGACCAGCAGACAGGAGGGGGAATTAGAAGGGTGTGGTGTCTTCCCATTGGCTGTAGCTGAATGGTGGAAACTTCAGCTGGAAGACACATACCACCACAGTCAGCCAGTGGTACTGCAGATCCCAGACAAACCCAGCCAAGTTGATGAATGGAGCCTGCATCCACCAGAGCCACTGGCACCAACTCCTCTCCTATCACCAGCACTATCTACGGCGGAATACGAAGGCGCCTGGTGACCGAAGCAGAAGTCGCCGGAGCAGACTCCGGTAAGAACATGATCGTCTCTGACTGAAACTGATTTCAGACTTTTTTCTTGCGTTGAAATGTTATGCTGCCTTGCTGCTGTTTCCTAGTGCATTAAATTAAAGACAAATTTGTGCAATTGTAAATTAAGCACAGCAAAACAAACGCCAGCGATATATTGTCCTTTGTCAATCACATGGATCCTGACATTACTTTTGGCACCTCTCTTATTTCTCTTACTCTTTCACTTGAATCTCTGTATTTTTGCACTGTGACAATCATCTTCTTCAATCTGTAGTTCTACAACACAATAATGTCTGAAATATTTGTCCAAGGATTTAGGGATTTCTCTTTCTATCTCTATTACTGAGCTGTAAGCTCTGATTTTCTTTCACTACCCTAAAACACCAAAATAGCTGCTGAATTCCCAACCCAGGCTTTAATACAGGCTGTGATAGAATCCATACTATTTGGCTGTGCTATACTAAGTGATACGATAGCTGCAAGGGATTAATGTATGTGGAAGCCTACATTGTCATGTCAGCCTTCTGTGGTTCATGCAATCTTCTGCAGCGTGAAAATTAAAGCAAAATTGTTTGATTTTTCATAAAAACTGAATCACATATTATTAAAAATGTTCATGATATGCTAATTTCATAAAATTCGACATAAATAGAGATAATGCCCACTGCTTTCATTGGCAAATGTGTTACTACATTACTTCTCTACTGCAGGGAAAATTGAACACTTTCTGCAAAGAGCTATCGTTTTTTACGTAAATTTTAGGTCAGGCTGAGTTCCCATGTCCCGTAATCATCTGTTAGATTGAACCCAGCAGAAATCCATTCGCAAAAAAGTTGTGCAAAGACAAACTTTCTTATCCCTTGTTATATACTTTTTGGGTTAGTAAGATGCACTTTTTTTCCCCAAATAATGGGGGTGTATCTTACAAACCACATATGGCTTACTGGGGCGGCAGTGGTGGCGCAGGATCGGTGACACGGAGGGCTCGGAGGGAGTGTCATTGTAGTGGAGCAGCTCAGGAGGGTCAGTGTGCGGCAGCGGAGAGTCGGCGATACTGTGGGCTACTGGGGTGTCATGGCGGCGGGCACACACTGACTCTCTTGAACCGTGACACCCCCTCCTCTGAGCCCATAGCATCGCCAACCCTCCTGAGCCATGACACCCCCTCCTCCAAGCCCACATCTTCGCCTACCCTGCCTTCAGGGACTTTTTTGAGTCACTCCACCACCGCCGCTCCCCCTGATGAGCTAATATAAGAGGCACTGGGGTGTCATGGTGGCGGGCACACACTGACTTTCTTGAGCTGCGATACCCCCTCCTCTGAGCCCGCAGAATCGCCGACCCTCCTGAGCCACGACACCCCCTCCTCCGAGCCCACAGCTTCGCCTACCCCGCCATCTGGGACTTTTATGAGTCACTCCACCACCGCCGCTCCCCCTGGTGAGATAATATAAGAGGCACTAGGATTATTAGACATACCCTCATTTTAACAGTAAAAGATATTTATTATATTTATTTTCCTCCTTCAAATTTGGGGTGCGCCTTATAATCTGGTGCATCTTATAAAACGAAAAATAAACTGTCTGCCAGATCCATTTTTTTTAACATTGGAGTCTATGGGGAATGGATCTGTCAACGGATTGCTATTTAACCATCCATTTTTCTTGCATTTGTAACTGATCTATTTCAAATGGAAGAGAAATAGAAATCCGTTAATTGATGAGTTCTCCATAGACTCAAAAGTTAAAAATAAAACGGATCCAGCAAAAATCAGTTATTTTTTACTATTAGTTGTTTGCACAACTTTTTTTTCCCAACTGATCTTAGCAGGATCATTTCTAATGGTTGATTACCGGACATGTGCATTCACCCTACCAGTAGTAAGACAACTTGTATTCAGGTTGTACACATAGAAGCTATCCAATGGAGCCAGCTGACGATGGAGCCAATCCTGTAACTGGATTCTAATTCTTGATGGTTGATTCAAAAATACCCCACTAACATATTAATAAACACAGACTGTTCACCATATTTTCTGTCTTAATTTACATTTTTTTATATAAAGTTTATTACTAGGACCACAATATTTCATCCTTGTAATTGGATTGACTATTCCTTATTTTTCCCATTGTTTACTTATCCAATTTTTAAATGCTTAATTATACCTATAGAGTCTAGTCACTTTGTATTGTGAATTAATGAGGACACGTCACTTACCATAAATATGTAATTTTTTTTTACTTGTTGTAAATGAAGCTTTTTTTCCCTAAATTTGACATTGTTTATTTTTTGTTCCTTTGTCTCTCCATTCCTAAGATATCTCCTGTTTTTCTTATATGTAAATCTAATCTTTTTAGTCAACTGGGAGTGGTTCTTAAGATGACTCCTATAGAGAAAAGTTAAAATCCACTTGACTAACAAGACTAGATTTACATACAGGGAAGAGAAGGCCATATTTCAAGAATGGAGAGGATCGGGAAAAAAATAAGTTTTACATCAGGTAAACAAAATGACAAATTTATTAAAAGTAACAAGCGTTCTCTAAATTCTAATCTCGTATAAACCTATGGATGATTGAAAATGTTTAAGAACATTTTTTAGGACTGGTTTGAAGAACAATAACAACCACAATCTGAAACATCATTTTGTGACATACTATGTGTGTAATATGTTAATTCTATTTTTAATAATAATAGAGTAAAATCATTATATAAATTTCCAAGAACCAAAAATAAGTGAGAAATGTTAATGTAAGGCTATGTGCCCACGCTGCGGAAAATGCGCGGATTTTGCCGCGGATTTCTCGCGGAAAAGCCGCGGATTTTCCGAAAATCTGCAGCAGCGGCACTTCCAAGCCATTTCAATGGCATTTTGGAAATGCTGTGTCCATGCTGCGGATTTTTCCGCGGCGGATTTGCCGCGGATTTTGATCCGGAAAAATCTGCAGCATGTCAATTATTGTTGCGGATTTTGATCCGGATTTTGGCTATAGAATTGGGGGAAAAAAAAAAATCCGCATCAACAAAATCCGCGGCAATTCCGCGGTAAATCCGCGGCAAATCCGCGGCAAAAAATAGGTGCGGATTTGCCGCGAAAGTCGCGGATTTTCATGCAGAAAAATCCGCAGGTACATTCTACCGTGGACACATAGCCTAATAGTCAGCAGTGTCTAACAGATGGTTTCAGACTTGTCACCATCAATGCAGTATATATATATATATAGATTTATTTTTTTTCTCTCTAAAATGGACTAAGAGCCTTTGTGAGATCAAACTTACAATAAATATAATTGTAATCCATTCTCATATGTTGCTCTGGAGTAGCTTGTCTTTATGAAAAGGAACAGTAATGGTGTGGTGTTCCCTTAAGGAGGACCTTTCATCACATTTAGGTGCTAACCTGACACATCATAATAAAGTGTCTGAAGATCTGAAAACAAATGTCTGTATATCGTTATTTCTCTTATCATGCAGAGATATTGGGTTGTAAACCTTATATGCTCATTTCACTCTCAACCAATGGAGTATTGGTAAAGATTCTTCACTCGGGATGTTTACTTTTCCCATGTATGATGTTGACCAATTGTAAACAGTATGTATCATGCAGAGGGAAAAGAACACGCCCCCAGTGAATGTTAGAACTGGCTTTCTCTGTGTAATATGGTAAGATTCATGTCTAAACCATTCACAAAAATATTGCTGGCAACAACTACTTTATAGAGAAAGGAAAGAAGAGCTATGTATCATTATATCACCACTCTGTATCCTAGATATTGAGGAATATTGTTCCTCCTAATGCCCCCTTGATTAGCAGAAAAATTAGCATATAAAGTTTACAAGCTATCTCTGCAATGGCATTAGAAATAAAGGAATAATTAAGGTGTTTTTTTCAGATCTTCAGCCACTTAATCAGGATATGGCAAGTTCAGCACATACTATAAAATATGAGAGAGGTCCTCTTTAAAGCAATCTTCACCCCTCCCCCCCCTCCTGTTTCTGGCAAGGACCTGCAGGGGAGGCAATGTTGAGTGACTGTATACTACAAAGTCCTTTTTTTGGAAGTCCCAATTTGTGGTTTAGCGGCATAACTGTCTTGTTAAGGGCTAATCTAACTGTTCTGATGAATCCAAGTGATACGTTGAAGATTGATTGTGGCAATTTTATAAAAATGGAATGGCTTACTACAACCATTTGTAAGATTTAGGCATCACTATATTCTAGCTGCTGTGATTCGAGTGGGAGAAAAATGAAAAGCCTTGTCTTAAGGTACACTGGGACTGGACTATATTAACATGTAAGGGATAAAATTGGCCAAAACACCAAGGGATTTCATGATTCTACTTTACTGTTGCCAACTAACAATCATGCTTCCCTATTTAAGACTAGCATCCTACCAAGGCTATTATAATATTGGGATGCATTTCAAGTGGCATAGATGCTCAGAATTTGCCTCTATACAAGTCACTAGTATGACCACACTTAGAATACTGTGTGTAATTTTGTACTGTGTATAATTTTGGTCTCCAGTGTATAAGAAGGACAAAATTGAACTAGAGAGGGTGCAGAGAGCAGTGACCAAGGTTATTAAAGGGATGGATGAAATGTAGGACCAAGACCGGATACCAAACTTGGGGTTTGCACAATATGAGGGGACAGTACAGAGCATTCTCTAATGATTGTTTTACACCTAGGCCTGCAATTGGGACAAGGTATTCTATTACAGTTAGAGGAAAGGAGGTTTAACCATAATCACAGATGCAGATTCTTTACTGTAAAAGCAGTGAGACTATGGAACTCTTTGCCACATGATGTTGTAATGGTAGATTTGCTACTAAAGTTTAAGAGAGGCCTGGATGCCTTTCTTTAAAAATATAATATTGCCAGGTATGAACATTAGATTCTGTGACGTGAGGCTTTGATCCAGAAAACTAGTCTTACTGCCGTATGTGGAGTCAGGAAGGAATTTTTTTCCCTAATTTGGAGCTTTTGCCATCCTCTGGATAATTGTTAGGCTATAGGTTCAATTGGATGGACTTAAGTCTACCTTCAATCTTAAAAATATGAAACTATGTAAATTAAGAAGCAATAGAGCTAAATCATTAAGACAGGCATAGGGAAAGTCAGTGTTGAAGTGCCTATTAGAGTGCAATGTGCCAAATTCATTAAGAGGTGCATCCCACTTTATAATATCAATGTACCTTCTGAGTTAAATGTGCCAAAAATACTATTCCAGTCCAGGACTAGAATTGCATTTTTAGTGTACGTAACGACAGCATTTTTTCATGAGTTGGATGGTTGGGCATGGCCAAGTCCATTCGTCTCTAGCTCTTCCTCAGCTCTGCTCACGTTGGCAGAGTTGCAAGAAACTGGCATGGAAACGCCAAAATTCGCAACATTTTTGCACAACTCCGCATTGCACCAACTTTTTTTTAAGATATTTTTCTGGCAGAAAAGCTTTGAATAATTTGCCCCAATATCAATAAGCCATTCAAAACTGCTTTTTTTTTATAGGAGCAGCAACTGGTTTTATAATGAAAATCAGAGGAGGGAATATATCAGTTCACCAGCAGAGGAGTAACCATGTTGATATGTGCGGTACACGGCGAGTCTAGTTCGAACTCTGGGTTTGGCAACATGAAATAAATAGTGAAGACATTCCAGCAACTGCAGAGAGATATTCAATCCAAATTAAAACATTACATTTATTAGAAAAAAAGTTAAAAAATGATTATAAATAATACATATGATTCTATCCAGTGCTGCGCATTTTGAGTAAAAAGGGACTAAAAATGTTTTTACACAAAACGCATAGAATTGGGTAGCATCATATGTATTTTTTTTAATCTCATTACCTTTTTCTTTTGTTTTGAAGTGAAAAAGTAATTGCATACAAAAAAGCCAAAATTATCCCTTCATTACGGGCCTTTTCACGTTTATTTACCCTGCACAAGATAGAGTTCCCAGCAGCAATTCAGTATAGCTATAGAACATAATGAATTTCAAGAAGTTTGTGTGGCTTTCTAGCATATGAAAGGACAGGCAGCAGGATACTTGACTGTGTACAGCCGCCACTAGCCAAGAGGTGGGAAAGTTGCAATAATAAAGTATAGATATAATTCTTTTGTATTTTTTGCCAGGAGATGCAGTATTGCTGTAGGAATTTGGTGGATAAATTCCAGCACTACAATTTGCATTTCTTGGTAAAAAAAAACACACAATTTATTGCCAGGAGAGGCAGGTCTGATTGAACTTAGTTCACCTGAGGTGAGGTCACTGAGTTCAATCAGTTCACCTGAGGTGAGATTACCTGTAGTCACAGGTGGGGTACCATAGAAATCTACCCCACCTTTGAATGTGGTTAAAGTCAGTGACATCACCACTCACAGCTGCAGCTCAGTCAGTCTCTGCCTAAAGTCGCAGCATGCGGTCATATTCTGTAATTTGCCTGCTCACTGCAACTTCAGTATGTGGCAGAGTTGGGATCATCATGAGGCCTCATGTAGACTACATCTGACCTGGGTGCTTGGGGTTAATAAAATGGAGAAAGAGGGTGTTGTTTTTGTATTTTATTTCAAATAATGAATTTTTCAGTGTTTGTGTTTATTTCTTTTCACTTACATGGTAAGTAATGGGAGGGGGTGGAGATGCCTTCATCACTAATCTAGTGCTTCGTGGCAGCTGTGAGCTGTCATGAACCCCATATATTACCCCGATTGCCACTGCACCAAGGCAATCGGGATGAGCCGGCTAAAGTGCTGGAATTGTCACATCTAATGGATGCAACAATTCTGGCTGGCTGCAGGCTGCTATTTTAAGGCTGGGGGCCCAATAACCATAGGTCTCTCCATCCTGAAAATAGCAGCCCCCAGCTGTCGGCTTTATCATGGCTGGATATCAAAATTGGGGAGGATCGCATGCTGTTTTTTAAAATTATTTATTTAAATGATTGTAACAAAAATGCCACATAGTGTACCTCTTATTTTGCTACTCAACCAAGAAAAGCACACAGCAGGGGACTGCAGCCTGTAGCCATATACTTTATCTGTGCTGGATGTCACAATCTGAGGGACCTTAAGCCCATTTTTAAATTTATTTTTACATCACTATAGGGGAGCAGACAGGGTGTGTGATCCCAACCAATCACAAATGCTGTCACACAGTGTGGTTGTACGGTCTAACTGCAACCAATAACAGTTGCCGGGACTTACGGTGGGTGGGGGAAGCAGTGAATATGTATGAGGGTTAATGAGCAAACCCAGAAGTAGTGTTACAGTGGCGGGAAAGGTCGGTAAGATAACGGTCCTGCTTTATGCCTTATTTTCTTTCTTTTTCCTTTTTTTAAAAAAAAATCTAGCATTATTCGGGTGTCCTAATCCAAACAGTTACACTGATTTCCCTGAGAAGTCTTTGTTCGGAGTCTGTGCACGCACGCTAGGTATCCGGTATGGACCCCGCACTTTACAGTTCGGTTTCTCCCACCCCTAATAATTTCCTTTATACTTCACAAATAATTGCTACTTATTGTTGATAAAGGACATAAAATCCCCATAAAATACATATCAGCTTGTAGGTGTAACATAAAAAAAATGTAGAAAAAAAAATTAAATGTTGTAAAAAATATTTATTAAACATACATTTCAGTATTTTTGACAACTGGGAAATAAAAATGGGTCTGTTTGGCTTAAGTAATTAACATCTAATATAATTATTAAAAATAAAGCAAGGCTAAGATGATGCAACAATTTGGTGGAGAATGGAGTGTGCAAAATATGTCACCAAGAGAAGATAGAAGTGTATACTGGACACATATCATTGACACAAGTAGAACCATCCAACAACTCTTAAATACCAAAAAAAATGTACTTCTGAAATGTTCATTATAAAAATCACTTTATAATACTTCCCGCTGCAGAGCAGATGAGTCGAATGGGCGTCTCCGTTCTCCGGTGCTGGCGCCTCCTCTTTCGGCCATCTTCGTCCTCCTTCTGAAGCATCTGTGTATGACGAATCCTACGTCATCCACACTCTCAACTCCCGTGCAGACGCACTACAATACTTTGATCTGCCCTGCTCAGGGCAAATCAAAGTGCGCCTGTGCAGGACCTCAATACCGGTAAGTGTGGATGACATAGGACGCAGAAGAGGCTTCAGAAGAAGGAGGATAAAGATGGCCAAAAGAGGAGGCACCGACACCGGAGTACGGAGACACCCATCTGACCAATCTGCACCGCACCGACCATTTAGATGAGTATTATAAAGTGATTTTTATGTTCTACACAGTGGCCTAAGCTCTTATATACAGCATGTTAGAATGCTGTATATAAGAGCCCACTGGTAGTGGCCGCAGCTTATAGGCCCCAAAACTGGTGACAGGTTCCCTTTAAATGTTCATTAAATGTTGAAAAATCCGTTCTCATGGCACTAAAGTTCAAATCTCCCCATTTATGTAACTTGAGTTCCATATATACCTTTCATATGACTTTATATTTAGTATCTTACAATTACTCTGTAATTGCCCAAAGACATATTTTCATATTCCTCAGGTTTTTAACACTCTGATATCACACAGCTACCCATCCATGTTCCCGCACATGGCCACACAGCTGAAGACGATTTAGCAATAATATGACATCTCCATTACTTGGTAAAAAGACTATCAGAAATAATGAAGATTCACTTAGACATAACACGTTCCGTCAGAGCTGTCATTTTCTTGGCACTCTTACACAAATGAGTTTCTTTATCTGCTAATTTTTAAATTAGAAAGTAGAGTTGTCGAAAATGTTTCGGCAATCTCCGAAGTTGAGCAAATCCGGTCATTCGATAATTTTAGGGTAAACACGGTTTTGGGGCAGGTACAGCATGTGGATTCCCGAATAGATGTAGTTTAGGCATCTGTCAGCTGTATAATTTCTCTCTGAATGCTGAAGTAGTGTCAATTTATAACTCTACATAGCTTTGCTGTGCTCGGTGCCAGAATCACTCATGAATAGGACTCATTGTCACGGCTTGCTCACATGATTCTCCGTTACTCTCTTGCACTTTGCTTTTCTTCCTAATCATACAAAGCCTATGAAACATTAATATGAAACCTTTCCTTTCTACACGTGTTCCATTTAGTTATATTATCTATGGGATACATGGAACTCTCCGCAGCTATAAATAATGTGAGGTATGAAGAACTATTGGATGCTAATTAGAACAGTTTGGAAGCTTTGTATCCTCTATGTAGGCATGACATACTTAATATGCAAATATGAGCACAATTCATGAGCAGCTGCAGTCGGGGAAACAAGTCAGACAAAATGCAGTATTTGTTTCTGGAAAGAATCCTGGCTATATGGTGATAAACTTGATTTACTATACAATTATTAAGGAATTCCCTTAGCATCAATTTCCTATTATTTTCCCATCAGATGAGAAAAAGTAGCGAAGACGTAAAATTCCCCACAGCTGTTCTTGTAGCCTTCCATAGAATCTAGGTGAGAAACAAAATGCTGTATCTCAAACTGTTGCAATGACGATTTATTAAATATATACCGTATTTTTCGGATTATAAGACGCACTTTTCCTCCCAAAAATTTGGGAGGAAAATGAGGGGTGCGTCTTATAATCCGAATGTAGCTTACCGGGAGGTGGTTGAGAGACAGTAGCAATGCTGCGAGCATGTTTCTGTGGGCGCAGTGTTGCCGGCGGTGAGGCAGGGGCCATGCTGAAAAAGATGGTGGTGCATGCTTCAAATAATGGCACCCAGAGTTGGCGCATGCGCAGATGGAGCTCTCAGCTCAAGATCTCATCTGCATAGGAGCCCGTTGATCTCCCAGCAGCAGACTTAAGAAAAATGGCGCCAATGCGTGGATGAAATCTCAGCTTAGCATCGAGCAAATAGCTCAATCTGAGCATGTGCCGACTCTGGGCGCTATTTCTTTGAAGCCTGCACCGTTGACAGTTTGTGGCCCACAGCTGATGATTTTTTAAACTAAACTTTCTTGGATTTCAAAACCTATACATCCAAAGCTGACCACTTAAGGTATGTAGAGAATCAGCCTGATAGTGCCAGTATAGCACTGGCTTTAGGTTATATAGGAAAATCCTGGTGATTGGTGCACTTTAACTATGGTTTTATCCTATGTTTAGTGTGTCTATGATAAAAAAAAAAAAGTGGAACCGATAGAGAAAGATAAGAGAAGGGGATCATCAGTGTCCATAATCTCCACTGCATGTCACTGTATCTGTATGTCATATCTATGTTGATATGGCTTGATAAAGGCCATTTGAGGTTGAAAGTCACACATTTTTCTATGTGCTCTAACTAATAAAGAAGTTTATTGAGAAAGACATCTAATGCCTTAGATCTCTTTACCTTGGGTTACTTGGCAATATCTTGGAACGTTGCCCCGAGAAAGCACGGGTCTGAAGAAATGGTGAACGAGATTCTGTAATATAATCAAAGAAATACGGCACTCTGCTATAATATGGTGCCTGGATAGGGTCCAAATCCTAAATATTCTTTTTATTTACTTTTTTCCTCTATTTAATTTTTTTACTTTTTGACTTTCTCTTCTCTTTATTATATAATATATATTAGTCTATCTTATTATCATTTTTTACTGAACATCTGCTCCTTTCCATAATCATACCTATTATATTTATTCTTTATTTCAATCTCTTCCTCTCTTTTACTGCCATTCTTATCTAATATTTCTCGTTCTAGCACTAGCTAAATGCGTCTGTTCCGGTACCCTGTATGGGAATGACACATTTGATAACGCTTTGCCAACCATTTGCCAATCATATACATCATATCCGGTCACATGATAGACCTAGCTAATGTCTTTGTATTGCTCCTATGGCTAAACGAACGGGTCACTTTAGGCCACGTAATCGGGAACGTTCTAATTGGTATTATTCTGCCATTCAGTTGACAACCTTTATATCATATCCTGTCACATAATATATTACTCTTAGGGGTACTTTGCACGTTGCGACATCGCTACTGCGATCTCATCGGGGTCAAATCGAAAGTGATGCACATCCGGCGCCGGTAAGGACGTTGCAACGTGTAAAGCCTAGAAGCACCGATAAACGATCGCAAAAGCGTCGAAAATCGGTGATCTGTGTAGTGTCGGTCATTTCCATAATTTCGCTGCAGCGACAGGTACAATGTTATTCCTCGTTCCTGCGGCAGCACACATCACTGTGTATGAAGCCACAGAAGCGAGGAACATCTCCTTACCTGCGTCCCGCCTGCAATGAGGAAGGAAAGAGGTGGGCGGGATGTTTACGTCCCGCACATTTCTGCCCCTCTGCTTCTATTGGCCACCTGCCGTGTGACGTCGCTGTGACGTCGCACAACCCACCCCCATAGGAAGGAGGCGGCTCGCCAGCCAGAGCGACGTCGCAGGGCAGGTAAGTACGTGTGAAGCTGCCGTAGCGATAATGTTCGCTACAGCAGCTATCACAAGATATTGCATCTGCGACGGGGGCAGGGACTATCGCGCTCGGCATCGCTACAATCGGCTAGCGATGTCGCAGTGTGCAAAGTACCCCTTAGTAGCTTCCTTTACTTTCATTTTTAAACTAAACACGTGATTTCTGGTCGCACGGCTCATACTGACACGTTTGGTTGTATTTTGCCATCCACTTGCCAACCAGTGACGTTACTTCCGGTTATAGGACCGGATATGACGTCAGACAACGGCACATTTAAATAGCTCCTCTTTGTACACTTACACTAACGCATCTCCCTGGCGACGTGTTCGCATTTCCATATCGTGCTAACCTGCGGTGCATTCACAGCCTTTGACTAAACTCTGGTAAGATGAATTGTTTATCTATATTTTTTATATTAAAGTGTACTTTGTTTCCTTTCTCTTAGACTTGGCCCTGATACCTGGGAGATTGCCCTAAAAAGGAAAATAATGGTTTCATTTTTATTGCCTAGGACCTCTTGATGAACAGTTGATCCCCTTGATATATTTTTTTCATGTTTTCTCATGATGTTCTTTTGACGGAATGTATATGTTTATACACATATGTATGTATAATTAAGGCCCCTAATGTAGCTTATTATTTTTTTACTTTTTTATTTAATCCTTATGGTTTTTCCATCCCCTATACTGGTCTATCCACTAATAGATTTTGATGTATGTTGATAAATATATTATAGATCTATATATATATATATATATATATATATATATATATATATATATATATATATATATATATATATATACAGTCAGGGCCAGAGATATTTGGACAGTGACACAAGTTTTGTTATTTTAGCTGTTTACAAAAACATGTTCAGAAATACAATTATATATATAATATGGGCTGAAAGTGCACACTCCCAGCTGCAATATGAGAGTTTTCACATCCAAATCGGAGAAAGGGTTTAGGAATCATAGCTCTGTAATGCATAGCCTCCTCTTTTTCAAGGGACCAAAAGTAATTGGACAAGGGACTCTAAGGGCTGCAATTAACTCTGAAGGCGTCTCCCTCATTAACCTGTAATCAATGAAGTAGTTAAAAGGTCTGGGGTTGATTACAGGTGTGTGGTTTTGCATTTGGAAGCTGTTGCTGTGACCAGACAACATGCGGTCTAAGGAACTCTCAATTGAGGTGAAGCAGAACATCCTGAGGCTGAAAAAAAAGAAAAAATCCATCAGAGAGATAGCAGACATGCTTGGAGTAGCAAAATCAACAGTCGGGTACATTCTGAGAAAAAAGGAATTGACTGGTGAGCTTGGGAACTCAAAAAGGCCTGGGCGTCCACGGACGACAACAGTGGTGGATGATTGCCGCATTTCTTTTTCACTTTCTTTGGTGAAGAAGAACCCGTTCACAACATCAACTGAAGTCCAGAACACTCTCAGTGAAGTAGGTGTATCTGTCTCTAAGTCAACAGTAAAGAGAAGACTCCATGAAAGTAAATACAAAGGGTTCACATCTAGATGCAAACCATTCATCAATTCCAAAAATAGACAGGCCAGAGTTAAATTTGCTGAAAAACACCTCATGAAGCCAGCTCAGTTCTGGAAAAGTATTCTATGGACAGATGAGACAAAGATCAACCTGTACCAGAATGATGGGAAGAAAAAAGTTTGGAGAAGAAAGGGAACGGCACATGATCCAAGGCACACCACATCCTCTGTAAAACATGGTGGAGGCAACGTGATGGCATGGGCATGCATGGCTTTCAATGGCACTGGGTCACTTGTGTTTATTGATGACATAACAGCAGACAAGAGTAGTCGGATGAATTCTGAAGTGTACAGGGATATACTTTCAGCCCAGATTCAGCCAAATGCCGCAAAGTTGATCGGACGGCGCTTCATAATACAGATGGACAATGACCCCAAGCATACAGCCAAAGCTACCCAGGAGTTCATCAGTGCAAAAAAGTGGAACATTCTGCAATGGCCAAGTCAATCACCAGATCTTAACCCAATTGAGCATGCATTTCACTTGCTCAAATCCAGACTTAAGACGGAAAGACCCACAAACAAGCAAGACCTGAAGGCTGCGGCTGTAAAGGCCTGGCAAAGCATTAAGAAGGAGGAAACCCAGCGTTTGGTGATGTCCATGGGTTCCAGACTTAAGGCAGTGATTGCCTCCAAAGGATTCGCAACAAAATATTGAAAATAAAAATATTTTGTTTGGGTTTGGTTTATTTGTCCAATTACTTTTGACCTCCTAAAATGTGGAGTGTTTGTAAAGAAATGTGTACAATTCCTACAATTTCTATCAGATATTTTTGTTCAAACCTTCAAATTAAACGTTACAATCTGCACTTGAATTCTGTTGTAGAGGTTTCATTTCAAATCCAATGTGGTGGCATGCAGAGCCCAACTCGCGAAAATTGTGTCACTGTCCAAATATTTCTGGACCTAACTGTATATATATACATAAACAATGCTATATATTAATTTTGGACTTTGTTATTGGTGAATGTTTTTCACATATGTAATGTATATTTTTTTCTTTTCTTCACTGTATAGTGTGACTCTGATGAAGGTTGTATTAAAAGACCGAAACGTCAAAATACGGTATTCATTGTAAACACATGTTCACACGCTGAGTTATAATAAAGCACCTGTTACCACGCATCCTTTTCTGAGTGCCGGATTCTTTCTGAGGATTTATATGAACGAGATTCTATGACATGAGCCATTACAATTCTTGTTATACAAACCAATTGGGATTCTGCACCACGTGGTTTTTTTTTTTTTTCATTTTATTTAGTTCTATATATAATTATTTTGTAAGTTCATATCCAGTTTATATCCATTTAGTATTCCTTCTGTTTTCCTGGCATTATTACTAATCATGTCCTGGGTAATATTGTGTTACTTTTATGCCAAACGTGATGATAAAAAATGTTATATTTTGCCATTTTTTGGTTTATTTGCTATGATATGATCTGGATGTTTAAATTAGAACTATTTTTTTACTATTAAGAGGACTATGGGGATTGCATTATAATATATGGAGGACTATGGGGTATGCATTATAATATATGGAGGACTATGGGGTGAATGATAGTATAGGGAGGATTATAGGGGTGCATAATGCCAAATGGAAGGCAATTTGGGGTCCATTATACTCTATGGAGGACTATTGAGGGTGCATAATACTATATGAAAGTACAATGTGGGGCCCATTATACTATATGGAGGACTATGCGGTGTATTATACTGTATGGGAGGCAATTTGGGGTCCATTATACTATATGGAGGCCTATGGGAAGTGAATTATACTGTTAGGGCCAGGTGGACGGGCAGACCCAGGAGGTGGATCCACTGGGCCGAACTCCTTGATGATGGTAAGGGGTCCGGTAGCTGGAGCACTACAGGTAGCAGGACAGTCCGTGCACAAGAGTATAATGGAGAAGTCCCTGGGACCACGGAGTCACTGATGGTAGTCCGGGTGACGGAGCTCAGGTTCGGAAGCCGAGATGATGTCAGGCGGAGTCCGGAACCGTTGGAGCGAGATGACGGGTCACCACAGGGATCAGAGATGGTACGGACTGTCAGGATGGCAGATAGGCAGCGTTCGGGGTGCGGGATTCGGCAGGACCGGATGGCAAGGCAGGATCGGCTCTAGAAGAGAGAGAGGTGAGTATCTCACAGGAACACAAGGAGACCTGACTCCTAGCTTGGGAAACACGAAGAACAGGCCCCGCCCACTTGGACACTAAACCCCTTTATACCCTGTACCTGTGTGCTTCATTTCCTGTCAGTGGACGCTGGCCCTTTAAGAAAGGGTCAATGACCGCGCGCGCGCCCTAATGCGCATGCGCGCGGCCCGGGTGCCAGAAGCCAGAGCAGGAAGCTGTGAGGAGGAAGCAGCAGAGCCGGGCTGGGGCTGAGAAGCCGACGGGCGCCGGGAGCGGGGACCAGGACGCCTGGGAAGCGCAGGCAATGGAGGCTGGAGAGCGGGGAGCGGCGGAGACCGGACCGAAGAACCGGGGAGCGAGGCAGGGGAGCTGAGGAGCGTGGCAGGTGAGCCGGGGAGCAGGGCAGGGGACCCGGGGAGCGTGACAGTACCCCCCCCCACGCCCCCCTCCCCGCAACCGGGACAGGAAGGCACGGATCAGAGGAGTGCCCACATTCTCCCGAGGCTCCCAGGACCTATCCTCAGGACCATACCCTGCCCAGTCCACCAGGAAGAACTGTCGACCCCGTACGGTCTTCATGGCCACGATATCCCTTACTGCATAGATGTCGTCATCGGCAAGAGGAGGAGGAGCCGAACTGGCAGCAGCGGAGAAGGGACCAAGGACAACCGGCTTGAGCAGGGAGACGTGGAAGGAGTTGGGTATCCTCATCGTGGCCGGGAGCTGTAGCTTGTAGGAGACCTCATTGATCTTGCTGAGGACTTTAAACGGCCCGATGTAGCGAGGACCCAGCTGTAGGATGGTAGCTTCAATCGGACGTACTTGGAGGCAAGCCAGACGAGATCTCCAGGAGAGAAACACGGAGGGTCCAGACGTCTCTTGTCCGTGTGTCTCTTCATCCGCAGGGAAGCACGTTCAAGGGACCTCTTGACAGAGTCCCAAATCGTAGAAAAGTCACGGACTACAGCATCAGCAGCAGGAACATCCGAGGAAGAGGATACAGGTAAAGGGACGGAAGGCTGAAGTCCGTAAACGACATGGAAGGGAGAGCTGGAGGAGGACTCACTGACGTGGTGGTTATGGGAGAATTCAGCCCAAGGAAGAAGCGTGGACCAGTCGTCATGATGGGCGTTGACGTAGTGACGTAAGAAGGAGGTCAAGATCTGATTGACCCGTTCCACTTGGCCGTTCGACTGAGGATGGTAAGCTGAAGAAAAGTCCAGAGTCACTCCCAGATGTTTGCAGAGAGCCCTCCAGAAGCGGGAGGTGAACTGAGTTCCTCTGTCGGACACAATGTGTGATGGAAAGCCATGCAAGCGGAAGATGTGAAGTATATAGGCGTCCGCGAGTTCTTGGGCAGAGGGCAGTCCAGTCATAGGGACGAAATGAGCCATTTTAGAGAATCGATCCACCACGACCCATATGACTGTGTGTCCGGAGGACAATGGCAAGTCCGTAATAAAGTCCATCGCAATGTGTTGCCACGGAACTGAGGGTATAGGCAGAGGCAGAAGACGGCCATATGGCAGGTGTTTGGGCGTCTTGTTCCTGGCACAAGAGGAGCAGGCAGAGACAAAAGAAGCGACGTCCGTGCGAAGGGATGGCCACCAGTAATGACGTACAATCGCACTCCATGTTCTCTTCTGACCAGCATGACCGGCTGTTTTCGAGGCATGGCCCCAGTGTAACACTTTTTGCCTGTCAGTCTCAGAGACATAGGTCTTCCCGGGCGGTATCTGGGCCAGGGTGACAGGAGCCACCGGAATGATTTTACTAGGACAGATGATGGGTTGAGATGTCTCCTCCTCCTGCTCCATGGGCATGAAAGACCTGGACAAGGCATCAGCGCGTACATTCTTGTCCGCGGGTCGGAAATGGAGCTGGAAATCGAATCTGGCAAAGAACAAGGACCACCTGGCTTGCCGTGGGTTCAGTCGCTGAGCAGACCGCAGATATTCCAGGTTCTTGTGGTCCGTGTAAATAATAACGGGGTACACTGCTCCTTCCAGAAGGTAGCGCCATTCCTACAGAGCCAGTTTGACTGCCAATAGTTCTCGGTCACCGATGGTGTAGTTGCGTTCAGGCGCTGAGAAGCTCTTGGAGAAAAAACCGCAAGTCACCATCTTCCCGGAGGAGGTCTTCTGCATGAGCACTGCTCCGGCTCCCGAGGAGGAGGCATCCACCTCCAAGGTGAACTGGCGGTTTAACTCCGGACGGTGAAGTACAGGAGAGGAGGCAAATGCCTGCTTCAGAGAGCCAAACGCGGCGTCGGCCGCAGGTGACCAGTCCTTTGGATTAGCCCCCTTCTTGGTCAAGGCGGAGAGAGGAGCAGTCAGAGCAGAGAAGTGAGGGATGAACTGGCGGTAGTAGTTGGCGAATCCCAGAAAGCGTTGGATTGCCTTCAGTCCAGAAGGAGGAGGCCAGTTGAGAATGGAGGAGACCTTCTTTGGATCCATCTGCAGTGCGGTATCGGAGATGATGTAACCCAGGAAGGGGAGAGAAGACTGCTCAAAGACACATTTCTCGTACTTGGCGTACAGGCGATTCTCTCTCAGTCTTTGTAGAACCAGCTGCACGTTCTCTCTGTGGGTCTGGAGGTCCGGAGAGAAGACAAGGATATCATCCAGATACACCACCACACAGACATAGAGAAGGTCTCGGAAAACGTCGTTCACCAATTCTTGAAAGACTGCTGGTGCGTTACACAGGCCGAAGGGCATCACGCAGTATTCATAGTGCCCATCGCGAGTATTGAACGCGGTCTTCCATTCGTCCCCAGAGCGGATGCGGACCAGGTTGTAGGCACCCCGAAGATCCAACTTGGTGAACACACGAGCTCCTCTAAGCCGATCAAACAATTCGGGGATGAGCGGCAGGGGATACTTGTTTTTCACGGTGATTTGGTTCAATCCCCGGTAGTCTATGCATGGGCGTAAGTCGCCTTCTTTCTTCTTAACGAAGAAGAAGCCTGCTCCAGCAGGAGAGGAGGATCTCTGAATGAATCCCCTTGCCAGGCTCTCTGTGATGTAGGTAGACATGGCCCTTGTCTCGGCTGGAGACAGCGGATATATCCGTCCTCGAGGAGGTGTAGTTCCCGGGAGCAGGTCGATGGCACAATCGTATGGACGATGTGGCGGAAGTACCTCTGATTCCTTTTTATCGAAGACATCCGCGAAGGACCAATAGGCCGAGGGCAGTCCCGGTAGGGACTCTGGAACCGGAGGTCGTCGGATGGGTTGTATGGTCTTCAGACAGTTTTCATGGCAAGAAGAGCCCCATCGGGTGATTTCACCAGTGCCCCAGCTGACTGATGGCTCGTGTGTCCGTAACCAGGGAAGTCCCAGCAGGATTTGATGGGACATGTGTGGAAGGACGTAGAGAGCGATGGTCTCGGTGTGCAGGGCACCGATACGCAGTTCGACCGGCTTGGTGATCCATGAGATGGTGTCAGAGAGGGGTCTCCCATCCACAGAGGCAATCACGAGGGGTTTGTCGAGTGGAGTAACAGGCACCTGGTACTTGTCCACCGTGGCTTGCTGGATGAAATTGCCTGCTGCCCCAGAATCGAGGTACGCCTCAGCCGTGAACCGCGTCTCTCCCGTTGTCACTTGTACAGTCCACATAACCGGGTCTGAGAGAGTCCCAGCACCTAGGGTGGCCTCTCCTACCAACCCTAGGCTTTGGAGTTTCCCGACCTTTCTGGACAGGAGCGTAGCAGGTGTGTGCCCTCTCCGCAGTAGAAGCAGAGGCCCTTGGCGAGCCGCTCTGCTCGGCGTTGTTCAGACTGCCGCACACGGTCGATCTGCATGGGCTCGTGGACGGAGACACCAGATGCCGTTGACTGAAGTACGGCGGGCTTCTGCGGAGGAGAGGAATGCCGTACCGGACGTCTCTCACGGGACACTTCTTTGGATCGCTCCTGAAAGCGAATGTCCACTCGAGTCGCTAGGGTAATCAGGGCATCCAGGGTGGACGGTACGTCACGGCCAGCCAGCTCATCTTTAATTCGACCCGAGAGTCCTTCCCAGAAGGCGGCGGTTAGAGCCTCGTTGTTCCACCCGAGTTCCGAAGCCAAGGTGCGAAAACGGATGGCGTATTGACCCACCGTCAGAGTCCCCTGACGTAACCGGAGAAGAGATGAGGCAGACGCGGAGGCGCGTCCGGGCTCGTCAAAGGTGCCACGAAATGCCTGCAGGAACTCCTGGATGTTTGTGGTCACAGGATCCTCCTTTTCCCACAAGGGGTTCATCCACGCCAGTGCCTCACCCTCTAGATGGGACATGATGAACGCGACCTTGGCTTGGTCGGAGGCAAACAAATGCGGCAGCTGCGTGAAATGGAGGGAGCATTGGTTTATGAAACCCCTGCAGGTCTTGGGATCTCCGGCGTACCGGGGTGGTGAGGCCAAACGAAGTCTGGAAGCATCCGAAGAGGCTGCCACGGGGGCTGGAGCCGTGGATTGGCTAGTGGAAGCCCGAGATGCTGAATATGTAATTGACGCTTGTAGCGTGTTCAGGCGGGCGTCCACCGAAGTCATGAAGTTCAGCATGCGGGTCTGGGTCTCACGCTGGCGTTGGAGTTCCTCCTGCAAGGCCGCTAGTGCTTCAGCGGGATCCATGGCCTGTTCTTACTGTTAGGGCCAGGTGGACGGGCAGACCCAGGAGGTGGATCCACTGGGCCGAACTCCTTGATGATGGTAAGGGGCCCGGTAGCTGGAGCACTACAGGTAGCAGGACAGTCCGTGCACAAGAGTATAATGGAGAAGTCCCTGGGACCACGGAGTCACTGATGGTAGTCCGGGTGACGGAGCTCAGGTTCGGAAGCCGAGATGATGTCAGGCGGAGTCCGGAACCGTTGGAGCGAGATGACGGGTCACCACAGGGATCAGAGATGGTACGGACTGTCAGGATGGCAGATAGGCAGCGTTCGGGGTGCGGGATTCGGCAGGACCGGATGGCAAGGCAGGATCGGCTCTAGAAGAGAGAGAGGTGAGTATCTCACAGGAACACAAGAAGACCTGACTCCTAGCTTGGGAAACACGAAGAACAGGCCCCGCCCACTTGGACACTAAACCCCTTTATACCCTGTACCTGTGTGCTTCATTTCCTGTCAGTGGACGCTGGCCCTTTAAGAAAGGGTCAATGACCGCGCGCGCGCCCTAATGCGCATGCGAGCGGCCCGGGTGCCAGAAGCCAGAGCAGGAAGCTGTGAGGAGGAAGCAGCAGAGCCGGGCTGGGGCTGAGAAGCCGACGGGCGCAGGGAGCGGGGACCAGGACGCCTGGGAAGTGCAGGCAATGGAGGCTGGAGAGCGGGGAGCGGCGGAGACCGGACCGAAGAACCGGGGAGCGAGGCAGGGGAGCCGAGGAGCGTGGCAGGTGAGCCGGGGAGCAGGGCAGGGGACCCGGGGAGCGTGACATATACTATATGGAGGGCTAAAGGATGGAAGGTCATTTGTTACATCTCCTTTCACAGGGTGTTTGTATTGGGTGGTGGCCATTCCTGTGGTGGTTGTGCATCATTGGGACAGTGTGGCCTGGAGTCATGGGGACTCAGCCTTGTAGCATAGATCTTGTGAGGCACCAGGTCACCTGCCTTGCTGCTTGCTGGTGCATTGTCGCTGTGGCCGAGGTTGGCGTGGGGTGCCACACCTTTAAGCCTTCAAATAGGTTAGAGACCCACTCAGAGGTTTGCCGTGACGTGTCAGTGGGCTTCATACAGTTTGATCAGAATGTTAAACCAAGAACCTCATGTACAGGTATATAACTTTTTGCCTAACGGCATTAGATCAAAGTATGATTTTTGGATGTGCGGTCCATGTCTTTTTCTCCAGCTATGTTACTGTTAGGGCCAGGTGGACGGGCAGACCCAGGAGGTGGATCCACTGGGCCGAACTCCTCACTGAAGGCAAGGGGTCCGGTAGCCGGAGCACTACAGGTAGCAGGATAGTCCGTGCAAAATAGTGGAATGTCCCTGGGACCACGGAGTCACAGATGGTAGTCCGGGTGACGGAGATCAGGTTCGGAGGCCAAGATGTTGTCAGGAAGAGTCCGGAACTGATGGAGCGAGAGGACGGGTCACCACAGGGATCAAAGATGGTACGGATTGACGGGATGGCAGATAGTCAGCGTGCGGGGTTCGGGAATCGGCAGGACCGGATGGCGAGGCAGGAGCGGCTCTAGAAGAGAGAGAGGTGAGTATATCACAGAGACAAGGAGACCTGACTCCTAGCTTAGGAAACATGAAGAACAGGCCCCGCCCACTTGGACATTAAACCCCTTTATACCCTGTACCTGTGTGTTCAATATCCTGTCTGTGGACGCTGGCCCTTTAAGAAAGGGTCAATGACCGCGCGCGCGCCCTAATGCGCATGCGCGAGGCCCGGGTGCCAGAAGCCAGGGCAGGGAGCGGCGAACAGGAGGCAGGGGAGCCGGGCTGGAGCGAAGCTGACAGCGGACGCTGGAAGCGGGGACCGGGACGCCTGGGGATCCTAGGTGAGGAGGCCTGGAGGCTGTGGAGCGGGGGACGCCGGACAGAGGAGCCGGGGAGCGAGCCAGGGAAGCCGGGGAGCGTGGCAGGGAAGCCGGGGAGCTGGACAGGGGACCCGGGGAGCGTGACAGTACCCCCCCCACGCCCCCCTCCCCGCAACCGGGACAGGAAGGCACGTATCAGAGGAGTACCCACATTCTCCCGGGGTTCCCAGGACCTATCCTCAGGACCATACCCTGCCCAGTCCACCAAGAAGAACTGCCGGCCCCGTACGGTTTTCATGGCCACGATATCCCTTACCGCATAGATGTCGTCATCGGCAATAGGAGGAGGAGCCGAACTGGCAGCAGCGGAGAAGGGACCAAGGACAACCGGCTTGAGCAGGGAGACGTGGAAGGAGTTGGGTATCCTCATCGTGGTCGGGAGCTGCAGCTTGTAGGAGACCTCATTTATTTTGCTGAGGACTTTAAACGGCCCAATGTAGCGAGGACCCAGCTTGTAAGATGGTAGCTTCAATCGGACATACTTGGAGGCAAGCCAGACCAGATCTCCTGGAGAGAAACACGGGGGATCCAGACGCCTCTTGTCTGCGTGTCTCTTCATCCGAAGGGAAGCACGTCCAAGGGACGTCTTGACAGAGTCCCAAATGGTTGTAAAGTCACGGAGTACTGCATCAGCAGCAGGGATGTCCGAGGAAGAGGATACAGGTAATGGGACGGAAGGCTGAAGTCCGTAAACGACATGGAAGGGGGAGCTGGAGGAGGACTCACTGACGTGGTGGTTATGGGAGAATTCAGCCCAAGGAAGAAGCGTGGACCAGTCGTCGTGATGGGCGTTGACGTAGTGACGTAAGAAGGAGGTCAAGATCTGATTGACTCGTTCCACTTGGCCATTCGACTGAGGATGGTAGGCTGAAGAAAAGTCCAGAGTCACTCGCAGATGTTTGCAGAGGGCCCTCCAGAAGCGGGAGGTAAACTGAGTTCCTCTGTCGGACACAATGTGTGATGGAAAGCCGTGCAACCGGAAGATGTGCTGTATGTAGGCGTCAGCGAGTTCCTGGGCTGAGGGCAGTCCTGCCATAGGGACGAAATGAGCCATTTTGGAGAACCGATCCACCACGACCCATATGACTGTGTGTCCGGAGGACAGAGGCCAGTCCGTAATAAAGTCCATTGCAATGTGTTGCCACGGAACAGAGGGTATAGGCAGAGGCAGAAGACGGCCATATGGCAGATGTTTGGGCGTCTTGTTCCTGGCACAAGAGGAGCAGGCTGAGACAAAAGAAGCGACGTCTGTGCGAAGGGATGGCCACCAGTAGTGACGTACAATTGTACTCCATGTTCTCTTCTGACCAGCATGGCCGGCTGTTTTCGAGGCATGGCCCCAGTGCAACACTTTTTGTCTGTCGGTTTCAGAGACATGGGTCTTCCCGGGCGGTATCTGGGCCAGGGTGACAGGAGCCACCGGAATGATTTTACTAGGGCAGATGATGGGCTGGGATGTCTCCTCCTCCTGCTCCATGGGCATGAATGACCTGGACAAGGCATCTGCGCGTACATTCTTGTCCGCGGGTCGGAAATGGAGCTGGAAATCGAACCTGGCAAAGAACAAGGACCACCTGGCTTGCCGTGGGTTCAGTCGCTGAGCAGATCGCAGGTATTCCAGGTTCTTGTGGTCCGTGTAAATGATCACGGGGTACACTGCTCCCTCCAGAAGGTAGCGCCATTCCTCCAGAGCCAGTTTGACTGCCAATAGCTCTCGGTCACCGATGGTGTAGTTGCGTTCAGGCGCAGAGAAGCTCTTGGAGAAGAAACCGCAAGTAACCATCTTCCCGTAGGAGGACTTCTACATGAGCACTGCTCCGGCTCCCGAGGAGGAGGCATCCACCTCCAAGGTGAACTGTCGGTTTAACTCCGGACGGTGGAGCACAGGGGAGGAATCAAATGCCCGCTTCAGGGAGCCAAACGCGGCATCGGCCGCAGGTGACCAGTCCTTTGGATTAGCCCCCTTCTTGGTCAAGGCGGAGAGAGGTGCAGTCAGAGCAGAGAAGTGAGGGATGAACTGACGGTAATAGTTTGCGAATCCCAGAAAGCGTTGGATTGCCTTCAGTCCAGAAGGAGGGGGCCAGTTGAGAATGGAAGAGACCTTCTCAGGATCCATCTGCAGGCCGGTATCGGAGATTACGTAACCCAGGAAGGGAAGAGAAGACTGCTCGAAGACACACTTCTCGTACTTGGCGTACAGACGATTCTCCCTCAGTCTTTGTAGTACCAGCTGCACGTTCTCTCTGTGGGTCTGGAGGTCCGGAGAAAAGACCAGGATGTCATCAAGATACACCACCACACAGACGTAGAGAAGGTCTCGGAACACGTCGTTCACCAATTCCTGAAAGACTGCTGGTGCGTTACACAGGCCGAAGGGCATCACACAGTATTCATAGTGCCCATCGCGAGTATTGAACGCGGTCTTCCATTCGTCCCCTGAGCGGATGCGGACCAGGTTGTAGGCACCCCGAAGATCCAACTTGGTGAACACACGAGCTCCTCTAAGCCGATCAAACAATTCGGGGATGAGCGGCAGGGGGTACTTATTTTTCACGGTGATTTGGTTCAATCCCCGGTAGTCTATGCATGGGCGTAGGTCGCCTTCTTTCTTCTTAACGAAGAAGAAGCCTGCTCCAGCAGGAGAGGAGGATCTCCGAATGAATCCCCTTGCCAGGTTCTCTGTGATGTAGGTAGACATGGCCCTTGTTTCGGCAGGAGACAGCGGATATATCCGACCTCGAGGTGGTGTAGTTCCCGGGAGCAGGTCGATGGCACAATCGTATGGATGATGTGGCGGAAGTACCTCTGATTCCTTTTTGTCAAAGACGTCCGCGAAGGACCAATAGGCCGAGGGCAGTCCTGGTAGGGACTCTGGAACCGTAGGTCGTCGGATGGGTTGTATGGTCTTCAGACAGTTCTCGTGGCAAGAGGAGCCCCATCGGGTGATTTCACCAGTGCCCCAGCTGACTGACGGTTCGTGTGTCCGTAACCAGGGGAGTCCCAGCAGGATTTGATGGGACATGTGTGGGAGGACGTAGAGAGCGATGTTCTCGGTGTGCAGGGCACCGATACGTAGTCCTACTGGCTTGGTGATCCACGAGATGGTGTCAGAGAGGGGTCTCCCATCCACAGAGGCAATCACGAGGGGTTTGTCGAGTGGAGTAACAGGCACCTGGTACTTGTCCACCGTGGCCTGCTGGATGAAATTGCCTGCTGCCCCGGAATCGAGGTATGCCTCGGCCGTGAACCGCGTCTCTCCCGTTGTCACTTGAACAGTCCACGTAACCGGGTCTGAGAGAGTCCCAGCACCTAGGGTGGCCTCTCCTACCAACCCTAGGCTTTGGAGTTTCCCGGCCTCTCTGGACAGGAGCATAGAAGGTGTGTGCCCTCTCCGCAGTAGAAGCAGAGGCCCTTGGCGAGCCGTGCTGCTCGGCGTTGTTCAGACTGCCGCAAACGGTCGATCTGCATGGGCTCGTGGACGGAGACACCAGATGCCGTTGACTGAAGTACGGCGGGCTTCTGCGGAGGAGAGGAATGCCGTATCGGACGTCTCTCACGGGACACCTCTTTGGATCGTTCCTGAAAGCGAATGTCCACTCGAGTTGCTAGGGCAATCAGGGCATCCAGGGTGGACGGCACGTCACGACCAGCCAGCTCATCTTTAATTCGACCCGAGAGACCTTCCCAGAAGGCGGCGGTTAGAGCCTCATTGTTCCACCCGAGTTCCGAAGCCAAGGTGCGAAAACGGATGGCATATTGACCCACCGTCAGAGTCCCCTGACGTAACCGGAGGAGAGATGAGGCAGACGCGGAGGCGCGTCCGGGCTCATCAAAGGTGCCACGAAATGCCTGCAGGAACTCCTGGATGTTAGTGGTCACAGGGTCCTCCTTCTCCCACAAGGGGTTCATCCACGCCAGTGCCTCACCCTCTAGATGGGACATCATGAACGCGACCTTGGCTTGGTCGGAAGCAAACAAATGCGGCAGCTGCTTGAAATGGAGGGAGCATTGGTTTATGAATCCCCTGCAGGTCTTGGGATCTCTGGCGTACCGGGGTGGTGGGGCCAGACGAAGCCTGGAAGCATCCGAGGAGGCTGCCACGGGAGCTGGGGCCGTGGATTGTCCAGTGGAAGCTCGAGATGACGAAGATGTAACCGACGCTTGTAGCGTGTTCAGGCGGGCGTCCACAGAAGACATAAAGTTCAGCATGCGGGTCTGGGTCTCACGCTGGCGTGTGAGTTCCTCCTGCAAGGCCGCTAGTGCTTCGGCGGGATCCATGGCCTGTTCTTACTGTTAGGGCCAGGTGGACGGGCAGACCCAGGAGGTGGATCCACTGGGCCAAACTCCTCACTGAAGGCAAGGGGTCCGGTAGCCGGAGCACTACAGGTAGCAGGATAGTCCGTGCAAAATAGTGGAATGTAGAAGTCCCTGGGACCACGGAGTCACAGATGGTAGTCCGGGTGACGGAGCTCAGGTTCGGAGGCCAAGATGTTGTCAGGCAGAGTCCGGAACTGATGGAGCGAGAGGACGGGTCACCACAGGGATCAAAGATGGTACGGACTGACGGGATGGCAGATAGTCAGCGTGCGGGGTTCGGGAATCGGCAGGACCGGATGGCGAGGCAGGAGCGGCTCTAGAAGAGAGAGAGGTGAGTATATCACAGACAAGGAGACCTGACTCCTAGCTTAGGAAACACGAAGAACAGGCCCCGCCCACTTGGACATTAAACCCCTTTATACCCTGTACCTGTGTGTTCAATATCCTGTCTGTGGACGCTGGCCCTTTAAGAAAGGGTCAATGACCGCGCGCGCGCCCTAATGCGCATGCGCGAGGCCCGGGTGCCAGAAGCCAGGGCAGGGAGCGGCGAACAGGAGGCAGGGGAGCCGGGCTGGAGCGAAGCTGACAGCGGACGCTGGAAGCGGGGACCGGGACGCCTGGGGATCCTAGGTGAGGAGGCCTGGAGGCTGTGGAGCGGGGGACGCCGGACAGAGGAGCCGGGGAGCGAGCCAGGGAAGCCTGGGAGCGTGGCAGGGGAGCCGGGGAGCTGGACAGGGGACCCGGGGAGCGTGACAGTTACATTATAACATATTTTTTGCCAAACATCTCAAATTTTAATAATAAGTACAGTTTGGAATTTTTAGTGCAGTAGTACACATTTAGTGCTGGCTATCTTGTTTTTTTCATTACATTATAATATATGTAGGATTATGGGGAAGTGAATTATACTATATGGAGTACTATGGGAGTAAATAACAATATATGGAGGACTATGTGGGTGCATTATAATATATGGAGAACTATGGAATGCATTATATTATATAGGACTATATGGGGTGCATTACGCAGTAATATATAGCACTATGGGGGTGCATTTTACTATGTGGAGGACTGTGGAGTGAGCATTACAATATATGGAGGACTATGGGATACAGTAAATATATGGAGGACTATCGGGGTGCATTATACTATATGGAGGAACATAGGGTGCATTGTACTATATAGACAACTATCGGGTGCATTATACTACATAGAGGATTATGTAAAGTACTGTACATAACTATATACAGGGCTATGGGGGGGTGCATAGTAATATATGGAGGACTATGGAGTATGCATTATAACATATTGAGGATTATGATGGTGCATTATACTATATGAAATGCAATATGGGGCTCGTTATACTAAGTAGATTACTATGGTGGGTGCACACTACTATATGAAAGGCTATGTGGGGCCCATTATACTGTTTGTAAGGCTATGTCGGGGCAGTTATAATATTTAAATGGTTATGTGGTGGCCATTATACTACTAGTAGGGTTATGTGGGGGCCATTATAATATTTTGAGAGCTATGAGGGAGCTTTTATACTTTATGGAAGAATATTTAAGGGCCATTATGCTGTATACAAGCAATTATTTAGTGTGAAAGTTTGTGTGGGGTACTGTGTGGATGATTCTAAGTGAGGCAATTATATTATTTGGAGGGCTAGTGGGGGACCATTATAGTGTGAATACTGTATGTAATCCCATTATTTTGCATGGAGGGCTGTGTGGGGTCACAGTTGGGGATGGGATTATACTGTATTGGGGTCACCATACTTTGCTGGGGTAGTTGAGAGGGTAGAGTAGGGTCAACATACTGTGCATTTGGATGGTACAGGGTATCATACAGTGCATGTGGGGCATTTTTGTTGACATCATATTTTATGGGGGCAAGGAAACGGGAATCTAAGGGCATCAATAGGAGAAAAATTACTTTGTAAGGCTGCAAAGTTGTGAGATATGTTCTAATGTGACCTGACCGAATATTAATTAATTTGGGGTGCCCAATTAAAATTTCTGCTATGGGGGCCCCATGTTTTCTATGTACACCCCTGGTGGGCTTCTTATAACCAGAGGAGGACAGTACAATATCCGGTAGCACCTCTATACACAGCACATAGCACATGATCCACCAATCACAATAGGAAATTCCACTCCTGACCTTGCTTCCCGTCCCTTCACAATGACCTTTGCACAGGCTCATTTGACACTTCAATACAAAAAATAAGGATTGTGGCTAACGTCCTGAAACAATGGATAATTAGGGTATTAAAAAGTCTAAGTGGATAGTGTGAATATTGCAAGATTACTATTTTATTATTTTGAATACAGATAAGGAAATAAAAAATATGAAAAAATATGGAAAAAACATTGACAAATATTTAAAACAAATATATTTCACACAATAACAAGATTTAAATAATAGGTTATTTTCTGATGATGGTTTCCCTTTAAATGTGACCATATATTTCTAATGAATGGTCACCAGACCTAATAATATCCTTTATGCTGCTTCATTTGTTAGGCTATGTGCGCACGTTGTGTACAGTCACTGCAGAAATTTCTGCAGCGATCTGAAGAGCACACGTGCGCTTCAAATCGCTGCAGAAAATGTCCGTAGTGAAAAAAAAAAAGCCGATTCCATGCGCTCTGCCTGCAGCTCCTCCCATAGACAGAGCAGGGGCTGCCGGCAAAGCGCACGGAAGAAGTGACATGTCACTTCTTAGAACGCGCGCTTCGGGCAGCAGCCGAAGCGCTGCGCTCTAAGACACCACGTGCGCACGGCCCCTGCACAATCTACATAGATTATGCAGGGGACGCAGGACGCATGCAGTTATGCTGCGCTACAAAGCGCAGTGTAACTGCATGTAATTATGCAACGTGCGCACATAGCCTTAGGCGGGCTTTGCACGTTGCGACATCGCAAGCCGATGCTGCGATGTCGCACGTGATAGTCCCCGCCCCCGTCGCAGGTACGATATCTTGTGATAGCTGGCGTAGCGAACATTATCGCTACGCCAGCTTCACATGCACTCACCTGCCCTGCGACCGTCGCTCTGGCCGGCGACCCGCCTCCTTCCTAAGGGGGCGGGTCGTGCGGCATCATAGCGACGTCACACGGCAGGCGGCCAATAGCGGCGAAGGGGCGGAGATGAGCAGGATGTAAACATCCCGCCCACCTCCTTCCTTCCGTAGAGCCGCCGGCGGCAGGTAAGGTGAAGTTCCTCGCTCCTGCACCATAACACACAGCGATGTATGCTGCCGCAGGAATGAGGAACAGCATCGTACCATCGCTGCAGCAAAATTATGGAAAAGTCTAAGCTTGCAACGATGATACGATAACGATGCTTTTGCGCTCGTTTATCGTATCATCTAGAATTTACACACAACGATGTCGAAAGTGACGCCAGATGTGTGTCAATTTCGATTTGACCCCACTGACATCGCACGTGCGATGTTGCAACGTGCAAAGCCGCCCTTAAGGGGGCTTTACACGCTGCGACATCGCTAATGCGGAGTCGTTGGGGTCACGGAATTTGTGACGCACATCCGGCCGCATTAGCGATGCCGTTGCAAAAACGTGCAAAATCGCTAATCGGCGACATGGGGGTCCATTCTTAAAAATCGTTACTGCAGCAGTAACGAAGTTGTTCCTCGTTCCTGTGGCGGCACACATCGCTGCGTGTGACGCCGCAGGAACGAGGAAGCTCCCCTTACCTGCCTCCCGGCTGCTATGCAGAAGGAAGGAGGTGGGCGGGATGTTACGTCCCGCTCATCTCCGCCCCTCCGCTGCTATTGGGCGGCGGTTCAGTGACGCTTCAGTGACGTCGCCGTGACGCCGCACGGACCGCCTTCTTAGAAAGGAGGCGGTTCGCCGGTCACAGCGACGTCGCCGGACAGGTAAGTATGTGTGACGGCTCTGGGCGATGTTGTGCGGCACGGGCAGCGATATGCCCGTGTCGCGCAACAGATGGGGGCGGGTACCCACACTAGCGATATCGGGACCGATCGGGTAAAGTAGCCTTTAGACTGGCGCCCCACATGTCTGTCACACCTTTTCTTTCCACTCTGCATATTGTTATACACAGTGAACACCAGTGAATTTATTCTACCTTTTCCCTATGGGGACTTTAGCAGAACATGGTGCTGTTATAAGTTTGATTTATAATGTGATTTTAGGCATTATTGCACATAATTTGTTTATTGTGTGGAACACATTGATATTCTTTTAAACATATCAACACATCTTGAGCAACATGGCTGCCCCATAATCTTGTGCAGAAAGTAATATAATAATCTACAATCAGGAAATAAAAACAGATTAGAAAAAAGGAGGATTATTTTCATTTTTTTAGCTGTATTGTTGAATAATAATCTACAATGTTCATTGAAATAATGTAACTAATTTACTTCTAAAATTTTAAAAATAGTTCTGAAATTAAAATATATAAAATTCTATTTCCGTCTGTTCAGTTGTGTCCGAGCCTTGCTTACTTATAGGCTATTTCTTACCATGTGTCCCTGTTTTCTACAGGTTCTTTCTATCACTTGATGTTGATTTCTGCTTCATATTTGATGGTTTCCAGCCAAAAGGCCTGTCACATAGTCCTACTCCGGTATCACACAATCAACAGCCCGAGAGATGAGTGAACATTCTCAAGAAACTTCAGAAGAACCATAAACGATCCACCACACAGAGGGTAAGGAACACATAGTATAGGAACACAGATACAGTCCATAAACGGGATAAATGCCCTGGGAGATGAGATTCACAATCCTCTACTTAGACTGATTTGGCAGTGCAGCTCCAGATACTTATTCTCTATATAGGCCCCTCCAGCAGTGTTTTCAAGGGTAATCACAGTTTCTCCAAGTCTATCTGGGATGCTGGCTGAAGCATCAGTGTCCTACAAAGGACGAATATTACTTCTCTGACCTTGTCCTCCTCAGTCCCGCTCCTTATATCCAGGGGTAGGCAGACAGGTTGGATAGTTTTCAGGCCCCCCCAGATGTACAGAGTGTGCCTCAGTGATCAAGGCAGTACAGGGGGTGATATGCAGCATTTCGAGAGAAGAGGGGTCATGAATGGACAGTCAGAAAATATAAGCAGGGGTTCATCAAGAGGCAAAGGCACATCCAGGCTGCAGATGGTAACTTAGCTAATTCAATTATCAGACCATCTGTAATGTGATTAAAGGCCTCATCACACATAACGATGTTGTTAGTGAGATCGCTGCCGCTCCCGCTCGTGCTCTCCTGCGTCCTGTCCCCGGCCTCCTGTGTTTGCCTCTGGCTCCTATGCTCATGCTTGTGTATAGGGCGGGGCCGCACCCACTCACCTTGTCTTATAGGCCCAACACTCCTGAAACAGGATATGGTTGATACAGGTGCAGGGTATATAAGACTTCCCTTTCCAGGTGGGCGGCACCTGATCAACGTGTTCTCTAAGCTAGGTGCTCAGGTCCCCTTGTGCTTGGTCTTGTTACTAACACTGTCTCGTCCGCAGAGTCCGTCCGCTGGTCCTGACTTGGTTCTTCCAGGAGGATACTGCCATCTCTCGTCTGCCTGCACCCATCACCGATTCTCGACCCTACCTGGTGCTTCAGCCTGCAAGTCTCACTGGACCTGGACCCTGTCTGCTATTCCTACGCGGCACCTGAACCTGGTCCCAGTTGTCCCTCTGCCTTAAGGATCCCTTTGGACTCTTGCACTCCTTAAGTGGACTTGGACCTCCTGTGTTCTGGCTACCGTGCATTTAGGCCCTCAGGTGGGGTGACCAGACAGTCCCTGTACAGGGGTTAGCTCTTGGTTGCTCCTCCAGGGGAGTCTGGTGCATGGTCCAGTGTATCCACAATCCAGGACATAACATGACCCAATAGCAACCTCGCTAGCGTACTCGCTACGTGTGACACCACATAGCAGCGACCGGCCCCTGCTGCGATATCGCCGTTCATACTTGAATGTCTGGTTCATTTTTTGATCGATGGTGTCCCGCTGGGCAGCATGATTCACTGTGTTTGACGCCATAAGTGAGGAGCAGCAAGGTGTCAGTCTCTCCACAGGTAGGGAAGGGCCTCAGCCTCTGGGGTTGTTGGTAGGATGTTTGGGAGTGCAGGGTGCAGGGGAGCCAGGTTACTCACTGTGGGTAGTCGTGGTGCAGGATGAGGATTATAAAGCAGACACACTGGAGATAAACCAAAGTCTCTGTGTGTAACGGGGGCAGGGGGAGCCTCAGGGGGTGTAGTCGAGTCCCCTCGCCTTGTGGGCCGCAGGCTAAACCCCGGCCGTCACTTCCAAAACAGGTGTGTTGTTGGGGCAGAGTGTGGATGCATGGGGCCCATTCATGACAGCGTTCCTTCTGTGCTCTCCAGCTCCTTCTTCACTTTCAGGAAAGAGACAATTGCAGGCAGCGGGTAAACCAAACACCGTTTTATTAAACAAACCTTCCATCTTTCTGTTTGCAGCAGTCTTACTTTAGTACGTTACAAGTTACAAGTCCTTTTCTACGAAAACGGTTTCCTTTTTCTCTACGGGCACTTTCCTTTGCCTGCAGGGGCCAATTGTTATCCCCCTAGCAGTGGTACTCCTATCCCGATTTTAGTCCAGCCCTTTCCCAGGGATTTGTATTGAACTAGGGGACGGCTCCAGTACTCACTACCGGCTCCGGATTAGCTCCAACTTCTCCGCTCCACTGCCACAGCACCCACTCCTGCACTCTGCCCCGGCACTTCTCCTCAGCTCTCTCTCCTGTTACATCTCACTGCACACTGGACTCTGCATTCCGAACCCTTCCTTCCCCACCTAGGCTGCCCTGCCCCTTCCTTCCCTGCCACTGTTACCAGGGGAACCATTGCTCTACACTGGCACCTAGTGGGGAAACAGTTTATGGCAGGTAACATTTTACCATCAACATTTACAATTTGCCACCATACTACTGTGGCGTCTTCAGGGGGGGAAAAACCGCTCCTTCACTACCAAGGGTCCGACTACCCCTTACATTCCTCCCCTCTTTAACCTCAGCCTCCTGGCGAGGTTCGTACCTGCAAAACAACACATGTAGGAAAACACAATACTTAAAACACATAGACTGGCACACAAGTTGGGTGCCCGGAGTCCCTCCAGGGAAGCTCCCGGTCTTAGTCGCACATCTGCCCGGAGGCCCTCCTCAGGCGCTCCCGGTCTTAGCTGACCTTCTGCCCGGAGGCTATTTCCAAGCGCTCCCGGTCTTTGGGTGGGCAGAAAACAACAGGACAACAAGATTCCTTCTTAACAGTCACGGAAGGAGTCCACGCACAGTTCTGCATTAAGCTCCTCCCGGGTTCAGTACTTTTAACGTTACTGTAACTGGAAACATTCACCGGCTTTCAACAGTACCGGTTTTCAACGGCAAACAAATCACTCTCTTCCGGACGATTACCTCCTCACTGCGGGTGGTATGCACGCAGCCATTCGGCCCGCTGGGCCCTCACATGGTCGGAGAGGGACTGTCCAGGTAAGCGGGGTAGCCTACGAAACGGCTCATAACCCGGTGGCTCCGGTACTTCCTTTTCCGGTTCAGGCCCTTCAGCCTCCTGCGGGGGTGAGGGGGTAGCTGGACGGGACCGCAGTGGGCTGCAGACAACAACTACCGGGTGCGACACCATACTCTGATGTATCACCAGTAATGCCGATGCTTCTCTTGGCTTGTCTCCAGCCGTAGGTTCGGCGGCCGCTTTTGGCGCAACCGTCGGGGTACTCTTCAGCCCACAGGCTTCATCGAGCACTTGCTTATGCTGAGCGCGCCACGCTCTGTTCTCCATTCTGCTTGGTCCAGGTATTGGAGTTTGCTTCTTCTTCCACTGCCGGGGTTGCAATCGCGCCGGGGAAGGTGGAGGCGGTTCTTCTTTTCTCGCTTCTGCCCATACTCCGCCCCCGGCCTCACCCACCAGGTCGGCACAGCGTTTGCGACACCTCTTCTTTCTTGCGGCGCCGCCCACGTCTCTAGACCTCTGCAGTATCTCGGGGCAAGCACCTCCCCTCTTTGGGCAGTGCACTCCGGGCTTCTTCCTTACAGGCCAGCCCAGCGCTTTTCGTTTGGCGCCCACTTTTCGCGCCTTCACTGAATCCATGAGGACGGCCGCCATCTTGCCGCCATCTTGTGGCCTGTTCAGTACATCAGGCACCTCTTGGTCTCTACTCGGGGTTTCTCTTCTGCAGGCTTGATCCTGCCGACTACGCCAAAATGTAACGGGGGCAGGGGGCGCCTCAGGGGGTGTAGTCGAGTCCCCTCGCCTTGTGGGCCGCAGGCTAAACCCCGGCCCGGCCGTCACTTCCAAAACAGGTGTGTTGTTGGGGCAGAGTGTGGATGCATGGGGCCCATTCATGACAGCGTTCCTTCTGTGCTCTCCAGCTCCTTCTTCACTTTCAGGAAAGAGACAATTGCAGGCAGCGGGTAAACCAAACACCGTTTTATTAAACAAACCTTCCATCTTTCTGTTTGCAGCAGTCTTACTTTAGTACGTTACAAGTTACAAGTCCTTTTCTACGAAAACGGTTTCCTTTTTCTCTACGGGCACTTTCCTTTGCCTGCAGGGGCCAATTGTTATCCCCCTAGCAGTGGTACTCCTATCCCGATTTTAGTCCAGCCCTTTCCCAGGGATTTGTATTGAACTAGGGGACGGCTCCAGTACTCACTACCGGCTCCGGATTAGCTCCAACTTCTCCGCTCCACTGCCACAGCACCCACTCCTGCACTCTGCCCCGGCACTTCTCCTCAGCTCTCTCTCCTGTTACATCTCACTGCACACTGGACTCTGCATTCCGAACCCTTCCTTCCCCACCTAGGCTGCCCTGCCCCTTCCTTCCCTGCCACTGTTACCAGGGGAACCATTGCTCTACACTGGCACCTAGTGGGGAAACAGTTTATGGCAGGTAACATTTTACCATCAACATTTACAATTTGCCACCATACTACTGTGGCGTCTTCAGGGGGGGAAAAACCGCTCCTTCACTACCAAGGGTCCGACTACCCCTTACATTCCTCCCCTCTTTAACCTCAGCCTCCTGGCGAGGTTCGTACCTGCAAAACAACACATGTAGGAAAACACAATACTTAAAACACATAGACTGGCACACAAGTTGGGTGCCCGGAGTCCCTCCAGGGAAGCTCCCGGTCTTAGTCGCACATCTGCCCGGAGGCCCTCCTCAGGCGCTCCCGGTCTTAGCTGACCTTCTGCCCGGAGGCTATTTCCAAGCGCTCCCGGTCTTTGGGTGGGCAGAAAACAACAGGACAACAAGATTCCTTCTTAACAGTCACGGAAGGAGTCCACGCACAGTTCTGCATTAAGCTCCTCCCGGGTTCAGTACTTTTAACGTTACTGTAACTGGAAACATTCACCGGCTTTCAACAGTACCGGTTTTCAACGGCAAACAAATCACTCTCTTCCGGACGATTACCTCCTCACTGCGGGTGGTATGCACGCAGCCATTCGGCCCGCTGGGCCCTCACATGGTCGGAGAGGGACTGTCCAGGTAAGCGGGGTAGCCTACGAAACGGCTCATAACCCGGTGGCTCCGGTACTTCCTTTTCCGGTTCAGGCCCTTCAGCCTCCTGCGGGGGTGAGGGGGTAGCTGGACGGGACCGCAGTGGGCTGCAGACAACAACTACCGGGTGCGACACCATACTCTGATGTATCACCAGTAATGCCGATGCTTCTCTTGGCTTGTCTCCAGCCGTAGGTTCGGCGGCCGCTTTTGGCGCAACCGTCGGGGTACTCTTCAGCCCACAGGCTTCATCGAGCACTTGCTTATGCTGAGCGCGCCACGCTCTGTTCTCCATTCTGCTTGGTCCAGGTATTGGAGTTTGCTTCTTCTTCCACTGCCGGGGTTGCAATCGCGCCGGGGAAGGTGGAGGCGGTTCTTCTTTTCTCGCTTCTGCCCATACTCCGCCCCCGGCCTCACCCACCAGGTCGGCACAGCGTTTGCGACACCTCTTCTTTCTTGCGGCGCCGCCCACGTCTCTAGACCTCTGCAGTATCTCGGGGCAAGCACCTCCCCTCTTTGGGCAGTGCACTCCGGGCTTCTTCCTTACAGGCCAGCCCAGCGCTTTTCGTTTGGCGCCCACTTTTCGCGCCTTCACTGAATCCATGAGGACGGCCGCCATCTTGCCGCCATCTTGTGGCCTGTTCAGTACATCAGGCACCTCTTGGTCTCTACTCGGGGTTTCTCTTCTGCAGGCTTGATCCTGCCGACTACGCCAAAATGTAACGGGGGCAGGGGGCGCCTCAGGGGGTGTAGTCGAGTCCCCTCGCCTTGTGGGCCGCAGGCTAAACCCCGGCCCGGCCGTCACTTCCAAAACAGGTGTGTTGTTGGGGCAGAGTGTGGATGCATGGGGCCCATTCATGACAGCGTTCCTTCTGTGCTCTCCAGCTCCTTCTTCACTTTCAGGAAAGAGACAATTGCAGGCAGCGGGTAAACCAAACACCGTTTTATTAAACAAACCTTCCATCTTTCTGTTTGCAGCAGTCTTACTTTAGTACGTTACAAGTTACAAGTCCTTTTCTACGAAAACAGTTTCCTTTTTCTCTACGGGCACTTTCCTTTGCCTGCAGGGGCCAATTGTTATCCCCCTAGCAGTGGTACTCCTATCCCGATTTTAGTCCAGCCCTTTCCCAGGGATTTGTATTGAACTAGGGGACGGCTCCAGTACTCACTACCGGCTCCGGATTAGCTCCAACTTCTCCGCTCCACTGCCACAGCACCCACTCCTGCACTCTGCCCTGGCACTTCTCCTCAGCTCTCTCTCCTGTTACATCTCACTGCACACTGGACTCTGCATTCCGAACCCTTCCTTCCCCACCTAGGCTGCCCTGCCCCTTCCTTCCCTGCCACTGTTACCAGGGGAACCACTGCTCTACACTGGCACCTAGTGGGGAAACAGTTTATTGCAGGTAACATTTTACCATCAACATTTACAATTTGCCACCATACTACTGTGGCGTCTTCAGGGGGGGAAAAACCGCTCCTTCACTACCAGGGGTCCGACTACCCCTTACATGTGCATCACAGTCTCTACAGGGGAGCTCGTCCAGGTGTCCGCTCCCACCGGTGTCACTGGGTAATCCGGAGCCGCCTCCGTGCACTAGTTAGTTCTCTGTGTGGCCCCTCGGCTTGAAGCTGTTGGGGCCCCGCTTACTATGTTTTAGTGTAGCTGTGCTCTTGATGGCTGGCACTTGGGATTTTAGTGGGCCGCGTTACTGGAAAGCCCTATCCCTCGCGGTGTGCTGTCGCCTTCAATCTCTGAGCTCTTATTAGGGAAGTTCATAAAGAGACTCTCCCTCCCAAGTTAATTATCAGGATGATGAACTGGTTCCTGATCTAGTGTCCTCTACCTCGCCGTGCTCGGTACCGGTCAGTTCCTTTTGGATGTCAGATGCCGATAGTCCTCCCAGACTATGTCCGTCGCACCCTTCCAATGTCGCTGCCACCGATCCCCGACTCCTCTGGTCCCGGACTACCGTCTGTGACCCAACCTTAGTCTAGCTCCCCGGGAGCTACTACTCCCCAGCTCCTCACTCTTTGAGGGCTCTACTGAAACTCCAACCCTAAACTGACACTGACTTCCTTCCCTCCCACCAGTCTACCTGACTCCTAGGTGGGTGACCTTATTCCGCTTATCCATCCCACTAGTGTGTCTGACAGGATAGGATGTGAGGTGTGATTGGGATTTGTGCTGATGTGAGTGACACCAGCTTGTTAAGAACCTGAAACCATTGGGGGGTAGGCCCTGCACCCTAGGGATGCAGTACCCTGTGGCACCCTGATTTATTCATGGGCGCCACAGGTGAAGTCCATGTGGCCTAGATGGTGGCCATTTCCTGCCATATACCCAAAGAACCCCCTCAGTCAGCTGAAGATCAGTGGGCTCCAATGATGGGAGTAGGTCCTGAAAGAACCAGGCAGAGGAGTGACGTCCAAGAAGGCCCCGTCATAGCTTCCAGCTAAATACCGGTGGGTGGGATGAGGGGTGACCTGAAGGACTATTTGATCCTGCCCTGAACAGTGAAGATGAGTGAGGAGATGAGGGGTTTAGGAGCTCTACCGGAAGCCTGAGTACCAAGAAAGTGTTAGGCCTGCAAAGTGATGTAACACCAGTTGCTATTGATAACCCCGTCGGGGGACAACAGCGTGCAGTTAAAGCATTAGAGATACGAAGATGTATGTCGCCTGTAACATTGAAGAGACGTGCCCGTAGTGTAATTTCTCTGCAAGAACTATGAGAGTTGTCAAAGAAAGAAATGTTTGTTGTTGAAAAGAACTTCATGTCAGTGTGGTGTTTGAAAGTACTGGGACCTGCAGCAGCCGGCAGCTTGGACGTGTTCCAGAAGAATGAAACAGACCTAGCCTCTGGCCCAAAAGTGCTTAGTATGCACCACAAGTCCCAACAAATATCCCCTTTCACTGTGGATGGTGGCATGGGCATGAATTCATGCTGCAGGGCTGTGCAGCAGCCGGGATTTGTCCACGCCCATGACTACAACTGCCCCGTGCCACCCCTACATCAGGATCAACTTTTTCAGTAGGGTTGTGTCACGGGGTTCTTCTCCCATATCACACAATCAACAGAGCGAGAGATGGATGAACAATCCAAAGAACTTTTATTCCAAACAAAATCAGATGATCCATAAAATAATCCACCATACAAAGGGTAAAATAGTCCAGAAACACGGATATAGTACAGTAAGCGATAAATGTTCAGGTCTCTCTGGGAAGCCGCAGCTTCTCCCACAGAGGATGAATCTTCCTGCTTCTTTATTAAAGTTGAGGTAAGCAGATAGTTTTGTGGATCCCAGGCCCCCCTCCACCAGACTTAGGGACAAAAGCCCGGCAGGGGGTGATTAACCTGCAAACAGGACAATGTACACAGAATGGACAGAGCACCACCCCTAAAATACGAATCTACACAAAATTATACACAACCCCCCATATTCCACCATCACAGGTTGCATCATCTTATATTGCTTATGGTTCTTTCTAATACTTTTACCCTGACACTTTAATCATCTAAATCCAGCTTTCTCATGATTACTTCCACGTAGAGGCTGAAAATAGAGGGTCGGATTCCTGTCTTATGTGGTTTTTACATATATATTATATTCCCAGCCTATGGATAAGGGTCCACTGTTTGCGTAAAAATCTATCTATATTTACCTTTAGGAACATTATATTGTATACTAGCTGTAGCCTGGATTTCTTTTTTAACAATTACATTATGTGAAATGTGAGATATTTTTTCCATGCCAGCACTTATTGCACAAGTATACCTGCTTTATGTCTATTTATGTAGCATGAATGGCAACACTGCACAATACTAATAGCATTTACTGCTGAACACAAATATCTGAAAAGCTTATTTTCTCTCTTTTTGCTCTATAAACCTTTGATTAACTTTCCTCACAATAGCTATTGTAAGACGTTTCCATAAGATGCTCTAGAATAAATGTTGTTGCCCTGGAAAAATTCAGTTTAATCCCGCTAACAGATAAGCTTCCACAGTAATATTCGGTTCACTATATGAGCAGTGGATTTCTGTGTGTTTGTTCTACCTTCTGTGTCCCTCTTTTCATTGTGTCTTCATACATAACTACCATCTTTGGCATTTCCCGCGGTGTGTCTGGCAGCTTCATAATGCCTTTTTTTTCCAGCAGTGGTGTTGGGATTTGTATCATGCTAGCCTCGTATTTTCAGTTCCTCTGTTGTAGGGCTTTGTGGTTTCTGGGAACGGACTACACATGGGGTAATAGGGTCACGGTGCTATGAGTTTGACATGACTGACTCTTTCCAAGAGCCACTTAGATCAGTTTATTAAAGGTTGAATCTTTTTTTTTTTTCATACTGTATAATATACTTTTGAAACTACTGTGAAGTTTACACTCTTTTTTTTGCTGTCTCTTTTTCTTTCTGTGCATGTTTGGCATTACTACAAATTTGTACGTGTTTTACAAACTCGAAAGAAAATAAAATGCTAAACCAACAATATACGACAAAATACAAAATGTTATTAAATCACAAAAGTTTACAACAGAAGAAATATGTTATAAAAAATTGAGGCCGTTAAAGGGAACATGTCACCAGATTTGGCGGTTATAAGCTGCGGCCACCACAAGTGAGCCCTTATATACAGCATTCCAGAATATTGTATATAAGAGCCCTGGCCACACTGTATAACGTAAAAAACACCTTTATAATATTCACCTATGGGAGTGATCCGGTCCGATGGGTGTCGCTGCTCTCCAGTCCAGTGCCTCCTCTGTGTTGCAATCTCTATCCTCCTTCCCAGCCTAGTGTGGATGACAGATCTATGTCATCCACACAAGACGACATTGCGGTCCTGCGCAGACGCACTATGATCTACCCTGCTGAGAGATGATCAAAGTACTATAATGTGCAGGCGCGAGAAAAGGTTTAAGATCGCCCGCGCATGCACACTACAATACTTTGATCTGCCCTGAGCAGGGCAGATCAACGTGTGCCTGCAAAGGACCTCAATGTCGGCTTGTGTGCATGACATAGGATGCGTCATGCACACGGGCCTCAGAAGAAGGGAGGACGGTGATTGCCGCAGAGAGAAGGCGCTGCAGCAGAGAGAGGACATACCGGACTGGAGAGCAGCGACACCCATCGGACCGGATCACCCCCTAGGTGAATATTATAAAAGTGTTTTTTTACGTTCTACACCTGCCTGGGCTATTATATACAGTATTCTCGAATGCGGTATATAAGAGCTCACTGGTGGTGGCTGCAGCTTATAGTCGAGAAATCTTGTGATAGGTTCCCTTTAAGAAGAAATAAGCCGATTGATCCTCTGTGGATCAACTTTGAGCCTAATTCCCTGAAATTTGCAGGTTCCTACCAATTCAAACAATTTCAAACATTTTGTCCTGAGGAAGGAGATTAATATTTGAAAGGTGTAGACCAATAAAAAAAAACTTTTTTATACAAGATCTGACTGGATTCTACCCTCGCGGCAGCAAGATGTTGTTTAACCCTTTCTCTGACCTGTTTTGACTGCACATATTTGGTTACTGCAGCCACTACATATTCTCACAGTGATTATAACTCTCATAACCCCCACAAGTGAGCCTCCAATGATCGGTCCTCACCCTATTATTCTGGAGAACCCCTTATCTGCGCTTTTGTCTCCTACCTTTTGTTTTTAATTCAAGCAATTTGCAATTCGATTCACGAGGATCACAAAAAATAAAAATGTCCAGTTCATATACTGCTGAAGATTATAGAGTGTGAGCTAATGTCAGGCACAGCTAAGTTTTCAGTTGTCATATAAGATGGTCTAGTGCAGTCAATCAGGGGGTGGGGGGATGACTAACAATGGAACAATAAATGATGAAGGACTGCCTAGGACAGTATTATTCTCCTTAAGGAGACTTTGCAAGCCAGTCTGGCTGCCAGGTAAGGGGACTTATAGCTGCAATGCCCCTAAAATTCCACGGGGGAACACTATTCTCCTTAAGGAGACTTTGCAAGCCAGTCTGGCTGCCAGGTAAGGGGACTTATAGCTGCAATGCCCCTCTGGGAAATATTCAAATTGTCTCTCCAGTAAAGGAGACAAACTCTAGCACAGCGCCACCTATTGGAAGTAGCGATCCTAAAAGTCACAAGTGGATTTTCGACAATCCTTTGCAATATGACTCAGGATATATAAGCCAGATCAGAATCCCAATTTGCAGACACGGTGTTTCGGGGTGCTTGCCCCTCGTCAGTGCAAAGTATGGGGGTGTCTGATCTGGCTCATGAGAAAGCTATGTGGGGACCACGGGGGAACACTATTCTCCTTAAGGAGACTTTGCAAGCCAGTCTGGCTGCCAGGTAAGGGGACTTATAGCTGCAATGCCCCTAAAATTCCACGGGGGAACACTATTCTCCTTAAGGAGACTTTGCAAGCCAGTCTGGCTGCCAGGTAAGGGGACTTATAGCTGCAATGCCCCTCTGGGAAATATTCAAATTGTCTCTCCAGTAAAGGAGACAAACTCTAGCACAGCGCCACCTATTGGAAGTAGCGATCCTAAAAGTCACAAGTGGATTTTCGACAATCCTTTGCAATATGACTCAGGATATATAAGCCAGATCAGAATCCCAATTTGCAGACACGGTGTTTCGGGGTGCTTGCCCCTCGTCAGTGCAAAGTATGGGGGTGTCTGATCTGGCTCATGAGAAAGCTATGTGGGGACCACGGGGGAACACTATTCTCCTTAAGGAGACTTTGCAAGCCAGTCTGGCTGCCAGGTAAGGGGACTTATAGCTGCAATGCCCCTAAAATTCCACGGGGGAACACTATTCTCCTTAAGGAGACTTTGCAAGCCAGTCTGGCTGCCAGGTAAGGGGACTTATAGCTGCAATGCCCCTCTGGGAAATATTCAAATTGTCTCTCCAGTAAAGGAGACAAACTCTAGCACAGCGCCACCTATTGGAAGTAGCGATCCTAAAAGTCACAAGTGGATTTTCGACAATCCTTTGCAATATGACTCAGGATATATAAGCCAGATCAGAATCCCAATTTGCAGACACGGTGTTTCGGGGTGCTTGCCCCTCGTCAGTGCAAAGTATGGGGGTGTCTGATCTGGCTCATGAGAAAGCTATGTGGGGACCACGGGGGAACACTATTCTCCTTAAGGAGACTTTGCAAGCCAGTCTGGCTGCCAGGTAAGGGGACTTATAGCTGCAATGCCCCTAAAATTCCACGGGGGAACACTATTCTCCTTAAGGAGACTTTGCAAGCCAGTCTGGCTGCCAGGTAAGGGGACTTATAGCTGCAATGCCCCTCTGGGAAATATTCAAATTGTCTCTCCAGTAAAGGAGACAAACTCTAGCACAGCGCCACCTATTGGAAGTAGCGATCCTAAAAGTCACAAGTGGATTTTCGACAATCCTTTGCAATATGACTCAGGATATATAAGCCAGATCAGAATCCCAATTTGCAGACACGGTGTTTCGGGGTGCTTGCCCCTCGTCAGTGCAAAGTATGGGGGTGTCTGATCTGGCTCATGAGAAAGCTATGTGGGGACCACGGGGGAACACTATTCTCCTTAAGGAGACTTTGCAAGCCAGTCTGGCTGCCAGGTAAGGGGACTTATAGCTGCAATGCCCCTAAAATTCCACGGGGGAACACTATTCTCCTTAAGGAGACTTTGCAAGCCAGTCTGGCTGCCAGGTAAGGGGACTTATAGCTGCAATGCCCCTCTGGGAAATATTCAAATTGTCTCTCCAGTAAAGGAGACAAACTCTAGCACAGCGCCACCTATTGGAAGTAGCGATCCTAAAAGTCACAAGTGGATTTTCGACAATCCTTTGTAATATGACTCAGGATATATAAGCCAGATCAGAATCCCAATTTGCAGACACGGTGTTTCGGGGTGCTTGCCCCTCGTCAGTGCAAAGTATGGGGGTGTCTGATCTGGCTCATGAGAAAGCTATGTGGGGACCACGGGGGAACACTATTCTCCTTAAGGAGACTTTGCAAGCCAGTCTGGCTGCCAGGTAAGGGGACTTATAGCTGCAATGCCCCTAAAATTCCACGGGGGAACACTATTCTCCTTAAGGAGACTTTGCAAGCCAGTCTGGCTGCCAGGTAAGGGGACTTATAGCTGCAATGCCCCTCTGGGAAATATTCAAATTGTCTCTCCAGTAAAGGAGACAAACTCTAGCACAGCGCCACCTATTGGAAGTAGCGATCCTAAAAGTCACAAGTGGATTTTCGACAATCCTTTGCAATATGACTCAGGATATATAAGCCAGATCAGAATCCCAATTTGCAGACACGGTGTTTCGGGGTGCTTGCCCCTCGTCAGTGCAAAGTATGGGGGTGTCTGATCTGGCTCATGAGAAAGCTATGTGGGGACCACGGGGGAACACTATTCTCCTTAAGGAGACTTTGCAAGCCAGTCTGGCTGCCAGGTAAGGGGACTTATAGCTGCAATGCCCCTAAAATTCCACGGGGGAACACTATTCTCCTTAAGGAGACTTTGCAAGCCAGTCTGGCTGCCAGGTAAGGGGACTTATAGCTGCAATGCCCCTCTGGGAAATATTCAAATTGTCTCTCCAGTAAAGGAGACAAACTCTAGCACAGCGCCACCTATTGGAAGTAGCGATCCTAAAAGTCACAAGTGGATTTTCGACAATCCTTTGCAATATGACTCAGGATATATAAGCCAGATCAGAATCCCAATTTGCAGACACGGTGTTTCGGGGTGCTTGCCCCTCGTCAGTGCAAAGTATGGGGGTGTCTGATCTGGCTCATGAGAAAGCTATGTGGGGACCACGGGGGAACACTATTCTCCTTAAGGAGACTTTGCAAGCCAGTCTGGCTGCCAGGTAAGGGGACTTATAGCTGCAATGCCCCTAAAATTCCACGGGGGAACACTATTCTCCTTAAGGAGACTTTGCAAGCCAGTCTGGCTGCCAGGTAAGGGGACTTATAGCTGCAATGCCCCTCTGGGAAATATTCAAATTGTCTCTCCAGTAAAGGAGACAAACTCTAGCACAGCGCCACCTATTGGAAGTAGCGATCCTAAAAGTCACAAGTGGATTTTCGACAATCCTTTGCAATATGACTCAGGATATATAAGCCAGATCAGAATCCCAATTTGCAGACACGGTGTTTCGGGGTGCTTGCCCCTCGTCAGTGCAAAGTATGGGGGTGTCTGATCTGGCTCATGAGAAAGCTATGTGGGGACCACGGGGGAACACTATTCTCCTTAAGGAGACTTTGCAAGCCAGTCTGGCTGCCAGGTAAGGGGACTTATAGCTGCAATGCCCCTAAAATTCCACGGGGGAACACTATTCTCCTTAAGGAGACTTTGCAAGCCAGTCTGGCTGCCAGGTAAGGGGACTTATAGCTGCAATGCCCCTCTGGGAAATATTCAAATTGTCTCTCCAGTAAAGGAGACAAACTCTAGCACAGCGCCACCTATTGGAAGTAGCGATCCTAAAAGTCACAAGTGGATTTTCGACAATCCTTTGCAATATGACTCAGGATATATAAGCCAGATCAGAATCCCAATTTGCAGACACGGTGTTTCGGGGTGCTTGCCCCTCGTCAGTGCAAAGTATGGGGGTGTCTGATCTGGCTCATGAGAAAGCTATGTGGGGACCACGGGGGAACACTATTCTCCTTAAGGAGACTTTGCAAGCCAGTCTGGCTGCCAGGTAAGGGGACTTATAGCTGCAATGCCCCTAAAATTCCACGGGGGAACACTATTCTCCTTAAGGAGACTTTGCAAGCCAGTCTGGCTGCCAGGTAAGGGGACTTATAGCTGCAATGCCCCTCTGGGAAATATTCAAATTGTCTCTCCAGTAAAGGAGACAAACTCTAGCACAGCGCCACCTATTGGAAGTAGCGATCCTAAAAGTCACAAGTGGATTTTCGACAATCCTTTGCAATATGACTCAGGATATATAAGCCAGATCAGAATCCCAATTTGCAGACACGGTGTTTCGGGGTGCTTGCCCCTCGTCAGTGCAAAGTATGGGGGTGTCTGATCTGGCTCATGAGAAAGCTATGTGGGGACCACGGGGGAACACTATTCTCCTTAAGGAGACTTTGCAAGCCAGTCTGGCTGCCAGGTAAGGGGACTTATAGCTGCAATGCCCCTAAAATTCCACGGGGGAACACTATTCTCCTTAAGGAGACTTTGCAAGCCAGTCTGGCTGCCAGGTAAGGGGACTTATAGCTGCAATGCCCCTCTGGGAAATATTCAAATTGTCTCTCCAGTAAAGGAGACAAACTCTAGCACAGCGCCACCTATTGGAAGTAGCGATCCTAAAAGTCACAAGTGGATTTTCGACAATCCTTTGCAATATGACTCAGGATATATAAGCCAGATCAGAATCCCAATTTGCAGACACGGTGTTTCGGGGTGCTTGCCCCTCGTCAGTGCAAAGTATGGGGGTGTCTGATCTGGCTCATGAGCCAGATCAGACACCCCCATACTTTGCACTGACGAGGGGCAAGCACCCCGAAACACCGTGTCTGCAAATTGGGATTCTGATCTGGCTTATATATCCTGAGTCATATTGCAAAGGATTGTCGAAAATCCACTTGTGACTTTTAGGATCGCTACTTCCAATAGGTGGCGCTGTGCTAGAGTTTGTCTCCTTTACTGGAGAGACAATTTGAATATTTCCCAGAGGGGCATTGCAGCTATAAGTCCCCTTACCTGGCAGCCAGACTGGCTTGCAAAGTCTCCTTAAGGAGAATAGTGTTCCCCCGTGGAATTTTAGGGGCATTGCAGCTATAAGTCCCCTTACCTGGCAGCCAGACTGGCTTGCAAAGTCTCCTTAAGGAGAATAGTGTTCCCCCGTGGTCCCCACATAGCTTTCTCATGAGCCAGATCAGACACCCCCATACTTTGCACTGACGAGGGGCAAGCACCCCGAAACACCGTGTCTGCAAATTGGGATTCTGATCTGGCTTATATATCCTGAGTCATATTGCAAAGGATTGTCGAAAATCCACTTGTGACTTTTAGGATCGCTACTTCCAATAGGTGGCGCTGTGCTAGAGTTTGTCTCCTTTACTGGAGAGACAATTTGAATATTTCCCAGAGGGGCATTGCAGCTATAAGTCCCCTTACCTGGCAGCCAGACTGGCTTGCAAAGTCTCCTTAAGGAGAATAGTGTTCCCCCGTGGAATTTTAGGGGCATTGCAGCTATAAGTCCCCTTACCTGGCAGCCAGACTGGCTTGCAAAGTCTCCTTAAGGAGAATAGTGTTCCCCCGTGGTCCCCACATAGCTTTCTCATGAGCCAGATCAGACACCCCCATACTTTGCACTGACGAGGGGCAAGCACCCCGAAACACCGTGTCTGCAAATTGGGATTCTGATCTGGCTTATATATCCTGAGTCATATTGCAAAGGATTGTCGAAAATCCACTTGTGACTTTTAGGATCGCTACTTCCAATAGGTGGCGCTGTGCTAGAGTTTGTCTCCTTTACTGGAGAGACAATTTGAATATTTCCCAGAGGGGCATTGCAGCTATAAGTCCCCTTACCTGGCAGCCAGACTGGCTTGCAAAGTCTCCTTAAGGAGAATAGTGTTCCCCCGTGGAATTTTAGGGGCATTGCAGCTATAAGTCCCCTTACCTGGCAGCCAGACTGGCTTGCAAAGTCTCCTTAAGGAGAATAGTGTTCCCCCGTGGTCCCCACATAGCTTTCTCATGAGCCAGATCAGACACCCCCATACTTTGCACTGACGAGGGGCAAGCACCCCGAAACACCGTGTCTGCAAATTGGGATTCTGATCTGGCTTATATATCCTGAGTCATATTGCAAAGGATTGTCGAAAATCCACTTGTGACTTTTAGGATCGCTACTTCCAATAGGTGGCGCTGTGCTAGAGTTTGTCTCCTTTACTGGAGAGACAATTTGAATATTTCCCAGAGGGGCATTGCAGCTATAAGTCCCCTTACCTGGCAGCCAGACTGGCTTGCAAAGTCTCCTTAAGGAGAATAGTGTTCCCCCGTGGAATTTTAGGGGCATTGCAGCTATAAGTCCCCTTACCTGGCAGCCAGACTGGCTTGCAAAGTCTCCTTAAGGAGAATAGTGTTCCCCCGTGGTCCCCACATAGCTTTCTCATGAGCCAGATCAGACACCCCCATACTTTGCACTGACGAGGGGCAAGCACCCCGAAACACCGTGTCTGCAAATTGGGATTCTGATCTGGCTTATATATCCTGAGTCATATTGCAAAGGATTGTCGAAAATCCACTTGTGACTTTTAGGATCGCTACTTCCAATAGGTGGCGCTGTGCTAGAGTTTGTCTCCTTTACTGGAGAGACAATTTGAATATTTCCCAGAGGGGCATTGCAGCTATAAGTCCCCTTACCTGGCAGCCAGACTGGCTTGCAAAGTCTCCTTAAGGAGAATAGTGTTCCCCCGTGGAATTTTAGGGGCATTGCAGCTATAAGTCCCCTTACCTGGCAGCCAGACTGGCTTGCAAAGTCTCCTTAAGGAGAATAGTGTTCCCCCGTGGTCCCCACATAGCTTTCTCATGAGCCAGATCAGACACCCCCATACTTTGCACTGACGAGGGGCAAGCACCCCGAAACACCGTGTCTGCAAATTGGGATTCTGATCTGGCTTATATATCCTGAGTCATATTGCAAAGGATTGTCGAAAATCCACTTGTGACTTTTAGGATCGCTACTTCCAATAGGTGGCGCTGTGCTAGAGTTTGTCTCCTTTACTGGAGAGACAATTTGAATATTTCCCAGAGGGGCATTGCAGCTATAAGTCCCCTTACCTGGCAGCCAGACTGGCTTGCAAAGTCTCCTTAAGGAGAATAGTGTTCCCCCGTGGAATTTTAGGGGCATTGCAGCTATAAGTCCCCTTACCTGGCAGCCAGACTGGCTTGCAAAGTCTCCTTAAGGAGAATAGTGTTCCCCCGTGGTCCCCACATAGCTTTCTCATGAGCCAGATCAGACACCCCCATACTTTGCACTGACGAGGGGCAAGCACCCCGAAACACCGTGTCTGCAAATTGGGATTCTGATCTGGCTTATATATCCTGAGTCATATTGCAAAGGATTGTCGAAAATCCACTTGTGACTTTTAGGATCGCTACTTCCAATAGGTGGCGCTGTGCTAGAGTTTGTCTCCTTTACTGGAGAGACAATTAGGACAGTATTGGAAGATTTTACTGCCTAAAGCCCCCTTTACACACTACAATATATCTTACGATGTGTCGGCGGGGTCACGTCGTAAGTGACGCACATCCGGCATCGTAAGGTGCATTATAGTGTGTAACAGGTACGTGCGATTGCAAATGAATGGTAAAACGTTCATCGCACGCACGTCGTTCATTCCTCATAAATTGAACGTCAGGTTGTTCGTCATACCCGCAGTGTGTGAAACCCCGGGAACGGTGAACAGATCTTACCTGTGTCCTGCGGCTCCCGGCCAGCAACACGGAAGGAAGGAGGTGGGCGGGATGTTTACGTCCCGCTCATCTCCGCCCCTCCGCTTCTATTGGCCGACTGCCACGTGACATCGATGTGATGCCGAACGTCCCTTCCACTCCAGGAAGTGGACGTTCGCCGCTCACATCGAGGTTGTATGGACGGGTAAGTACGTGTGACGGGGGTTAATCGTTTGTGCGGCACATTCAACAAAATTGAACGTGCCGCACATACGATGGGGGCGGGTACGATCGCATACGATATCATATGCGAAATCGTAACATGTAAAGCAGGCTTAAGGATAAGAAGTCAGAGTACAATGCACTCCACATAGGAAGAGAAAAAGGCCTAATCTGATTGTGGTGTACTAATAATTCAGTGCTAAAGCATATTGCAAATAGGAGTGGTATTTTCAGTCTATGAATAATCCAAAGATTCAAGTAATAGGGAGGTGCTGTTCTTGAATAGTCAGTGCAACTGTGAAATGAAAGATCTCTGATATATTGCTTTAATAGTACCATAAACCACATTTTTTTATTCTTCCCACAAAAACCCTTTCCAAATTGTGCTTATGAAAAAAAATGAAATCAAGGCTTTTGTGAAAGGCTCCTTTCACATTGTGTTTTGCCCTACGTTCACAGGTCCCGTCGGGGCATCCGTCCGAACCGCCCCTCCCCCACCACGCAAAGCGTGTTCCAGACGCATGCGCCGGTAGGGCCATTCACTGTAATTGAGCACACTACGTTAGCGTGTGCTCTGTTTTGTGCCATTTTTGCACATATACGTTTTCTGCAGGCAGACACCCAAATGTAGTCGACTACGTTCGGGTTTCCATCTGCAGAAAACGTATATGTGCAAAAATGGCACAAAACAGAGCACACGCTAACGTAGTGTGCTCAATTACAGTGAATGGCCCTGCTGGCGCATGCGTCCGGAACATGCTTTGCGTGGTGGGGGAGGGGCGGTTCGGACGGATGCCCCGACGGGACCTGTGAACGTAGGGCAAAACACAATGTGAAAGGAGCCTAACACACAGTGTGCATCTTAGCTTGTGAGATGAACAAGCCATAATTTTTCTTGTCTTTCTTTCAATGTTAAGACTTTAGAGTATTATGTACGGTACAAATTTTCTAGGCAATTAGATGCTTTGCTTAATTGGGATGCATGGCAAATAAGATAGAATTTTTTGAGAAAAATTAAGCAAACCTACTGAAATTGAATTTCCAAAGATAATCTCAACTTTAAATTTAATTACATCTATCAAAAAAGACAATACATATAAATTATGGAGAAAATCACTTAAAACACATAAAAATATAGTCATCAACCATTACGGAGCATTAAAAACTTCTATAGCGTAAACGTATTGCTTCATAAAGAAAACTATAAAAGGTAAAGGTAACATATTCCAGACAAAGTCACCCATTAAAGATAAGGATATTGGTGGGTGTGTTTGATGTGTTAGGGTACGGCCAGAGGTTGTAGCTGGCCATCCACAACTAATGGCCACATAATTATATTTATATGATGTGTTAAACTGGTTTTACACTACTGATGTGACCCCCTTTCTTTTATCCTAACTCTTCCTAACTAACACTTTGCTAGTATACTTCTGCTATCTACTCTGTTCCTGTAAGCTTATTTCTCAGAGGTTCGTAAATACCTTTATTGTTGTTGTAGCTTTGATTTTTCTGGATGTAGACCAGAATCGGACCAACTGAGTAGGGCACATCCCTGATGGGGGCTGAAAGGAGATTAAAGTGTGATCTGGGCATGCATGCCCAAACTGCTGTCACTCACACAGTGGCGAAGGAGTGTGGTCGTTTAGTGGGATGAGTGGTCTTTGTGAAAACAGTCAGGCCAAAGGGACGAGAGCACCCACTGACCCTTGTGTCTCCACAAGCATGTTGGGAGATAAGGTACCCAAGGTGATAAACTAACACACATACACAAAGAACAGAAGGACAAAAAATAAACAGAATTAAGAAACAAGCAGCTGCAGAGGTTGTACCAATGAAAAAAATCTTCCTTATCTAGACTCCTTTCTCTGTATGCATATAGGGGCTCTTTGCAGTCAAGTAGCTCATCATACTTCTTTAGGTGTCTGACAGAAGTTGCTTGCGGCGTTGAAGGTAGAAGTGAACTCCCTTATCTACTTGGTCCTTGGGGGACTGCACAGGCTTCTCCAATGATATGCCCACCCCTGGTTCAGTGTTTAGTATGATTTTTACGCAGACAGCATATTTTCATATCATCATATCATATATACAGTATATATATATATATATATATATATATATAAAATACCCTTGTCTGTTGAAGCCCAATAGTGGTCTTCGAGACAGGCATATTATATATGAATGCTGTGCTGACTGAATGAAAATTGGACAGCACTTGGACCAATGTAATTTAATAGGGCTGTTCAGATGACAGTTTCTTCACACAAACCAAGCATCTGCGGGAAAAATATTGAAACAGAAGGGGACATATGTCACGCCAGGTTTGGTGAAGTAGCAAGTGACTGGTGAAAGGGAATTGAAACCCTGTGTCTAGGGAATGGGGAATCGTAATCCCTTGCCAACCTTACCACTGTGCCCTTGCTTTCCTCACCACCCTAGTAAAATTCCATACCTATGCCGAATACCTGACCCTGGCTGACCCTGATGTAGGCCCTAGTTTAGGGAGCGGATGGGATGAGTGCTTAGTCAACCTCACTAAGCTCTAAAGAAGACACAGTGATAACAAACAGGGGAAAAGTTCATGAATAACTTCTCTCCAGATGTCTCAGGGAGAGGAACCACAAAGTTTCTCCAGATGTACTGTATACAAGCCGACTGCTTGCATTGAAGACTTGCTAAGAGTATAAAGGTATGTCAGCACTCTGAAGTTTTGTGTTCACCACAAAACTGCATCCTGTGGCCATAAAAATGTAGCCTATGGCCCAAAAACACATCCAAAAATGATACATTTTCCATGCATTTTTTGACAATGCGTTTTATTTTGCGTCTTTAATCACCTTATTGAATTCAATGGGTGAAAAACGCAAGGAAAAATGGAAAAAGAATTGACATACTGCAGTTTTGTGGTCACCACAAAATTGCAGCCATAAGAAAAGCAATGTACGCACAGCATACCTGAAATCTCAAAGACTTTGCTGTAGAAGGAAATGCATGCAGTTTTGTGCCACAAACTGCACCCAAAAATTCGGCAAAAAATTCTGGGTGCACATGGCGCCTAAGTGCTATCAGCAGCACATATTAAGAGGAAATAATAGTATATAAAGACACCAAGGGAGTGCTGATGAAAAACAGCTGAAAGCTGAGGAACTCCGAAGTGTCCTAAATTGAAAGAGAGGAAAACAAAGCAGAAATAATAGTAGGTCAGGGAGCAGTTTGTGCTGCTAAACGCTATGACCTTCTATAGCCAGACACGACAGGAGTGTCTATCACCCATGACACACCCCTGACAACACCAAGCACCATAGGGTCTTATTGGGTAGAAATATTGGTCTAGGTGAAGGGTATAGGAATTGCTCACCTTTAGAAGCTGTTTAACCCACAATTGAGGGCTCAGGGTGTGACAGCTGTTGTAGTACTCTCAGGTCGGGAGATCCCGCCATGCAGAACAAGTGGTAAGAGGATATAAATAGTAGTCTCTGCTGCTGATATTGGATTAAAAAAATCTGGAGGACGTAGAACACGATATGACTATGCAGTTGATCTGAAAGTATTTTGAAGTTTAAACAACTTCTTCATCAGGAGAATAACTATTCTTTTCCATATCTCAGATTAGACTTATCTAATCAAGTCTATGGGTGTGGTAAAAAAAGAAAATAGGATCCCATAAGGATTTTCCATATACCATCTGATTTTTATGGCCACATAGCCATTATTAACCTTGGAAACTGTAAAGCGGGCTTTTTACACTGCGATCTCGCTAGCGAGATCGCAAACGATCGTACCTGCCCCCGTCGGTTGTGCGACACGGGCAAATTGCTGCCCGTCACGCACAACCTCGGTTACCCCCGTCACACGGACTTACCTGTCCTGCGACGTCGCTCTGGCCGGCGATCCGCCTCCTTTCTAAGGGGGCGGGTCGTGCGGCGTCACAGCGACGTCACACGGCAGCCGTCCAATATGAGTGGAGGGGCAGAGATGAAACATCCGTAAACATGTCGCCCACCTCCTTCCTTCCGCATTGGCGGTGGAGGCAGGTAAGGAGATGTTCCTCGCTCCTGCGGTGTCACAAACAGCGATGTGTGCTGCCGCAGGAATGACGAACAACATCGCTAATTCGAAGAGAACAATTTTTTGTTTTAGGACGACCTCTCCGCAGCAAACAATTTTGGCCGCTTTTGCGATCATTTTAGGTCGCACATAAGTGTCACGCACTGCGATATCGTTAATAACGCCGGATGTGCGTCACAAACAACATGACCCCCGACGATAAATCATTAACGACATCGTAGCGTGTAAAGCACCCTTAACTCATCTTGGACATTTTAAAAGATTGTTGTATAAATGCAGATACCACACACACATGTAAAATTATCCATGTTTTCTGGATGAAAATTGGACAATATTTCATAAGGTCATTTGACTCTGGCCTTAAATGGGTCGTCCAAAGTAATTTTTATCTTAAATCTCTCAATTTAATGACATAATTTAAACTATTTGCTAATATATGTGAATTAAAAATACCTACCATTCCCTAACTACATTAACTACTTTTCTATTTTTTTTTTCACTTTTTTTGATGATGCTTTGTTTGAAAATCCCAGGGCATGCTAGGATACTCAAATAGAGCATCATCAAGAGGCAGAGGCTGCGATCACTGCTGCAGTTTCCACCCACTCCCTGAAACAAAGCGTCATCAGTGACACTTGTGTCAGAAAGTGGGTTAAGCCCGCTACACACGCTTCAATATATCTCACAATCCGTCGTTGGGGTCAAGTTGTAAGTGACGCACATCCGGCATCGTTTGTGAGGTATCTGCGTGTGACAGCTACATGCGATCAGGATTGAACGCAAAACCGTTGATCGCAAACACATCGTATCATTCTCTAGAATTGAGCGTTTTGTTGCACGAACCTAGTCAATTGTAACGTGTGACATCCCTCATACGATTTTGTTGTCTGATGCTATGTGCGCAGGTGTGCGCTCTGCACCGCAGCTTAAAAAAGGTCTGCTTCAGAGCGCAGCTGAAAAGCTGCGTTCTGAAGCGCCTCACAATGTCTGTCATGCACTAATCTCTGTCAGTCCGTCACTATCTCTGTCCCTCACTCTCTGTCCATGTCAGTCTATCCCCCTCTCTCATATACTCACCGATCCCCGATCCCTGGCGCTGCACGGCATTCACACTGCTCCGGCGGCTTTTACTGTTTTGAAAAAGCCGGCCGCCCATTAAACAATTTCGTATTCCCTGCTTTCCCCGCCCACCAGCGCCTATGATTGGTTACAGTGAGACACGCCCCCACTCTGAGTGACAGGTGTCACACTGCACCCAATCACAGCAGCCGGTGGGCGTGTCTATACTGTGTAGTGAAATAAATAATTAAATAATTAAAAAAAACGGCGTGCGGTTCCCCCCATTTTTAAAACCAGCCAGATAAAGCCATACGGCTGAAGGCTGGTATTCTCAGGATGGGGAGCTCCACGTTATGGGGAGCCCCCCACCCTAACAATATCAGCCAACAGCCGCCCAGAATTGCCGCATACATTATATGCGACAGTTCTGGGACTGTACCCGGCTCTTCCCGATTTACCCTGGTGCGTTGGCAAATCGGGGTAATAAGGAGTTATTGGCAGCCCATAGCTGCCAATAAGTCCTAGATTAATCATGTCAGGCGTCTATGAGACACCCTCCATGATTAATCTGTAAGTTACAGTAAATAAACACACACCCGAAAAAATCCTTTATTAGAAATAAAAACACACATATACCCTGGTTCACCACTTTAATCAGCCCCAAAAAGCCCTCCTTGTCCGGCGTAATCCAGGATGATCCAGCGTCGCTTCCACCGCAGCTGCATGGAGGTGACCGGAGCCGCAGCAGACACAGCCGCTCCGGTCACCTCCATGCAGCAAATGAAGACAGCCGCGCCATCAGCTGATCTGTCACTGAGGTTACCCGCGGCCACCGGTGGATGCAGCGGTGGCCGCGGGTAACCTCAGTGACAGCTCAGCTGATCGCGCGGCTGTGTTCATTTGCTGTGTGGAGGTGACCGGAGCGGCTGTGTGTGCTGCAGCTCCGGTCACCTCCATGCAGCAGCGCTGGATGCGACGCTGGATCATCCTGGATTACGCCGGACAAGGACGGCTTTTTGGGGCTGATTAAAGTGGTGAACCAGGGTATATGTGTGTGTTTTTATTTCTAATAAAGGATTTTTTTCTGGTGTGTGTGTTTATTTACTGTCACTTACAGATTAATCATGGAAGGTGTCTCATAGACGCCTGACATGATTAATCTAGGACTTATTGGCAGCTATGGGCTGCCAATAACTCCTTATTACCCCGATTTGCCAACGCACCAGGGCAAATCGGGAAGAGCCGGGTACAGTCCCAGAACTGTCGCATATAATGTATGCGGCAATTCTGGGCGGCTGTTGGCTGATATTGTTAGGGTGGGGGGCTCCCCATAACGTGGAGCTCCCCATCCTGAGAATACCAGCCTTCAGCCGTATGGCTTTATCTGGCTGGTTTTAAAAATGGGGGGAACCGCACGCCGTTTTTTTTAATTATTTAATTATTTATTTCACTACACAGTATAGACACGCCCACCGGCTGCTGTGATTGGGTGCAGTGTGACACCTGTCACTCAGAGTGGGGGCGTGTCTCACTGTAACCAATCATAGGCGCTGGTGGGCTGGTAAAGCAGGGAATACGAGATTGATTAATGAGCGGCCGGCTTTTTCAAAACAGTAAAAGCCGCCGGAGCAGTGTGAATGCCGTGCAGCGCCGGGGATCGGGGATTGGTGAGTATGAGAGAGGGCTGCTAACTTCAGTTACTCAGGAGATTAGCGGTCACCGGTGAGTCTTCACTGGTGACCGCTAATCAGGACGCGGCACAGACAGAGCCGCAGCATCACAATGAAGTCGGGTGAAGTTCACCCGAGTTCAGTCTGACAGTGCGGCTCTGTCTGTGTCTGCTGTCATCTGCCATTCAGCTCTGCTACATGGCTGTCTGTGTCTGCTGTTAGCGGCCATGTAGCAGAGCTGAATGGCAGATGACATAGTAAAAACGCATCCCTACACATTACACACGCTTGGCAAGTCAATAAATAAAAAAAAAAAAAAGGTGCTCAATGCATACGTCACAGAACACATGATCTAAAGGATCGCACACAAAATTGATCAATTTAACATAGACTACTAACGCACGTGTGACAGCAAATGAACGACCTACGTGTGATCTCATAGATCCCGTATGCAACCTGGGCGTGTCACATCGCAAATGCGATTGTATAACTAATTGCAACGTGTAAAGTGGGCTTTAGTCTGTGCAGTGTGCACTGTGCAATGTGCATAATGACAGCACACTCTCTGTTTCCAGCTGAGATCAACAGTAACAAGCTGGTAGGAGAGCAGAGCATACCCAGCATGCAGAGAACAAGCCAACCTCGCAAGTGACATCACTGGTTCCCGCACACCAGTTATTTAGACAAAGCACTTTCTTGTCAGCTTGTTACTGCTGATTTGAGCCCTCAACAGAGAGCGCGCTGTCATTATTCACATTGCACAGTGTACATCCTGCAGGGACAAGCTTAGCCCCTGAAATGATTTTTTACTGATAGGGGCAGAGGCTGTGGCAGTGATGGCAGCCTCTGCCCCCTGATGGCGCTTAGTTTGACTATCTGAGCATGCACTGGGATTTTCTAACAAAATGTCAACAAAAAGGAAGTAAAAAAAAAAAATTAGAAAAGCAGTTAGATAGTTCAGTTAGGTAACGATAGGGAACTTTTAATTCAAGTATATTAGAAAATAGTTTAGATTACTGCACTAGATAGGGATTGACGAGGAAAATTACTTTGGATTTCAGACAACCCATTTAATGTATAGAATTGGAAGTAAAGAGGACAGGCTCCAATTAGCGGAAACTTTTTTCCATTCAATGTATGTTTGCATGAAGGAACGTATCAAAATATTAATGTAAATGAGAATTGAAAGACCCTTTGCATTGGTATTTCAAATAATTACTGTAAAAACATCATATAATGGAGATATTATTCCTGCAAGTGACTACATGGAAAGTATTTTCTGTCACTGTCATCTTTGATATTCAGTCCTGCTAATGCCTGAAAGTATATAATGCTGCTGTAGTAGTGTCCCAGTATTGCCCAGCATTTTAGATTGTTACGGGCAGCTGTTCCGTTCCTTTGTGCTCGTTTTCTCTGCAGAAAGACAACGAAGTCTGTGATGACACAAGGATTGTCATGAAGTAAAGGAACAGTGAAAAGGTCAATGCGGCTCTATGACTGCAATACTTCACATCATTAAGCATCAGGCATTTTTTCTTCCTCGTGGCAGCTAATTTATAATGAATACGTTATGACAGAACATTACTGCTCAGTATTCCCGTGACCTGTGCTGCGGGATAAAAAGTATAATGACCATATTCACTTAACAGTTTTGCTACTTGTAATACCAGTGTGTGCAAATATATATATATATATATATATATATATATATATATAGAGAGAGAGAGAGATATACAGTACATAAAAGTGTGTGTGCGTGTGTATATATATATAATGCCAACATGGTCATTTCAGTGGAATTAGAACTTACAAATTAGCTTACTAGGAAATGAGGTATAGGCTATGACATGGATGGCTTTTATTTGTCAAGGGCAATCGTATCATGGAGTATATGAATAAGCCCAATGGCAGAGCGAGGGGATTTCACGGGGGAATTTGCGCTGGGAGCACAAAGTTCTTAATGGTGATCAGTTAAAGGAAAAAAAACTCTACTTTCTTTGATTTCCTTTTGAAAATTTGGTCCTCTAGAAAGTGTCAACAGTAGCACAAATAACTGTTACAGTTGGCTTTGGACATGTGATCGGGTGCCCATTATCTCTGGAAGAGATCCACTTTGTGCCATAGGCTCCCTGCCCCGTCACTCTCCATTCTGTAGTCTGCAGGCTGCTGTAGAGTTATGGACTACCAGTAGTGTCTGAATGAGGATGCAATAGTCCACCATGGGCCTTAAATATATGATCGGGTGCCCCAGGTGTCTGGAAGAGCTCCACTCTGGGGACCCACTGTTTAGCTACATTCAAATACTACATTACTCTCTTTCACAAATTTACCTATGCTTCTATATAATAATAGACTTGTTAATTTGTAGAATGAATGATGAGATGATGCTTCTGTCTGTATATGGAGGATCAACTGGATTGGGCCATCTATTGCATATGTTGGGAAGGGAACTGTAGTAGCTTAATCTTAAAAAGGGGCCTACTAGGGAATTCACCTGTTGCGTTGTGGTCCAATCTGAGCCCTACTACAAGATCATAAGCATTGTGGCACCTATACCAGTCCTTTCTATGTGCAAGGGAGAAAAAGGATGGAGGGAAAATTTGGCTATCTCTATGTTGTTGTAGATGTCATTAGAAAGACCAGGTGTAACATCGGCTTCCCTAGTATGCCGGCGCCTCTCTGCACCTTGCGCAGTGTACCTGCTTCCATCTTCTCTACCGCCCACATATACGTGCAGTCCCCGGCTTCGGTTCCCGGTGGATGCCCACATGAATGTCAGCTCTGCTACCACCTAGGCTGCAGGCTCTGCACATGTGTGGCGCCCCTGAGGCTTCCGTCGCCACAGAGACATTGCACCCCAGTCAGAGGTGTGATGTCCCATCCTGGGTAAGAAAAGGGGTACATGCCAGTTCACAGGTAAAACTGCACTACACCCATTGCTAGGCACACACTGGGACAAGGGACAGTGGCAGTAACCCTCCCATGCTGCATGCTGGGAGGGGTCGTAAGACCCATCCCTGCTCCCATAGGGTGGTAGCTTAGCAACCGGGGGGTGGGAAGAGCCAGCCGAGTGTAGAGCAGAGAGGAAGGTCAGAGTTTCAGTTTACCTCAGAGAGTGAGAGAGTGAGGAGACAGCATGTAGCTGTGAAAGAGAAAGGAGCTCTGTGAGCTCAGAGTGTCCGCACAGAGAAAGCAACAGAAGAAAGAGAGAGAGTGGGGAAGGAGGAGGAGGTCTGCAGGAGGCAGGCAAGGAGGAGAAGTGAAAGGAAAAAGAGCTCCAAGTCAGTCAGGAGCTGAAAAGAAGAAAGAGACGCTTCCTGGTGAAGATCCTGGGACTCAGAGGGTCCAGGTGCCACCAAGCAGAGAACAGAAGGGGTCCCAGGGCCATGGGTAGCTGTAGAGCTGCGGTGGCCTGTTCCACAGGAACATCGGTGGAGGGATCAAGCTGCAACAGGGGACGGTCCCTAGAAACCGGAGGAGTGCAAAATCATCTCCAAACAGTAAAAACTGAGTCCCAGGGAAAGTTGTAAACTCCCCGGGCCACAGCCCACAGCAGAACCTCTAGAAAAGGGATAATTAGCCGACAGGTGACTCCCCAGCCTGGAGGCTGTTGTGGAGGCCGAGCCAGGTTTATCCTACAAAAGGCAAGGCTTAGGAAGACAGCTGAAGACAGAGACACCTTAGAGAGAAGGGCACCGGTTTACACTCCAAGAATCACCCAGGAACGGCGGAGGTCCCTGACAGTGGGTTCCAGTCGTCTGAGGGCACCAGTGTGCGCATACCAGGATGTGTGAGTAAACAACTTGAACTGCACCCTTGGAGTTGCCTCTGTTATTTCATCTGCATAGACACTCACAAGCACCAACTGTGCCCCGGGGCACCGCTCCACCTGTGGGGAGCAGTACCACCATTGCTGCCACTTCATCACCCCGGATGCCTTACACAGCAGCGGCGGCTTAATAGCTGCATACCACAGGTGGCGTCACGAACACAAACTTTAATCACCCCCAATTCATCAGCCATATTTAAACTGACACCCACCAGGGCCACGGAGTCGGGCCCCGCCACCACTGACAACCCCTGGACTAGTCCGGCCCGGCACCGGGTGTCCCATAGCCCTGGGGTGGGCGAGTCACATGTTGTGTGGAGTTTCCTGCTCTCCAGCCTAGAGTGTGTGTGTGTACTCTGCCTAATCTTTTATAGAGAGCTGTGCATACCTTGCTAAAGTGTCTCCCTGCACCTATTGCTGGGAGGCAGCAGCTATTTAAGGCTCCTCCCCCTGATAGGAGGTGCAGAGCATTGTGTTGTATTGTATTCCATGAGTATTTGTCCTGTTTGTGTTTCTGCTGAAGGGCAAGGATCTTCCGTTCCTGAAGTCCGGTATACTCCCTGAGTCTGGTCACCTGTCTGTGTATGGTATCCTGTATGCAGTTAACCGTTGTCCCGGCATATTCAGGTACCTGCATATTCAGGGACCGGCGTATCCAGTTACCCGCATCCCCCTGGACTCCAGCCTGGTCCCTGTGTTCTGTATTTGCAGTCCTGCTGTGTTATCTGATATCCTGCCATGTGATGTACCCGAAGTTCTGCTGTATCTTGTGAATAAAGTCGTATTTGTATGTTACCTGAAGTCTGAAAGTAGCTGCTGTGCCTGCATCACTCTGCTGAGGTCCACGCCTGGTGTGCCCACACCACCCTGCTGCGGTTCAGATCCAATGTGACTGAATTGCCCTGCTGCAGCTCTTGCCTGAGTTCCAGAGTCTCTGGACCAATGCCTGATGTTACGTGCCCAACGACCGGGGCTGCCTGATGACTTGTTCCAGCAGATGACCTGTGCCTGTTGTCCGGTTCCACCTGATGACCTGTACGAGCTGATGACCCATGCCTGATGTCCAGTGCCATCTGATTACCTGTGCCAGCTGATGATCCATGCCTGATATCTGGTGCCACCCGACAACCTGTGTCAGCTGAGGACCCCTGCCTGACATCCTACTGCTGGTATCTTGTGCCTGATGTTCTTTGTTTCCTGGTGCCTACCCTGTCCGTTCCCCTTCAGGACTTTGCACTGAATTTCTGTTCCCCCAGTCCTGCTGTTGCCCTGGCCCGCTCAGCTGCCACAGTCCTTGTTGCCTGCCCTGGGAATGGCACCTGGAACCTTAGTCAAGCCCCTCCCTCTGCTAAAGGGTAAGTCCGGGTTCCCCCTGTGATCCAGTGAGTCTACTCCTACACCTCGGATGCTCGCTGCCTTGATCTTAGGTGGCGTGAGCGTGACACCAGGATGCACAAGCTGGATATCATGAGGTTTATTGTAAATGTGTTTCGAAGTGTTCCACCATCCTGATTTTGTTAGACCCTTGGTCAGTGGATTCTGCAGCAGCTGTTTTAATATACTATATGTGCCGCCCCGTGCCAGCATCTGGCGCTGCTCGAGTCCGGACCTTCAGGGGTGGTGGCTCGAGGGTCTCCGGACCCGGGGGCTTCGCGGATACGCCGAGTGAAAAAGGGGATGAACGTATATGCATTTTGTAAGTTCGTGACGCCACCCATGGTGTCTGGTGAAGTGGGACACCACCGCTGCTGTTGTGGGAAACCCGGGGGAGATGTTGTGCAGCAAGCTGTTAACCCCTCCGTGGGCAGGGATGGTGGCCCCGGGAACCGATGGCTCCAATGCAGGGGGAATGACAACCGCATGGGGGTGTTGGTGTACTCACTGTTGGTAAAAAACACACGAGTCTCTGGTAAATCAAGGTGGTGGTGGCCGGTGCCACGGCCGTCTGTACTCAGGGTCCCCCACCCGGCTGGTAGTCTCTATCCTGTTCCTGCACCTTTTTAAGTAGAAAATGACGTCCTAGTGTGAAACGTAGGAGTCCGCTCCTGGCTGGATGTGGCCTAAGGAGCCGTGCCCGCAGACGCTGGCCCGTGGTATCTATGGGCCTTGGCTGTGACCTCTTATCCCTAATCGGTGGGATGTTGTCTTCTATGAGGGATTTTGGGTGGGACAGAACCTCTAGTCCTGGCCTCAATCGGTTAATTAACCAGCTCCAGTCGATTCTGCCTTCTGGCTTCAGGGTCCGAGTACCCCCCTTTGTGCTACGGTTTCCGGGTCGGTTCCCCGTGTCGGTACCGGCGGGCTACAATCCTGTCCCGGTTCACCTCGGTTCCACCGAGCCGTCTTCCCGTCTCCTGCTGACGGAGACCACCGTCTGCCTCCTAGCCAAGGCACCAGGGCTCCTACCCTGGTACCTGTCAGTTTACTTCAGGCCTGACACACAGGCCTGACCTCCACTCTCACTGAACTCTGAAACTCCACTGACCGAACTGTTTTTCCCACCCTGGGCTGTCTAAACCCCTGGGTGGGCGTACACCAACTGCCTGGCCACGCCCACTGGTGTGTCTATCTGTCCCTAAGGGGGTGACTAGGGTTTAATGGTTGGCTGAATGTTTCCTAAGTGTGGGAAGGTCTTATGCAGGGGCCTATTTGTGACTGGCTGGATTCTCCAGGGCGTCACACTATACGTCTTTTGTGTTGTGGTTAGCACAACCAAAAAAAGTAAGCAAGTGTCTCTTGCATGTCATTCACATGTTTTGTGGATAAGTCCCTATTGAGCTTTTAACCCCTCAGCTTCAGGGGAGAAGACTCAGTCACTTGGATTAGAATAATATAATTATTAGGGGTTTTTTTGCATGGATGGCACAAAGATTGCATTATTACGTGCCGTGGTGGCACTAAGGAGGCATCATTACTTTTTTAGGGTCACTGAGACTAAAGTGGACACTTTGCGGCCTTTATTTCTTTTAAGGACATGATTTGTTTCATAGGGGTATATTGTAGCCATCATTATTCCTTGGATACTGGCAAGCCACAATACGTCATTGAAACAGAATACCCAGCTTAGTTCAAACTCATTTTTACATTCAATGTTAGCATAAGTAATCAGTGGAAGATATGCCAAGACATCATGCTGTCCTGTATTATCCAGCACAAACCCCTTTTAACTGTTTTTATTGTTTGCCCTAAATGAATTGATATGTTGTTAGCATCAGAGAAAGCTGAATTTGGCCACAGGTTTCTGCCACAGCAGCCAGGCATGAAGGGCTGTCTATGTGATCTAGACAAGATATGCCAGAGCAGATTCAATATCTCTTATATTTTATTAGCTGTAGTACCCGGCGTTACCTGAGATAGTAACTGTCTCTCTCCCACTCCCTCACTTTCCCTGTCTGTCTCCTTCTCTCTCACTTTCCCTGTCTGTCTCTCTGTCTCCCTCTGTCTGTCTCACGCTGTCTGTCTCGCTCTGTCTGTTTCTCTCTCTGTCTGTCTCTGTCTGTCTCTGTCTGTTTCTCTGTCTGTCTGTTTCTTTGTCTGTCTCTCTGTGTTTCTCTGTTTGTTTCTCTTTGTCTGTCTCTCTTTGTCCCTCTGTCTCTCTCCCTGTCTGTCTCTCTGTCTGTCTCTTTCTGTCTCTCTCTGTCTCTCTTTGACTGTCTCTCTGTGACTGTCTCTGTCTGTCTCTCTGTCTGTCTGTCTCTCTGTCTGTCTATCTCTCTATTTCTCTCTCTGTCTCATTTTCTGTCTGTTTGCCTCTCTCTGTCTGTCTCTCTCTGACTGTCTCTCTCTGTATCTCTCTGTCTGTCTGTCTCTACATCTGTCTGTCTCTCTGTCTGTCTCTATCTGTCTCACTGTATGTCTCTGTCTGTCTGTCTCTCTGTTTGTGCCTGTCTGTCTGTCTGAGTCTGTCTCTTTATCTCTCTGTTTGTCTCTGGATGTGTCTGTCTCTCCACTGAAATCATATTACCTCACACATAAGCTTCTTATTCTAAGAGTGTCCTTCATTGCCTATAGTAACTAATCACAGCTCCTTTTAATGACCTGTAGCTCCCAGCTCCATTGACTTTAATGTAAGCAGGTTTTTTGATGAATAACTGTAAAGCGCGGGGTTTAATTTTCCCCGCAAAACAGTCTATGGCGTTCCCTGAGTCAAATGAGGCGTCTGTGCAAAATTTTGTGATTGTAAATGCGACACATTATGTATACACATACATACACACATACATACTGTACATACACTGAGCTTTATATATTAGATTGTGTGGCCTAATTGGACCCATCAGCTCTAAGAAAACACACTTATTGGAAAGTCTTGCAATATCTTTAGATATAAAATCTGTAAATATGATGAAGAGATGAGAGCGATAATGACTGTGATCAGCAGAGATCATTTTTCATAATTTCACAGTCTCATTCTGCAACTCTTTATCTAGACAGAATTGCACCTGTCACTCACTAATGAGGACCCTTGTAATATCAGCTCATATATCATGTAATTTGCTTTAAGTAAACATACTGTAGATTAGTATTCTCCTCCTCTGTGATGAGTAATGCTATATTTATCCAAATTTCTATGCATCATTTCCCTCTTCCATCTTTTACTCATATAAAGGTCATCTAAATAGCAAATATAATTATGGCAGACATATAACAAGGGATACTGTGCGCTAAGAGGATTTTGTACAATGTGATCTATTAAGTAGGGATTTTATCTCCATTGGAATATTAGGGATTGTTAGTAGAAACAGTGGAGAGAATATGCTGATATTATCGCATGTAATCCAAAAGGGTTTAATTTACTTGTGAAATATTGCTATGACTTTTATTTCTGTCATTTTTGTTCTAAATTTGTATGATTGTAGTTAAGGTAAAACTATCTCTGGTCTTTGTATGAATGTTCAAAAACCTTCTTGCGCTAATTGATATAGTGTAAAAAAGTGAATTCTAGGCAGGCTGGGGGAGAGGAGGGGGATGCTGCTGCAATATCAATATACTGTATCTTGCTTAATATCTGTGCAAAACTGGTGTTGTGATTGCATCAAGAATTTGTTGAAATTTCATTTAATCCATTCTTCCCTCTACCCGTGAAATGCTCCCTGTGCCATTGGCCATAATCCCGCCATGTTTAGTGGCTGAAAAACAACCTTAAAACGAGAATTTGAGCATGGCACTCGAGCACCTGGGATAATCGATCAAGTATCGAGTGTTCCCAAGTATTGAGCAGTGGGGAGCAGTTATCCCCCTGGTTCCAGAAATCAATGCATTTCTCCCAAGAAATTATTGCAATTACACGGTTTGTTGTACGCATGTTTATTTCTTTTGTATGTATTGGAACAACACAAAAAAAAACAGAGCAAAAAAAGGCAAACTAGACAAAATTTCACACTAAAATGGGCTGAACAAAATTTTTGACCCCCTCAACTTAAAGGGGTTATCCGGCTTCTTTGACTTTTTTTTTTATTACCCTATTGGGCTACATTGGGGCAGGTAAGTAGATAGAGAGCACTTACCTGCCCTGCTGTTAGCCCCTCTCCCCCGGCTCAGAGTGGTCATGTGACCGCTCCTGCCACGATTTTGCTGCTTCCGGTCATTTCATGTCAACATGGGCAGGACCATCTTGACATGCAAATCTGGAACAGCATGTCGCCTCCTTGCTGGGCAGCTACAGTGCGATGAGCCCCGCCCCCCTTCCCTGCACCCTCCCACACATTCCCCCGCACCCCTTACGCTCCCCGCAACCTCCCCCTGCACTGCTGTGGGGTCCGTGACCTGGGGGAGGGGCCTGGCAGCGGCTGCAGCGGTGTCAGCGCCGTCAGCGCCAGCACCGGGCCCCTGCTCAGGATCACACATTCAAATGTACCGGCATCACAGATCACAGATCACAGATGCCGGTACATTTGAAAGCGCTGATGAGAAGCAGCGCAGCACTGCTTCTCATCACTGCCCCGCTGTCTGTGCTCTCTTCAGCACAGCGGTGACGTCACTACTGTGCTGATATGTCCAGAGCACAGACAGCGCGCGAACGTGCAGGAGCGGCATGGACCGAGGACGGGTGAGTATGTACTCCCTACATGTGTTCACTATGGGGGTAGGGGGGGTCGGTACAGAGCGCCGTGTGTGCGTGCAGTGCAGAGCCATATGTGTGTGTGTGCAGTGCAGAGCCATATGTGTGTGCGGTGCAGAGCCATATGTGTGTGCGGTGCAGAGCCCTGTGTGTGTGCGGTGCAGAGCCCTGTGTGTGTGTACAGTGCAGAGCCCTATGTGTGTGTGCAGTGCAGAGCCCTATGTGCGAGTGCGGTGCAGAGTCCGATGTGCGTGTGCGGTGCAGAGCCCGATGTGCGTGTGCGGTGCAGAGACCGATGTGCGTGTGCGGTGCAGAGCCCGATGTGCATGTGTGTGCATGTGTGTGCATATGTGCATGTCTGTGGTGCAGAGCCATATGTGCGCGTGTGGTGTGCAGAGCCATATGTGCGTGTGCGGTGCAGAGCCCGATGTGGTGTGCGGTGCAGAGCCCGATGTGGTGTGGGGTGCAGAGCCCGATGTGGTGTGGGGTGCAGAGCCCGATGTGGTGTGGGGTGCAGAGCCCGATGTGGTGTGGGGTGCAGAGCCCTATGTGCGTGTGCGGTGCAGAGCCTGATGTGGGGCTGTTATTTGCAATGCTGTAGTGATAACAAGTCAGGTGCTGGGGAAGAATACTGACAGGGAATGTGTGTGTAGGGGGCGGGCAGAGGGCATGGCTGGACACTGGGGGGGGGGGCTGGACACTGAGGCCGGGCGGTGCCAGCTCTGACTGAGGTTTTGCACAGGAAGTGGTCAGTTTGCTGGAGCTGAATGTAAACAAAGAGCTGCACAGAATAAAGGCTGAATTCAAGAGGAACAAAAGTCAGAAAACAAAAAATAACAATGTAGGGGTGTTTTATATGACAATACAGCACAGATTAGCTTACCAAAAATTTTTGAGTTAATGTCAGACAACTTCTTTAATATTTGGTTGCATACCCTTTGGAATAAATAACTGAAATCAGTCGCTTCCTATAACCATCAACAAGCTTCTTACACCTCTTAATTTTGGACCATTCTTCTTTACAAACTGCTCCGGGTCTCTCATATTTGAAGACGCCTTCTCTCAACAGCAACTATAAGATCTCTCCACAGGTGTTCAATGGGATTTAGATCCAGACTCATTGCTGCCACTTCGGAACTCTCCAGCACTTTGTTTCCTCAGATTTCTGTGGGCTATGTTTGGAATCATTGGCTGCTGGAAGAGGGATGACCTAAGAGCAAGTGCAGCTTTCTGACACTGGGCACTACATTGAACCCAAAATTCTTTGGTAGTCTTCTGATTTTATGATGTTGTGAACACAGGCAAAGTAACCAGTAGCAGAGATAACAAAACAACTCCAAAACATCTTTGAACCTCCACCATATATGACTGTAGGTACTGTGTTCTTTTCTTTGTAGGCCTCATTCTATTTTGCTAAGCAGTAGAATGATGTGCTTTACCAAAAAGCTCTATCTTGGTCTCATCTGTCTAAAATATGCGTTCATAGAAGGATTTTGGCTTACACATGTACATTTTGACAGCCTGCAGTCTAGCTTTTTTATGTCTCTGTGTCAGCAGGTGGTCCTCCTGGGTCTCTTGCTATAGCTTTTCATTTAATTCAAATGTTGATGGACAATTCATGCTGACACTGATGCCCCTGAGCTTGCAAGACAACCTGAATTTCTTTGGAACATGATTGGGGCTGCTTATCCACCATCTGGTCTACCCTGCGTTGCAAACTTTCATCAATTTTTCTTAGCCGTCCACATCCAGTGAGTTTAGCTACAGTGTCATGGATTGCAAACTTCTTCATTATGTTGCACGCCTGGACAAGGGAACATCAAGATCACTGGAGATAGACTTGTAACTTTGAGATTGTTGGTATCCTTAGATAGTTCTCTTCTCTTTCGGTTCTCCATGCTTAGTGTGGCACACACAGGCATACAATGCAAAGGTTGAGGCAATTTCTCCCATTTTTATCTGGTTTCAGGTGGGATTTTCATATTTCATATTTCAAACATGTGAGTTTGAACAACCATCACATCCTTGAAAGAAAGTTGTTTACCCACATATTTTGGAACGGTGCCAACAATTTTTTCCAACCCATTTTTGCTTTTTTTTCTGAAATTATGTCTAACTAGCTGTACTACCCGGCTTCGCCCGGGTTAATAACTGCTGTTAACAAAATAGAATGTATTAACAAAAATGTATTCTGCACACAAAAACCACAAAACAAATAGATAGAAATGTAATTATAATGTCTGTCTCCCCCTCTGTATATATCTCTCTGTCTCTCTCTCTATCTGTCTGTCTCTTTCCCTGTCTGTCTCTGACTGTCTCTGTCTCTTTCTCCGTCTGTCTCAATCTCTTTCCCTGTCTATCTATCTCTTTCCCTGTCTGTCTATTTATCTCTGACACTTTCCCTGTCTGTCTCTTTCCCTCTCTTTCCCTCTCTTTCCTTGTCTGTCTCTTTCCCTCTGTCTGTTTCCCTGTGTCTGTCTCTGTCTCTTTGTCTGTGTCAGTCTCTTTACCTGTCTGTGTCTGTCTCTTATCCTGTCTCTATGTTTCCCTCTCTTTCCCTGTCTGTCTCGTTCCCTGTCAGTCTGTTTCTTTGTCTGTGTCTGTCTCTTTTTGTCTGTCTCTTACCCTGTTTATGTCTGTTTCTTACTCTGTCTGTGTCTGCCTCTTTCCCTGTCTGTGTCTGTCTCTTTCCCTAGCAGCATTGTGACATACCAACATTCCATATAAGGGCATGGCTGCGCATTCTTCTGAAGTTCTGGCTGCACTGTGACTCCCAGCTCCATTCGCTTTAATGGAGGCAGGTTTTTTGGTGAATAACTGTAAAGAGCGGGGTTAAAATTTCCCTTCAAAACATAGCCTATGACGCTCTCGGGGTCCAGAAGTGTGAGTGTGCAAAATGTTGTGGCTGTAGCTGCGACGGTGCGGATGCCAATCCCGGACATACACACACGCACACACACACGCACACACACAGACATTCAGCTTTATATATTAGATTTGGCTTTTTTCTCAGTTTTTTCGTGTTGTTCCAATACACACAAAGGAAATAAACATGTATAACAAAACGTGTAATTAAAATAATAATTTTTAGAGAGAAAAACTTCATTTTCTGGAACAATTTCAAAGGTGCTCAGAATAGTGATATAATGAATGTGAACATTAAAATGATGATCATTACTATAACGATAAACTGCATAAGCACTTCAAGCTTCAGAAAAATCACGGACACTGGAAAAAGCTTTTTACGAACCGTCTTGGAATTTAGTGACAAATGGCAACTTTTGAAATTACTGGTCTAGAACATTTGTGTGTGCATCAGTTCTAATGGGACTTATACATATGTCTGAATCCCTTCACAAATGCCAACCCTTTCAATGCCAAGGAAATATTGTCAGTTTCGATTTAAAACCCCTAAGGTATAAAGTAGACACATCTACAATAGTGCATTATGCATCTTGAGTATATTGTGTCCGTGCCTGATACATTTAAATGCCTTAAATTATTGAATAACCAGAAATGTATAGCGTGACAGCTGTAATAAACTGGCCTTCAACAACTATAAAATATACTACTTTTAAGTAACATAAATATGGCATTGGCATATATTATTAGTCAAGGGCATTATAATGTAGCAGAATCAATTGTATCTGCCAAAACATTTACTTAACAGATTAGAAGTCAACAACTTCTGTTCCCTATGAATCATTCCTTCTATCGTATCTTACAAGTACATAGCTACTCACATTATTAATGCTAATCTAGTATGAGATTTAAAGGGGTTGGTTCTCCTGTACAAACAAGCTATAACCTATCCACAACATAGGAGATAAAGGTGATGACTAGGGATGAGCATGGATGTTCGGGTTCACTGGATTCAACCGAACTGTAGTTAAATTTCTATCCCGTACATGAACTTGGGCCGAACTTGATCCTGGTTCCCGAACCACATAGAAGTCAATGAAATTTTGGTGCTGTAAATTGGCTGTAAAATGGTTGTAGTAAGAGCTAGGGGGCTGCAAAAGGAAGCAACAAGGGGGGAAAAGCAGGACAATTGGCTTGCAAACAAATGTGAATAGGGAAGTGACTTAAAGGGGTTCTGTCACCACAGTAATCATGGTTAAATAGGAAGTAAATGAAATAACATAAACATTTTCGAAGTTCCCCCACAGAGTTAAAATTTTAACAGTGCCGCCACTGAGCCGGTTTTCAGAGTTTCCCACAGAGCACACAGAACCTCTTTAAAATAACATAGAATAAAAAATAGTAATAGTTTTGAACAAGGAGGTGGAAGTCCAAGTGGAGGAGGTTGAGGAGGAGATGAAGGTGGACGTGATGGTGTAGGTTAAGAGGCGAAGGAGGAGGAGGCAGCCAACATGGGTTTTTTTTATTTGTTTTTTTAATTTATGAGGCCTCAAACATATTAGGAATGGCAAATAGAATGAACAAACTACTGTGGTGGAGTATAACAATGGCTGGGCGCTACAGCTATACATCTTCACTCAGCCAAAGGTACGGACAAGTCCTGAGAGATCCATTTAATCATTTTAATTAATGTGAGCTTGATCACGTTGGCTGTGGATAGGTGGATGCGCCTGTCTGCCGTGCTAAACACACCCTGCCATGCTAAACACACATTCCGATTTTTCTTGTCACAGGGCAGGCCACCACCACCAAGGCACAAAGGGTCTGAAGACGCAGAAGTTAAATGGGGCAGACCCATCAGTCAGTACGTAGAGACGTGTGGACACATAATCTTCCACCATGTTCTTGAAACGTTCACTCCTGCTAATACACTATGTTCCAAATTATTATGCAAATTATATTTTCTCTAATTTTCCTAAATGGTCGGTGCAAATGACAGTCAGTCTAATAAAAGTCATCACCCGTTACAGTATACATTGAATTTTATTGACGAAACCTCCCAATGATAAGAGTATAAGCTTCAAAATTAAAAAAAACCTCAAAATGCACTGTTCCGAATTAGGCACAGTAGAGTTTCTAAACATTTTATATGTTTTAAAGAACAGAAAATGCTCATTTGTGGAATTTGCAGCATTAGGAAGTTACATTCACTGAAATAAAAAGCTATTTGAATCCAAAGCATCCTAACAGGCCAAGTTGCATGTTAACATAGGAACCCTTCTTTGATATCCCCTTTGCAATTCTTGCATCCATTGAACTTTTGAGTAGAGATGAGCGGTCTTCAAATCGAACCATTCAGCAATTTCAAATTCGAGTTGTTTTGGGCGATGTTCGAGTCGTTCGACGAACTCGAACGATTTGCTTCACGTTCGACAGTTCGAGTTAACGTTTGATAACGGTTCAATCACCAAAAGCGTGGCTTTTCACAGTAAGGCTATGTGCGCACATTGCGTATTTGCATGCATCCTGCGTCCCCAGCACAATCCTTCTCTCTTTCCTACTCACCGATCAGCTGCACGGCTGTCACAAAGCTCCGGCGGCTTTTTCTCTTTTGAAAATGGCTACCGCTCATTATTCAATCTCGTATTCCCTGCTTTCCCCACCCACCGGCGCCCATGATTGGTTGCAGTCAGACATGCCCCCACGCTGAGTGAAAGCTGTCTCACTGCAACCAATCTCAGCCGTCGGTGGGCAGGTCTATATCGTGCATTAAAATAAATAAATAATTAAAAAAAAAAGACGTGCAGTCCCCCCCAATTTTAATACCAGCAAGATAAAGCCACACGGCTGTAGGCTGGTATTGTCAGGATGGGGAGCGCCACGTTATGGGGAGCCCACCACCCTAACAATATCAGCCAGCAGCCGCCCGGAATTGCCGCATCCATTAGAAGCGACAGTCCCGGGACTCTACCCGGCTCATCCTGAATTGCCCTGGTGCGGTGGCAATCGGGGTAATAAGTAGTCAAATGGCAGCTTATAGCTGCCACTAAGTCCTAAGTTAATCATGGCAGGCGTCTCCCTGAGATACCTTCCATGATTAATCTGTAGTAAAAGTAAATAAACACACAAAACGAAAAATCCTTTATTTGGAATAAAAGACAAAAAAAAACCCTCATTTACCACTTTATTAATCCCCAAACACCCATCCAGGTCCAAAGTAATCTACACGACGCTTTCAGCTCTGCTACATGAAGCTGACAGGGAGCGCCATAGAACACGACCGTTCTGTGTCAGCTCCACGCAGCAACTAAAGTGAGCCGCGCTTTCATCGGAGACTTCACTCAGGTAGTGCCAGTGTATGCGGGGATGACAAGGACCGGTGTGTGCGGGGATGATGGGGGCCAGTGTGTGCGGGGATGATGGAGGCCGGTGTGTGCGGGGATGATGGGGGTGTTGTGTGCGGGGATGATGGAGGCCGGTGTGTGCGGGGATGACGGGGTCATTGTTTATAGGGATGATGGGGCCCGGTGCGTGCGGGGATGATGGGGGCCGATGTGTGCGGGGATGATGGGGGCTGGTGTGTGCGGGGATGATGGAGGCCGGTGTGTGAGGGGATGACGGGGGAATTGTGTGGAGGGATGATGGAGGCCGGTGTGTGCGGGGTTGATGGGGGCCGGTGTGTGCGGGGATGATGGAGGCCAGTGTGGGCAGGGATAATGGGGTGTTGTGTGCGAGGATGATGGAGGCCGGTGTGTGCGGGGATGATGGGGGCGATGTGTGCGGGGATGATGGGGGCCGGTGTGTGTGGGGATGATGGAGGCCAGTGTGTGTGGGGATGATGGAGGCCGGTGTGTGCGGAGATGACGGGGGCGTTGTGTGCGGGGATGATGGAGGCCGGTGTGTGCGGGGATGACGGGGGCGATGTGTGCGGGGATGATGGGGGCCGGTGTGTGTGGGGATGATGGAGGCCAGTGTGTGTGGGGATGATGGAGGTCGGTGTGTGCGGAGATGACGGGGGCGTTGTGTGCGGGGATGATGGAGGCCGGTGTGTGCGGGGATGACGGGGGCGTTGTGTGAGGGGATAATGGGGGCCGGTGTGTGCAGGGATGATGGAGGCCCGGTGTGTGCGGGGATGATTTGGGCTGGTGTGTGCGGGGATGACGGGGGCATTGTGTGTGGGGATGATGGAGGCCAGTGTGTGCGGGGATGACGGGAGCATTGTATGCGGCGATGATGGGTGGGGGCCGGTGTGTGCGGGGATGATGGGGGCCGGTGTGTGCGGGGATGATGGGGGCCGGTGTGTGCAGGGATGATGGGGGCCGGTGTGTGTGAGAATGATGGAGGCTAGTGTGTGCGGGGATAACGGGGGCATTGTGTGTGGGGATGTTTGGGGCCGGTGTGTGCGGGGATGATGGAGGCCGGTGTGTGCGGGGATGATGGTGGCTGGTGTGTGCGGGGATGATGGGGGCCAGTGTGTGTGGGGATAATGGAGGCCGGTGTGTGCGGGGATGATAGAGGCCGGTGTGTGTGGGGATGATGGAGGCCAGTGTGTGCGGGGATGATGGGGGCATTGTGTGCAGGGATGATGGAGGCTGGTGTGTGCGGGGATGATGGAGGCCGGTGTGTGTGGGGATGACGGGGCCGGTGTGTGCGGGGATGACGGGGCCGGTGTGTGCGGGGATGATGGGGGCCGGTGTGTGCAGGAATGATGGAGGCTGGTGTGTGGGGATGATGGAGGCCGATGTGTGCGGGGATGGTGGGGGCCGGTGTGTGCAGGGATGATGGAGGCCAGAGTGTACGGGGATGATGGGGGCTGGTGTGTGCGGGGATGATGAGGGCTGGTGTGTGCAGGGATGATGGAGGCCGGTGTGTGCGGGGATGATGGGGGCATTGTGTGCGGGGATGACGGGGCTGGTGTGTGCGGGGATGATGGAGGCCGGTAACCTGAGTGATGGCAGCGCTGATCGCGGCTTACTTCAGTCACTCAGGGGATTTGCGGTCACCGGTGCGTCCTTCATCGGTGACCGCAAATCAGGCAGCGACACAGACAGAGCCGCAAGATGATAATGAAGTCGGGTGAAGTTCATCCGAGTTCATTCTCATCGCGGCGCGACTGTCTGTGTCTGCTGTCAGCGGGCATGGAGCCAAGCTGAATGGCAGAGCAAGCATCCAGCGCGCATACATTCTGCATCAATTCTGCAGTCACAATACATTCACATGTGCTGCCAAATCGCTGCAGAATTATACACATAGACACTACGCAATGTGCGCAACGGTAATAATAATATCCAAATTCACTGTATAGTGTGCGGCAGGGTGTCCTGAAATAATGGCGATCTCCATTATTTTTTTCCTAACCGCGCGTACAGGGGGGGGGGGGGCGGTGCAGGCTGTCAGCCAATCACACACACACATAGCAAAGTGCATTTTTTGCACACAAGCAAGGGCATGTGTCATTGGCTGTGTATGTCACATGTCCTTGCCCTATAAGGACTTCTGAGTAGTCTCACTTTTGGACACCGTAGAAGGAGTTTACTCTTATATACGTACTTCATACCAGAACTGGCTCATCTGGATCGATCCATGCACCTCCTTATTTGTCCTGTGGCTTCTACATTAGTAAGCTGAACCTTTTTTTGTGTTTTCTATGTGTTTGTATGTGTTTGTGTTTCCCTGCCAATGTTTTCAATGGGGTTTGAAGGTGTCCGTCCAACGTTCGACGAACACACCCGCCGTTCGACGAACCGAACTCGAACACTAGGGGGTGGCTCATCTCTACCCTAAAGGGGCCTACTAGAGGTCTCCCCATGATTCTGGCCCAAAATATGACTCCTCCACCTTCCTGCTGAGGTTGCAGCCTTGTTGGGAAACGGTGGCCATCCACCAACCATCCACTACTCCATCCATCTGGACTATTCAGGGTTGCTTGACACTCTGAGTAAACAAGACTGTTTGAAAATTAGTCTTCATGTATGTCTGGGCCCACTGCAACCGTTTCTGCTTGTGAGCACTGGTTAGGGGTGGCCGAATAGTAGATTTATGCACCACAGCAAGCCTTTGAAGAATCCTACACCTTGAGGTTCAAGGAACTCCAGAGGCACCAGCAGCTTCAAATATCTGTTTGCTGGTTTGTAATGGCTTTTTAGCAGCTGCTCTCTTACTCCGATGAACTTGCCTGGCAGAAACCTTTCTCATTCTGCCATTATCAGCATGAACACGTCTGTGCTCTGTAACAGCCACAAATCTCTTCACAGTACGATGATCACACTTAAGTTTTCGTGAAATATCTAATGTTTTCATCCCTTGTCCAAAGCATTGCACTATTTGATGGTTTTTGGCAGCAGAGAGAGCCTTTATCTTTCCCATGTTACTTGAAAACTGTGGCCTGCCTAATATTGTAGAACATCCAGGTTTCCTTTTATTGGGCTCATCTGGCAAACTAATTATCACTGGTATCTGAGATTCCTTTCAGTGATCGAAAGAACACCGAGACACAATACCGTCAATGAGTTTCATTAAAAAAAAAAGAAAAAATAATAATCGCTATGACACTTAAATCCAATTTGCATAATAATTTGGAACATGGTGTATGGACCTTATCAGATGGTGGTGCTGGATGTTATAGCTTGCTGAGGAAGTTGTTCCACAGTTTTGCAATGCTAACCCTCCCTTCCGAGGAGGTGCCAGTGCCCTAGTTACATTGGTGACTTCCTCTCCCTCCTCTGCCTTGTGCGTCCACTGAGCTCAGGTGGGAATGCCATCAGTAGTGCGCCCAATAGCATGCGCTTGTATTAACGCATTTTCTGATCGTGCAAAAGTGACCGACGTAAGAATGGCACATTGTCCTTGTAGCGTGGATTCAGCAGGGTGGCTATTCATTAATAACCTCTGGTAACAATCCGAGAAACTCTGCAGCCACTGCGCTGGCACCGCAGCAGGTATGTGATCAAGTTCATAGTTTATATGCTGAACCAAGTACGTTGCAAGGCTCTGCTGTCACAGTCTGAAGTGAGGTATAAATGTTCTTAGTCTGAACACCACCTGGATGACAAGGCATCTGAATGCAAAGTACTAGCAGTGGAATACACACCTGAAAAACCAGGAAAAATATGAGGCGCCTCCTGCTTCCTCTTCTGTTGTGGTCTCAGCCTCTTCCTCCCACTCCCAAGGAACAGGGCCACCTGGCTCCCCACAAAGAGAGGATGTGATAGAATCACCAGCAGCAGTGTCACCGAGCATTTCCACCCTATCCCATGGAAGCGTTCAGCTGTCCAACCCACAAACAATGGAGTGAAAGAGGAAGTGCCTGGCTTAAGAAATGCTGCCATTCCAGCTGGTGGAGATGGACTGTTTTAAAAAACTTATGGTAGTGGCTGTCCCACAGTATGTGGCTCTCAGCCACCACTACTTTTTCAAGTGGGCCATCTCTGCCCTACCTGACCATGTTGCGAACAACATCAGGTGTGCACTGCACAATGCCATTAGTGGCGAGGTCAACATAACCACTGATACGTGGACCTGTAAGCACAGGTAGGCATGTTATATATCTCCTTAACTACCCACTGGATAAAGTCGTGGTAGGGCTTGAGGTGGAAAGTGTTTTGGTGCTGCATGTCTTTCCACCATCAAGGATTGCTGGATGTTTCATTATCCATCAACATAACACCTGCACGACCACCTTCAGCACAGCCAGGAGGAAATGACAGCAGGTTGTTCTGAAACTCATCTGGGGAAAAAATCACTTACAATGCAGGAACTGTGGATGGGAATCGAACAACAGACCGTTGAATGGGCTGGAGCACCTGAACCTCAAGCCCAGCCAGATGGTGTGTGATAACATGTAACAACTCTTAGAAGCTGTGGGCCTAGCCAGTTTGACACACATCCTTTGCCTGGTGCATGGGATAAATTTGGTGCTGAAAAGCATCCTGAAAAATTACCTTGAGATGTCAGAGCTGTGGGCCGCTTCTGTGCGCTTTCGGCATTCTCACGCTGCTGCTTGCCTGTCTGCACTGCAGCGTCACTTCTGATTTCCCTTTCACCACCCCATTTGCAATGTACCAAGAAGTTTGAAATTTACCTTGCATATGCTGGAAATACTGTGCAAGCAGCAGTAGGTGGTTGTGTTTCAGCAGCAGCACGCACGGGAGAGTCGCTCTGCAGAGCAACACCACTTCACAACCAACGAGTGGCCCTCCATACAGGACATGTGTGCTATGTTGCACTGTTTTGAGTACTCCATGAACATGGCCAGCGCTGATGATGCTATCATCAGCATTACAATCCCACTTCTATGCCTCCTTGAAAAAATGCTTCAGGATGATGAGTGAGATGGTGGCACAGGAGAAAGAGGAGGAGGAACTGGAATCATTCACATAATTATCAGGCCAGTAGTCCATGCATGGCTCGTACGGTGGGATCCCATAACAGAGGCCAGCTACACAACTTGCCAGGCAGGGGACAGTTTGGGAGGATGAGGAGGAGGAGGAACCATGTTCATAGCAGGATGGCATTCAAAGCAGCTAACGGGCATTACTGGAGCGTTGCTGGGAGGATACAGAGGATACAGATGATACACTCCCCACAAAGTACAGCTTGTCGTTGCCACTTGGCAGCCTGGCACATATGAACAAATACAACTCTAGCTCCCCACAGCCAACAGCACTCACGTAGCACCAAACCATGACACTCCCACCACCATGCTTGATTGTAGGCAGGACACACTCGTCTTTGTACTCCTCATCTGGTTGCCAACACACATGATTGAGAACATCTGAACCAAATAAGTTTATTTTGGTCTCATCAGACCACAGGACATGGTTCCATTAATCCATGTCCTTATTCTGCTTGTCTTTAGCAAACTGTTTGCGAGTTTTCTTGTGCAAATGTAACAGGCGGTAAAATTCCTACAGAATATTGATACAATGTGTAATGTGATGCTATGTAAAGTGTAATGTTTCCGCACAGTAATGTATAGTAATATGATATAATGCATAAGGTAATATATGTGTAATAGGATATGGTATAATATAGGTTGCCCGGCAGCTGACTGCAGGGCATGTGACGGTTGGCAGATTGGATTATTCCTTGGGGGGAGGAGCTACTGCTGAGGGAGAGACATACTCCATCTTGTAATTCAGATAGGGTTTTCTGACTGAGAAGAGAGTAGAGTGCTGGCTTGGGTGAGAGATAATACCAGATTTCTCAATGTAACTACTGAACATCTGGAGCCAACAGCTCAAATTTGGTACCAGGGGGAGCATCCATTTTTCCTCCAACGGAAGATAAAGATGTGGAGTTTGGCTGTGGAAAGAAGTATCAAGCCTGTTAAAAACTGTGGACCTAAACCAGGGCTTTGGAGTATAAAGGACAGACTCAAAAGGGGATAGATCAGCTGGGAACCAAAAAGTCCTGAAGTGAATTGTGACCTAGGAAGAAACTATCCATTTTCAATGTGAGGTGCCAGGGTGCACCAATATGGCTTAACCCACAACTACCGCCCTCTGACACCTTACACATTATCTCAGAGAATCTTTACCAGAGAATTCTTGCCAGGTGCCATGTTGAACGCAACCCTAATGGTTATTTAATTAGAAATATGTACCAACTATAGATACTATAAATATACCTACTGGCTACTGGCGCAGGTGTCTAAACTGGCCTTCAATTACCTATTAACCTCCTTGGCTCGGAACCAATTATATGTATGCTACGTCTGAGGTCGCCTGTGGTGCAGCACAATGGTTTACAAACCTTTATTCAATTATCTCTGTACCCCAATCAAATGTGTCTTTCACAATTACACTGAGTATACCTAACCGATTAATCAAATTTAGCAGCTGCTAAGCAGAAAAATGAAGTTTAACAACCTTAAGCAATTATCTTGCACTAAAATGTCTTTCAGTAACTCGCCACTGGAAAAGTTCAGATGTGGCCTGAAGTCTTTTCTGTGTTTAGGTGACTGCACCTGAGTGTGGGTATTAAGTCCTTTATAACAGCCAGGAAATAAGGAACGTGGCAGCGGCACCGGAAGATCCGATCATGGATCTTGCAATAAACCTGAATCAATCATTATACCTAAGTAATTAGAGGTTCGGCCTCAGTTTCAAGTGTTTTGGCACCAAAATTCAATGTGTTGCATGCACTGATTGCAGCAGGGCAATGAGCCTTAATTTTGTTACCAACTTGAGTCTGTTCCAGGCAAATAAAAGATGGATGTGGACGTATGAGGATCTCATCTGGCAGGTAAACTGTGGCACAGATGGAGATGATCAGCTCTCTGACAGTGTCTAACATGGCTCCCGCTGGGCCTTGGCCCTTTCCCATTTTACAGTGGCGTCCCTGGAAATAATTCTTCTCCCGACTGACAAGGATCTGGTCACGAAAAAGATCAGATTCATTCAGCAGCAGCTCAGGTCCTGTAGAGATACTTCTCCATGCGGATGGCACTGGATTCCTGTCCGGCACGTCCTGTCTGTTTTCTAGATAACTGCAGACTGCCTCCTCAAAATGGCCGCTCTTCCTCTTCCTGTGTTTTACAACAAAGTGTATACAGTCTTTTTTTTGTGGTATGAAACAGCGGCCCCTGGTGGCTGAACAATGACATTACTGCATGATATCTCACTCCCTTATAAAGCATTACCATGTCATTAACTGACAGAAAGTACAATGTTCACACTTATGCAACACAAATATGTATATCTAAAATATGCTCGTGAGCAGGTACAGAGGCTCGCCATCCACATCTTTAATCAGGTACATACTTTACTTCTGACCATGGGCAATGGGGGCGGTTTCACCATTTCACATACACATGCACCATATATGAGTATGTTCACACTGTAGCAATTAAACAGACAAAACCTAACAGAAAAAACAAAATGAGCCTATATTCTGCAGTAAATAAATAAATAAGTAAATAGTAATAGTGTATGTATATATATATATACACTGTATATATATATATATATCTATATATATAAAAGCCGATGTGATTACCTGTGGTTACTCGCTATCCCTCCCCTCCATGTGACATCATCACAGCTGATCATCCCACACATAAACTTCACCTCATCCAGCACCATCACAACCAGCACAGCAGAATCCTGCATGCACTGAGGAGCTGATCATGTGACCCCTGACTTCTCCCCTCCATGTGACATCATCACTGGTCCTGTAAGCACAGAGACAAATCCTGTAACCAGCACAGCAGAGTCCTGCATACACTGAGGAGCTGATCATGTGACCCCTGACTTCTCCCCTCCATGTGACATCATCACTGGTCCTGTAAGCACAGAGACAAATCCTGTAATCAGCACAGCAGAGTCCTGCAGACACTGAGGAGCTGATCATGTGACCCCTGACTCCTCCCCTCCATGTGACATCATCACAGGTCCTGGAAGCACTGACACAAATCCAGATGCGTACATTGTACACTCACATATCTCAAGCTGAGCTGATTCAGCCAATGACAGAAAAAGGCCACATTTTCGTTGATGTCCTGCGGCCAGGTCCAGGTGGGATCAGTAAGCACATATATATGTATATAGTATATATACAGTAAGTATATATATACTAGCTGTTCCAGCCAGCTAACGCTCGGCACACCCATTCCTATGTAATGAACACTGCTAGTGATTAATTAAACTAAAGCTGGAAGTTGCAATTTACGCATTACGCGGCCTTTGACTGAATCAACTCAGCTTGAGATGTGTGTGTGCAAGTCCCAGCATTTTTCACGTCACGTTTTCGCTGTCGACAATTATGAACTTCCTTCCAATTATGAAATTCAACCACTTCAATGCTACTGAATGTTGTCATTATTAACTTTAGTTTAATTAATCATCAGTAGCGTTAATTATACAGGAATGGACGTGCCGAGCGTTAGCTGGCTGGGAACAGCTAGTATATATAGGTATAGTGGATATATGTGTATATATATATATATTTTGTGTGTATATACATAGGGCACTCACTTAAATGGATTTTGATCAAAAAAGTGTATAAACTATCCTGCCGAGACAAGGCGTACCCGCTCGGGATGGTCCTTGCCTCTTATATTAAAGTCACACCTTGTAACCTCACTGTTATTTATAATAATGTATTTTTCCATTTTTTCACTGTATAGATTTCATAAGACTGTTTTTTTTTAAGTTTTTTTTATTTTTTTAAAAAGCTAGAAAGGTGTTGACATAATAAAGTAACTGTTACTTACCTATTCAATTTCCCAATTCTCTTCTAATCCTTCCCTATCCTGCAGCAATGATGCCGCATCCATCATTCATGTAGTTACCACAGTTTTACATGTATGGCATGTGACTGTAGAGGCCAGGCATTGGCAACAGCAGTCACATGAATAATAGAAGTGACATCGCTGTAGGACCAGCGGGGACCACCGAATTGGCAGTACAAAAATGGTGGGGGATGAATTAGGTAAATAATGTTTTATGTTATTTTACAAGCTTTAGAAACATGACTCTAAAAACTTAGAACTTGATTAACAGATTAAATTTTAGTTTTCTAGGGAATGCAGAAAATAAAAAAAATTTAAAAAAATATATTAATAGTTATATATAAATTGAGTTGACAAATATTTTAAATTATTTGTGTTCACTTTTCTTGTCTAGTGGGCAATTACTAGGTTTATGAAATTGCTTGCTGACAGCCAATGTAATAAATTGTATTATGGTAACAAATTTGCAGCTATCGACGAGTTTTTTGAAAATCACGGACAACCCGTTTAGCTCAAAAATGTTATATATGAGGATAAAATTGAATTCTGCGTAAGTAAATACAAGAGTTACTTTAGAGTTTGCTATAATTGGAATGTATGTGAATGACTTGCCAAGCAGCCAGGTGCACACATATATGGATGATTAGCTGAAAATGTGATATTTCAATGAAAGTAATTGTTAAAGTACACAGTAAATGAAGATGAGAGATTGCTATAATTTGTTTGAGGAACCAGACAGAGTCATAGAGAAATACTGAAGCGGGAATATGATCTGGTGATGTAATAATGATGCTCTTCTGATTACTGCAGGAATCAGAGACTAGTAAATAGATTTTGAGGAAGATGGTCGTTCTGATATGTTTTAAGCTAACGCATCACATCTGAAGCTTAGCAAGCAGCTTCAGTGATTGGTCCTGTAAAACAATATGACATAATTGGCATACCATTAGACATATCAGTCAAGGGCAGACATATCATTGGTGCAACTGTGTAGGCGCACAGGTGCCCATGAGGTGAGGGGTCCATTTCCACATCCAAAGTAGGTGGACATCTGTATTATGATGAGCTATCGGATTGCAAAGGGAGCCTTTCTGGTTTCTGACCACCACTGGTATCAATGAATAATAAAACATCTACCAACTTATATGGCCTTGAAATTTTGGGTGAATGACTGCACACTTCTGAATTCTCACAGAGCGCACACTGCACACTTTTCGGATTCTGACATGTAGGCGGCAAACTTGTACAGTCATGTGAGCCAAGAATTTGATTTGTATACTTCTGGCCACATGCCGACTAGACGTGTCTGGTCTCACTCAATTTATCTTGTATTGCACAAGACCAGGTATGTCTAGCTGGAACGTAACCACATGTATGCAAGTCGCATAGGTGTGGTTTCATGACCCGCCACTCTCTCCGCTGGCACCAGATAATCTTGACAGTACGCAGTGCGATTGCTGTGAGAATTCAGAAATCTTTAGTCACATAGAGTGACTGCAGACTTGCATCAAAAACTCAGGCAATCCCTTTGATACTCCTAACGTAAATAAAGATAGAGTAATCCTTAACATGTCAGATGGCACAATACTTTAGTAATATAACCATGTATCACGTAATCTTACAAGTTATGGATTGTTACATATGTACAGGACCAGAACTAATAACAGTACAAAAACAAATAACCAAAAACACAGCATCAATACCCTCATCAGTACAGAAATACATCATCAGAACCACCATAAGTACATCAATTGTAATGTCAGGTCAGACACATAGACATTTGTATAGCATGGACCAACTATTCCCCGCATGTCCTTAAATATTCGTGAGGAGATCCTGAGAGTTGTTATCAGTAGAGATGAGCGAACCGGTCCCGGTTCGGCTCGAGGTCGGTTCGCCGAACGGAGGTCCCGTTCGAGTTCGGCTCGTCGAACGTTCGACGAACCGAACTCGAACTGCATAGGAAACAATGGCAGGCAATCACAAACACAGTAAAACACCTAGAAAACACCCTCAAAGGTGTCCAAAAGGTGACAAACAACTCAAACACATGGGAAAGTGACAAGGACATATACTCATGCGAAAACAAAACAGCTGGACAAGGAAAAAGAGTAGGACACACAGATATAGGCATGGCACGCCCTTCTAAAATCATGTAAAACACCGCAAGGTGACTCCAAGCGTAGTCTCCCTTTTTTTCCAAAAATTGGGCCCCACACACACCCACCCATTCAGTGGCAGCAGTTGGGCCCCAGTTGTACAATTCACAGCTAGATTTGCATCAAGCACTTTCAAAAATACGCCATTCTTATCCGTCCCCAGGATGACACCGGGGTAGGTAGCAAAGTCTTTCCTGATCCCAGCTCTGTTCATCTTGGCTTCTTTTAAAAATACAGCAAGCAAGGGTTACTCCAAGCGGAGTCTCCCTTTTTTACAAAAATTGGGCCCCACACACACCCACCCCTTCAGTGGCAGCAGTTGTGCCCCAGTTGTACACTTCACAGCTACATTTGCATCAAGCACATTCAAAAATACGCCATTCTTATCCGTCCCCAGGATGACACCGGGGTAGGTAGCAAAGTCTTTCCTGATCCCAGCTCTGTTCATCTTGGCTTCTTTTAAAAACACAGCAAGCAAGGGTTACTCCAAGCGGAGTCTCCCTTTTTTTACAAAAATTGGGCCACACAGACACCCACCCCATCAGTGGCAGCACTTGGGCCCTAGTTGCAAACAGGATGTTTTGATTTGCATCAAGCACATTCAAAAATACGCCATTCTTATCCGTCCCCAGGATGACACCGGGGTAGGTAGCAAAGTCTTTCCTGATCCCAGCTCTGTTCATCTTGGCTTCTTTTAAAAACACAGCAAGCAAGGGTTACTCCAAGCGGAGTCTCCCTTTTTTCCAAAAATTGTGCCCCACACACACCCACCCATTCAGTGGCACCACTTGGGCCCTAGTTGCAAACAGGATGTTTTGATTTGCATCAAGCACATTCAAAAATACGCCATAATTAACCGTCCCCAGCATGACACCGGGGTAGGTAGATAAAGTCTTTGCTGAACCATGACTTGTTCATCTTGGCTTCTTTTAAAAACAATGTAAGCAAGGGTTACTCCAAGCGGAGTCTCCCTTTTTTCCAAAAATTGGGCCCCACACACACCCACCCCTTCAGTGGCAGCAGTTGTGCCCCAGTTGTACACTTCACAGCTACATTTGCATCAAGCACATTCAAAAATACGCCATTCTTATCCGTCCCCAGGATGACACCGGGGTAGGTAGCAAAGTCTTTCCTGATCCCAGCTCTGTTCATCTTGGCTTCTTTTAAAAACACAGCAAGCAAGGGTTACTCCAAGCGGAGTCTCCCTTTTTTCCAAAAATTGGGCCCCACACACACCCACCCCTTCAGTGGCAGCAGTTGTGCCCCAGTTGTACACTTCACAGCTACATTTGCATCAAGCACATTCAAAAATACGCCATTCTTATCCGTCCCCAGGATGACACCGGGGTAGGTAGCAAAGTCTTTCCTGATCCCAGCTCTGTTCATCTTGGCTTCTTTTAAAAACACAGCAAGCAAGGGTTACTCCAAGCGGAGTCTCCCTTTTTTCCAAAAATTGGGCCCCACACACACCCACCCCTTCAGTGGCAGCAGTTGTGCCCCAGTTGTACACTTCACAGCTACATTTGCATCAAGCACATTCAAAAATACGCCATTCTTATCCGTCCCCAGGATGACACCGGGGTAGGTAGCAAAGTCTTTCCTGATCCCAGCTCTGTTCATCTTGGCTTCTTTTAAAAACACAGCAAGCAAGGGTTACTCCAAGCGGAGTCTCCCTTTTTTCCAAAAATTGGGCCCCACACACACCCACCCCTTCAGTGGCAGCAGTTGTGCCCCAGTTGTACACTTCACAGCTACATTTGCATCAAGCACATTCAAAAATACGCCATTCTTATCCGTCCCCAGGATGACACCGGGGTAGGTAGCAAAGTCTTTCCTGATCCCAGCTCTGTTCATCTTGGCTTCTTTTAAAAACACAGCAAGCAAGGGTTACTCCAAGCGGAGTCTCCCTTTTTTCCAAAAATTGGGCCACACAGACACCCACCCCATCAGTGGCAGCACTTGGGCCCTAGTTGCAAACAGGATGTTTTGATTTGCATCAAGCACATTCAAAAATACGCCATTCTTATCCGTCCCCAGGATGACACCGGGGTAGGTAGCAAAGTCTTTCCTGATCCCAGCTCTGTTCATCTTGGCTTCTTTTAAAAACACAGCAAGCAAGGGTTACTCCAAGCGGAGTCTCCCTTTTTTACAAAAATTGGGCCACACACACACCCACCCCTTCAGTGGCAGCAGTTGTGCCCCAGTTGTACACTTCACAGCTACATTTGCATCAAGCACATTCAAAAATACGCCATTCTTATCCGTCCCCAGGATGACACCGGGGTAGGTAGCAAAGTCTTTCCTGATCCCAGCTCTGTTCATCTTGGCTTCTTTTAAAAACACAGCAAGCAAGGGTTACTCCAAGCGGAGTCTCCCTTTTTCTCAAAAAATTGGGCCCCACACACACCCACCCCATCAGTGGCAGCACTTGGGCCCTAGTTGCAAACAGGATGTTTTGATTTGCATCAAGCACATTCCAAATCAACAAGCATTTACTCTCCCCAGGATGACACAGGGGTAGTAAATTCCTTCTGGATCCATGACTTGTTCATTTTGATGAACGTCAGTCTGTCCACATTGTCACTGGACAGACGCGTGCGCTTATCTGTCAGCACACACCCAGCAGCACTGAATACACGTTCAGAGACAACGCTGGCAGCTGGACACGACAAAATCTCCAAGGCGTAAGTTGCGAGCTCTGGCCAATTTTCTAGGTTTGAAGCACAAAAGGAGCAAGGCTCCAGTTGCACAGTCATGGCATCGATGTTCATTTGGAGATACTCCTGTATCATCCTCTCCAGCCGTTGAGTATGTGTCAGACTTGTTGTCTCTGGTGGCCTTGCAAAAGAGGTTCTAAAAAAATTATGAAAAGATTCCATAAAATTGCTGTTACCAGCACCAGATACGGTCCTACTGGTACGGGTAGACTGTTGAAGATGACGAGACCGTCCCATGTTTGTCAAGTTACAACTGGGAGATTCCCTCTCTGCACCTGCACGGTTGTTTGGTGGAAAAGCCGAGCTAAGATCGAGTAACAGCTTCTGCTGATACTCCTGCATACGTGCGTCCCTTTCTATGGCTGGAATTATGTCACAAAATTTGGACTTGTACCGGGGATCTAATAGTGTGGCAATCCAGTAGTCATCATCACTTCTAATTTTGACAATACGACTGTCATGTTGGAGGTAGTGCAACAAAAAGGCACTCATGTGTCTTGCGCAGCCATGCGGACCAAGTCCACGCTGTGTTTGTGGCATAGAGGTGCTACCCGTTCTTTCTTTCTCTGACATCTCCCCCCAACCTCTTTCAACTGAAATTTGACCAAGGTCTCCCTCATCCGCTGAGTCTTCCATGTCCATGGACAGTTCGTCCTCCATTTCTTCATGTTCTCCTGCACCTTGCTCAACATTTCGCCTGCTACTATGCGCCCTTGTCGATCCCTGTCCCCCATGGTCCCATGCCTGCTGCGTTGGTGATGATGAACGTCTGGACCTTGGTGATGTTGTTGTCCCTTGCGCATATGAATCCTCCTGTAGTTCCTCCCCTTCATGTTGTCCCACCCCCTGACTCCGAATAGTGTTTAGTGTGTGCTCCAGCATGTAAATGACTGGAATCGTCATGCTGATAATGGCATTGTCAGCGCTAAACATATTCGTCGCCATGTCGAAACTCTGCAGAAGGGTGCATAGGTCCTTGATCTGAGACCACTCCATCAGGGTGATCTGACCCACCTCTGCATCTCGTTGGCCCAGGCTATACGTCATGACGTATTGCACCAGGGCTCTGCGGTGCTGCCACAGTCGCTGTAACATGTGGAGAGTTGAATTCCAGCGTGTCGCCACATCGCATTTCAGGCGATGAACCGGCAGGCCGAAAGACTTCTGGAGCGATGCAAGTCGCTCTGCTGCGGCGCTTGAACGGCGGAAGTGAGCAGACAGTTTTCGTGCCCTGTTCAGAAGGCCATCTAGGCCGGGATAGTGTGTTAAAAATTTCTGGACAACAAGGTTCAACACGTGAGGCATACAAGGTACGTGTGTCACCTTGCCCAGGCGAAGGGCCGCACCCAGGTTTGCAGCATTGTCGCACACGGCCTTACCAGGCTGCAGGTTGAGTGGAGACAACCATTTATTAAACTCGGACCGCAGAGCTGACCACAACTCCTCAGCTGTGTGACTCTTATTCCCAAGACATGTCAAGCTAAAGACCGCCTGATGCCGTTGCGCTCTGCTGCCAGAATAGTAATGAGGCGTGCGTGATTCCTTCTGCGCAGTGAGAACGCTGGTGGCCTGACCAGGCAGGCTTGGGGCGGAGGTGGAGGACCCAGATGAGGTGGAGGATGCAGAAGCTGTGGCGGAACTTGGACAGACAGAGGATTGACACACAAGTCGTGGGGACGGCAAGACTTGTGCAGCAGACCCTTCACCATCTATCACCATAGTTACCCAGTGCCCAGTCAGCGACATGTAACGTCCCTGTCCATGCTTACTGGTCCAAGTATCGGTGGTGAAATGCACCCGTTCACACACAGAGTTTCTCAAGGAAGCGGTGATGTTGTGTGCGACATGCTGGTGTAGCGCGGGCACACCTTTCTTAGAGAAGTAGTGGCGACTAGGCATCTGGTACTGGGGCACAGCGACAGACATAAGGTCTCTAAAATCCTGTGTGTCCACTAGGCGGAAAGGCAGCATTTCGTTAGCCAACAGCTTACAGAGGGATAGAGTCAACCTCTTAGCTTTGTCATGGGTCGGAGGAAGTGGCCTTTTATTTGACCACATCTGAGGGACAGAGATCTGGCTGCTGTGTGTAGACGGTGTTGAGTAGGGTGTCCCTGGAAAAATGCAGGTTTGTGAGGAAAGTGCAGGCGGAGACATGATGTTGCCTTCATCCAACGTTGGTGCTATCGATGTCTGAGAGAGCTGTACACACTCACTTGTTTCCCCTTCCAAACCAACTGACGACCTACCAAGCAAACTGCCTGTTGCGGTTACAGTGGTGGAAGTTTTGCGTGGAAAAACAGGTGTGACAGCTGTCCCCACAGTCCTAGAAGATGAAGAGCGCGCGGATGCACTGGAAGGGGCGGGCGGTGGATGGTTCGCTCCGCTAGGCCGCATTGCAGCACAGTGAGCTTCCCACCGGGACCTATGATATTTATTCATGTGACGATTCATGGAAGAAGTTGTCAAACTGCTGAGGTTTTGACCTCTACTAAGAGAATCATGACAAATTTTACATATCACATGATTTGGGCGATCTTTTTCTATGTCAAAAAAGGACCAGGCTAGGCAAGGCTTAGAGGCCATGCGACCTGTTGATCCACCCCGAATAATGCTCATAGGCAGAGTGGTGGCTGAGGATGCAGTTGTAGACGTGCTACCAGTGCTCCGACTGTGTCCAGGAAGGCGCAAGGTAACTTCGTCGTCGGTTGCATCCTCCTCCACCGCCTCTGTTGACTTCCTCGAGTGCCTGACTGGGGGTTGACAGTAGGTGGGATCTAGAACTTCATCATCAATTGTTGTGTTTGCACTCCCCTCCCCCTCAGACCGAGCCTCTTCTTGCCCTGACCGAATATTTAAGTTGTCATCCCAATCGGGTATCTGCGTCTCATCTTTATCAGTATGTTCCTCATTGTCTATAACCACAGGTGTTACAGTTTGTGACAAAGGGTCAACATTATGCTCAGAAACTTGGTCCTCACGGCCTGAATCAGAGTCACAAAGGTTCTGGGCATCACTGAAGACCATTTCTTGTTCTGTACTCACTGTAGCTTGGGAGCAGACCTCTGATTCCCAGGCTATAGTGTGACTGAACAGCTCTGCAGACTCAGCCATCTCAGTTCCACCATACTGTGCAGGGCTGATGGAAACTTCAGAGCTGGGAGAAATCAAGTGTGATTGGGATGACAACTCAGAGGACTGGTGTTTTTTGGATGCGGTACTTGAAGTGGCTGAGAGGGCACTTGTTGGACCACTTGAGATCCATTCAAGCATTTTCCTTTTTTGCCCATCATCTACCTTTCTTCCTGTTGTTCGTGTCCGTAAAAAAGGGAGCACATCGGATTGTCCACGGTAAGTAGTAGACATCTTACTTTTGCTGGTAGATGGTCTATCTTCAGCAGATGATAATGGAGCTTTGCCACCTTCCCCACAGACAAAACCTGTTTTGCCTTTTCCAGCACGCCTCTTCCCCTTTCCACCAGCATCTGTCATTTTGCCACTCATGTTGATTGCGACAAGATTGTGGACTGAAAATGTGGTAGTAATAATTGAGAGGTGGTGAAGATTGCAGTGTTGGGCTAGCTTTATTAACAGCAGAATAATAAAGAATAAATATCCCTGACAATGCAACTACGGCCCTTAAACTGGCAGCAAAAAATGCTAGTATAATGGCTTAGTTATAATGAGTTGGAGTGTGCAACGCAGGCAGATGCGCTCTGCAAATGTCTTTGCACTAGTGGGACTACAGCAAAGTCCAATAGCCACGTATAGGATGCCACTAGGTACACTGAGTGTTTGCTAGTATAATGGCTTAGTTATAATGAGTTGGAGTGTGCAACGCAGGCAGACGCGCTCTGCAAATGTCTTTGCACTAGTGGGACTACAGCAAAGTCCAATAGCCACGTATAGGATGCCACTAGGTACACTGAGTGTTTGCTAGTATAATGGCTTAGTTATAATGAGTTGGAGTGTGCAACGCAGGCAGATGCGCTCTGCAAATGTCTTTGCACTAGTGGGACTATAGCAAAGTCCAATAGCCACGTATAGGATGCCACTAGGTACACTGAGTCTTTGCTAGTATAATGGCTTAGTTATAATGAGTTGGAGTGTGCAACGCAGGCAGATGCGCTCTGCAAATGTCTTTGCACTAGTGGGACTATAGCAAAGTCCAATAGCCACGTATAGGATGCCACTAGGTACACTGAGTGTTTGCTAGTATAATGGCTTAGTTATAATGAGTTGGAGTGTGTAACGCAGGCAGATGCGCTCTGCAAATGTCTTTGCACTAGTGGGACTATAGCAAAGTCCAATAGCCACGTATAGGATGCCACTAGGTACACTGAGTGTTTGCTAGTATAATGGCTTAGTTATAATGAGTTGGAGTGTGCAACACAGGCAGATGCGCTCTGCAAATGTCTTTGCACTAGTGGGACTATAGCAAAGTCCAATAGCCACGTATAGGATGCCACTAGGTACACTGAGTGTTTGCTAGTATAATGGCTTAGTTATAATGAGTTGGAGTGTGCAACGCAGGCAGATGCGCTCTGCAAATGTCTTTGCACTAGTGGGACTATAGCAAAGTCCAATAGCCACGTATAGGATGCCACTAGGTACACTGAGTGTTTGCTAGTATAATGGCTTAGTTATAATGAGTTGGAGTGTGCAACGCAGGCAGATGCGCTCTGCAAATGTCTTTGCACTAGTGGGACTATAGCAAAGTCCAATAGCCACGTATAGGATGCCACTAGGTACACTGAGTGTTTGCTAGTATAATGGCTTAGTTATAATGAGTTGGAGTGTGCAACGCAGGCAGATGCGCTCTGCAAATGTCTTTGCACTAGTGGGACTATAGCAAAGTCCAATAGCCACGTATAGGATGCCACTAGGTACACTGAGTGTTTGCTAGTATAATGGCTTAGTTATAATGAGTTGGAGTGTGCAACGCAGGCAGATGCGCTCTGCAAATGTCTTTGCACTAGTGGGACTATAGCAAAGTCCAATAGCCACGTATAGGATGCCACTAGGTACACTGAGTGTTTGCTAGTATAATGGCTTAGTTATAATGAGTTGGAGTGTGCAACGCAGGCAGATGCGCTCTGCAAATGTCTTTGCACTAGTGGGACTATAGCAAAGTCCAATAGCCACGGTTAGGATGCCACTAGGTACACTGAGTGTTTGCTAGTAAAATGGCTTAGTTTAAAAAAGTTGGAGTGTGCAATGCAGGCAGACGTGCTCTGCAAATGTCGTTGCACTAGTGGGACTATAGCAAAGTCCAATAGCCACGTATAGGATGCCACTAGGTACACTGAGTGTTTGCTAGTAAAATTGCTTAGTTTAAAAAAGTTGGAGTGTGCAATGCAGGCAGACGTGCTCTGCAAATGTCTTTGCACTAGTGGGACTATAGCAAAGTCCAATAGCCACGTTTAGGATGCCACTAGGTACACTGAGTGTTTGCTAGTATAATGGCTTAGTTATAATGAGTTGGAGTGTGCAGAGGACAAGAGGGTACAGTGGCAGGATTGTGGTGCTCTGGGTAGAGGAATGGAAGCCTGCCTTTCTATTCCCTCCTAATGGTGAAATGCAGGGAGGAAATCCCTGACCTTGGCTACACAGACGCTGTCGCTGTTTTCAGGACCTGTCACCTTAACTCTGACCCTGCCGGTTTGAGCCCTTAAAAGGACTGCTATAAAGTGCTCTCCCTATGCTGTCTAACGCTGTGTATGCAGCGCATACAGCTGTATCGCCGATAGGACTCAGGAGGACGGAGCTGCGACAGTGATGTCTGACACCAAAGACGCAGAAGGCAGATAATGGCGTCCTGGAAGAAAATGTCCGGTTTTATAATGCAGGGACATGTGACATGGACATCCTATCACACATGCCATTGCTTCTCTGGCTCAAAGTCCACTTAGCTGTGTGTGTGTCTGGGATTGGCTGACATGCTGGCCCGCCCCACAAGACGCGCGCGCTTAGGGAAGGAAGACAAGAAAAAAAAAAAAAAATGACGATCGCCATTATACAAACAGCAGTGATCTGAAGGCGCTGTTCACGCACACTATACACTGAAATGTCATAATAGTGTGATTCACAGAGTGACTTACACTATTACAGCAGAAACCAAGCTAGGATTTAGCTGTTTTTTTGCTGCTAGAACCGTTCTCGAACGTTTCTAGAACTATCGAGCTTTTGCAAAAAGCTCGAGTTCTAGTTCGATCTAGAACAGGCCCCAAAATCACTCGAGCCTAGAACTGGAGAACCACGAACCACGAACCGCGCTCAACTCTAGTTATCAGTCATAATCACACTGCCAATCATACAGAAACCAAAGTACTGATGAGAATTAGTCAGTATCAGAAATAAACATTCATATCCAGGTACCTTATAGATGATATCTCTGATTGGTGTCATACTTTTTCTTTTATTCATCTCCAGATGCCATGATTCCATGATGACTTTTCACATCCACAGCTTGTCTATGCAGACTTCTATCTTCTCTGGTCTTCTGCAGCATATCCCGATAGGAGTGCTTTTAAACATCTTCCCCCCTGCTCACCATACTATGTCTGCAACCATCTCATCCTATCCCATCTCAACCTATCTTATCAGCCTCGCTCGCAATACTGTGTATGCATACATCCCCCTCTCATATGGTTTTCTTTTACATGCCATCCCTCGCTACCTATACTGCATCCACACCTATCCCCTGTACTGTGTCTGCATGCATTCTCCCCCTCACTCTCCATACTATGTCCATAGTCATCTCCCTTGCTGTCCATAGTGTGCCTACTCCCATCCCCCTTGCTCCCTATACTGTGTCTGTACCCATCCACCATCACTCACTCTTTATCCTGGGTCCTCAACTTTCTACCTTTCTCCTTGCTCACCACTATGTGTCCATACCCATCCAATTCCCTCCACTTCCCATACTGTTTCTTCAGAAATGCTGCCCATACTGTATCCACACTCATGCCTCCTCACATACTGTTTCATCATACATCCCCCTCACTCCTTTACTGTGCTCTCCAATTTGTTCCCCCTCTCACTCACCATAATGTGTCCACACCCACTCCCTCACTCCCCATACTGTGTCTACACCCATGCCCCTCGCTCCCCTAGTATGTTTGCATTTATGCCCCCTAATTTTGCATACTGTGACTGCATCCATCCTCCTTGCTCCTCATACTGTATCTGCATTGATCCCTCCCTTGCTCCCCATACTGTATCTGAACTCATCCACCCTCACTAACCATAATGAATCCTCACACATTCCCCTCACTCTCCATACTGTTTCATCTTACATCACCCCTTCATTCCCTACACTGTCTGTACACATCCCCTTCTCCCCATACTATGACCTCATACATTCCCCTATGCTCCTCATACTGTGTTCTCAAATTTCTCCCCCATCACTCACCAAACTGTGTCCGCACACATCACATATCCCTTGCTCCAGAATTCTGTGTCTACATACATTCCTGCCCCTTACTTCCCCATACTGTGTCCTCATACATCCCTTCTCACTCCCCATACTGATTGAACCCATCTGCTCAGTCACTTGCCAAACTGTGTTCTCTCCTTGCTCCCCAAGCTATGTCCTCAAATAACCCCACCAATTACAATAAATCTTTGGTGTCTTCATCTCCACTGGAGCACTTATAACCACACTGTCTGCGGCTCTGTGGCATCGATCAATGACGTCAGCAGTGTGATCAGATGATCTGATCACATTGCTGAAGTTGCCCTGACCTGCAATTGTCAGCTATTAGGGCTTGAATTGTACTCATGTGAGTACAATTGATCACTGGGAGCAGGCGCACTGCACTTTCTGTGAGCCAGCTGTCAGCTTGACAGCCGGCTAAAAGAACAGCCGACTCCCACTATGGGGGGGAATCAAAATGCAGCCACTTGGAAAACACCTTGGACCACTGCATAAGGTGGCCCGACAGCGCCCCCACTGCTAGCTGCAACAGGGTAAATGTCAAACGTTTCCCCCTGGATACGCCACTGTATGTAGTTGTCTGTAATAGGATTAGAAAGTTATCCCCCATCCTATGGTAATGTAATATTTCTCTCCTGTCAAGCTTCAGTCTCTGCTCATATCTGACAGAGTAGTCAAGGAGTAAGTCTGAAGCTCTGTTAGGTGACATAACCTGTCTTGTCCGTACTTAGGACTGGTTTAGTACTTATGAATGTGTCTGGAGGGATTTTAATAGGGCTGGAGTCACATGAGCGTTTATAAAATTGGTCAGATTTTCATCCAGGAGAGTAGGATGAGTGAAATCCTTTTGGTATTTTGTATGTTATGCGAGTGCTGTGTGAGTGTTCAATTTTTTTCCTTAACTAGCATCCATGTGACATGCGTATGATATCCATTTGCAACGCGTTTTTTTCTCAGAAACTATTATTTTTTTAAAGGGAACCTGTCACCAGATGTTTATAATACTTACCTAACGGTCGGTGAAGAGCAGACTGGTTGGATGGACGTCTCCGTTCTCCATGTCCTCGCATCCTCTTTCAGCCATCTTTGTCCTCCTTCTTCTGAAGCTAGTGTGGATGATGTGTTCTACGTCATACACACAAGCCAACATTGAGGTCCTGCACAGGCGCACTTTGATCTTCCCTGAGTAGGGTAGATCAAAGCATTGTAGAGTGCCTGTGCAGGACCTCAATGTCAGCTAGTGTAGATGATGTAGAACACGTCATCCTCACTAGCTTCAGAAGAAGGAGGACAAAGATGGCCAAAAGAGGAGGCGCGGACCCAGAAAACGGAGACGCCCATCCGACCAGTCTGCTCCGCACCAACCGTTAGGTGAGTATTATAAACATCCGGTGACAGGTTCCATTTAATCATTTACAGGGCCATTTACAGTGTTCTACGCTTCAGAATAGTAATGTATCCATTAAACTATGGTCCATGTGCTGTCCATTTTTTTATGACACCCATTGACTTGTATCATCCGGTTTATGCATCCATTTGAAGTATATTGCAACTTTTTTCTTATCCTGAATCTGGATGAGAAGAAAATCGAGTATTGTACTTATCCGATTCATATGCTCAAGTTAGCAAGGCATAAATGTATTAATTGCCCCTAAACAAGATTAGTTTATATAGATAAAATAATGAAAAATATTTGACAATTTTTTTATAATATATTTTTTCATTATTTTATCGATGGGGATAACGTTCTACTTTGCGAAGAACACCTTAATGACATTTTTGGGTCTCTTTTTTGACCCATTTTTCATGGTCTTTTAAAATTGTTTAGAGAGGTCTGTCTAGAAAAACACCAGAAATAGAAAAAAATTCACTGACTCCAAAACCACTACTATATCACTACAAATACAGTGCTACGTGTACAAATCTTTTATTGTTTCACAATAGACTTTAAAATAACATCTGTCTGCATTGTTTAGAATGAAAAAGGTGCCAAAATGAGAAAAATTGGTGTGTGAATCCAGCCTTAAGGTTTGTGCTCGGAAAATGAAATGTTGATATACCAAGCTCTGCAATGTTGTGGTTGAATGCTGTTTTAACTCTTTCTTTTCTAGTGTGCACCAGTTGTCGAGAACTCTGGTGATATTGCATATAGAAACAAATCTCAATTACAGTAGCAAAAAGAAAATGGCAATTGTTCTGCATCACATCTGAACCAATGGTGTGTGACCCCAGCCTATCTAGTCTCTATTACTGCGGATAAAGATGTTTATAGGAGACTTTCATTTCACGGTGCCCTACCCTTCTCTTGACCCTCTCGACACATCTGTTTTAGCAAATACTTGCATTTCCCATAAAATAAGAATTCTAGATCATCTTCTCTTAGGCCTCTTTCACACATTCGTGGAAAACACACATTTTTCACGGCTTTGTTGAAGATGCGTATAGCCCTCAGTGTGCCATGATTTTCGCACACGTTTGTTCTCCGTGTGCTATCCGTGATAGCACATGGAGAAAAGAAAACGTTTACTCACCTGTCCCCGGATCTGCTGTCCATGGTGCTGTTGTCCTTGGTGCTAATGTCTCCAGCGTTGCTGCTGCTTCCGGGTCTGCGGTGCAGTGAATATTCATGAGCATAATGAGTGGGTCCTCAATAGAGATGAGCGAACCGGTCGCGGTTCGGCTCGAGGTCGGTTAACCGAACGGACGTCCCGTTCGAGTTCGTCTCGTCGAACGTTCGACGAACCAAACTCGAACTGCATAGGAAACAATGGCAGGCAATCACAAACACATAAAAACACCTAGAAAACACCCTCAAAGGTGTCCAAAAGGTGACAAACAACTCACAACACAACACAAACATGGGAAAGTGACAAGGACATATACTCATGCGAAAACAAAAGAGCTGGACAAGGAAAAAGAGGAGGACACACAGATATAGGCATGGCACGCCCTTCTAAAATCATGTAAAACACCGCAAGGTGACTCCAAGCGGAGTCTCCCTTTTTTTCCAAAAATTGGGCCCCACACACACCCACCCATTCAGTGGCAGCACTTGTGCCCTAGTTGTACACTTCACAGCTAGATTTGCATCAAGCACATTCAAAAATACGCCATACTTAACCGTCCCCAGGATGACACCGGGGTTGGTAGCAAAGTTTTTCCTGATCCCAGCTCTGTTCATCTTGGATCATTTTTAAAAAACACAGCAAGCAAGGGTTACTCCAAGCGGAGTCTCCCTTTTTTTCCAAAAATTGGGCCCCACACAGACACCTTATCAGTGGCAGCACTTGTGCCCTAGTTGCAAACAGGATGTTTTGATTTGCATCAAGCACATTCAAAAATACGCTATTCTTAACCGTCCCCAGGATGACACCGGGGTAGGTAGCAAAGTCTTTCCTGATCCCAGCTCTGTTCATCTTGGCTTCTTTTAAAAACAATGTAAGCAAGGGTTACTCCAAGCGGAGTCTTCCTTTTTTCCAAAAATTGGGCCCCACACACACCCACCCCTTCAGTGGCAGCAGTTGTGCCCCAGTTGTACAATTCACAGCTAGATTTGCATCAAGCACATTCAAAAATACGCTATTCTTAACCGTCCTCAGGATGACACCGGGGTTGGTAGCAAAGTCTTTCCTGATCCCAGCTCTGTTCATCTTGGATCATTTTTAAAAAACACAGCAAGCAAGGGTTACTCCAAGCGGAGTCTCCCTTTTTTTCCAAAAATTGGGCCCCACACAGACACCTTATCAGTGGCAGCACTTGTGCCCTAGTTGCAAACAGGATGTTTTGATTTGCATCAAGCACATTCCAAATCCACAAGCATTTACTCTCCCCAGGATGACACAGGGGTAGTAAATTCCTTCTGGATCCATGACTTGTTCATTTTGATGAACGTCAGTCTGTCCACATTGTCACTGGACAGACATGTGCGCTTATCTGTCAGCACACACTCAGCAGCACTGAAGACACGTTCAGAGACAACGCTGGCAGCTGGACATGACAAAATCTCCAAGGCGTAACTGGAGAGCTCTGGCCATTTTTCTAGATTTGAAGCCCAAAAGGAGCAAGGCTCCATTTGCAAAGTCATGGCATCGATGTTCATTTGGAGATACTCCTGTATCATCCTCTCCAGCCGTTGACTATGTGTCAGACTTGTTGTCTCTGGTGGCCTTGCAAAGGAGGGTCTAAAAAAATTATGAAACGGTTCCATAAAATTGCTGTTACCAGCACCAGATACAGTCCTACTGGTACGGGTAGACTGTTGAAGATGACGAGACCGTCCCATGTTTGTCAAGTTACAACTGGGAGAATCCCTCCCTGCACCTGCATGGTTGTTTGGTGGAAAAGCCGAGCTAAGATCCAGTAACAGCTTCTGCTGATACTCCTGCATACGTGCGTCCCTTTCTATGGCTGGAATTATGTCACAAAATTTGGACTTGTACCGGGGATCTAATAGTGTAGCAATCCAGTAGTCATCATCACTTCTAATTTTGACAATACGAGGGTCATGTTGGAGGTGGTGCAACAAGAAGGCACTCATGTGTCTTGCGCAGCCATGCGGACCAAGTCCACGCTGTGTTTGTGGCATAGAGGTGCTAACCGTTCTTTCTTCCTCTGACATCTCCCCCCAACCTCTTTCAACAGAAATTTGACCAAGGTCTCCCTCATCTGCTGAGTCTTCCATGTCCATGGACAGTTCGTCCTCCATTTCTTCATGTTCTCCGGCACCTTCCTCAACATTTAGCCTGCTACTATGCGCCCTTGTTGATCCCTGTCCCCCATGGTCCCATGCCTGCTGCGTTGGTGATGATGAACGTCTGGACCTTGGTGATGTTGTTGTCCCTTGCGCATATGAATCCTCCTGTAGTTCCTCCCCTTCCTGTTGTCCCACCCCCTGACTGCGAATAGTGTTTAGAGTGTGCTCCAGCATGTAAATGACTGGAATTGTCATGCTGATAATGGCATTGTCAGCGCTAAACATATTCGTCGCCATGTCGAAACTGTGCAGAAGGGTGCATAGGTCCTTGATCTGAGACCACTCCATCAGGGTGATCTGCCCCACCTCTGCATCTCGTTGGCCCAGGCTATACGTCATGACGTATTGCACCAGGGCTCGGCGGTGCTGCCACAGTCGCTGTAACATGTGGAGAGTTGAATTCCAGCGTGTCGCCACATCGCATTTCAGGCGATGAACTGGCAGGCCGAAAGACTTCTGGAGCGATGCAAGTCGCTCAGCTGCGGCGCTTGAACAGTGGAAGTGAGCAGACAGTTTTCGTGCCCTGTTCAGAAGGCCATCTAGGCCGGGATAGTGTGTTAAAAATTGCTGGACGACAAGGTTCAACACGTGAGCCATACAGGGTACGTGTGTCACCTTGCCCAGGCGAAGGGCCGCACCCAGGTTTGCAGCATTGTCGCACACGGCCTTACCAGGCTGCAGGTTGAGTGGAGACAACCATTTATTAAACTCGGACCGCAGAGCTGACCACAACTCCTCAGCTGTGTGACTCTTATTCCCAAGACATGTCAAGCTAAAGACCGCCTGATGCCGTTGCGCTCTGCTGCCAGCATAGTAATGAGGCGTGCGTGATTCCTTCTGCGCAGTGAGAACGCTGGTGGCCTGACCAGGCAGGCTTGGGGCAGAGGTGGAGGACCCAGATGAGGTGGAGGAGGCAGAAGCAGTGGCGGAACTTGGACAGACAGAGGATTGACACACAAGTCGTGGGGACAGCAAGACTAGTGCAGCAGACCCTTCACCATCTATCACCATAGTTACCCAGTGCCCAGTCAGCGACATGTAACGTCCCTGTCCATGCTTACTGGTCCAAGTATCGGTGGTGAAATGTACCCGTTCACACACAGAGTTTCTCAAGGAAGCGGTGATGTTGTGTGCGACATGCTGGTGTAGCGCGGGCACACCTTTCTTAGAGAAGTAGTGGCAACTAGGCATCTGGTACTGGGGCACAGCGACAGACATAAGGTCTCTAAAATCCTGTGTGTCCACTAGGCGGAAAGGCAGCATTTCGGTAGCCAAGAGCTCACAGAGGGATAGAGTCAACCTCTTAGCTTTGTCATGGGTCGCAGGAAGTGGCCTTTTATTTGACCACATCTGAGGGACAGAGATCTGGCTGCTGTGTGTAGATGGTGTTGAGTAGGGTGTCCCTGGAAAAATGCAGGTTTGTGAGGAAAGTGCAGGCGGAGACATAATGTTGCCTTCATCCAACGTTGGTGCTATCGATGTCTGAGAGAGCTGTACACACTCACTTGTTTCCCCTTCCAAACCAACTGACGACCTACCAAGCAAACTGCCTGTTGCGGTTACAGTGGTGGAAGTTGTGCGTGGAAAAACAGGTGTGACAGCTGTCCCCACAGTCCTAGAAGATGACGAGCGCGCGGATACACTGGAAGGGGCAGGCGGTGGATGGTTCGCTCCGCTAGGCCGCATTGCAGCACGGTGAGCTTCCCACCGGGCCATATGATATTTATTCATGTGACGATTCATGGAAGAAGTTGTCAAACTGCTGAGGTTTTGACCTCTACTAAGAGAACCATGACAAATTTTACAGATCACATAATTTGGGCGATCTTTTTCTATGTCAAAAAAGGACCAGGCTAGGCAAGGCTTAGAGGCCATGCGACCTGTTGATCCACCCCGAATAATGCTCAGAGGCAGAGTGGTGGCTGAGGATGCAGTTGTAGACGTGCTACCAGTACTCCGACTCTGTCCAGGAAGGCGTAAGGTAACTTCGTCATCAGTTGCATCCTCCTCCACCACCTCTGTTGACCTCCTCGAGTGCCTGACTGTGGGTTGACAGTAGGTGGGATCTAGAACTTCATCATCAATTGTTGTGTTTGCACTCCCCTCCCCCTCAGACCGAGCCTCTTCTTGCCCTGACCGAATATTTAAGTTGTCATCCCAATCGGGTATCTGCGTCTCATCTTCATCAGTATGTTCCTCATTGTCTATAACCATAGGTGTTACAGTTTGTGACAAAGGGTCAACATTATGCTCAGAAACTTGGTCCTCATGGCCTGAATCAGAGTCACAAAGGTTCTGGGCATCACTGCAGACCATTTCCTGTTCTGTACTCACTGTAGCTTGGGAGCAGACCTCTGATTCCCAGGCTATAGTGTGACTGAACAGCTCTGCAGACTCAGCCATCTCAGTTCCACCATACTGTGCAGGGCTGATGGAGACTTCAGAGCTGGGAGAAAGCAAGTTTGATTGGGATGACAACTCAGAGGACTGGTGTTTTTTGGATGCGGTACTTGAAGTGGCTGAGAGGGCACTTGTTGGACCACTTGAGATCCATTCAAGCATTTTCCTTTTTGGCCATCATCTACCTTTGTTCCTGTTGTTCGTGTCCGTAAAAAAGGGAGCACATCGGATTGTCCACGGTAAGTAGTAGACATCTTACTTTTGCTGGTAGATGGTCTATCTTCAGCAGATGATAATGGAGCTTTGCCACCTTTCCCACGGACAAACCCTTTTTTTCCTTTTCCAGCACGCCTCTTCCCCTTTCCACCAGCATCTGTCATTTTGCCACTCATGTTGATTGCGACAAGATTGTGCACTGAAAATGTGGTAGTAAAAATTGAGAGGTGGTGTAGATTGCAGCGGTGGTCTAGCTTTATTAACAGCAGAATAATAAAGAATAAATATCCCTGACAATGCAACTACGGCCCTTAAACTGGCAGCATAAATTGCTAGTATAATGGCTTAGTAACTATCAGTTTGAGTGTGCAATGCAGGCAGACGTGCTGCAAATATCTGTGCACTACTGGGACTATACAGAAGTCCAACAGCCACGTTTAGGATGACACTAAGTTCACTCAGTGTTTGCTAGTATAATGGCTTAGTAACTATCAGTTTGAGTGTGCAATTCAGGTAGACGTGCTGCAAATATCTGTGCACTACTGGGACTATACAAAAGTCCAATAGCCACGTTTAGGATGCCACTAGGTACACTCAGTGTTTGCTAGTATAATGGCTTAGTTATAATGAGTTGGAGTGTGCAGAGGACAGGAGGGTACAGTGCCAGGATTGTGGGGCTCTGGGTAGAGGAATGGAAGCCTGCCTTTCTATTCCTTCCTAATGGGGAAATGCAGGGAGGAAATCCCTGACCTTTGCTACAAAGACGCTGTCGCTGTTTTCAGGACCTGTCACCTATAGCTCTGACCCTGCCGGTACGAGCCCTTAAAAGGACTGATAGAAAGTGCTATCCCTAAGCTGTCCAGCACTGTGTATGGAGCGCATACAGCAGTATCGGCGATAGGACAAAGGACGGAGCTGCGCCAGTGATGTCTGACACCAAGGACGCAGAAGAGATAATGGTGTCCGGACGGGCAGATACTCGTTTTTATAATGCTATATAATGATTGGTTGACATGCTGGCCCTCCCCACTACACGCGCGCACTTAGGGAAGGAAGACAAGGAAAAAAAAAAAATGGCCATTATACAAACAGCAGTGATCTGAAGGCGCTGTTCCCGCACACTATACACTGAAATTTCATAATAGTGTGAGTCACAGAGTGACTTACACTATTACAGCGGAAAGCCAGCTAGGAATTAGCTGTTTTTTTGCTGCTAGAACCGTTCTCGAACGTTTCTAGAACTATCGAGCTTTTGCAAAAAGCTCGAGTTCTAGTTCGATCTAGAACAGGTCCCAAAATCACTCGAGCCTAGAACTGGAGAACCTCGAACCGCGAACCGCGCTCAACTCTAGTCCTGAAGCAATAGACAGCAGCGCTGGAGACAGGTAAGTATAGAAAATCATTTTATTTCAAAAACACATGTTTTCTCTGGTACGTGTCACATGGATCACACCACTGTGTGGTCTGTGTGACATCAGTGCTGCTGGAAAAAAACAGACTTGTCTCCATGCGAAACACACTTCCCTTGTGAAAACACTGATGTGTGCATAGACCCATTGATTTTAATGAGTCTGTGTATGTCTGTGATTCCGGTATGTATGAAAACAGCATCATATATACCAGAATCAATGACGGGTGAAAGGGGCCTTACTGTATGGTGCCATTTCTCTTTTCATTCCTAAATAATTAGGAATAGATTGAAACATGGGTGTTACAATTTACATCAGAGTGTGTCTTTCTCAACAGTCTGACATGATCAGCACTGATAGGACAGTGTCAGAGTATGCAGGACACACCCCCAACAAGTAACTCCCAGTTGCCAATGTATTCATAAATTACCAAGGAAATGTCACAAATTTAGGTATAGATATGTTAATAAAATAAAATATTTAGTCACAAAAACGTACACCAGTCAGCCTGAAATAATTCCACACTTATCACAGTGACACTGTGCAATAAATTTGGTGCATCTTGATAGACCTGTTAGACATGTTTGTCTAGCTTTACGCCATCTTTGATTGGCTTTGCACCTCTATATTGCCTGAAAATTAATGCTAAAACACGCCCCCTATTACTCTAAGCCACATCCAATAATAACTATAATTCATAAAATGTAGCAAAATGCAGCATTGTGGTGCAAATTGAGCCAGACTTTTGGTGCAGTTAACTTCATAAATCTCCCCAAAGTGTCCTAAAAAAGATGCTTGATAGTTGGTGTTTTATAAAGATCACAAAGATTTGATGCAAAAAATTCCCTGTTTCGCTGAGGAAAACCCTTTTTAGGAACACAAAATCTTGTCAGTAAACTGTTCACTTACGGTCCCTCGCTGTCAACCGTATTAAAGAAAAACAAAGGGAGCATGGCGTATTGGGTGAGGATCCTTTACGCTACCTGGGTTAACAAGGGGCTGCTCATGATATATAAACAATATAATTGCATTTATAACATACGTAAGGTAGGATGGGGGTACTCATTTCTGCTGCTCAGTATCCAGTGCATATCATTGGCCAGAGACTTAAAGGCCTAGATAAGCACCAGTAGAGCCAGTAGTGCTATGGTATGGAGAACAAAAACACCTTAAAAACACTGAGGGATACCCAGATGAGATGTCAGTGTTGAAAAGTAGATGGAAGATTCACTGATGAAATGGCTATGCAGCAAAATATTTTCCTTTATTTGGAGTTTTAGTTCTGTGTTTCGGGGGGTGGGTACTTACTCTTAAAGGGTTACATAGTTACATAGGTTGAAAACAGACCTAGGGCCATATAGGTCAACCTTCGTCCACCAATTCTACATTTTGTCATTAAGTCATTTATAATCGACAATGTTGTGTGTACTGAGGAAATCATCCAGCCCTGATATAAAAGCTGTTATAGTATCTGCCATTACTACCTCTTGTGGTCGGCATTCCACAGTCTGACTGCTCTAACTGTAAAGAACCCTTTCCTATTTATCTGCCGGAATCACTTTTCTTCCACTCGCAGTGAGTGCCCCCTGGTCCTTAGTATTGTCTTTGGAAGGAATAAGTCATGCGCCAGTCCTTTGCATTGACCACACATGTAGTTATTCCAATCTCTAAGACTCTATCCCAATATTTAGTAGGTCTGGTAATAATAATATTAGCAAAGACCTCCAATTAGAAATGTAGGATTATTCTTCTGATTGACTATGTTGCTTACCTCATGTTCAAGGCATTGCAAGACCTTAGGTATCCATGGTTACTAACATACATATAGTCACAGTTAGTTAGTTGCTGGTGGTCATAATCATGGATACCTAAGGTCCTGCAATGCCCTGCACATAAGGTAGGAGACTTAGCTAATCAGGAGAGCTACATTTCTAATCAGAGGTATTTGTTAATATTAGTACTATACCTACTTCATAATGAGATAGGAACTTGGAGATGGGAATAACCCTGTAACCTAAATAAGTTTCTTGTCATGGGGTGTCACTGGATATGAAATGATGGGACAGGTGACCCTAGGCTGGCCCTCAGAGTAGAGTCCCTGCACTGTCCCTTTCTCAGAGGTAGGTTTGATGGTAACCAGGTCCAAGACCCCAGCGTGACCCTAACTTCTCCCACACCCAAGGGGAAGGACGTAAAACACAAAAACAAAACTCCACAAACCGACATAGACAAGGGAGAATGGAAACGCGTACATACAGCAATCAAAACACAAAGGAGATAATATGATAATATCTTAATATATAAGACAATATGTGTACTGGGAAACAATGGAACAAAGAAGTGAAAGTAACACACAATAAGGAAATATTCACATCACTAAAAAGTGCAACATGGATCACCATAAACAGGAAAATCACCAAGACCGGGATTGCTGGAGCTAAAGCTGAATCTATCATCGGCACAAACAGGAAGGAAACCATGCTTTATATAGGGAGGCAGCAGCTGTACGAGGCAATTAGTAACCTGAGCACTTAGGTCCTGCTCACCAGTCTGCAGGATATAACTCCTGCAGAGCTGAAGACCAGTGAACCTGAACCAGCCAACTCCCAACTCTGGCTGAACAATACAGAAGCCTCAGGTTGCTTGTCAGACTCTGTGGTGTGAATATAGTCCGACAACGTCGTGCCAGCAGGTGTGTGCAAAGCCGAACATTGCATGACATTTCTATTTTTTTTTGCTTCTGGTTTCTACTCGAATAAATGACATCTAACAATAAAGCCTCCATTACACCTTGCAATTAAGCATACGATATCATATGCGATCATATCCGCCCCCATCGTATGTGTGGCACGTTCAATTTGTTGAACGTGTCGCACAAACGATTAACCCCCGTCACACGTACTTACCCGTCCATACGACTTCGTTGTGGGCAGCGAACATCCACTTCCTGGAGTGGGAGGGACGTTCGGCGTCACATTGACGTCATGCGGCAGGCGGCCAATAGAAGCGGAGGAGCGGAGATGAGTGGGACGTAAACATCCCGCCCACCTCCTTCCTTCTGCATTGCCGGCGGGAACCGCAGGACGTAGGTAAGATCTTTTCATCGTTCCCGGGGTGTCACACACTGCGATGTGTGTTACACCGGGTACGATCAACAACCTGACGTTCAATTTTTAGGAAATGAACGACGTGTATGCGATGAACGTTTTACCGTTCAATCGCACGTAGCTGTTACATGCTACAATGTAACTTACGATGCCGGATGTGCGTCACTTACGACGTGACCCCGCTGACACATCATAAGATATATTGTAGCATGTAAAGCGCCCTTAAAGTATATAAATTGTCCAATATTTGTAGTTATAAAGGTTTTTTCTTCATTAATAATAATAATTGAACATTGTAGAATATTTCCAGACTCCAATGCATTTCAAACTAGTTCTTGTGCACAGAATTCTAATATTACCCTACTAAACAAACTGTTTAAAAAGCAAAACAAGAAATTAATTATTATAGGAGCTTCTCAATACCTATAATATCTAACAACACAGGGAACATATTGATGAAATGTTAGCAATAGTTTGCATTATAATTTTTGATAAGTGTAATACTGTATATCTAGTTCATAATCACATTTGCTTTTAACATGTTGTATTACTAAAACTGTAAGGACTGAACAGGAAAAAGACAAGTGATTACATGAAATACGCAGTGAAGTCAATAACTAACAACAGGTTTCGAGGATCAATTTATAATCCATAAGCAAGTCAGTCTGTAGGAGGAAACCCAAGGAAAATTACTTGTCAGCATGAGAAAGAATTAAGACCCCACCTAGGTATACACATGAAAGGGAGAAGAAGGATAACATGAACCCGAAGGATTTCTCAGGTGCTTCTGTGTCCAGGATCTTAATCCATTTAGTAATCCCAATTTCACACAGTGACAAGATATCATCACACACAGCAAGTTCTGCATATGTTCCTGAAGCCACACTTCGAAGGAAATTTACCACCATCCATCATAGGTTAATACATGGTGATTGGACAATGGGGATGGATAGATAGATGTGCTACCAGTGCTAAACAAAAGTAGTTAAGACCTGACGTATTTTGTCATTGAAAAACAATGTAGAACAGTTAAACATCAGAAACAATTTAAAGCTAAAGACAAGCAGAAAAACAGAGAACATCACCATCTGCATATTCACAACTACATAATTTTACAGTGTCCTCTCTTATTATGTATAATCCCTTATTACAGTGTTCAGTCTTATGTAGACCACAGTGCCTTGTCAAGTAACATTTTCTCTTGTAATGTATAGCTCTATCCCTTATTACATGAATTACTCCATTGTTATGTATAGCGAGCTCTGTTTATTATATAGTGTCCCTCGTGTTACATATACAATGACTGCTGATGGTGGAGTATGCAACCAGACAAAATCATCAGCCTCCTCCAATAGGCGAATAGCCCATATTTATATACAGTACAGACCAAAAGTTTGGAAACACCTTCTCAATCAAAGAGTTTTCTTTATTTTCGGGACTCTGAAAATTGTAGATTCACATTGAAGTCATCAAAACCATGAATTAAAACATGTGGAATGAAATACTTAAAAAAGTGTGAAACAACTGAAATTATGTCTTATATTCTAGGTTCTTCAAAGTAGCCACCTTTTGCTTTGATTACTGCTTTGCACACTCTTGGCATTCTCTTGATGAGCTTCAAGAGGTAGTCACCGTAAATGGTTTTCCAACAGTCTTGAAGATTTTCCCAGAGATGGTTAGCACTTGTTGGCCCTTTTGCCTTCACTCTGCGGTCCAGCTCACCCCAAGCCATCTCGATTGGGTTCAGGTCTGGTGACTGTGCAGGCCAGGTCATCTGGCGTAGCACCCTATTACTCTCCTTCTTAGTCAAATAGCCCTTACACAGCCTGGAGGTGTGTTTGGGGTCATTGTCCTGTTGAAAAATAAATGATGGTCCAACTAAACGCAAACCAGATTGAAAAGCATGTCGCTGCAAGATGCTGTGGTAGACGTGCTGGTTCTGTATGCCTTCAATTTTGAGTAAATCCCCAACAGTGCCACCAGCAAAGCACCCCCACACCATCACACCTCCTCCTCCATGCTTCACGGTGGGAACCAGCCATGTAGAGTCCATCCGTTCACCTTTTCTGCGTCACACAAAGACACGGTGGTTGGATACAAAGATCTCAAATTTGGACTCATCAGACCAAAGCACAAATTTCCACTGGTCTAATGTCCATTCCTTGTGTTCTTTAGCCCAAACAAGTCTCTTCTGCTTGTTGCCTGTCCTTAGCAGTGGTTTCCTAGCAGCTATTTTACCATGAAGGCCTGCTGCACAAAGTCTCCTCTTAACAGTTGTTCTAGAGATGTGTCTGCTGCTAGAACTCTGGGTGGCATTGACCTGGTCTCTAATCTGAACTGCTGTTAACCTGCGATTTCTGAGGCTGGTGACTCGGATACACTTATTGAGTCGCCCACCACAGCGCCGCCGTGGTCGCCTGCGGGACACTGCGGGGACTTCTCTGTAGGGACCCTTCCGGCAACAGGTATTTCATATATATATATATATATACTGCTCAAAAAAATAAAGGGAACACTTAAACAACACAATGGTATTTTAGTGTTCCCTTTATTTTTCTGAGCAGTATATATACAGTCATAGCCAAAAGTGTTGGCACCCTTGAAAATGAAGTATTTCCTTTGTATGTATGGGAACTACTCAAAAAATAGAGAGGAAAGAAGGCATGTGGGCCTGACAAAATTGTTGACACCCTCCACTTAATATTTGGTTTTACATTCTTTGGAATAAATAACTGAAATCAATCACTTCCTATAACCATCACCAACTTCTTACCCCTCTCCACTGATATTTTGGACCGACCTTCTTTTGCAAACTTCTTCTGGTCTCTCATATTTGAAGAATGCCTTCCACAGGTCTTCAATGGGATATAGATCAAGAGTCACTGCTGGGCACTTCAGAACAGCTTTGTTTCCATCCATTTCTGGAGGCTTCTTGAAGCATACTGAATGGACACCAGTGCTCACAAACGAAGCATAGCAGGCTGGGTGGATGAGCTGGTTAATAAACAGGAGTGGGTAACGTATACCTCAGGGACTGGGCTTAGGGTGGGGTTGGACTCTGGTGAAAGAGGGGTAACTAATCGGAAGCCGCAGGTAGTAGACAGGTTCCGCGTGTATCCTGTCTGCCAGTGGTAAACACTGACTAGGTAATGCAGGTAGTAGACCGGTTCTTGAAGTATGTTTGGGGGTCAGTGTCCTGATGGAAGACCCAAGACCTAGATAGCAACGCAGCTTTCTGACACTTTAATAATTTTGAGATTTCATGATCCTTGCACACAGTCAATTCACCCAGTGCCAGGGCAGCAAAACAACCCCAAAACATCTTTGAGCCTCCACCATATGTGACTGTAGGTACTGTGTTCTTTTCTTTTTAGGCCTCATTCCGTGTTTGGTAAGCAGTAGAATGATGTGCTTTACTAAAAAGCTCTACCTTGGTCTCATCTGTCCACAAGACGCTTCCCCAGAAGAAAACTGCAATCTAGCTTTTTTCTATCTCTGTAATGTAGCACAGAGTGGTAGCCGTGGAAGAGGTACTTGTTAGTTGCACCTCGGCACGTTACATGAAATGGGGGTCCTGGGTGTGTGCATTGGTAATGTGTGGATCTATTATCACTCTCAGACAGATTTCAGCTGTCCCTTGAAATAAGTTTGACTCCTTCATTTTCATAAGAATGAGCCAGGCATTGTTAATAAAACAGTCTCCTGTTACTGGTCATCAAAACTATATACAAAGGGTATCTGATTAAACTCTTAAATAGAGTTGAGCGCGGTTCGAGGTTCGAGGTTCTCCAGTTCTAGGCTCGAGTGATTTTGGGGCCTGTTCTAGATCGAACTAGAACTCGAGCTTTTTGCAAAAGCTCGATAGTTCTAGAAACGTTCGAGAACGGTTCTAGGAGCAAAAAAACAGCTAATTCCTAGCTGGCTTTCCGCTGTAATAGTGTAAGTCACTCTGTGACTCACACTATTATGAAATTTCAGTGTATAGTGTGCGGGAACAGCGCCTTCAGATCACTGCTGTTTGTATAATGGCCATTTTTTTTTTTTCCTTGTCTTCCTTCCCTAAGCGCGCGCGTGTAGTGGGGAGGGCCATTATGTCAGCCAATCCCAGACACACACACAGCTAAGTGGACTTTTAGCCAGAGAAGCAACGGCATGTGTGATAGGATGTCCATGTCACATGTCCCTGCATTATAAAACCGGACATTTTCCTCCAGCACGGCATTATCTGCCTTCTGCGTCCTTGGTGTCAGACATCACTGGCGCAGCTCCGTCCTGAGTCCTATCGCCGATACTGCTGTATACGCTCCATACACAGCGCTAGACAGCTTAGGGAGAGCACTTTCTATCAGTCCTTTTAAGGGCTCATACCGGCAGGGTCAGAGCCATAGGTGACAGGTCCTGAAAACAGAGACAGCGTCTGTATAGCTAAGGTCAGGGATTTCGTCGCTGCATTTCCCCATTAGGAGGGAATAGAAAGGCAGGCTTCCTTTCCTCTACCCAGAGCCCCACAATCCTGGCACTGTACCCTCCTGTCCTCTGCACACTACAACTCATTATAACTAAGCCATTATACTAGCAAACACTCAGTGTACCTAGTGGCATCCTAAACGTGGCTATTAGACTTCTGTATAGTCCCAGTAGTGCACAGATATTTGCAGCACCTCTGCCTGCATTGCACACTCCAAATCATTATAACTAAGCCATTATACTAGCAAACACTCAGTGTACCTAGTGGCATCCTAAACGTGGCTATTGGACTTTTGTATAGTCTAAATACCTCAAAGAAAACACCCCACCATAAAAATTCAACACTTTATTTCATAGATCAAAAAGTACAAATTAAAAACAGAGTTGGTTTGATACCCTTAAGTCACTAGTTAGAGGGAGGGGCATATTGGGCCAATTCCCTATTGTGACCCTTCCTATCAGCAGGGGTCGGCACCCTACATATATAGCCGTTATGGCGCCCCTGCTCCAACGTGGACTGACCCTTCTTGCCCTATACTAACACTATTATTCGTGCTGCTGATCTCAATGAGAGCTTCTGTATAGTATTTCGTGAAGTTCTCATGCATCCACCCAAGCATTCAAATAGTGGGATTTTCAATATATGTCTATAATTCCTCAGATATTTAAAGTAGATATCTCAGCAGTAGTTAGTCTAGTAGAAGGTGCTGTCCATCTTGTATCAAAACTTCATATATCACCAGTCAAATAGTGTAGCCCAATCGCCACTGCTTCGCCAATTGGCATAGCTCACTGCCCATTATAAATTGTTGTAGCCAAATCGCCTACTGTTTCGCCATAAGGCATAGCTCCTTGCCCGACGCGTTTCTCCTCCCAAATCAACAATCGAGCGGAGGTTCATCAGGGGCTATTCAGGGCTCAGTTGCATGGATGTCAGAATTGCAACAGTGCCAAAACAAATAATGATTCAATCCTTCAGTAAGGTAATGTCGTTCCCATCATAGTCAGATATTGTCTGGGACTGCCTGTTCCTATTTATGCCATAGATGCTCATTTCCTCAGTAAGGTATCAGTCAGATATCTCATTGTATGGGTTTTGAGGCTGGCCACACTTCAATGGTGGATGGATACTGGCGCCTAGTCCCACTAGTGCAAAGATATTTGCAGCACGTCTGCCTGCATTGCACACTCAAACTCATTGTTACTAAGCCATTATACTAGCAAACACTCAGTGTACCTAGTGGCATCCTAAACGTGGCTATTGGACTTTTGTATAGTCCCACTAGTGCAAAGATATTTGCAGCACGTCTGCCTGCATTGCACACTCAAACTCATTGTTACTAAGCCATTATACTAGCAAACACTCAGTGTACCTAGTGGCATCCTAAACGTGGCTGTTGGACTTCTGTATCGTCCCACTAGTGCAAAGATATTTGCAGCACGTCTGCCTGCATTGCACACTCCAACTCATTATAACTAAGCCATTATACTAGCAAACACTCAGTGTACCTAGTGGCATCCTATACGTGGCTGTTGGACTTTTGTATAGTCCCACTAGTGCAAAGATATTTGCAGCACGTCTGCCTGCATTGCACACTCAAACTCATTGTTACTAATACATTATAATACCAAAAATTGAGTAAACTTAGTGGCATACAAGAAGTGGCTGTTGTACTCCATTAGTGTCCCACTGGTGCAAATCTATGTGCAGCACCTCTGCATGACACCCTCCTGCTCTGTTTTTAATAAGCTATAATGATAGCAAAAAATACTGCCATTTAGTGGCATCATAGAACTGGCTGTTGTATTCCATTAGTGCCCCACTGGTGCCAAGCTATTTCTAGCACCTCTGCATGACACCCTCCTGCTCTGTTTTTAATAAGCTATAATGATAGCAAAAAATACTGCCATTTAGTGGCATCATAGAACTGGCTGTTGTATTCCATTAGTGCCCCACTGGTGCCAAGCTATTTCTAGCACCTCTGCATGACACCCTCCTGCTCTGTTTTTAATAAGCTTTAATGATAGCAAAAAATACTGCCATTTAGTGGCATCATAGAACTGGCTGTTGTATTCCATTAGTGCCCCACTGGTGGCAAGCTATTTCTAGCACCTCTGCATGACACCCTCCTGCTCTGTTTTTAATAAGCTATAATGATAGCAAAAAATACTGCCATTTAGTGGCATCATAGAACTGGCTGTTGTATTCCATTAGTGCCCCACTGGTGACAAGCTATTTCTAGCACCTCTGCATGACACCCTCCTGCTCTGTTTTTAATAAGCTATAATTCTAGCAAAAAATACTGCCATTTAGTGGCATCATAGAACTGGCTGTTGTATTCCATTAGTACCCCACTGGTGCCAAGCTATTTCTAGCACCTCTGCATGACACCCTCCTGCTCTGTTTTTAATAAGCTATAATGATAGCAAAAAATACTGCAACTTAGTGGTATACAAAAAATGCCTGTAGGACTCCTTTATTGTGCCACTGGTGCCAAGCAATCTCAAGCACCTCTGCATTCTACCCTCATGCACATTTTGCTATGCTAATTTTATAGCAAACTCAGGGAATTCCTTGCTGCATTTGATCATTAGGAGGGATAGAAAGTGAAGCTTCTTTTACTGTCCTGGTACCCACAGAACACGGCCACTGTACCCATCTGTCCACTTTTGCCACGCTATTTAATTTGCACAAAGAGCTGACTCTTTTTCTGCCTTCCTAAAATTAAGAAAAAACAAAAAGCCAGCACCAAATGTGCACTTCAGCACTAAACATTCCAAACTGTACTTATAAAAATTTTGAGATTTTTGGCAAAAAATTGCAATTTCTTGAGCTGCCTCGCCACGTCACGGCAAATCTCATTAGAGGCAGTCCTACACTAAAATATTTTTATAAAATGTGCCATACGGCCTCACATATGAATAGTAGAACTGCTCTCAGCAGCACTCACCTGGTCTATTTCAATCCCGTACCCATGACCGAGTCATGGCTGTGGGCGGGACAGGTCCAAGCAAATGCTGCATGAAGTAAATAGCTTGTGGACAAAGCCTGATGACTCAATGTGAACAGTCACCAACCGCCAAAATCTAGACAGATGGAATACATCCCAAATTGGGGTGCATAGCAAGGTGGAGGTCAACCACCGACCAATTCAATGAAGAAAAAACAAAAAGCCAGCACCAAATGTGCACTACAGCACTAAACATTCCAAACTGTACTTATAAAAATTTTGAGATTTTTGGCAAAAAATTGCAATTTCTTGAGCTGCCTCGCCACGTCACGGCAAATCTCATTAGAGGCAGTCCTACACTAAAATATTTTTAAAAAATGTGCCATACGGCCTCACATATGAATAGTAGAACTGCTCTCAGCAGCACTCACCTGGTCTATTTCAATCCCGTACCCATGACCGAGTCATGGCTGTGGGCGGGACAGGTCCAAGCAAATGCTGCATGAAGTAAATAGCCTGTGGACAAAGCCTGATGACTCAATGTGAACAGTCACCAACCGCCAAAATCTAGACAGATGGAATACATCCCAAATTGGGGTGCATAGCAAGGTGGAGGTCAACCACCGACCAATTCAATGAAGAAAAAACAAAAAGCCAGCACCAAATGTGCACTTCAGCACTAAACATTCCAAACTGTACTTATAAAAATTTTGAGATTTTTGGCAAAAAATTGCAATTTCTTGAGCTGCCTCGCCACGTCACGGCAAATCTCATTAGAGGCAGTCCTACACTAAAATATTTTTATAAAATGTGCCATACGGCCTCACATATGAATAGTAGAACTGCTCTCAGCAGCACTCACCTGGTCTATTTCAATCCCGTACCCATGACCGAGTCATGGCTGTGGGCGGGACAGGTCCAAGCAAATGCTGCATGAAGTAAATAGCCTGTGGACAAAGCCTGATGACTCAATGTGAACAGTCACCAACCGCCAAAATCTAGACAGATGGAATACATCCCAAATTGGGGTGCATAGCAAGGTGGAGGTCAACCACCGACCAATTCAATGAAGAAAAAACAAAAAGCCAGCACCAAATGTGCACTTCAGCACTAAACATTCCAAACTGTACTTATAAAAATTTTGAGATTTTTGGCAAAAAATTGCAATTTCTTGAGCTGCCTCGCCACGTCACGGCAAATCTCATTAGAGGCAGTCCTACACTAAAATATTTTTATAAAATGTGCCATACGGCCTCACATATGAATAGTAGAACTGCTCTCAGCAGCACTCACCTGGTCTATTTCAATCCCGTACCCATGACCGAGTCATGGCTGTGGGCGGGACAGGTCCAAGCAAATGCTGCATGAAGTAAATAGCCTGTGGACAAAGCCTGATGACTCAATGTGAACAGTCACCAACCGCCAAAATCTAGACAGATGGAATACATCCCAAATTGGGGTGCATAGCAAGGTGGAGGTCAACCACCGACCAATTCAATGAAGAAAAAACAAAAAGCCAGCACCAAATGTGCACTTCAGCACTAAACATTCCAAACTGTACTTATAAAAATTTTGAGATTTTTGGCAAAAAATTGCAATTTCTTGAGCTGCCTCGCCACGTCACGGCAAATCTCATTAGAGGCAGTCCTACACTAAAATATTTTTATAAAATGTGCCATACGGCCTCACATATGAATAGTAGAACTGCTCTCAGCAGCACTCACCTGGTCTATTTCAATCCCGTACCCATGACCGAGTCATGGCTGTGGGCGGGACAGGTCCAAGCAAATGCTGCATGAAGTAAATAGCCTGTGGACAAAGCCTGATGACTCAATGTGAACAGTCACCAACCGCCAAAATCTAGACAGATGGAATACATCCCAAATTGGGGTGCATAGCAAGGTGGAGGTCAACCACCGACCAATTCAATGAAGAAAAAACAAAAAGCCAGCACCAAATGTGCACTTCAGCACTAAACATTCCAAACTGTACTTATAAAAATTTTGAGATTTTTGGCAAAAAATTGCAATTTCTTGAGCTGCCTCGCCACGTCACGGCAAATCTCATTAGAGGCAGTCCTACACTAAAATATTTTTATAAAATGTGCCATACGGCCTCACATATGAATAGTAGAACTGCTCTCAGCAGCACTCACCTGGTCTATTTCAATCCCGTACCCATGACCGAGTCATGGCTGTGGGCGGGACAGGTCCAAGCAAATGCTGCATGAAGTAAATAGCCTGTGGACAAAGCCTGATGACTCAATGTGAACAGTCACCAACCGCCAAAATCTAGACAGATGGAATACATCCCAAATTGGGGTGCATAGCAAGGTGGAGGTCAACCACCGACCAATTCAATGAAGAAAAAACAAAAAGCCAGCACCAAATGTGCACTTCAGCACTAAACATTCCAAACTGTACTTATAAAAATTTTGAGATTTTTGGCAAAAAATTGCAATTTCTTGAGCTGCCTCGCCACGTCACGGCAAATCTCATTAGAGGCAGTCCTACACTAAAATATTTTTATAAAATGTGCCATACGGCCTCACATATGAATAGTAGAACTGCTCTCAGCAGCACTCACCTGGTCTATTTCAATCCCGTACCCATGACCGAGTCATGGCTGTGGGCGGGACAGGTCCAAGCAAATGCTGCATGAAGTAAATAGCCTGTGGACAAAGCCTGATGACTCAATGTGAACAGTCACCAACCGCCAAAATCTAGACAGATGGAATACATCCCAAATTGGGGTGCATAGCAAGGTGGAGGTCAACCACCGACCAATTCAATGAAGAAAAAACAAAAAGCCAGCACCAAATGTGCACTTCAGCACTAAACATTCCAAACTGTACTTATAAAAATTTTGAGATTTTTGGCAAAAAATTGCAATTTCTTGAGCTGCCTCGCCACGTCACGGCAAATCTCATTAGAGGCAGTCCTACACTAAAATATTTTTATAAAATGTGCCATACGGCCTCACATATGAATAGTAGAACTGCTCTCAGCAGCACTCACCTGGTCTATTTCAATCCCGTACCCATGACCGAGTCATGGCTGTGGGCGGGACAGGTCCAAGCAAATGCTGCATGAAGTAAATAGCCTGTGGACAAAGCCTGATGACTCAATGTGAACAGTCACCAACCGCCAAAATCTAGACAGATGGAATACATCCCAAATTGGGGTGCATAGCAAGGTGGAGGTCAACCACCGACCAATTCAATGAAGAAAAAACAAAAAGCCAGCACCAAATGTGCACTTCAGCACTAAACATTCCAAACTGTACTTATAAAAATTTTGAGATTTTTGGCAAAAAATTGCAATTTCTTGAGCTGCCTCGCCACGTCACGGCAAATCTCATTAGAGGCAGTCCTACACTAAAATATTTTTATAAAATGTGCCATACGGCCTCACATATGAATAGTAGAACTGCTCTCAGCAGCACTCACCTGGTCTATTTCAATCCCGTACCCATGACCGAGTCATGGCTGTGGGCGGGACAGGTCCAAGCAAATGCTGCATGAAGTAAATAGCCTGTGGACAAAGCCTGATGACTCAATGTGAACAGTCACCAACCGCCAAAATCTAGACAGATGGAATACATCCCAAATTGGGGTGCATAGCAAGGTGGAGGTCAACCACCGACCAATTCAATGAAGAAAAAACAAAAAGCCAGCACCAAATGTGCACTTCAGCACTAAACATTCCAAACTGTACTTATAAAAATTTTGAGATTTTTGGCAAAAAATTGCAATTTCTTGAGCTGCCTCGCCACGTCACGGCAAATCTCATTAGAGGCAGTCCTACACTAAAATATTTTTATAAAATGTGCCATACGGCCTCACATATGAATAGTAGAACTGCTCTCAGCAGCACTCACCTGGTCTATTTCAATCCCGTACCCATGACCGAGTCATGGCTGTGGGCGGGACAGGTCCAAGCAAATGCTGCATGAAGTAAATAGCCTGTGGACAAAGCCTGATGACTCAATGTGAACAGTCACCAACCGCCAAAATCTAGACAGATGGAATACATCCCAAATTGGGGTGCATAGCAAGGTGGAGGTCAACCACCGACCAATTCAATGAAGAAAAAACAAAAAGCCAGCACCAAATGTGCACTTCAGCACTAAACATTCCAAACTGTACTTATAAAAATTTTGAGATTTTTGGCAAAAAATTGCAATTTCTTGAGCTGCCTCGCCACGTCACGGCAAATCTCATTAGAGGCAGTCCTACACTAAAATATTTTTATAAAATGTGCCATACGGCCTCACATATGAATAGTAGAACTGCTCTCAGCAGCACTCACCTGGTCTATTTCAATCCCGTACCCATGACCGAGTCATGGCTGTGGGCGGGACAGGTCCAAGCAAATGCTGCATGAAGTAAATAGCCTGTGGACAAAGCCTGATGACTCAATGTGAACAGTCACCAACCGCCAAAATCTAGACAGATGGAATACATCCCAAATTGGGGTGCATAGCAAGGTGGAGGTCAACCACCGACCAATTCAATGAAGAAAAAACAAAAAGCCAGCACCAAATGTGCACTTCAGCACTAAACATTCCAAACTGTACTTATAAAAATTTTGAGATTTTTGGCAAAAAATTGCAATTTCTTGAGCTGCCTCGCCACGTCACGGCAAATCTCATTAGAGGCAGTCCTACACTAAAATATTTTTATAAAATGTGCCGTGACGTGGCGAAGCAGCTCAAGAAATTGCAATTTTTTGCCAAAAATCTCAAAATTTTTAAAATAAGTACAGTTTGGAATGTTTAGTGCTGTAGTGCACATTTGGTGCTGCTTTTCTGTTTTTTCTGTTTTTTCTTCATTGAATTGGTCGGTGGTTGACCTCCACCTTGCTTTGCACCCCAATTTGGGATGTATTCCATCTGTCTAGATTTTGGCGGTTGGTGACTGTTCACATTAAGTCATCAGGCTTTGTCCACAGGCTATTTACTTCATGCAGCATTTGCTTGGACCTGTCCCGCCCACAGCCATGACTCAGTCATGGGTACGGGATTGAAATAGACCAGGTGAGTGCTGCTAAGAGCAGTTCTACTATTCATATGTGAGGCCGTATGGCACATTTTATAAAAATATTTTAGTGTAGGACTGCTTCAAATGAGATTTGCCGTGACGTGGCGAAGCAGCTCAAGAAATTGCAATTTTTTGCCAAAAATCTCAAAATTTTTAAAATAAGTACAGTTTGGAATGTTTAGTGCTGTAGTGCACATTTGGTGCTGCTTTTCTGTTTTTTCTGTTTTTTCTTCATTGAATTGGTCGGTGGTTGACCTCCACCTTGCTTTGCACCCCAATTTGGGATGTATTCCATCTGTCTAGATTTTGGCGGTTGGTGACTGTTCACATTAAGTCATCAGGCTTTGTCCACAGGCTATTTACTTCATGCAGCATTTGCTTGGACCTGTCCCGCCCACAGCCATGACTCAGTCATGGGTACGGGATTGAAATAGACCAGGTGAGTGCTGCTAAGAGCAGTTCTACTATTCATATGTGAGGCCGTATGGCACATTTTATAAAAATATTTTAGTGTAGGACTGCTTCAAATGAGATTTGCCGTGACGTGGCGAAGCAGCTCAAGAAATTGCAATTTTTTGCCAAAAATCTCAAAATTTTTAAAATAAGTACAGTTTGGAATGTTTAGTGCTGTAGTGCACATTTGGTGCTGCTTTTCTGTTTTTTCTGTTTTTTCTTCATTGAATTGGTCGGTGGTTGACCTCCACCTTGCTTTGCACCCCAATTTGGGATGTATTCCATCTGTCTAGATTTTGGCGGTTGGTGACTGTTCACATTAAGTCATCAGGCTTTGTCCACAGGCTATTTACTTCATGCAGCATTTGCTTGGACCTGTCCCGCCCACAGCCATGACTCAGTCATGGGTACGGGATTGAAATAGACCAGGTGAGTGCTGCTAAGAGCAGTTCTACTATTCATATGTGAGGCCGTATGGCACATTTTATAAAAATATTTTAGTGTAGGACTGCTTCAAATGAGATTTGCCGTGACGTGGCGAAGCAGCTCAAGAAATTGCAATTTTTTGCCAAAAATCTCAAAATTTTTAAAATAAGTACAGTTTGGAATGTTTAGTGCTGTAGTGCACATTTGGTGCTGCTTTTCTGTTTTTTCTGTTTTTTCTTCATTGAATTGGTCGGTGGTTGACCTCCACCTTGCTTTGCACCCCAATTTGGGATGTATTCCATCTGTCTAGATTTTGGCGGTTGGTGACTGTTCACATTAAGTCATCAGGCTTTGTCCACAGGCTATTTACTTCATGCAGCATTTGCTTGGACCTGTCCCGCCCACAGCCATGACTCAGTCATGGGTACGGGATTGAAATAGACCAGGTGAGTGCTGCTAAGAGCAGTTCTACTATTCATATGTGAGGCCGTATGGCACATTTTATAAAAATATTTTAGTGTAGGACTGCTTCAAATGAGATTTGCCGTGACGTGGCGAAGCAGCTCAAGAAATTGCAATTTTTTGCCAAAAATCTCAAAATTTTTAAAATAAGTACAGTTTGGAATGTTTAGTGCTGTAGTGCACATTTGGTGCTGCTTTTCTGTTTTTTCTGTTTTTTCTTCATTGAATTGGTCGGTGGTTGACCTCCACCTTGCTTTGCACCCCAATTTGGGATGTATTCCATCTGTCTAGATTTTGGCGGTTGGTGACTGTTCACATTAAGTCATCAGGCTTTGTCCACAGGCTATTTACTTCATGCAGCATTTGCTTGGACCTGTCCCGCCCACAGCCATGACTCAGTCATGGGTACGGGATTGAAATAGACCAGGTGAGTGCTGCTAAGAGCAGTTCTACTATTCATATGTGAGGCCGTATGGCACATTTTATAAAAATATTTTAGTGTAGGACTGCTTCAAATGAGATTTGCCGTGACGTGGCGAAGCAGCTCAAGAAATTGCAATTTTTTGCCAAAAATCTCAAAATTTTTAAAATAAGTACAGTTTGGAATGTTTAGTGCTGTAGTGCACATTTGGTGCTGCTTTTCTGTTTTTTCTGTTTTTTCTTCATTGAATTGGTCGGTGGTTGACCTCCACCTTGCTTTGCACCCCAATTTGGGATGTATTCCATCTGTCTAGATTTTGGCGGTTGGTGACTGTTCACATTAAGTCATCAGGCTTTGTCCACAGGCTATTTACTTCATGCAGCATTTGCTTGGACCTGTCCCGCCCACAGCCATGACTCAGTCATGGGTACGGGATTGAAATAGACCAGGTGAGTGCTGCTAAGAGCAGTTCTACTATTCATATGTGAGGCCGTATGGCACATTTTATAAAAATATTTTAGTGTAGGACTGCTTCAAATGAGATTTGCCGTGACGTGGCGAAGCAGCTCAAGAAATTGCAATTTTTTGCCAAAAATCTCAAAATTTTTAAAATAAGTACAGTTTGGAATGTTTAGTGCTGTAGTGCACATTTGGTGCTGCTTTTCTGTTTTTTCTGTTTTTTCTTCATTGAATTGGTCGGTGGTTGACCTCCACCTTGCTTTGCACCCCAATTTGGGATGTATTCCATCTGTCTAGATTTTGGCGGTTGGTGACTGTTCACATTAAGTCATCAGGCTTTGTCCACAGGCTATTTACTTCATGCAGCATTTGCTTGGACCTGTCCCGCCCACAGCCATGACTCAGTCATGGGTACGGGATTGAAATAGACCAGGTGAGTGCTGCTAAGAGCAGTTCTACTATTCATATGTGAGGCCGTATGGCACATTTTATAAAAATATTTTAGTGTAGGACTGCTTCAAATGAGATTTGCCGTGACGTGGCGAAGCAGCTCAAGAAATTGCAATTTTTTGCCAAAAATCTCAAAATTTTTAAAATAAGTACAGTTTGGAATGTTTAGTGCTGTAGTGCACATTTGGTGCTGCTTTTCTGTTTTTTCTGTTTTTTCTTCATTGAATTGGTCGGTGGTTGACCTCCACCTTGCTTTGCACCCCAATTTGGGATGTATTCCATCTGTCTAGATTTTGGCGGTTGGTGACTGTTCACATTAAGTCATCAGGCTTTGTCCACAGGCTATTTACTTCATGCAGCATTTGCTTGGACCTGTCCCGCCCACAGCCATGACTCAGTCATGGGTACGGGATTGAAATAGACCAGGTGAGTGCTGCTAAGAGCAGTTCTACTATTCATATGTGAGGCCGTATGGCACATTTTATAAAAATATTTTAGTGTAGGACTGCTTCAAATGAGATTTGCCGTGACGTGGCGAAGCAGCTCAAGAAATTGCAATTTTTTGCCAAAAATCTCAAAATTTTTAAAATAAGTACAGTTTGGAATGTTTAGTGCTGTAGTGCACATTTGGTGCTGCTTTTCTGTTTTTTCTGTTTTTTCTTCATTGAATTGGTCGGTGGTTGACCTCCACCTTGCTTTGCACCCCAATTTGGGATGTATTCCATCTGTCTAGATTTTGGCGGTTGGTGACTGTTCACATTAAGTCATCAGGCTTTGTCCACAGGCTATTTACTTCATGCAGCATTTGCTTGGACCTGTCCCGCCCACAGCCATGACTCAGTCATGGGTACGGGATTGAAATAGACCAGGTGAGTGCTGCTAAGAGCAGTTCTACTATTCATATGTGAGGCCGTATGGCACATTTTATAAAAATATTTTAGTGTAGGACTGCTTCAAATGAGATTTGCCGTGACGTGGCGAAGCAGCTCAAGAAATTGCAATTTTTTGCCAAAAATCTCAAAATTTTTAAAATAAGTACAGTTTGGAATGTTTAGTGCTGTAGTGCACATTTGGTGCTGCTTTTTTGTTTTTTCTGTTTTTTCTTCATTGAATTGGTCGGTGGTTGACCTCCACCTTGCTTTGCACCCCAATTTGGGATGTATTCCATCTGTCTAGATTTTGGCGGTTGGTGACTGTTCACATTAAGTCATCAGGCTTTGTCCACAGGCTATTTACTTCATGCAGCATTTGCTTGGACCTGTCCCGCCCACAGCCATGACTCAGTCATGGGTACGGGATTGAAATAGACCAGGTGAGTGCTGCTAAGAGCAGTTCTACTATTCATATGTGAGGCCGTATGGCACATTTTATAAAAATATTTTAGTGTAGGACTGCTTCAAATGAGATTTGCCGTGACGTGGCGAAGCAGCTCAAGAAATTGCAATTTTTTGCCAAAAATCTCAAAATTTTTAAAATAAGTACAGTTTGGAATGTTTAGTGCTGTAGTGCACATTTGGTGCTGCTTTTCTGTTTTTTCTGTTTTTTCTTCATTGAATTGGTCGGTGGTTGACCTCCACCTTGCTTTGCACCCCAATTTGGGATGTATTCCATCTGTCTAGATTTTGGCGGTTGGTGACTGTTCACATTAAGTCATCAGGCTTTGTCCACAGGCTATTTACTTCATGCAGCATTTGCTTGGACCTGTCCCGCCCACAGCCATGACTCAGTCATGGGTACGGGATTGAAATAGACCAGGTGAGTGCTGCTAAGAGCAGTTCTACTATTCATATGTGAGGCCGTATGGCACATTTTATAAAAATATTTTAGTGTAGGACTGCTTCAAATGAGATTTGCCGTGACGTGGCGAAGCAGCTCAAGAAATTGCAATTTTTTGCCAAAAATCTCAAAATTTTTAAAATAAGTACAGTTTGGAATGTTTAGTGCTGTAGTGCACATTTGGTGCTGCTTTTCTGTTTTTTCTGTTTTTTCTTCATTGAATTGGTCGGTGGTTGACCTCCACCTTGCTTTGCACCCCAATTTGGGATGTATTCCATCTGTCTAGATTTTGGCGGTTGGTGACTGTTCACATTAAGTCATCAGGCTTTGTCCACAGGCTATTTACTTCATGCAGCATTTGCTTGGACCTGTCCCGCCCACAGCCATGACTCAGTCATGGGTACGGGATTGAAATAGACCAGGTGAGTGCTGCTAAGAGCAGTTCTACTATTCATATGTGAGGCCGTATGGCACATTTTATAAAAATATTTTAGTGTAGGACTGCTTCAAATGAGATTTGCCGTGACGTGGCGAAGCAGCTCAAGAAATTGCAATTTTTTGCCAAAAATCTCAAAATTTTTAAAATAAGTACAGTTTGGAATGTTTAGTGCTGTAGTGCACATTTGGTGCTGCTTTTCTGTTTTTTCTGTTTTTTCTTCATTGAATTGGTCGGTGGTTGACCTCCACCTTGCTTTGCACCCCAATTTGGGATGTATTCCATCTGTCTAGATTTTGGCGGTTGGTGACTGTTCACATTAAGTCATCAGGCTTTGTCCACAGGCTATTTACTTCATGCAGCATTTGCTTGGACCTGTCCCGCCCACAGCCATGACTCAGTCATGGGTACGGGATTGAAATAGACCAGGTGAGTGCTGCTAAGAGCAGTTCTACTATTCATATGTGAGGCCGTATGGCACATTTTATAAAAATATTTTAGTGTAGGACTGCTTCAAATGAGATTTGCCGTGACGTGGCGAAGCAGCTCAAGAAATTGCAATTTTTTGCCAAAAATCTCAAAATTTTTAAAATAAGTACAGTTTGGAATGTTTAGTGCTGTAGTGCACATTTGGTGCTGCTTTTCTGTTTTTTCTGTTTTTTCTTCATTGAATTGGTCGGTGGTTGACCTCCACCTTGCTTTGCACCCCAATTTGGGATGTATTCCATCTGTCTAGATTTTGGCGGTTGGTGACTGTTCACATTAAGTCATCAGGCTTTGTCCACAGGCTATTTACTTCATGCAGCATTTGCTTGGACCTGTCCCGCCCACAGCCATGACTCAGTCATGGGTACGGGATTGAAATAGACCAGGTGAGTGCTGCTAAGAGCAGTTCTACTATTCATATGTGAGGCCGTATGGCACATTTTATAAAAATATTTTAGTGTAGGACTGCTTCAAATGAGATTTGCCGTGACGTGGCGAAGCAGCTCAAGAAATTGCAATTTTTTGCCAAAAATCTCAAAATTTTTAAAATAAGTACAGTTTGGAATGTTTAGTGCTGTAGTGCACATTTGGTGCTGCTTTTCTGTTTTTTCTGTTTTTTCTTCATTGAATTGGTCGGTGGTTGACCTCCACCTTGCTTTGCACCCCAATTTGGGATGTATTCCATCTGTCTAGATTTTGGCGGTTGGTGACTGTTCACATTAAGTCATCAGGCTTTGTCCACAGGCTATTTACTTCATGCAGCATTTGCTTGGACCTGTCCCGCCCACAGCCATGACTCAGTCATGGGTACGGGATTGAAATAGACCAGGTGAGTGCTGCTAAGAGCAGTTCTACTATTCATATGTGAGGCCGTATGGCACATTTTATAAAAATATTTTAGTGTAGGACTGCTTCAAATGAGATTTGCCGTGACGTGGCGAAGCAGCTCAAGAAATTGCAATTTTTTGCCAAAAATCTCAAAATTTTTAAAATAAGTACAGTTTGGAATGTTTAGTGCTGTAGTGCACATTTGGTGCTGCTTTTCTGTTTTTTCTGTTTTTTCTTCATTGAATTGGTCGGTGGTTGACCTCCACCTTGCTTTGCACCCCAATTTGGGATGTATTCCATCTGTCTAGATTTTGGCGGTTGGTGACTGTTCACATTAAGTCATCAGGCTTTGTCCACAGGCTATTTACTTCATGCAGCATTTGCTTGGACCTGTCCCGCCCACAGCCATGACTCAGTCATGGGTACGGGATTGAAATAGACCAGGTGAGTGCTGCTAAGAGCAGTTCTACTATTCATATGTGAGGCCGTATGGCACATTTTATAAAAATATTTTAGTGTAGGACTGCTTCAAATGAGATTTGCCGTGACGTGGCGAAGCAGCTCAAGAAATTGCAATTTTTTGCCAAAAATCTCAAAATTTTTAAAATAAGTACAGTTTGGAATGTTTAGTGCTGTAGTGCACATTTGGTGCTGCTTTTCTGTTTTTTCTTCATTGAATTGGTCGGTGGTTGACCTCCACCTTGCTTTGCACCCCAATTTGGGATGTATTCCATCTGTCTAGATTTTGGCGGTTGGTGACTGTTCACATTAAGTCATCAGGCTTTGTCCACAGGCTATTTACTTCATGCAGCATTTGCTTGGACCTGTCCCGCCCACAGCCATGACTCAGTCATGGGTACGGGATTGAAATAGACCAGGTGAGTGCCGCTAAGAGCAGTTCTACTATTCATATGTGAGGCCGTATGGCACATTTTATAAAAATATTTTAGTGTAGGACTGCTTCAAATGAGATTTGCCGTGACGTGGCGAAGCAGCTCAAGAAATTGCAATTTTTTTGCCAAAAATCTCAAAATTTTTAAAATAAGTACAGTTTGGAATGTTTAGTGCTGTAGTGCACATTTGGAGCTGCTTTTCTGTTTTTTCTGCCTTCCTAAAATTGTCTGGAATACTATGTTAGTGTTCCTTTGCTGCCAAGCAAGGTACAACACATGTGCATTCTACTCTCCTTTCCATTTCTGGAATGCAATTATTAACTGCAGGTAGTCCAGGCAATCTGTGACGAAGGTGCAGGCGTGGATATAATGTAGCCTGCATCCAATGATGGTTCTCTCGATGTCTGACAGCTCAACAATACCTTCTGTTTCCACTTCCAAAACAAGTGATGACCTGCCAATCACACTCCCTGTTGCGGGTTAAGGAGTGGAAGTTCAGTGTGAAAAACCATGTGTGACTGCTGTCCCCACAGTCACAGAGGATGAAGAGCACGCAGATGCACTTGATGGGGCAGGCGGTGGTTGCACAGGCACGCTAGGCCGCATTGTAGCACAGTGAAATTCACATTGCGACTTATGCTTCATTTTAAGTCGTGTACAGGGTGGGCTCCCCAGTATGCAGCAAAACCAGGCAAAAGGAAAAGGACTCTAGGCAGTTGGGTTGATAAATGATTGTTTAACTTTACCAAAACAAACAATAAGAACCATGCATACAATTAAAATAATTGAACAATCTATTCTGTTGCCTACTACCTGCTAATCCCTCTGTGTAGCAGTAATTGTGTTTGTGCGTGTGTGTGTGTGTGTGTGTGTGCGAACACGACTTACCAGTGGCGCATCACAAGAGCTTACAAGTTATCTACCTAAACATAGACAAAACACATGACCCCCCCTGAATACCCTTGTTAGCTGAAGCCTCACAGATAATGCAGATGATAACAGTGTGAATGCAAACCACACAGCTCTGCAACACAGTCATGGAAATCTTGAAAAGCAACAGTCAATGCAAACATGTGTTGCTGTCCCTCTATGATTTAAACTGTACGTGACAATTTGACAGTGCAGAGGCAGCAAGTCTTATTGTCTATACAGTCGGCCTACCCAGAACAGATATGTGTTTTGCTAATAAAACAAAGTGTTGCGTGCCCGCATTATTGTCTGGGCACAGCCTACCGTACCCGGGTACTGTGATGTCCAGTTGCCAGAAATACAGACTTTACGCTCCTCTCACGGTAAATAGTATAGACAGCACCGTAAGAATGTTGGTCTGTGGCACAGGATGCTGCTCACTGACGTTACAGTGCTCATCATCAAAGTACAACACAACTCCCCTCACAATTGAACGAAGTGTTTCCACGGTGGTCCCTTGCTGTAACACACACCTTTAGCTTTTCCTTCTGTTCATAGACAGCATCTCCAAGTCCACCCCCGAAGAGCAATTTTCTATTGCTATAGTGACCAAAGGCAGATCCAAAAAAACAGCAGCCCCTTGTGTGTAGTCTGCAACAATGCATGCAATGAACGGCAAATAAGCATATTGCGTTGACAGTTGCTAAAGCTGAGCAATACACCTTCACGCTGTCAATTCAAATCCATGTGATACTTCATGGAGGAAGTACTCAAAAGTGTGAGTTTTTGCCTTCTACTTACAGATTGTTGACAAATCTTACAGATTCCATGACTTTGGTGATCCTTTGCGATGTCCAAAAATTCACAGGCTAGGAAAGGCTTACAGCCCATGCGACCTGCATAGCCAACACGACATCTGCTCAGAGTCAAAGTTGTGGTCCAGGATTCAGTTGTTGACGTGCTTCCAGTACTTTGTCTCTGGCCAGGAAGACGCAACGTAACCTCGTCGACAGTAGCATCCTCCTCCACCTCCTCTGCTGACCTCATCGACTGGCTGAATTTGGTTTGACAGTAAGTGTTGTCTCCAACCTCATCAATAACCCTGTGTGTTTTCATTCCCCTCGTCCTGAGTCCTCCGAGACAACCTCTTCCTGCCCTGACCGAATAGTAAAGTTGTCCTTCCAATCAGGTATCTGTGCTCCTCATCATGTTCCCCATTGTCTCCACCAGGAGGATTTACTTTTTGGAAATGAGGGTGTAGATTAGGCTCAGCACCTTCTTCATCGGGGCCTGGATCCCAGTCACAAAGCTTCAGGCTATCTGCGCAGATCATTTCCCCTGTCTCATGGAACTCGCTACCTCAACACGTTAGATTATCTGCTACACACGCAAGCTTCAAACTGAATCTGAAAACTCATCTGTTCAGAAATGACTATAACCTTCAATGACACCACCACCATACGTACTTGACGCTCAACCTAAACAACTCCTACTGTCTCCTCCCAAAAATCCTTTAGAATGTAATCCCGCAAGGGCAGGGCCCTCTTCCCTCTGTACCAGTCTGTCTATAGTTACTTGTATATGTATTCTGTATGTAACCCCCTTCTCATGTACAGCACCATGGAATCAATGGTGCTCTATAAATCAATAACAATAAAAATAATAATAACTTCCTTGTCTGTACTCATTGCAGCTTTGGAGCAGACCTCTGATTCCCAGGCTATAGTGCGACTGAACAGCTATGCAAACTCAACCATCTCTGTCACCCCATACTCAGCAGGGCTGGTGGAAACTTGAGAGCTGTTAGGAAGCAAGTGCGATTGGATTGACACCACAGAGGAATGGAGTATTTGGGATCTTGAAATTGGGGTGGAGGAGAGGCCACTTTATGGAGCAATTCAGATCCATTGAAGCAGCTGCTGATTTGGCCTCATCTACATTTGTTAGCGATGGTCGTGTCCATGAAAAAAGGGATCATATCAGATTATCCATGGGAAGAAGTACACCTGTTCTTTTGGATGTTATTTGTTGTTACAAAACGGTGACGCCTTAAACGCAAGCAGCCTGCTGCGGTTTCAGTTGCGCCCAGGCATCAGCTGCCATTTAGGCCTGTGCCTCGGGTTGTCCAGCTGGCTGCTTTCTCCTCCACGTCTAAGTGTGGAGAGGCAGCTAGTGCGCATGCGTGTGCCGATTTACCCCAGCCGCAGCCTAACTCCAGTGTTTCGCCTAGTGAGTATGCTCAGCCTGACTGTGCCATTCCTGAGGCTAAGTCTTCATTTCGGGCTACAGCGCATGCTCCCACACTTAGTGCGAAAAGCCTCTTTGCACAGGTACTTGCACTCCTTGCCGGGTCTAAGTCCTGTGTTGTGCATAGACACCATGCTAAAGCTGATAGTCTTTTTTCAGAGACTGTATTTCATGCAACTGACCATGGTCAGGCACTTACTGCATCAGAAACTAGGTCCAATAATGAACTCTTTGGCCCTGCCCCTGATGTGGGGGGCCCATTTAGACCACAGGGCATCAGGTGTCCTGACGATGTGGCCAGGCCACTCCCAAATGGCTTGCAGAGGCCCGCCCCTATGACTTGTCACCTCATTATTGATGGTCAGACGATGACTGGTGAGGTGTTTGGGTCATGACAGCCATGAGGTCATCATTGAAGTTGCGGTTCCAAATAGGACGCTAGTTATGCCACTCATGACGTATCACTCTGCTTTTGTCTCCAGGAGGTGCATTGTGGTCCACCCTGGTTTGGGGCGGACCCAGGTTATAGAAGGGGCTGGAGACAACAAGGAGGTGCGCAGTCTTCTATTATGCTCCGAAAGAGCACACCTCCATGTGTTGAACCCATTGCGGCTTTAGGCCAGAGGTAGGCAGGGATAGGGCGTCGATGCAGGCCGCCACCACAGTTGGTAACGCAGAACGGTTAAGACCAGCTCCTGTCCTACAAGTCCTGCTTGTGCAGCCCAGTGGCATTAACAGGCCTGCTGCTGCTGATGCGCCTGCTGTTCACAGGTGTGGCCCCAATGCACACGGTCAGCGTACTGAATGGCCCCTGTGATGTTAACAGGGAGTTCCTGGGCTGGGTGGGCGTGTGGACCCTGTGACGCTAACAGGGCTCCCAGTCTCCAGATCCGAGTGGCGTCTAACTTGGTTCAGGCTACTATTAGTTTCATAGCCACACAGCTCTGTATCCTCCACCGAACCTTCCAGTTGCCAACCTCTCCTTTTCCATCTGGGAGCACGGTGGACACTGACTGCTGATGGGGATATATACCTTTCTCTTTCTTTTCTTATTAATTTTCGTTATATAGCGGTAACATAGTATATACCACCTTATCCAAATCTGCCAGTCCCACCGTAACAGATGGTGTTTCTTCATCAAATGTTACTTTTGCTTAACCACCAAACCCACGGACCAAAACTTTTCTCCCCTTTCCAACACTCCTGTTCCCCTTTTCACCCGCATCTGTCCTTTTTCAACTCATTTTGTATATGACCAAAAGTGCAACTCTGCAGGGACACCGTACTCAATGGCATCTCAGCACAACAGCCAGCCCTCGGTCCCTCAGCTGTGGACAAGTAAAAGACCATTTCCTCCTATCCATGACAAACCGTTGAGATTCACTCTGTGCAGCACTGGTGTTTAGTGGAAAAGCAGATCGAAGATTGCGTAACACCTTCTGAAGATACTCCTGTACACGTGCGTCCCTTTATATGGCAGGAATTATTTCGCCAAATTTTGTCTTGTACCGGGGATCTAACAGTGTGGCAACCCAGTAGTTAGCATTACTTCGAATTCGTACAATCCGAGGGTCATGTTGTAGGTAGTGCAGCAAGAAGACGCTCATGTGTCTTGTGCATCCAGGAGGACCAAGTCCTTGGTGTGTTGGTGGCAGAGAGGTGAGAATCGTGCCTCCTTCCTCTGCCCTCTCCCCCCAACCTCGCACAACCGAAATATGAGCAAGCTCTCACTCATCTGCTGAGTCTTCCATGCCCATCGCAAGTTCGTCCTCCATTTCTTCATGGCTCCTGCACCTTCCTCAACAATTTTTGCTGATACTATGCGCCCTTGTTAATCCCTATCCCCCACCATAACTGCTGCCTAGGTGCCGCTTACCGTATGGACCTTGTAGATCTTATTATCCCTTCTGCATATGACTCCTCCAGTACTTCCTCACCTTCCTCTTGGACCAATACCTGACTCCGAATAATGCTTACAGTGTGCTCCATCATGTAGATGACCAGAATTGTCACGCTGAGAATGGCATAGCCAGTGCTAAACATCTTCGTCGACATTTGGAAACTGTGTAGAAGGGTGCATAGGTCCTTGATCTGACACCACTCCAGCAGCGTGATCTGCACCACCTCTGGATCAAGTTAGCCCAGGGTATACGTCATACCGTATTTCAGCAGGGCTCTGCGGTGCTGCCACACACGCTGCAACATGTGCAGATTCCAATTCCTGCGTGTCGGAACATCGCATTTCCGGCGTTTAACTGCCCGACCCTAAGACTTCCGGAGCGATGAAAGTTGTTGAGCTGCTGGGTGCGAAGGATGAAAGTGACCACATAGCAGCGTGCCCGCTGCACAAGGCCATGTAGGCCGGGATGGTATTTTAAAAATTGCTGGAGAATCAGATTCAACACGTGAGCCATACAAGGCCCGTGTGTCACATTGCCCTGACAAAGGGCCGCAGACAGGTTTGCATCATTGCCGCACACGGCTGTTAAGTCACCAACGTAGTCCACTCAATCAATTTGTACTCTGGTCCCAATGGGAAGACACCACACCCTTTTTTAGGCCCCTCCTGTCTGCAGACCACTGCCAGACAAAGCTATGAACCTCTTGTTACTGTTACCCCAGTTCAGTTTTATGAGTTTGTGTGCTTGTTACCTGACTACGTTTCCTGCTTGCTGTTTATGTACCTCGTTGGCCGATCCGCATTTCACCTCTGCTTGTTTTCTGATTAAGTCCTGGCCATCCCATTCTGTTCCTCTTCCTCAATTAATGTTTTTGACCCTGCATGACTACTATTCTCTGGAACTGCAGCCTTCCACAGGTATTGATCAACTTGGGCCCTGTGTAATTCCAAATCACTGTATAGGGGTTAAAGGGTTTCAGGGTTCTGGGTGTCCAGCTTGGTGAGTGGCTTGCCTCTAGCCTATCCTTTACAGCCCATCTGAGTGTGTCGATCCAGGCAGGCGTTACACCGTGCCCTCTGCAGAAGGCCATGTAGGCAGGGATAGTGTTTTAAAAATTGCTGGACAACCAGGTTCAACACGTGAGCCATACAAGGCACGTGTGTCACATTGCCCTGAAGAAGGGTCGCAGACTGGTTTGCATCATTGTCGCACCCGACCTTCCCTGACTGCTGGTTGACTGTAGACAACCATTGATGAAACTCGATCTCACTCTCCAGAGCTAACCGTCCACAATTCCTCAGCGGTGTCTCACATTTCCCCTACATTTCAAAGTAAACATTTGACCGCCTGATGGCCTTGAGCTCTGCTGCCAGCATAGTAAGGAGGTGTGTGGGATTCCTTGGGCGCAGTTACAAGGAAGGGTGGCCTGACCACACAGGGTTTGGGCCGAGGTGGAGGACCCACACGAGGTTGAGGAGGCAGAAGCAGTGGAGGAACTTGTACATACAGAGGAAGGATTGACACACAAGTCGTGGGGACGGCAAGACTTGTACAGCAAACCCTTCTCCATCTCTCACCATAGTTACCCAGTGCCCAGTCAGCAACATGTCACTCCCCTGTCCATGCTTACTGGTCCAAGTATCTGTGTTGAAATGCACCCTGTCACACACAGAGTTTCTCAAGGAATCGGTGAGGTTGTGTGCGACCTACTGTGGTAGCGCGGGCACGCCTTTCTTGGAGAAGGAGTGACGACTGGCCATCGGCTCTTGGGGCACTGCAATGGGCATAATGTCTCGAAAATCCTCGGTCTCAAAAGGGTGTAAAGGCAGCCTTTCTGTTGCCAACAAGTTGCAGATGATGAAACTCAACCTCTTAGGCATGTCATGCCCTTCGAAAATCATGTAAAACATAGCGAGGGGACTCCAACCACAGTCTCCCTCGTTGCCACTAATTGGGCCACACACACCCCACTTGACTGGCATCAGTTGACCCCCCTTTTGAAAAAGAAAAAGATGCTTTGCATGAAGCACTCTCAAAAATACGCGTGCCTTTCCCGTCCCCTGGCTGACCCAGGGGAAGAAAAGTCCTCTGAGAGCCATGACTTGTTCATCTTGGTTCTTTTAGAAACACAGCAAGGGGACTCCAACCACAGTCTCCCTCGTTGTCACTAATTGGGCCACACACACCCCACTTGACTGGCATCAGTTGACCCCCCCTTTTGAAAAAGAAAAAGATGCTTTGCATGAAGCACTCTCAAAAATACGCGTGCCTTTCCCGTCCCCTGGCTGATCCAGGGGAAGAAAAGTCCTCTGAGAGCCATGACTTGTTCATCTTGGTTCTTTTAGAAACACAGCGAGGGGACTCCAACCACAGTCTCCCTCGTTGCCACTAATTGGGCCACACACACCCCACTTGACTGGCATCAGTTGACCCCCCCTTTTGAAAAAGAAAAAGATGCTTTGCATGAAGCACTCTCAAAAATACGCGTGCCTTTCCCGTCCCCTGGCTGACCCAGGGGAAGAAAAGTCCTCTGAGAGCCATGACTTGTTCATCTTGGTTCTTTTAGAAACACAGCGAGGGGACTCCAACCACAGTCTCCCTCGTTGCCACTAATTGGGCCACACACACCCCACTTGACTGGCATCAGTTGACCCCCCCTTTTGAAAAAGAAAAAGATGCTTTGCATGAAGCACTCTCAAAAATACGCATGCCTTTCCCGTCCCCTGGCTGACCCAGGGGAAGAAAAGTCCTCTGAGAGCCATGACTTGTTCATCTTGGTTCTTTTAGAAACACAGCGAGGGGACTCCAACCACAGTCTCCCTGGTTGCCACTAATTGGGCCACACACACCCCACTTGACTGGCATCAGTTGACCCCCCCTTTTGAAACAGAAAAAGATGCTTTGCATGAAGCACTCTCAAAAATACGCGTGCCTTTCCCGTCCCCTGGCTGACCCAGGGGAAGAAAAGTCCTCTGAGAGCCATGACTTGTTCATCTTGGTTCTTTTAGAAACACAGCGAGGGGACTCCAACCACAGTCTCCCTCGTTGCCACTAATTGGGCCACACACACCCCACTTGACTGGCATCAGTTGACCCCCCCTTTTGAAAAAGAAAAAGATGCTTTGCATGAAGCACTCTCAAAAATACGCGTGCCTTTCCCGTCCCCTGGCTGACCCAGGGGAAGAAAAGTCCTCTGAGAGCCATGACTTGTTCATCTTGGTTCTTTTAGAAACACAGCGAGGGGACTCCAACCACAGTCTCCCTCGTTGCCACTAATTGGGCCACACACACCCCACTTGACTGGCATCAGTTGACCCCCCCTTTTGAAAAAGAAAAAGATGCTTTGCATGAAGCACTCTCAAAAATACGCGTGCCTTTCCCGTCCCCTGGCTGACCCAGGGGAAGAAAAGTCCTCTGAGAGCCATGACTTGTTCATCTTGGTTCTTTTAGAAACACAGCGAGGGAACTCCAACCACAGTCTCCCTCGTTGCCACTAATTGGGCCACACACACCCCACTTGACTGGCATCAGTTGACCGCCCCTTTTGAAAAAGAAAAAGATGCTTTGCATGAAGCACTCTCAAAAATACACGTGCCTTTCCCGTCCCCTGGCTGACCCAGGGGAAGAAAAGTCCTCTGAGAGCCATGACTTGTTCATCTTGGTTCTTTTAGAAACACAGCGAGGGGACTCCAACCACAGTCTCCCTCGTTGCCACTAATTGGGCCACACACACCCCACTTGACTGGCATCAGTTGACCCCCCCTTTTGAAAAAGAAAAAGATGCTTTGCATGAAGCACTCTCAAAAATACGCGTGCCTTTCCCGTCCCCTGGCTGACCCAGGGGAAGAAAAGTCCTCTGAGAGCCATGACTTGTTCATCTTGGTTCTTTTAGAAACACAGCGAGGGGACTCCAACCACAGTCTCCCTCGTTGCCACTAATTGGGCTACACACACCCCACTTGACTGGCATCAGTTGACCCCCCCTTTTGAAAAAGAAAAAGATGCTTTGCATGAAGCACTCTCAAAAATATGCGTGCCTTTCCCGTCCCCTGGCTGACCCAGGGGAAGAAAAGTCCTCTGAGAGCCATGACTTGTTCATCTTGGTTCTTTTAGAAACACAGCGAGGGGACTCCAACCACAGTCTCCCTCGTTGCCACTAATTGGGCCACACACACCCCACTTGACTGGCATCACTTGACCCCCCCTTTTGAAAAAGAAAAAGATGCTTTGCATGAAGCACTCTCAAAAATACGCGTGCCTTTCCCGTCCCCTGGCTGACCCAGGGGAAGAAAAGTCCTCTGAGAGCCATGACTTGTTCATCTTGGTTCTTTTAGAAACACAGCGAGGGGACTCCAACCACAGTCTCCCTCGTTGCCACTGATTGGGCCACACACACCCCACTTGACTGGCATCAGTTGACCCCCCCTTTTGAAAAAGAAAAAGATGCTTTGCATGAAGCACTCTCAAAAATACGCGTGCCTTTCCCGTCCCCTGGCTGACCCAGGGGAAGAAAAGTCCTCTGAGAGCCATGTCCACATTGTCAGTGGACAGACACGTGTGCTTATCTGCCAGCAGACCCCCAGCAGCACTGAAGACAGGTTCCGAGAGAACGCTGGCTGCAGGACACGACAAGATCCCCAAGGCGTACGTGGCGAGCTCAGGCAATTTTTCCAGATTGGAAGCCTAAAATGAGCAGGGCTCAAGTTGCACAATAATGGCATCGATGTTTCCTTGCATATACTCATATATCTGTGTGTCCTCCTCTTTTTCCTTGTCCTGCTCTTTTGTTTTCGCATGAGTATATGTCCTTGTCACTTTCCCATGTGTTTGTGTTGTGTTGTGAGTTGTTTGTCACCTTTTGGACACCTTTGAGGGTGTTTTCTAGGTGTTTTTATGTGTTTGTGAATGCCTGCCATTGTTTCCTATGCGGTTCGAGTTCGGTTCGTCGAACGTTCGACGAACCGAACTCGAACGGGACCTCCGTTCGGCGAACCGACCTCGAGCCGAACCGGGACCGGTTCGCTCATCTCTAGTCTTAAAGAACTCTTCTGTATCATACAGAAGCACATTCATAATGGTTACAGAGTAAGACATTACACTGATAAAGTAGGTTTTGCTGAGAACCTCCATCTTCCTGATACAGGGCCAGACAGGTCAATGTGATTCGCTGTGACTACTTGCTATGATCCTTATCAGGGCTGGTCGTAGAGTCGTTGCCCTGTCTGATATGTCCTCAGCCGGGCTGATCCTTTTCTTTTACAAGGTCCTCCAAGGTTGGCCAAGATTGGACTCACAATTTGAAGTCTCTTCCTTAGATCTCGCTTACTTCGACAATGTTAGTCATAGAGGCAGAGATTTTTTTTTCATGCTAATTCCGCATAAGCAAAAAATCTCAGCATGCTTGTATTGGCAGCACGTCTCAGATCATGCGCATCCATACAAGTCAATAAGTACATATGAAACATTGGACTGCAGTCAGATGTCATCCTAATGCAGTCCGATATATGCAGAAACTCTCAATGAAGAAGATGGAGAGGTTAATCTCCCCTTCTCCTCACTTGTGCTCCAATTCTTGCATGCAAGAGAATCAGAGCAAAGTTAATGATGCTCACGCTCGCAGGAGTTTGAGCCAAGTGTCATTAGCAAATCACAGCAATGCTTTACGCTAGTGTGACCTCGGTCTAACAAGTGCCCCAACTTGCGTGTTCTGCAGGATTCAGTCGCTAATGTTACTTGTTCCAAAGCAAAGTTTACTACCTTGTCAAAGTCCACCTTCCCTGCACACACCCAATATGGCTGAACTGCTGAGAATCCTTTCCCTTTCATTTACTCTGTGTAACTAACTGCTAACAGAAACAAACTTACACTGGTCTCCATCACTCTGCACACAGTGGGCTAGTCCCAACATTAGCTACTTTTGTCCCTGCTGTCTGTGTCTGGGTAGACAACCTTTTACCCAGTTCTATACAAACAAGAGTCTATATAAGAGTAAAAAAGGGAAACAGTGACCTCTTGTGGTCAGTGCTTAGTAGTGCAGCCCACAGGGAAATCAACAGAAATCATTGCAGAAATACAAACATTACAAAAATTTGATTGGTGTCTTCAGGGGAAAAATGACAGCCGTCCACCTCCTTACATTGCTGTGTCAGCAGTGGTGTTTTCCTAGGTCTCCATAGAATTTAATTTCATTCAAATGTTGGCGGATAGTTCGCACTGACACTGAGGAGTCCTGAGCCTGCAGGACAGCTTGAATTTCTTTGGAAGTTGATTGGGGCTGATTATCCACCATCCGGACTATCCTGCATTGCAACCTTTCATCAATTTTTATTTGTCTTCCACATCCAGGGAGATTAGCTACAGTGCCATGGGTTGTAAACTTCTTGATTATCTTGGTTACCGTGGAGAGAAGAACATCAAGATCACTGGAGACATGTAACCTTGAGATTGTTCATATTTTTCAACAATTTTGATTCTCAAGTCCTTACACAGTTCTCTTCTTCTCTTTTCTTCATGCTTAGTGTGGTACACGCTGACACACAGTGGAAAGATTGGGTCAACTGCTCCCCATTTTATCTGGTTTTAGGTGTGATTTTCTTCCTACCTGGGTTTTCATTGACACTTGAACATCTCTTGTTTGACTCCCAATACCCATAAGACAGGTTTTATGTTTCTTCCTACTTACTCACGAGTAGTTCTTACATGGCTTCACAGCTGGTTCTGAAGAAGGTCCAAATAGCGACCGAAACGTTGAACTGTTTTTGAAGCTGTAATAAAACTTATCTCTTTTTTCACACAAATTGGAGTGCCTGGTGCTAATTGTTTCTATCTGTGGTTAAGTCCTCATCAATATCAGATCTGTGGGGGCTGCCATTATTATAATAGCAGCTGATCTGCAGTGATGGATTAGTGGTGGTTACATTTGGCCACTGTTGAAGGTTATATATAGAAGCTGATCCATGGTTTTTTTGGGTGTTGACCCCCCAATGATCTGATACTGATGCTCTATCCTTATCACAGCCTATAATAAATTTCACATTGCAGGATTTATATTTACATTTTTCTTATCTTAATTTAAAACTGAATTCTCGAGTTTCTCACATCCTTGTAAAGATATAAATACAACACAAACTTCACACAAGAGGAAATAACAATAAAGTGACAATGCACATCTGCATGAAAGATATTGAGACTATATGTGCTTTACATAGGAGAATATGCATAGAAAAACTGCAGGGTTTTGTGGAAATAAAAGGCACGGACACAAAGCACACTTTAGTGGAAATCTATCTTGTTAGTGTCACATTCAAACTGGATTATCGTTTTATTCATTTTACAAGAATAGATGATAGCAGAACATTATTCAGCTGTCATTAGGCTACTGAGAACAAGTGAGGAAGCCAAAAATATGGCAGCGAATGCTTCTAATATGAAGATATCAGTTGAAATGATTTATCTGCCACACTCAAGAAACTTGAAGTAATAACGTTTTTATTCTCCAACCATTACGCAATCAATTTACATACAATAGCATTCTATGATTCCTCCGAGCTGTATGTAAGAAGATACATAAATGGAAGAGGTGTGCCAGAAGCGAGAACACAAAATTAAAAATGGTGTAAGAATTTCTCTATGTCCCTCATAAGCCGAGACGTTACCAAGGGTAGAAGGACAAGTGGAGACAAACTTTTAGACTAAAGTTCACCTGTGCACTTTCAACTTAGGCATCTACAAAACGTCCATAAAGAGATAAACCAATAATTTCCAGGGCTAAACTGACCATTTCGGTATGAAGTAAAAGCCTGATGGGTACCCAAAGCTTTCCATCAGGAGTGTTATAGGCTTTTTATGATAGGTGGAAGGTTGTTTTTATAACATATGGACTTCCTAAAGAGGCTGTTCCCTTTCAAATATAATTCAACCCTCTCTGTATTTTGTATTAAAACAAAATACTAAAAAAACCACTCTGCACTCATACGCTTTGATGCTTTTCAGTGCGTTTTCTTGACAGTAGCTGCAGGTTTGGTGCAGAAATGTCTGCAACCAAATACTCAATGTGCGCACATCACCTAATCCAGTAGTTCGACATTGACTTCAATGACTTCACCTGAGGTGATGTCACTGAGTTCATTTAGTTCACCTCAGTTCACCTGAGGTCACAGCTGGGGTACTATGGGAAACCCCAGCTGTGATGTCAGGTGAAGTCACTGACATCCCCGCTCTCACAACTGTGGCCCTGTCAGTGTGTCCTTGATGCTGCAGTGCTCGGTTGCATTTGCTAATGTGACCACGCACTGCAATCTCAGGATGTAGCAGAGGCGGGATTATGGTGGACATCGTGTCTGTGCATTACGTAGGAGGTGATGACACTGAGATCAATGAGTTCACATCAGTTTACCTGAGGTCACAGCTGGGGTACCATGGGAACCCCAGCTGTGATGTCAGGTGAAGTAACTGACATCCCCGCTCTCACTGCTGTGGCTCTATCAGTGTGTCTCTGATGTTGCATCGTTTGGTTGCATTTGCTAATGTGACCACGCATTGCAACCTCAGGATGTAGCAGAGCCGGGATTATCATGGGACATCGTGTCTGTAGATTACGTTGGAGCAGCAGGGGTATTTTGAGGGTTAATAAATTGGAGAAAGAGTGGTTTCTTCTTGTTTTTAAAATAAAGGATTTTTCTCTATTTTATGCATTTATTTATTGGGTTAGTAATGGAGGAGTCTCATAAACCCCTCCCCATTACTAACCTCAAGCTTGATGACACTGATTTTTTTTGACAATTCACAGCTGTTATTAACCCCTTATATTACCTCGATTGCCAATGCTCCAGAGCAATAAATTTTGGGCCTGTAGCAGTCTGCTTTATCTGCACTGAGTATCAAAATACAGGGGACCGGGCACCATTTTTTCCCAATTATTTATTTACTTTTACACTCCACTTCATGGGTCCAGACAGCTAGTGTGAGGGCAACACACTGCTCCTAACAGATTTCCATTGATCTTGACTGACAGAAAAGAGTGGCCTGCTGGGCTTTTCTACCCATCAGACGTCTGTGGCATCCCACAAGATCTATTATACTCCAGCATGTCAACATGGGTCCTACAAAAAGAGTGCCCATACTGCCAGTGTGAACAGAACCCAAATATACAGAATTTCATTGACACTGTCACAGAGGGTAGGTGGGGGAAATAGAACTGCAAGCAATCACAGACACTGTTACAGAGGGTGATGGGGGAAGCAGTGCATATTCATTAATGATTGGACCAGGAAGCAGTGTGACAGCCATGGAGAAACTCAGTAAGTATAATTTTTCCAGCTTTAAAGTAATTTTATTTGAATTAATTAATAAATACTTGAATATTTTTTTTACTTTATGCTGTGCTGGAACTATTACCAAGTTATTGAATAAAAAAATAATGGTATATTCAAGTAATATGGCATAACTTGTAATAAGGGAAAAATGTTTCTAAGGTCTAACAATCGTTTTCACACTTCACACCCAACTCCGAATTATCGTTGAGAAAATGTTCTATCTATATCCATCCATTTTTAATGTTTTTTTATTGCTGTGTCTATTTTTGATCTAATGTTGAAATGTTCAATTATCTCCTTCTACAAACCAGGACCCTTCCTGCAGCTCTCGGATCCCCAGTAAAAAGAACATGTATGTAGCTTTAGAGAATGAATTAAAACAAAAAGGAATAGTCATGACATGTCTTTTCCTATAAAGTCCAATTTTATCTCCTACTTAGAGATAAGCAAATCTCTTAAAATTCAGTTCCACCAGATTTGATTGCATTCGGACAACAGATTGAATTTGGTTTCTCTCTCCTCAACAGTTCCCCTGTCCTCTTCGATGGTCATCTGTTGTTTTTTCACTCCATTCCAATACTGAGGCCAATAACAGGCTTCAGTTTGACCAGAATGAAGCAATGGAAGAATAGAAAATGTATATAATACAGAAAAGTGCAACAACAACATAAATAGTGGAAGCGGTTAATGCAGAGATGACAAAAGTTGAGTAAAGAGGTTGTCCACTACTTTTACACTGATGGCCTATCCTTAGAATACGTCATCAATGTCTGATTAGCTGTTGTCCGACACCAGGCACCCCACCGTTCAGCTGTTCTCAGTGCTGACAGTGACAGCAGATGGCCAAACATGCTCAGTTCCAGAGCTTCTCCATCTTTTGACAGTGGCCGCGCATGGACCTCCTATTGATTTGAGTGTAAGAAGGATGTGTAGTACCTGGCCGCAGCTGTTATCATTAGACGGAGCAGTTCCAGAACTCAGCATTTCCGACCACCTGCTGCCACCGCTGGCATCAAGTACAGCTACCAGGGGTACCGGGTATCAGGACCCCGGCCGATCAGACATTGATGACCTATCCTAAGGATAGGCCATCAATGTTAAAGTAGTGGCCAACCTCTTTCACTTTTTTTCTGGCCTTCAAAAGAATCCAACAAAATCATGGTCCACTGTGGGTCTCTTTGATGGGTTTGTGCAAACGAACCCTGACAAATTCCCATTTTTCAAATTTGGGGGAAAATTTTGATTAGTTACTTACAAATCAATTCACTTATCCCTAACCCTTCCATCTCTCTTTAAAACTCCGATCCAAGTAGATTTATAAGCAATATAGTAAGGCCTTCTATAAATGTACATACACTGTTATTTTGGTGTAACTTATTTGTCAAAACACTTTATCAGAGGTTTCTTTTACAAGCACATTCACTACATCATATCTTCCAATTAGGGTGGGAAACATTCTTTGATACTAAACACCTTATAAAATGATTTCAGTTTTCTTTATTGACCCATATGGGATCTTCAACATCTCTGCTGAAGAAAGACTGCTTTTTTCTATTGCTGTTTTAGCCCGTCTATACTTGTTATCCAGGCAACGCTCGCCTTTTCCCACAGATAATATTGTAATAAGCATGCTATGTGAGCCAATGTCTTGGCACTTAGTAATGAAATGGCACATTGTCACCAGTGAAGCAGACGTCTTTTCAGCTGGTGAATGGTGATTAGCTTAATACCAAACTAAATTTGTGTGCTCAAATTGCTAAACTGTACTTGGAATTTGACCGGCAGAAGGCAGCTTTGTCAGGTTTTACTGCGGAAAGAAAAACCCTTACAGCACAAATGCTGGAAATTCTGCTTGATTTAACTGCGACTTTCAGGTAAAACCTAATAGATTCTTTATATTGCTGGAAATTTTAATCGGAATATGTTAGAGATATTTTAAAGTGGATCATTTTTAATGGTCAATAAAAAATAAAGTGTTCAAGTTCCATTCTGAGACATGTTCCTTAAATTTATGAGTTGGTCATCTCATCAATCAAACTAGAATCCAATCAATTTTTACTATTTCTCTGATCATCTCTTTCTTTTATTGGCACGGGCAGACTAAGATGATGTCTGGCACCACCCAGGACACCGTTATGATGGCTTCATTTACACCAGGTGTCACACTTTAGACGTGGCACACGCGTTCAGACCAACAGATGTCTGATGCACAACAAACACACCACAACAACAAACACACCACAACAACACCACAAACAAGTGGGTTACCAGGAATACAATAACAACGGTGGACCTTGGCACTAGTGAGAAGGTAGATGAGACACCTCCTGCCTTTACCTGCTGCTGTACCCAGCAGTCCTAGCCAGTCCCTATACAGGTCCCTCACCTGTTGCCGAGTAGGAACCTGAAGCCCTGAAACGGCCCTGAATAATCCTGGCTAGTGAGTGAGATGGTAAGGATCACTAGTTCCACTGCTGCACTAATAAAACACAAGGGTAGGTGAAACAAACAGGGGAATAACAACCAAAAATGGAGAAGATACGACTACCGGATAAATCCACAGCAGCTCCTTCCACCAAGGCGGTCAGAATACAAATGGTTTGGTATAAGCAGCAAAGATTGCTGGGAAACCTTGTCACTTAAACACAAATGGGTGTGGCTACTGAGCAGCTGCAGCTGACCTGCACTGCTGGGAAACTGCTAGCAGAAAAACTGATATTAACTGTTAAAGCACCAAGAGAAACGAAACAACAAATAAATGTAGAGTCCCAGATAGAGATTAGATAGTTCTAAAGCAATCACTAGTCTATAAAAACAGGGAGACTACCGTGACACGAGGGTCCCCAACCTGTAGCTTGGGAGCCACATGTGGCTCATTGCTCCAATGCTGTTTGCCGCCATGGTGCATTAGCACTAGGTCTAGCAAACAGATATGAAGAATGTGTCTCTTGATAGTGACTGTTTTAAGTAGCCCTTAAAAAATCCTGATCTGCTACAATACCAAATAGGAGCAATCAAAAATCTCTGAGTGATAGATGGAAAGTATAATAATAATAAATTACGGCCACTCCACAATAACATCAATAGAAGGAAGGAGAAAAGGAGTACTAGATGGCCAACCATATAGTCAACAAATATCAAGACCATTGTCATTAAGGTATAAAATCTAAAGTTTATTAGGCATATTTTCAGACAATGGTAAAATCATGATAATAGAAAAAGACATAGTAAATAGGAGGTCAGTCCCAGAAAATCATTCCCAAAAACAGGAGGACATCAGCCCAATATGATAAAGGTATATACATAAATGGGTAAGCAGCACCCTAAATAATGCATTGCCCCCCGAAGAAGCAACGCAGGCGAAACGCGTTGGGGCTTCTCCCACTGGTATTGGACTCCTGCCCTGGCACTGACCTAGCACTTGCACCTTCTAATGGGTAAGCAGCTTTGCTCAATAGACACTTTACTGGTTCTGTGGTAAGAGGATTACCTCTACCACATTTTTAGGGTGCTGCTTACCCATTTATGTATATACCTTTATCATATTGGGCTGATGTCCTCCTGTTTTTGGGAATGATTTTCTGGGACTGACCTCCTATTTACTATGTCTTTTTCTATTATCATGATTTTACCATTGTCTGAAAATATGCCTAATAAACTTTAGATTTTATACCTTAATGACAATGGTCTTGATATTTGTTGACTATATGGTTGGCCATCTAGTACTCCTTTTCTCCTTCCTTCTACAAATAGGAGTAAGGTAGGTACATCTGGATGTAAACATGTTACCTATAAGGCAAGGCGGCACAAGGTCTCTGTATGATTTCTGGGCTAAAGCTTTGGCTATCATTATCCCAGTGATGGGGGTCTGTGGGTGCCACTACTCCAAGGTCTTTGGATGTGGCTCACGACTATCTGCCAAAGCTGAATTTGGCTCATAGGGTAAGAAAGGTTGGGGATCACTGATCTAGACAAATTGAAGCCAAAAACAAACTCCTGAGTGATCAAATTCGTACCTTTTTTGCTTTGATCTCAGCCTCTCAGACTTTACTTCTGGTTGTCCTCCTGATTACGCATTTGTCTCTTGGTACTGTCCTCGGCTTTGTGCCTTTAGTTATTGCCCTGGCTAATTAGACAAATTTTGCCTCAGATATATGACTAGTAGATTCCAGCGCCATTAGCATGACACAATTCAAATGTGGGTACAGAATCAAAAACTGGTTAAGGGATATTCAGGTGCTCAACAGTAATATGATAACAAAGTGAAAAGACGGAAAAGTAGGTGCCACTCATCACCCTGTAAAAAACGTTTTATTCACAATCCTGTAAAAATATGGATGCAAGTGCAAGTGGGTGGGTGGCAATGTGGTTTCACACAACATCCATGTTTTTACAGGATTGTGAATAAAATGTTTTTTATGGGATGTGATTGCCACCTATTTTTCCTTCTTTTCCCGTCATCAACTCTTGCCTCAGGCTCGCTCTTCCAGCCTGCAGCTAATCTATGGAGGCAACTCATGAGGCCCCTCTAGTAAGTCCAGATTTTGTATCGATATTGCCTATTGCTGATGATTTAATCTATAGATGTTAATATATTGGTAATAGGTTTTAGGCGTGATATTGATAGCTTTAACTATTGCTCCTATTTGTGTTTTTCTGTTTAACAGAATCACCAAGAGATATTAAATTAACTTAGCCCATTCTTTTACCGTCTATACTTATTTATTTCAGACGTACTGATACCAATTTTAGGACATGATGAAATTGTGCTATTAGCAAAATGCAGATTTTGTATTGATTTCATATTATGTACAGCAGGCCTGTTTTTGCCTTTTAAGATCTTCTCCTCTATTGTGCCAATTTATTTAATATAGGTCCTTTTTTTACCTTATTAATACTTGTAAGTATATCATAATCTTTACTATCAATAAATAATATTTTTGAGCATTATTACTCATTTCCTTTTTCTGGTTTAATATGCTATCTGAGCAGGATCTTCTCAGCTACTTGCTTATATATGGACACATCTGGCGTCCTTAGCGACGTCATTGCGTGTGACACCTATGAGCGAGTGTTAACGATCTAAATTACTAATCTAATCGTTGATTGTTGACACGTCGTTCATTTCCCAAATATCGTTGCTGGTGAAGGACGCAGGTTGTTGGTCGTTCCTGAGGCAGCACACATCGCTACGTGTGACACCACGGGAACGACGAACAACAACGTACCTGCGTCCTGCCGGCAACGAGGTGGGCGTGTCGTTAATGCGGCTGGTCTCTGCCCCTCCGCTTCTATTGGCGGGCCGCTGTGTGATGTCGCTGTGACGGCGGATGAACCTTGTTCGACGCCCACAGTAACGTCGCTAGGAAGGTAAATTGGTGTGACAGGTACTAGCGTTTTTGTCCACCACGAGTAATGATTTGCCCATGACACACAAACGACGGGGGCGGGTGCTTTCACGAGCGACATCGCTTACGATGTCGCTGCGTGTAAAGCAGCCTTAAGTCCAGATTTATGTACAAGAGTTAAAGAAAGAAGGTTAGAGTTTCTCCAGGATCTACTAGATGGATTGGCTATTGCCCAGTGTCTCAGAAGTTGCCTTTTTTGAGCCAGCAGTCTCCAATAAATATTGAAATCTTTAAATTTATGGTATATAGAGAGCTTTGCTTTATCAAATTATCTCTGTACAAAATGTCTAAAGCCCAACCTTTGAGTTTTTAAGGAGCCATAAAATACCCCATAAACAAGTGTATGGGCTTGTCTAGCACCTTAATATAACTACTGTTTTGTAGAGAAAACCGACAACAGATGCACATGTTTTTATTAGAGCTGTATATTATTGCCAAGCTTTATAGTTTTGGCAACCATACAAATACTATATCTCCGTATGCATTTCATGTAGATAATGAATCAATCCAACAAAAACAATTGTAGCTCTATTGGTATATGTTTGATGGCAAAGATTCATACATATGACTGCCATTGGAGCATGCGTCATATAGGACCTACATCGTTGTATTTTAGAATCATATTGTAATTGTTGCATGGCTTTGCCTTATTAATAGAATTGCCATGCCTTCACCACTGGGGTTACTTTTGACCCATCTTTACCCATGTAAGTGAAAATGTCACGATGAATGGGTAAGCATACAAGATAGGACAGAGAAGGGGTTAATGCTGCACATCAGCCAAATGAAGACGTATAATGTTGATGAAGTATTCTTTTATTTCATAGGTCTACGCGTTTTCGAGGTGAAACCTCTTCCTCAGGACCAGTGCATCAACAACAAGACTTGTTGTTGATGCTCTGGTCCTGAGGAAGAGGTTTCACCTCGAAACGCGTAGACCTATGAAATAAAAGAATACTTCATCAACATTATACGTCTTCATTTGGCTGATGCGCAGCATTAACCCCTTCTCTGTCCTATCTTGTATGCTCATCCACGTGGGGCTGCAGCAGACGCCATTATCTCATGCGCACTAGTGGTTGAGACTGTCACAACTGATCCAGGTGAGTCTATATTTTCCAGGTATACCACACTGATCTTTTTTGGTGTTACACTATCAGCGCTCCTTATTTTCAGATCTATACGATGAATGGGTAAAGCACGGGACAGGGGCTCCTAGACTGGCCCTCAGACTAGGGTGCCCCTAGCTATCCCTTATTTCATAGATACCTCTGAAGGTGAGGATGCCTGAACCACCTTCCTAACCCTGCTCCTGACTAGCACTGATCTAATACCCACCTCCACCTCAGAGAAGGGCTGGGAAAGGAGTGTGATAAAACCAACAGAGATAGACAAACCGGGGAAACCAAAACTCTATCTCACATCACACTATCACAAATGTATGAGACAAAGAGGTAAGAAAGAAAATAAGAACAGGGATGAAACAACAAGATGACAAGAGAATTCCACAACAACTCCTTGCACCATGCAAAATAATCACCAGCAGGACAGAGACACAACAGCACACAGACCTACACAGCAATATACAATAGTCGGCATGGGAAGACAGATTCCACCATCTTAAAAAGGCGGGAAGTAAATATGATAGGTTTCCGACAACATGTGATAGCAGAGGTAAACAGCAGGATAGCAGAGATTAACTCTTGCTAGCCTGACCATTAATGAGCACAGAGTTGGTCGACACCAGAGCCTGCCTGTGTAATTCAGAAACAGCAGACAAAATCATAGTGTGGCGTGCCAGAATCTGTAGTGTGAACAGCGTCTGATGCCACAAAACTCTATGTAACAGAAATATGACATTGCTGAATTAGTTTTCTATTTGCCGATATGTCACCACCATTGATTATATCATCGGCTTAGTGATCCCGGACCACAGCTCTGCCAACAGCCAAGAAGAATGTTTTCTTTTAATAAGGAATTGGGTATTCAGTTGATGCCCTAATATAGGGACATTATTTTATATAACAAACATATTAACACATTTAATCATCTTCTGTCTATGTACAAATCATCATTAGTCATATATAATAAACAATAACATTTTAGCGCATGAGTTTTATATCTGGAAAATGGTCGTTTTCATTCAGTAGACAATAGGTACTCTATAATGTAACAATAAGTAATAACCTCTCATGAATATACATTGCTGCCCGTGACCTATAAAGTGATATGAAAAGAACACGAGTTTAAAAAAACATCCCATAATCTGCATAGAAATAGCAATAAATATGATGTGTCGAGCAGATCAATATGCTTGACTATCTTGTAAAATTCATCTTGCACAACACTACGGGCTATTCAGATTTAAATAAACAATAAAGTGCCGCTGAATGCTAACAGAAATATATTTATGCATAATATCAAATGTGGAAGGACTTTGCCTGAAAGACATTTTTTACCAGCTCCTTGTATCGTATATAACTGACGGCTCTGGTAAATGTCATTTTAGTTGTAAGAAAGCTTTATGAAACGCATAAAGATCTCTTGGCTTGTTTTTCTCTAAAACAAAAACTACTTGAGCTTGAGTGAACTATGCGGTAATATATCACCGCAATTATAGTTTTACATCTTTCCCGTGTAGCTCGAAAAAAAACATAAATCATATGAAAACAGAGTTTTCAATAAGAGCAAGGCCCTCACTGTCTCCTCAGACAAGTCAATTCTGGACATGGATATGGCGCGATCCTCTTGCTATTTCTATATTCCTTCCACATTGTCCTCTTCTATTAAAAGCTTGCAGCGATGTGCGTGACCTTACATCAGTCCCTTTTTTTTGTTTATAAGCCGGAGTTTGTCCTTGAGATAGATTGCACACTGTTCTCCAGACAAAACATGCCTTAGTTTACCATTTAGTACCAGGCACAAAGATGATTTAAGGCAGAGTTTAAGACCAGGGTGGAAGCGTATTTTATACATTCATTTGACCAAGTGTCTCGTGTAGGTCACTAAAAGAAGAGTCACTTTTATGACCTACATGGATATAGCCACAGTATTCATATACTTCATTAGATGCGGAGGAAATATATACTTTGCTCATACTGTGTCTCATATTGATCATAGAGCATCACTTTGTGGGCTGAAATTTTAGTGGTTGTCTAATTTTGAATCATAGGACGTGGACATCTTCTGACTAAATATACTCGTATACCGTAATTTATACCATACGTTTTTTAAAAACTTATAAACTTTACTCAAATACATTTAAAATCATCTCACCCAAAAAAACAATACCAAATGTGACAATTGAGTAATACAGCACAATGTGTATATATATATATATATATATATATATATATATATATATATATATATATATATATACACCACAATTGATTTTATATTGGGTATACTTACTATCCATGCACATGCCCTAAATACAATCTCCTACCTACCCACAGAGGAGCACCCTAGATTTTTACACTGTGCCCAGCTCACCGGAGGCTGCCACTATTGATATCCTAACTCCCCCTAAGTTTTGGCCAATAGGCCAATAGCTTACAAGGATAAAGGGGTAGAGGAAAAAATCCCCCCCTCCCCTCTTTTCAAGACCTTCATCAGTGTGCATGTACAGAGGTCCTCAGAAAGTATAGCACTCTGAAGCTACATTACTTGTGGCTTCAGTAACGTCAGTAGTGCAGCCTGACATTATCACTGGCCATACTTTTTTCCTCTATGGAAACATTACATAACCTGGCTGATCAGATGTCAAATCTTACCCAAATTATGCAGGATTGTCCATAGAACATAGGGCCCTGGCCACGTCACATAAACAGCTTCAGGGGGAGCTTACGGCTGCTGTTAAAGCCTTCCAGGGGTACATGGCACAGTCGGCCGTTTGACAACCTGAGCCCACTGATATCTCGCTACTCACTCCTGAACCCACAGTAAGGCTCCCTGATACATTCTCCAGAGAGAAGAAAAAGTTTCACTCCTTTAAGGAGAACTGTAAGTTACTTTTTTCCCTTAGGCTCCGATTCGCGGGGGAAGAAAGTCAATGGGTGGGGATAATTATGTTACTACTCAGAGATGGTCCTCAGACTTGAGCTTTCTCATTACCTCCAACGGCCCCTGAATGTACATCTGTGGATAGATATTTTGATGCCCTAGGACTTATCTATGACGAACCGGACAGAGTCATGGTGGTGGAGGACACGATCATGGGGCTCTCCCAGGGTAGACGCACTGCTGAATGGTACCATTCAGAGTTCAGGCAGTGGTGCACCGCGGTGTCCTGGAACTACTCGGCTTTGAGATGTCAGTTCAGGAGAGGATTTTCTGATCATCTCAAGGACGCCCTGGCCCTTCATCCTCCACCCAGTTATTTGGAAGAGGCTTTGACTCAGGCCATACGTATGGATCGGAGGTTGCGGGAGAGAGGAGTGACCCAGCGAGATGCCGCATTATGCCCAGTCAAGACCGAGGTTGTTCAACACGCAGAACCCATGGAGGTCGGTGCTATTGACTCCAAGGAGAAGGAGGGAAAACGGCAATGGGATTGGAAGCTTTGTTTCTATTGTGGAGGTTCGGGACACTGGAGAAAGGACTGCCCCTCCTGCCCTCCGACTTCTAAGCCATCAGGAAACGCCTAAGTCTGGGTGATGATTGAAGAGATCACCCAGACTGCCACGTACCTTTTTCCTCATTCCAGAAAATTCTGTTGCAGGTGGAACTTTGTGTGGGAGGTTGTGGCATTCCTATTTCTGCTTTTGTGGACTGTAGATCCTAAATTAATTTCATTGATTATAGTCTGGTGTCCAAAGCTAAGATAGGGACAGAGACTCCTGTTTACCTTGTTGCTATTGATTAGACACCATTGTCCTGAAATGTTGTTGAATTTTTTCTCTTTAAAGTGGGGTCCCTGCATCAGGAACACATCTCATGTCACGTCTTGGACAACTTCCCGGTGGGACTGGTGCTAGGATTCCTCTGATTATAGATGCATAACCCTGTTATTGATTGGGAATCTGGTGATATTGTGAAATGGTGTCCTAACTGTTCTAATTGTTGCCTTTCTACTGTACAAGTGTCTTTTACTAATCTGGAGGGTATTCCAGAGTACCTGAAAGATTTTGAATACATGTTTTCTGAAATAAAGGCTGAGGTCTTGCCACCACATCGCCCCAATGATTCTACTATTAACCTGATTCCGGGAGCTAAATTGCCCAAGGCCCGTTTGTACAATATTTCTGGCCTGGAACGCACTGCTATGAAAAATTACACCTCTGATAATCTGCTCAAAGGTCTTATTCGTTCCTCTGTCTCGCCCATTGCGGTGGGGTTTTTTTTCGTTAAGAAAAAAGATGGTGGCCTACGCCCATGCCTCAATTTTTGTGAACTGAATAAAATTACGGTGAGAAATACTTATCCCCTTCCACTCATCCCTGATCTCTATAATCATTTGGCCTGATCAAAGTGGTTTTCCAAGTTGGATCTCAGTGGAGCCTATAACCGCATTTGCATACAGGAAGGTTTCGCAAATTACTGTATTTTTTAGACTATAAGACGCACCGGACTATAAGACGCACCCTGGTTTTAGAGGAGGAAAATAGGAAAATAAAATTTTTAAGCAAAAAATGTGGTCATGACTAGAGATGAGCGAACCGGTCCCGGTTCGGCTCGAGGTCGGTTCGCCGAACGGAGGTCCCGTTCGAGTTCGGTTCGTCGAACGTTCGAAGAACCGAAATCGAACCGCATAGGAAACAATGACAGGCATTCACAAACACATAAAAACACCTAGAAAACACCCTCAAAGGTGTCCAAAAGGTGACAAACAACTCACAACACAACACAAACACATGGGAAAGTGACAAGGACATATACTCATGCGAAAACAAAAGAGCAGGACAAGGAAAAAGAGGAGACACAGATATAGGCATGGCACGCCCTTCTAAAATCATGAAAAACACCGCAAGGTGACTCCAAGCGGAGTCTCCCTTTTTTCCAAAAATTGGGCCACACAGATACCCACCCCTTCAGTGGCAGCACTTGTGCCCCAGTTGTACACTTCACAGCTAGATTTGCATCAAGCACATTCAAAAATACGCCATAATTAACCGTCCCCAGGATGACCCCGGGGAAGGTAGCAAAGTCTTTGCTGAACCATGACTTGTTCATCTTGGCTCCTTTTAAAAAAACACAGCAAGCAAGGGTTACTCCAAGCGGAGTCTCCCTTTTTTTACAAAAATTGGGCCACACAGATACCCACCCCTTCAGTGGCAGCACTTGTGCCCCAGTTGTACACTTCACAGCTAGATTTGCATCAAGCACATTCAAAAATACGCCATAATTAACCGTCCCCAGGATGACCCCAGGGTAGGTAGCAAAGTCTTTGCTGAACCATGACTTGTTCATCTTGGCTCCTTTTAAAAAAACACAGCCAGCAAGGGTTACTCCAAGCGGAGTCTCCCTTTTTTCCAAAAATTGGGCCCCACACACACCCACCCCTTCAGTGGCAGCAGTTGTGCCCCAGTTGTACACTTCACAGCTAGATTTGCATCAAGCACATTCAAAAATACGCCATAATTAACCATCCCCAGGATGACCCCGGGTTAGGTAGCAAAGTCTTTCCTGATCCCAGATCTGTTCATCTAGGATCATTTTTAAAAACAATGTAAGCAAGGGTTACTCCAAGCGGAGTCTCCCTTTTTTCCAAAAATTGGGCCACACAGACACTCACCCCTTCAGTGGCAGCACTTGTGCCCCAGTTGTACACTTCACAGGTAGATTTGCATCGAGCACATTCAAAAATACGCCATACTTAACCGTCCCCAGGATGACACCGGAGAAGGTAGCAAAGTCTTTCCTGATCCCAGCTCTGTTCATCTTGGCTCCTTTTAAAAAACACAGCAAGCAAGGGTTACTCCAAGCGGAGTCTCCCTTTTTTCCAAAAATTGGGCCCCACACACACCCACCCCTTCAGTGGCAGCAGTTGTGCCCCAGTTGTACACTTCACAGCTAGATTTGCATCAAGCACATTCAAAAATACGCCATAATTAACTGTCCCCAGGATAACACCGGGGTAGGTAGCAAAGTCTTTCCTGATCCCAGATCTGTTCATCTTGGCTCCTTTTAAAAAACACAGCAAGCAAGGGTTACTCCAAGCGGAGTCTCCCTTTTTTCCAAAAATTGGGCCCCACACACACCCACCCCTTCAGTGGCAGCAGTTGTGCCCCAGTTGTACACTTCACAGCTAGATTTGCATCAAGCACATTCAAAAATACGCCATAATTAACCGTCCCCAGGATGACCCCGGGTTAGGTAGCAAAGTCTTTCCTGATCCCAGCTCTGTTCATCTAGGATCATTTTTAAAAACAATGTAAGCAAGGGTTACTCCAAGCGGAGTCTCCCTTTTTTCCAAAAATTGGGCCCCACACAGACACTCACCCCTTCAGTGGCAGCAGTTGTGCCCCAGTTGTACACTTCACAGCTAGATTTGCATCAAGCACATTCAAAAATACGCCATAATTAACCGTCCCCAGGATGACCCCGGGTTAGGTAGCAAAGTCTTTCCTGATCCCAGATCTGTTCATCTAGGATCATTTTTAAAAACAATGTAAGCAAGGGTTACTCCAAGCGGAGTCTCCCTTTTTTCCAAAAATTGGGCCACACAGACACCCACCCCTTCAGTGGCAGCACTTGTGCCCCAGTTGTACACTTCATAGGTAGATTTGCATCGAGCACATTCAAAAATACGCCATACTTAACCGTCCCCAGGATGACACCGGGGTAGGTAGCAAAGTCTTTCCTGATCCCAGCTCTGTTCATCTTGGCTTCTTTTAAAAAACACAGCAAGCAAGGGTTACTCCAAGCGGAGTCTCCCTTTTTTTAACAAAAATTGGGCCACACAGATACCCACCCCTTCAGTGGCAGCACTTGTGCCCCAGTTGTACACTTCACAGCTAGATTTGCATCAAGCACATTCAAAAATACGCCATAATTAACCGTCCCCAGGATGACCCCGGGGTAGGTAGCAAAGTCTTTGCTGAACCATGACTTGTTCATCTTGGCTCCTTTTAAAAAAACACAGCCAGCAAGGGTTACTCCAAGCGGAGTCTCCCTTTTTTCCAAAAATTGGGCCCCACACACACCCACCCCTTCAGTGGCAGCAGTTGTGCCCCAGTTGTACACTTCACAGCTAGATTTGCATAAAGCACATTCAAAAATACGCCATAATTAACCGTCCCCAGGATGACCCCGGGTTAGGTAGCAAAGTCTTTTCTGATCCCAGATCTGTTCATCTAGGATCATTTTTAAAAACAATGTAAGCAAGGGTTACTCCAAGCGGAGTCTCCCTTTTTTCCAAAAATTGGGCCCCACACACACCCACCCCTTCAGTGGCAGCAGTTGTGCCCCAGTTGTACACTTCACAGCTAGATTTGCATCAAGCACATTCAAAAATACGCCATAATTAACCGTCCCCAGGATGACCCCGGGTTAGGTAGCAAAGTCTTTCCTGATCCCAGATCTGTTCATCTAGGATCATTTTTAAAAACAATGTAAGCAAGGGTTACTCCAAGCGGATTCTCCCTTTTTTCCAAAAATTGGGCCCCACACACACCCACCCCTTTCAGTGGCAGCACTTGTGCCCTAGTTGCAAACAGGATGTTTTGATTTGCATCAAGCACATTCCAAATCCACAAGCATTTATTCTCCCCAGGATGACACAGGGGTAGTAAATTCCTTCTGGATCCATGACTTGTTCATTTTGATGAACGTCAGTCTGTCCACATTATCACTGGACAGACGCGTGCGCTTATCTGTCAGCACACACCCAGCAGCACTGAAGACACGTTCAGAGACAACGCTGGCAGCTGGACACGACAAAATCTCCAAGGCGTAACTGGATAGCTCTGGCCATTTTTCTAGATTTGAAGCCCAAAATGAGCAAGGCTCCATTTTCAAAGTCATGGCATCGATGTTCATTTGGAGATACTCCTGTATCATCCTCTCCAGCCGTTGACTATGTGTCAGACTTGTTGTCTCTGGTGGCCTTGCAAAGGAGGGTCTAAAAAAATTATAAAATGATTCCATAAAATTGCTGTTACCAGCACCAGATACGGTCCTACTGGTACGGGTAGACTGTTGAAGATGACGAGACCGTCCCATGTTTGGCAAGTTACAACTGGGAGAATCACTCCCTGCACTTGCACGGTTGTTTGGTGGAAAAGCCAAGCTAAGATCGAGTAACAGCTTCTGCTGATACTCCTGCATACGTGCGTCCCTTTCTATGGCTGGAATTATGTCACAAAATTTGGACTTGTACCGGGGATCTAATAGTGTGGCAATCCAGTAGTCATCATCACTTCTAATTTTGACAATACGAGGGTCATATTGGAGGTAGTGCAACAAGAAGGCACTCATGTGTCTTGCGCAGCAGCCATGCGGACCAAGTCCACGCTGTGTTTGTGGCATAGAGGTGCTAACCGTTCTTTCTTCCTCTGACATCTCCCCCCAACCTCTTTCAACTGAAATTTGACCAAGGTCTCCCTCATCCGCTGAGTCTTCCATGTCCATGGACAGTTCGTCCTCCATTTCTTCATGTTCTCCTGCACCTTCCTCAACATTTATCCTGCTACCATGCGCCCTTGTTGATCCCTGTCCCCCATGGTCCCATGCCTGCCGCGTTGGTGATGATGAACGTCTGGACCTTGGTGATGTTTTTGTCCCTTGCGCACACGAATCCTCCTGTAGTTCCTCCCCTTCCTGTTGTCCCACCCCCTGACTCCGAATAGTGTTTAACGTGTGCTCCAGCATGTAAATGACTGGAATTGTCATGCTGATAATGGCATTGTCAGCGCTAAACATATTCGTCGCCATGTCGAAACTGTGCAGAAGGGTGCATAGGTCCTTGATCTGAGACCACTCCATCAGGGTGATCTGCCCCACCTCTGCATCTCGTTGGCCCAGGCTATACGTCATGACGTATTGCACCAGGGCTCGGCGGTGCTGCCACAGTCGCTGTAACATGTGGAGAGTTGAATTCCAGCGTGTCGCCACATCGCATTTCAGGCGATGAACCGGCAGGCCGAAAGACTTCTGGAGCGATGCAAGTCGCTCAGCTGCGGCGCTTGAACGGCGGAAGTGAGCAGACAGTTTTCGTGCCCTGTTCAGAAGGCCATCTAGGCCGGGATAGTGTGTTAAAAATTGCTGGACAACAAGGTTCAACACGTGAGCCATACAAGGCACGTTTGTCATCTTGCCCAGGCGAAGGACCGCACCCAGGTTTGCAGCATTGTCGCACACGGCCTTACCAGGCTGCAGGTTGAGCGGAGACAACCATTTATTAAACTCGGACCGCAGAGCTGACCACAACTCCTCAGCTGTGTGTCTCTTATTCCCAAGACATGTCAAGCTAAAGACCGCCTGATGCCGTTGCACTCTGCTGCCAGCATAGTAATGAGGCGTGCGTGATTCCTTCTGCGCAGTGAGAACGCTGGTGGCCTGACCAGGCAGGCTTGGGGCAGAGGTGGAGGACCCAGATGAGGTGAAGGAGGCAGAAGCAGTGGCGGAACTTGGACAGACAGAGGATTGACACACAAGTCGTGGGGACGGCAAGACTTGTGCAGCAGACCCTTCAACATCTATCACCATAGTTACCCAGTGCCCAGTCAGCGACATGTAACGTCCCTGTCCATGCTTACTGGTCCAAGTATCGGTGGTGAAATGCACCCGTTCACACACAGAGTTTCTCAAGGAAGCGGTGATGTTGTGTGCGACATGCTGGTGTAGCGCGGGCACACCTTTCTTAGAGAAGTAGTGGCGACTAGGCATCTGGTACTGGGGCACAGCGACAGACATAAGGTCTCTAAAATCCTGTGTGTCCACTAAGCGGAAAGGCAGCATTTCGGTAGCCAAGAGCTTACAGAGGGATAGAGTCAACCTCTTAGCTTTGTCATGGGTCGCAGGAAGTGGCCTTTTATTTGACCACATCTGAGGGACAGAGATCTGGCTGCTGTGTGTAGACGGTGTTGAGTAGGGTGTCCCTGGAAAAATGCAGGTTTGTGAGGAAAGTGCAGGCGGAGACATGATGTTGCCTTCATCCAACGTTGGTGCTATCGATTAAACAAAAAAGCTTACGGCACATAGTTTAGCAAAATAGGGTCAACAACAATACAATGAGAGGTGCTGAACCCATACCACTCCAATAGGTATGAAAACAAGGAGGACAAGGAGTTTTAAAGGTACAAAGTTAAAAAATGATTTTTATTAGGACAAATATATTAAAAAATAGAATTGTGCATTTTTCCATAAGACACAGTTATAGTACAATATTGACAATAAATACGATTGGTACAAAAGAATGGTACAATGGGTACACAAATGAGAGTGAACCTGATGGACGCCCTAAACAGGATGACCCAAAGAGTAAAGGCCGAAATAACGGCTAAAGATGAAGGTCAAAAAAGTGAAACCTGGGCGCCTGGTCCACAAACACCTGCAGGTGGTGGGCGATGGAAAAGGCAGGCGAAGATGACCGGATGTAAGTCCGAAAAACAGGGGCTGATCGCTGAATGTAAGGCTGGCAAAAGGTCAGCATTAATGCCTAGGGCGCCGGTACAAAATACATAATGACCGGAAATACGTCCAAATGCTTAGACCTAAGAAAATTGCCAGATAAACGGCTAACAGAGAAATAGCGATAATGCCTAGGACGCCGGAGCACAATGCCGACCGGATGTACGCCCAAAGCCTATGCTTATGCTGATCGCCGAGTGCCAGTTAGAAAAATTATATCAGCGGTGATACTTGGGACGCCGGTAACCAAAGCCTGCAGGAAGGAGTGCTCCACATGGAGGACCCGACGTACGTTTCGCAATGGATTATGGTCGCTTATTCATGGGTCCATGGTGCTATCGATGTCTGAGAGAGCTGTACACACTCACTTGTTTCCCCTTCCAAACCAACTGACGACCTACCAAGCAAACTGCCTGTTGCGGTTACAGTGGTGGAAGTTGTGCGTGGAAAAACAGGTGTGACAGCTGTCCCCACAGTCCTAGAAGATGAAGAGCGCGCGGATGCACTGGAAGGGGCGGGCGGTGGATGGTTCGCTCCGCTAGGCCGCATTGCAGCACAGTGAGCTTCCCACCGGGACCTATGATATTTATTCATGTGACGATTCATGGAAGAAGTTGTCAAACTGCTGAGGTTTTGACCTCTACTAAGAGAATCATGACAAATTTTACATATCACATGATTTGGGCGATCTTTTTCTATGTCAAAAAAGGACCAGGCTAGGCAAGGCTTAGAGGCCATGCGACCTGTTGATCCACCCCGAATAATGCTCATAGGCAGAGTGGTGGCTGAGGATGCAGTTGTAGACGTGCTACCAGTGCTCCGACTGTGTCCAGGAAGGCGCAAGGTAACTTCGTCGTCGGTTGCATCCTCCTCCACCGCCTCTGTTGACCTCCTCGAGTGCCTGACTGGGGGTTGACAGTAGGTGGGATCTAGAACTTCATCATCAATTGTTGTGTTTGCACTCCCCTCCCCCTCAGACCGAGCCTCTTCTTGCCCTGACCGAATATTTAAGTTGTCATCCCAATCGGGTATCTGCGTCTCATCTTCATCAGTATGTTCCTCATTGTCTATAACCACAGGTGTTACAGTTTGTGACAAAGGGTCAACATTCTGGGCATCACTGCAGACCATTTCCTGTTCTGTACTCACTGTAGCTTAGGAGCAGACCTCTGATTCCCAGGCTATAGTGTGACTGAACAGCTCTGCAGACTCAGCCATCTCAGTTCCACCATACTGTGCAGGGCTGATGGAGACTTCAGAGCTGGGAGAAAGCAAGTTTGATTGGGATGACAACTCAGAGGACTGCTGTTTTTTGGATGCGGTACTTGAAGTGGCTGAGAGGGCACTTGTTGGACCACTTGAGATCCATTCAAGCATTTTCCTTTTTTGGCCATCATCTACCTTTGTTCCTGTTGTTCGTGTCCATAAAAAAGGGAGCACATTGGATTGTCCACGGTAAGTAGTAGACATCTTACTTTTGCTGGTAGATGGTCTATCTTCAGCAGATGATAATGGAGCTTTGCCACCTTCCCCACGGACAAAACCTTTTTTTCCTTTTCCACCACGCCTCTTCCCCTTTCCACCAGCATCTGTCATTTTGCCACCCATGTTGATTGCGACAAGATTGTGCACTGAAAATGTGGTAGTAAAAATTGAGAGGTGGTGTAGATTGCAGCGGTGGTCTAGCTTTATTAACAGCAGAATAATAAAGAATAAATATCCCTGACAATGCAACTACGGCCCTTAAACTGGCAGCATAAATTGCTAGTATAATGGCTTAGTTATAATGAGTTGGAGTGTGCAATGCAGGCAGACGTGCTGCAAATGTCTTTGCACTAGTGGGACTAGACAAAAGTCCAATAGCCACGTTTAGGATGCCACTAGGTACACTGAGTGTTTGCTAGTATAATGGCTTAGTTATAATGAGTTGGAGTGTGCAATGCAGGCAGACGTGCTGCAAATGTCTTTGCACTAGTGGGACTAGACAAAAGTCCAATAGCCACGTTTAGGATGCCACTAGGTACACTGAGTGTTTGCTAGTATAATGGCTTAGTTATAATGAGTTGGAGTGTGCAATGCAGGCAGACGTGCTGCAAATGTCTTTGCACTAGTGGGACTAGACAAAAGTCCAATAGCCACATTTAGGATGCCACTAGGTACACTGAGTGTTTGCTAGTATAATGGCTTAGTTATAATGAGTTGGAGTGTGCAATGCAGGCAGACGTGCTGCAAATGTCTTTGCACTAGTGGGACTAGACAAAAGTCCAATAGCCACGTTTAGGATGCCACTAGGTACACTGAGTGTTTGCTAGTATAATGGCTTAGTTATAATGAGTTGGAGTGTGCAATGCAGGCAGACGTGCTGCAAATGTCTTTGCACTAGTGGAACTAGACAAAAGTCCAATAGCCACGTTTAGGATGCCACTAGGTACACTGAGTGTTTGCTAGTATAATGGCTTAGTTATAATGAGTTGGAGTGTGCAATGCAGGCAGACGTGCTGCAAATGTCTTTGCACTAGTGGAACTAGACAAAAGTCCAATAGCCACGTTTAGGATGCCACTAGGTACACTGAGTGTTTGCTAGTATAATGGCTTAGTTATAATGAGTTGGAGTGTGCAATGCAGGCAGACGTGCTGCAAATGTCTTTGCACTAGTGGGACTAGACAAAAGTCCAATAGCCACGTTTAGGATGCCACTAGGTACACTGAGTGTTTGCTTGTATAATGGCTTAGTTATAATGAGTTGGAGTGTGCAATGCAGGCAGACCTGCTGCAAATGTCTTTGCACTAGTGGGACTAGACAAAAGTCCAATAGCCACGTTTAGGATGCCACTAGGTACACTGAGTGTTTGCTAGTATAATGGCTTAGTTATAATGAGTTGGAGTGTGCAATGCAGGCAGACGTGCTGCAAATGTCTTTGCACTAGTGGGACTAGACAAAAGTCCAATAGCCACGTTTAGGATGCCACTAGGTACACTGAGTGTTTGCTAGTATAATGGCTTAGTTATAATGAGTTGGAGTGTGCAATGCAGGCAGACGTGCTGCAAATGTCTTTGCACTAGTGGGACTAGACAAAAGTCCAATAGCCACGTTTAGGATGCCACTAGGTACACTGAGTGTTTGCTAGTATAATGGCTTAGTTATAATGAGTTGGAGTGTGCAATGCAGGCAGACGTGCTGCAAATGTCTTTGCACTAGTGGGACTAGACAAAAGTCCAATAGCCACGTTTAGGATGCCACTAGGTACACTGAGTGTTTGCTAGTATAATGGCTTAGTTATAATGAGTTGGAGTGTGCAATGCAGGCAGACGTGCTGCAAATGTCTTTGCACTAGTGGGACTAGACAAAAGTCCAATAGCCACGTTTAGGATGCCACTAGGTACACTGAGTGTTTGCTAGTATAATGGCTTAGTTATAATGAGTTTGAGTGTGCAATGCAGGCAGACGTGCTGCAAATGTCTTTGCACTAGTGGGACTAGACAAAAGTCCAATAGCCACGTTTAGGATGCCACTAGGTACACTGAGTGTTTGCTAGTATAATGGCTTAGTTATAATGAGTTGGAGTGTGCAGAGGACAGGAGGGTACAGTGCCAGGATTGTGGGGCTCTGGGTAGAGGAAAGGAAGCCTGCCTTTTTATTCCCTCCTAATGGGGAAATGCAGCGACGAAATCCCTGACCTTAGCTACACAGACGCTGTCGCTGTTTTCAGGACCTGTCATCTATGGCTCTGACCCTGCCGGTACGAGCCCTTAAAAGGACTTATAGAAAGTGCTATCCCTAAGCTGTCCAGCGCTGTGTATGGAGCGCATACAGCAGTATCGGCGATAGGACAAAGGACGGAGCTGCGCCAGTGATGTCTGACACCAAGGACGCAGAAGGCAGATAATGGCGTGCTGGAGGAAAATGTCCGGTTTTATAATGCAGGGACATGTGACATGGACATCCTATCACACATGCCGTTGCTTCTCTGGCTAAAAGTCCACTTAGCTGTGTGTGTCTGGGATTGGCTGACATGCTGGCCCGCCCCACAAGACGCGCGCACTTAGGGAAGGAGGACAAGGAAAAAAAAAAAAAAATGGCGATCGCCATTATACAAACAGCAGTGATCTGAAGGCGCTGTTCACGCACACTATACACTGAAATTTCATAATAGTGTGAGTCACAGAGTAACTTACACTATTACAGTGGAAAGCCAGCTAGGAATTAGCTGTTTTTTTGCTGCTAGAACCATTATCGAACGTTTCTAGAACTATCGAGCTTTTGCAAAAAGCTCGAGTTATAGTTTGATCTAGAACAGGCCCCAAAATCACTCGAGCCTAGAACTGGAGAACCTCGAACCTAGAACCACGCTCAACTCTAATCATGACACACTTTTATGGGACGAGGATCTGCTGCAGTGCTGACACTGTATGGGGGTAATTTAAAAAAAATCAAAAACAAAAAACAAAAAAAAAAAGGCGTGCGGTTCCGCCAATTTTGATAACCAGCCAAGATAACGTCTTGCTGGGGGCTGGTATTCTCAGGCTGGGGAGACTCAGATTATTGGAAGCCCCCCAAGCCTAAAAATATCAGCCAGCAGCCACCCAGAATTGCCGCATCCATTAGATGCAACAGTCCTGGAACTTTTCCCAGCTCATCCCGATTGCCCTGATATGGTGGCAATCAGGGGAATAAGGAGTTAATGGCAGCAGCCAATAGCTGCCACTAAGTCCAAGCTTAGTGATGGCAGGCGTGTATGAGACACCCCCTCATCACTAAGTTGTAAGTGAAAGTAAATAAACACAAACACATACAAATCCTTTATTTGAAATAAATGTCAAAGAAACACCCTCTTTCACCACTTTATTAACCCCTAAAACACCCAGGTCCGATATAATCCACACAATGTCCCACGACGCATCCAGCTCTGCTATATCTGCCAATCACAGAGAGCAGCCATAGAACACGACCGCTCTCTGTGAAGGTCAGGCCGCAAGTGAAGTGAGCCGCCGGGATCAGCGGTGACTCCAGATGTCACCACACATCACCTGACTGAAGTCACCGCAGATCTCGCGGTCACTTCAGCCACGGCCGGATTTGTGGTAACAGCTGGAGGACTCCCGCTGTATACTCACTTCTCCTCACTCCACGCAGCATCGCTCGCTTCCTGTCTGTGTGCCAGCTGACCTGTGTGGAGCAGTGTGTACAGCGATGACATCATCACTGTGCTTATCGCTCTCCACACACATCAGCGAGCCGGCAGACAGGAGGACATTGCGATGCTGCAGGGAAACAGTGAGTATACCGTACTTATTCCCTGCCCCCCACGCTGATATAATGCACTGGGGGCAGTGAATACAGCCGCACATGATCACTCCAGGCTGTAGTTACCTGGGGTGATCACGGGGGCCGGCTCCTTAGTATGCGTGCATCCCCCGCCTATCATCCCGCCCACCTATCAGCGCCGGCTTCAGGGCTGAGAGATGATAGGTGGGATGTTGGCGTGCATATCAAATGAGTGGGCCCACGTGGTCAGGGTAGCGCTGCTACAGCCTGCTCCTGCCTCTGATGACCCGCTCTACCACCACAGCTAGAATAGAAAAAAGGTTTTCAGCTCACCTGTCATCCGACGCCATGGGAATCCTCAGGGTGCACGGAGTCCTCCGGCCAGCCCACGCCGGTTAAGCAACAGGAGTGTGAAAGAGTATGGACCCTTATGATTAAGGACTTACATGTTTTTAATACTATGTCCGAAACGCGTTAAGTTTTTCTGTATCACGGTTGGTGCAATGCGTTTGTTGGCTGATTTTTAATGACATTTTTCAATAAAGGATACAAGTGATTTTTAAGGATATTATGCCGGGTCCATACTCTTTCACACTCCTCTACCACCACAGCACCTGCCTTCACCCGCTCCACCACCACCGCACCGCAGCCATTGGACTATAAAACGCACCCCCCACTTTCCCCCAAAATTTGGGGAAAAAAGTGCGTCTTATAGTCCAAAAAATACGGTATTACCGGAAATTTATCAATGCCACTCACTGATCTCACCCGCAAGGGGGCTGATCTTAAAGTTTGGTCATCTTTAGTGGTAGAAGCATTTATGAGCCTAAAAGAATGTTTCATGACATGGTGCTTGTTCAGCCCGATCTCTCTGAACCATTTATTGTGGAGATGGATGCCTCGGAGGTGGGGGTTGGTGTTACGAGGGGGACCCGGGGAAGCGTGCCAAGATGGGAAATGGACTGCTTCCGCCGGTCAAGGTCCACTGTGCGGTGTAAGGGACCGCCGCTATGGTGGGTGAAGAGTGAGCGGGTTGCTGCTAGCGATCGTCTGGAATGTCACAGACGATCTATGTACACCGATCTGCCCTAACCCGTGAGGGTTGTATGGCACAGATCTCACGGCTCGGTGTACCTGTTGCACGGGGACAGAGGTGCCCACGCACGTGTGCCAGTGGAAGTCACGAGAATATGGCACGAGGGTATCACATAGGTGCCCACGCACGTGTGCTTTCAATAACCAGGTGAGTCCAAAGGAGACTTGAGGAGCTCACCTGGGACAGGAACACGGCCTGTTGACGGGGGTACTGCCGGAGCAGCAAGGCAGGAACACGGCCTGCAAACGAGGTACTGCCGGAGCAGCAAGGGCCAAGCCCACAAGAGACAGTAATGCCTGAGCAGTGGCGTGGCAGCACGCTGCCAGACATCCAAACATAGAAGGACGGTCGCGCGCCGCCATGATGGCAGGGGGAGCTTTTAAGGAGGTGCAGCTCCACCCGAGGGCGGGCGCGAGGCGGAGATGACGGACTTGACCCAATCAGGGTCCACGACGTCCCAGCCTGGCCAGTCAGGATTCACCACGTCACCAGCCTTGTCATCAAGCCGTGTGACGTCAGTGAGCGAATCAGGACCCACCACGCATTGCACATGCTCACCCTCCTGCCTGTGGGAAATAGAGGCGGGATCCTCGGTCTCACAATGTGCAGAGATAACGGGAATCTCACTGCTTCCCTGAGCAGTAAACCTCTGCACATTGCGCAGCCTCGCAGACCTTCGGGGCCGCTGAGCAGGAGAGTCTGCGGCAGGCCAGGAATGGGAGACCGCTTCACTCCTTCTAACAGGAGAACCACTAGGTGTCACCCTTCTGCTGCCTCTCTGAGAAGGTATCTCCTGCACACTGTGCAGTCTGGCAGACCTTCGGCGCTGCTGAGCAGGAATGCTCGTGGCAGGCAAGGAATGGGAGACTGTCTCAGTCCTTGCCTCAGGAGAGCCACGAGATGTAACATTACCCCCCGTCTAGGCCCCCCCCCCCCCTGTCCGTGCTCGAAGGCCGCTATCAAACCCGGGGCGCGGATATGATACTCCAACTCCCAGGATCTATGCTCCGGACCACGGCCAGCCCACTCCACGAGGTAGTACCTCTTGCCCTGTATGACTTTTGTCTCCACAAGTTTTGCCACCTCAGGGTCGTCGGACGGGGAGTCGGTTTGAGCCGGCAGGGACCCCGAGAATTTATTAAGTCGTACGGGTTTCAGGAGGGACACGTGAAAGGTGTTGGCTATAGCCCAGCGTGGAGGGAGCTGGAGTCGATATGCCACTGGGTTTACCTGCTGTAGTACTTTAAACGGACCCAGATACCTAGGGGCGAGTTTGGCTGCCTGTACCCGTAGGTTAACATTTTTAGAGGACAGCCATACTAGGTCACCAGGGGCGAAGGATGGTGCAGGGCGGCGGCGAACATCAGCCGTTGTCACCATCCGGTCTTTAGCCCTTTTAAGAGCCTCTTGGGTGTCATCCCAGATCTCCCGGGCCTTGGTCGCCCAATCCTCCACTCTAGTATCGGGTGACGTAATGGGCATCGGAACCGGGATTCTGGGATGTTGTCCGTTATTGAGTAGGAACGGAGTCTGGCCAGAGGATTCATGGACCGAATTGTTAATGGCAAATTCGGCCCAAGGAAGGAGGTTAGCCCAGTTGTCGTGGTGCGCGGATATAAAATGGCGGAGGTAAGTTACCAAGGTCTGATTAGTCCTCTCCACTAGTCCATTGGTCTCGGGATGGTATGCGGAGGAGATGTTCAGCTCTATCTGCAGGAGCTTACAGAGCTCTCTCCAGAAGCGAGACGCGAACTGGGGACCGCGGTCGCTCACCACCTTGTCAGGCATGCCATGCAACCTAAATACATGCCGAATGAACAAGGTGGCGAGAGCACGTGACGTCGGGAGTCGTGGGAGAGGCACCAAGTGGACCATTTTAGAGAAGTGGTCCGTGATGACCCATACGACCCTGTGCCCTGCTGACTTGGGCAGATCTCCCAGGAAGTCCATCCCTACCACTTCCCAGGGACGATCCGGCACTGGCAGTGGGTGAAGAAGACCTGCCGGTCTCTGCCGGGACGGCTTATTCCGAGCACACGACATACAGGCTCCCACATATTCCTGTATGTTCTGGGGTAGTCTCGGCCACCAATAATGCCTGGTCACCAGGTCTCTGGTCCTTTTGACCCCGAAGTGACCCCCGACCTTGGAGGCATGGGCCCAGGATAGCACCTCGTTCCGTAGTTCAGGGGGAACGAGGGTTTTGCCAGGTGGCACCTGGTCCAAAGAAGTGGGAGTGACCATCCTCAAGCTGTCCGGGGGTAGTATAAGACGAGGCTCCTCCTCGTCCTCCTCCAACACAACCATACAACGTGACAAGGCATCGGCCCGTATGTTCTTCTCACCGGCCAGGTGGCGGATAATAAAGCGGAACCGGGAGAAGAATAAAGACCAACGGGCCTGCCTTGGGTTCAGGCGTTGTGCTGTCTGGAGGTATGTGAGGTTTTTGTGGTCAGAAAAAACCTCAAATGGATGCTTCGCACCCTCTAGGAGATGCCGCCATTCCTGGAATGCTAGTTTCATCGCCAGTAACTCCCTATCCCCTATGGAGTAATTCCTCTCGGCCGGAGAAAAGGTCTTGGAGAAAAAGAAACACGGATGTTTCCTTCCTCGTTCGTTTTTCTGGTACAGGACTGCACCTGCACCGACCGAAGAGGCGTCTACCTCCAGTAGGAAGGGTTTGGAGATGTCTGGACGATGAAGGATGGGAGCTCTGGAGAAGTGAGTTTTGAGAGTGTGAAATGCCTCTACCGTTTCCCGTGTCCATGCTTTGGGATTAGCGCCCTTGCGGGTAAGGGCAATGATGGGTGCTGCCACCGTCGAGAAGTTGGGAATGAACTGGCGATAATAATTGATAAACCCCAAGAATCGCTGGATCGCCTTCAGCGAGCGGGGCTCAGGCCAGTTCATCACTGTCTCCAACTTCCCCGGATCCATTGCTAACCCCTGACTGGACACTATGTACCCCAGGAACGGCAAGGATTCCTGTTCAAAAACGCACTTTTCCAGCTTAGCATATAACGAATGGGTGCGGAGCCTCTTAAGTACTCGGATGACATCCCTCCGATGGGTGGTAAGATCGGGGGAGAAGATAAGAATGTCATCCAGGTATGCAACCACGGAAAGATACAAATCCCGGAAAATGTCATTCACAAAGTCTTGAAATACGGCGGGGGCATTGCAGAGTCTGAAGGGCATTACTAGATACTCGTAGTGACCGTCCCTGGTGTTAAAGGCGGTCTTCCACTCATCGCCCTTTCGGACTCACACTAGATTATACGCCCCGCGTAGATCCAGCTTTGTGAAGACCTTTGCTCCGCGGAATCGATCAAATAGCTCAGTAATGAGGGGCAAAGGGTATTTGTTCTTGATTGTGATTGCATTTAATCCCCTGTAATCGATACAGGGGCGCAGATCCCCTTCCTTCTTCTGCACAAAAAAGAACCCTGCACCAGCCGGTGAAATAGACTTGCGAATGAACCCCTTCGCCAGGCTGTCCTGAATATATTTGGACATAGCCTCCGTCTCTGGAGCAGAGAGTGGATACACTCTGCCCCTGGGGGGCTCGGAGCCTGGCTTCAGGTCTATTCGGCAATCATATGGCCGGTGGGGAGGAAGAATATCTGCGGCCCTTTTGGAAAAGACATCCCTGTAGGCCTCATAAGGTGTCGGTAAACCCGGCCCCTCAGTATTCCCTGAGGACCCAACCGACCTAATGGTAGCGGGTGGTTCGGTAGTCACGAGGTGCTCTCTACAGGATCCTGCCCAGGATGAGATCTCCCCTGTTGCCCAGTTGAGTATAGGAGCATGCTGTCTCAACCAGGGAAGACCCAGTAGGATCTCATCCGTCCCCCCTGGAAGCACCAGGAAGGACACCTGCTCATGGTGTCCCGGTGGTACATCCATCCTGAGAGGGATGGTGATCTGGGTGATAGGATCGAGTAGTATGGACCCGTCGACTACCCGGACCCTGAGTGGCTTGGGCAACAGAACCAGGGGAACTGAGTATCGGGTTGCCAGGGAGGTCGAGATGAAATTGCCTTCAGCGCCTGAGTCCAAGCAAGCCAGGGCAGAGAAGAGAGTAGTGCCGAACTGCAACTGGGCGCTGATAGTCAACCTAGAGGGAGAAGTAGCGTCTAGAGTCCCCCCTCTGATAGATACTAGACGCTGTCTTTTCCCGACGGTTTGGGACATCGGGTAGCTATGTGTCCCCTCTGCCCACAGGAAAAGCAGATGACACAAGACCGAGAACCTGGGGCAGAGGAGACCACCTTGGACACCTCCATTGACTCCACGGAGTCGCCTACAGGACTGGCTGGGGGACCTGTCTGATGGAAGACGGGAGTCAGACGCTTTTTAGGCCGAGAAGACGTGGGTGCTGAAGAGACCTCGAGCCTTCGCTCCGCCTGGCGGATGTCTATGCGAGAGGCAACCTGAATCAAGGACTCTAAAGTGGCAGGCACCTCACGTGTGGCCAGTGCGTCTTTGACGAACCCTGCCAGGCCCTCCCAAAACACAGGGACAAGGACCTTATCCGGCCAGTCCAGCTCTGCGGCCAGTGTCCTAAAATGTACAGCAAAGTCCCCGACTGAAGCAGACCCTTGCCGAAGTCGTAGGAGGCGCAGCGCGGAATCGTGGGTGACTTGAGGCCCGATGAACACCATTCTCATGGCCCCAAGATAAGCTGCTAAGTTATTCACCACACGATCTCCGCGCTCCCACAAAGGCGTGGACCACTTCAGCGCTCTCCCTGTGAGCAGGGACTGGACGAAGGCTACCTTCGCCTTCTCGGTAGCGTAAAGAGTCGCGGACAGCTCTAAGTAGGTGGTAACCTGGTTTATAAAACCACGGCACTCAGAGCTGTTGCCGCTAAAGCGCTCTGGAAGCGCAAGGCGAGGAGACCTTCCGCCCAATAGCACAGCCTGGGTAGCCGCCTGGGTGGCGACTGTCGTCAGAGTAGTCTTATCGGAGGAAGACTGCTCCACTGCTGCCAATCGTGACTCCAACTGCTGCACATAACGCAGCAACTGCTGCTGCTCTTCAGCCATAGCCAGACCTTTGGCGCGACCGTAATGTTACGAGGGGGACCCGGGGAAGCGTGCCAAGATGGGAAATGGACTGCTTCCGCCGGTCAAGGTCCACTGTGCGGTGTAAGGGACCGCCGCTATGGTGGGTGAAGAGTGAGCGGGTTGCTGCTAGCGATCGTCTGGAATGTCACAGACGATCTATGTACACCGATCTGCCCTAACCCGTGAGGGTTGTATGGCACAGATCTCACGGCTCGGTGTACCTGTTGCACGGGGAAGCACAGAGGTGCCCACGCACGTGTGCCAGTGGAAGTCACGAGAATATGGCACGAGGGTAGCACAGAGGTGCCCACGCACGTGTGCTTTCAATAACCAGGTGAGTCCAAAGGAGACTTGAGGAGCTCACCTGGGACAGGAACACGGCCTGTTGACGGGGGTACTGCCGGAGCAGCAAGGCAGGAACACGGCCTGCAAATGAGGTACTGCCGGAGCAGCAAGGGCCAAGCCCACAAGAGACAGTAATGCCTGAGCAGTGGCGTGGCAGCACGCTGCCAGACATCCAAACATAGAAGGACGGTCGCGCGCCGCCATGATGGCAGGGGGAGCTTTTAAGGAGGTGCAGCTCCACCCGAGGGCGGGCGCGAGGCGGAGATGACGGACTTGACCCAATCAGGGTCCACGACGTCCCAGCCTGGCCAGTCAGGATTCACCACGTCACCAGCCTTGTCATCAAGCCGTGTGACGTCAGTGAGCGAATCAGGACCCACCACGCATTGCACATGCTCACCCTCCTGCCTGTGGGAAATAGAGGCGGGATCCTCGGTCTCACAATGTGCAGAGATAACGGGAATCTCACTGCTTCCCTGAGCAGTAAACCTCTGCACATTGCGCAGCCTCGCAGACCTTCGGGGCCGCTGAGCAGGAGAGTCTGCGGCAGGCCAGGAATGGGAGACCGCTTCACTCCTTGTAACAGGAGAACCACTAGGTGTCACCCTTCTGCTGCCTCTCTGAGAAGGTATCTCCTGCACACTGCGCAGTCTGGCAGACCTTCGGCGCTGCTGAGCAGGAATGCTCGTGGCAGGCAAGGAATGGGAGACTGTCTCAGTCCTTGCCTCAGGAGAGCCACGAGTTGGTGTAGTAGTATCCCAGGGACCCGCTACTTTAACCAACTTAAGACCATGTGTATTTTTCTCTAAAAAGTTTTCTTTCCCCGAGAAGAATTATGATGTGGGAAATTATGAATTGTTGGCCATAAAATTGGCTTTTGAAGAATGGAGGAACTTTTTGGAGGGGACTGTCCAAAGGATTACGGTGATTACTGACCACAAGAACCTGTCTTACATCGAGTCTGCCAAACGTTTAACTCCTAGAAAGGCTAAGGGCTGCTTTGCACGTTGCGACATCGCAAGCCGATGCTGCGATATCGCATGCGATAGTCCCCGCCCCCGTCGCAGGTACGATATCGTGTGATAGCTGGCGTAGCAAAAATTATCGCTACGCCAGCTTCACATGCACTCACCCGCCCTGCGACTGTCGCTCTGGCCGGCAACCCGCCTCCTTCCTAAGGGGGCGGGTCATGCGGCGTCATAGCGACGTCACACGGCAGGCGGCCAATAGCGGCAGAGGGGCGGAGATGAGCAGGATGTAAACATCCCGCCCACCTCCTTCCTTCCGCATATCCTACGGAAGCCGCAGTGACGCCGGTAGGAGATGTTCCTCGCTCCTGCGGCTTCACACACAGCGATGTGTGCTGCCGCAGGAGCGAGGAACAACATCGGACCGTCGTGTCAGCGTAATTATGGATTACGCCGACGCTGCACCGATGATACGATTACGACGATTTTGCGCTCGATAATTGTATCATCTAGGCTTTACACACTATGATGTCGCATACGATGCCGGATGTGAGTCACTTTCAATTTGACCCCACCGACATCGCACCTGCGATGTCATAGTGTGCAAAGCCCGCCTAAGTGCTCATTTTTTTCACGTTTTCATGTTTCCATCACCTTTAGGCCCGGTTCCAAGAATGTTAAGGCGGATGCGTTATCGCACAGCTTAGATCCGATATCACCTCCCAAACCTCCTTCCTCCATTCTTCCTCTCGGGTTGGTTATTTCTGGGGTGTCATCTGAATTGGAGGCGGAGATTCATGGTGCCTGGTTACTTGCTCCTCCTTCATTACCTGACACCAAGTTCTTTGTTCCTGTTCAGGTTAGGTTAAAGGTCCTCCAGGAGTTCCATGATTCTGCACTTAGTGGTCATCCTGGTCTCTCAGCCACAAGGAGATCTATTGCCAGGTTGTTTTGGTGGCCCTTCTTGTACTCTGACATCGCTGTGTTTGTGTTCGCGTGTGATACGTGTACTCTTTCTGAAGTCTCCCATAACCGGCCAGCCGGGTAATTAGTTCCTTTGCCAATTTTGGATAGACCCTGGACTCACTTGTCCATGGATTGTATCACTGATTTCCCTATCGCCAATAGTAAGGCTGTTGTGTGGGTGGTGGTGGACAGGTTCAGCAAACAGGCGCACTTTGTTCCCTTGGCAGGACTACCTAATGCAGAGACAATGTCTAAGTTGTTTATTGAACATGTTGTGCAGCTGCATGGAGTCCCTATGACCATTGTGTCAGACAGAGGGGTGCAATTTGTCTCTAAATTTTGGAGGGCGTTCTGCAAGAGATTGGGTATCCAATTAACCTTTTTGTCTTCCTACCATTCCGAGACCAACAGGCAAACTGAGAGAACCAATCTGTCACTGGTGCAAATTTTACAGTGTCTGGCTTCATCTCAGCAGGATGATTGCTGTTCCTCATTGCCTATGGCCAAATTTGCTTTCAATAACCGATTCAACCAGTCTAATGGCGCCACCCCATTTTTTTGTAATTATGGCTACCATCCCCATTTTGGTGAATTTTCCAGACTGGATTGGGCTGATTCGGCAGTCTACCAGTTGGGGGAGGTACAGAGGGAGGTACAGAGGAACATTGGGATGACCCACGGCAGACAAAAGTGCTTTGCCGATAAGCAACGTTCCATTGGCCCAAATTTTCAGGTGGGGGCAAGGTATGGTTGTCTACCAGGAACATCCATTGGAGACTTCCATCCGCTAAGCTGGATCTCAAGTTTATTGGTCCATATGAGATTGTCGAGGTTATTAACCCAGTGGCCTTTTGTCTGTGCTTTCCCAACTCATTTCGCATTCCCAATGTATTTCACAAGTCCCTTCTTAAATCATTCATTCCCTCCTCTGAGTCTCTGTGTCCCCCCATCCTGTGTCTGTTGATGGCCAGACAGAATATGAGGTGGAACGTATCGTCAACTCTCGCATGCTCCGCAACTCACTTCAGTACTTAGTGCATTGGAAAGGTTATGGACCTGAGGACCGATCTTGGGTCCAGGCACGACCAGTACACGCTAACCGACTGGTTCATGCCTTCTATAGTTGGTTTCCTGGGCAACCTGGGGGTCCGGTGGCCCCCACTTGAGAGAAAGGAGTACTGTCATGATCCAGGCTGGCTTTTCCCTGCTGTTGTTTTCCCCAGCTCCGGCCTGGTCATGTCAGGGATTAACTTCCCCTGCCTCGTTCTGGATCCCAGGATACTATAATTTGCAGATGCACGTATGGTTCAGCGCCAGTGATATTTCTGCCTTGCAGTGTGTATACTGGCTCTGGTGAGTGTTCCCGATCTGTCCTGCCCCCCTGCTACTGTGTCCTGATTTGTAGCCTCCCCCGTATGTCTGCTCATTCTGGTCCCTGACTACCCGTACCTGTCTGCTATTTTCCCCTGTTCTAACCTGTTTGTTCTCCTCCCTTATCTGTATTTGGACTTCCCAGCCGCTGACCTGTATCCTCGCACCTGACTCCAGCATTCATCTCTCCCTTTTGGTTTGTACGCTTCTCTTCGGCTCCTAACTCTTTGCTAGCTTCTGACCACGATTTGTCTCTCCCCGGGTTTCTCTCTTAGACCTGTTGCTGCTGGCTCAGATTACTGACTACTCTGCTGACCCCTAGTGGTTGCTTGCTAACCTGCACTCTGAAGCTACATTACTTTTGGCTTCAGTAACTTCACTTATGCAGCCTGACAACAGTATTCTGGAATGATGTATATAAGATCTCACTAGTGGTGTCCGCAGCTTATAATAATTGCAAAATCTGGTGACAGGTTCTCTTTAAGAAACTACACAATTAATTAAATTGCTCCTATATCTTAAGTGTTCTTGAGTTTTTCTTGAATTTTATTAAGGTTTGCTGTGTTTTTTTGTATCAGAAAACAAAGAACAAAATATATTTGCACAATGTGTTTGAAGACTACAAAGGAATGTTTTTGTGTGATTTTTTTGAATAGAAATAGGGTACAAATTGACAATACATGCAAATAATTTTTATATATATATATATATATATATATATATATATATATATATATAATGAGTCAATAAGGGCAAATTCAGAAAGAAAGTAATCATACAGGGGTGTAACTTGTCAATGGAAACCATGTCATTCACCTTGGACTCGTCCCCATGGTTCTCACTGCTTCATCCTTGCGGCGGGAATGTGAATGTGTCTTTGTATCACCGAGATGACATGTTAATAGATTATATCCAGAATTTAATTTAATATGAAACGCAGAACATTGTCATAAAAGCCAACAGCCCACTTGTATCATTTCTGCACACTGTGAGTTAATACAAGATGAGATATATTTTTTTTCAATGCATTATCTTTTTTTTTACATCATGCTTTGCATGTATGAGTAATTATCTTCTGTACATACTGTTTATGCTTTTGTTCTATTTCTGTAATCTTGGTTTCTATGTATTTCCAGAAAAATGGTAATTCAAAATCTGCATAACTATGCATATTAATGAAGAGTGAAACACAGACGAGCATGAATCAGAAAGAAATTGAGCTTATATAGAAAAGTGCACAGTCTCATACCCAGAAGGGCTCATCAGTGACAAGGGTGATTGTGTCATTAGCATTATACAGTCTATTTATTAATATTTAATTTGCTGTTGGATGATGTAAACTTTAGTATTTTCACAGCTTTTAGAATAATGCTAATCTTATGTCGTTTATTAGTTCTCTAGGGCAAACATTTGTTTTCTGTTTGCAAGTTTGATAGTTGGGTGAATTTTGCTAAACAACTGGAAGCATGAATAACTCCTTAATAGATTATTAGGGCATATTGGGGATTAAAAGGGACCTCCACCTAACAAAACATGCGCTAGTTACCGTAGATTTCACATTCTCTGGTAGCAGGCTGATTTATAGCAGTTATAGACAACCTGTCTGCAGGTTTTTGCTATGTAAGCTGAAGCCAACATATTGTAAGGGTTTAAAAAAACAAAAATCAACTATGCCTCTCTTATCAGGCTGTTGTTTACTTAAAGAGGAACAACCAGCAGGATTTTCCTATATAATCTAAAGCCAGTGCTATGCTGGCACTATCATGCTGATTCTAAACATACCTTTAGTTGTGAGATCGGATGTATACTTTCTGAAATACAGGCAATTAAAGTTTGTGAAATGCACTGTTATTTGATTCATAGCAGCTACAGCATAACTGGGTTGGGTTTTGCTAGTTATTCCCACCCCTGCCTGCATGTCCTTCCTCCCCCCATCCTTCCTCCCTCCTTCCTTCCCCTGTAATAATAGAGACAGTCAGAGGAAGTACAGGCAGCAGACAGGGGCAGGAATAACTAGCAAACCCTGCCTACCTTGGATATTCTGTTGTATCTCTCATCAAATAGTGAATTTCACAAACTTTATTTGCCTGTATTTTAAAAAGTATATATCCGATCTCACAACTAAAGATATCTTTAGAATCAGCATGATAGCGCCAGTATAGCACTGGCTTTAGTTTATATAGAAAAATCCTGGTGATTGGTCCTCTTTAAAGAAAGGCTCTATCACTTGGTGATTATCATTGCTAGCTCTAGCTGGCACATGCATGGAAGTCCAGCACGCCCCCTATTGTGATTGACACCTCACAGTCAACGCATAATCTCCTTGGGCTAAAGGCCACGTCACACTAAGCAACATCGCTAGCAACATCGCTGCTGAGACACAACTTGCTAGCAATGTTGCGGTGTGTGACATCCAGCAACAACCTGGCCCCTGCTGTGAGGTCGCTGGTTGTTGCTGAATGTCCTGGACCATTTTTTAGTTGTTGCTCTCCCGCTGTGAAGCACAGATCGCTGTGTGTGACAGCGAGACAGCAACAACTGAATGTGCATTGAGCAGGGACCCGGCTTCTGCAGACGCTGGTAACCAATGTAAATATCGGGTAACCAAGAAGCCCTTATCTTGGTTACCCAATATTTACCTTCGTTACCAGCGTCCGCCGCTCTCAGCTGTCAGTGCCGGCTCCCTGCTCTCTGCACACGTAGCTGGAGTACACATCGGGTAATTAACCCGATGTGTACTGTGGCTAGGAGTGCAGGGAACAGGGAGCCGGCACTGGCAGTGTGAGAGCAGCGGACGCTGGTAACGAAGGTAAATATCGGGTAACCAAGGGAAGGGCTTCTTGGTTACCAGCGTCCGCAGAAGCCGGCTCCCTGCTGCCTGCACACGTAGCAGAGTACACATCGGGTAATTAACCCGAGGTGTACTGTGGCTAGGTGTGCAGGGAGCCAGCGCTAAGCGGTGTGCACTGGTAACCAACGTAAATATCGGGTTGGTTACCTGATATTTACCTTAGTTACCAAGCGCAGTATGCTTCCACGTGTAGCGACGCTCCAGCGATCCCTGCCAGGTCAGGTTGCTGGTGGGATCGCTGGAGCGTCGCTTAGTGTGACATCTCACCAGCGACCTCCTAGCAACTTACCAGCGATCCCTATCAGGTTGTATCGTTGTTGGGATCACTGGTAAGTTGTTTAGTGTGACTGGGCCTTTAGCTACATGACTAAACCTAAAAATTCAGATAGTGTCAGAATGACTGCAGCGAGTAATCTAAGTGATACACCATTGGATTTAAAACCTCCTTGCCTACATCATGCTTCTCTCAGATGATGTAGCAAAAACCTGCTGACAGATTCCTTTTAACTATCAACTCATAGGTCATTTATTCCACATAGTGTAAATACTGCACTTTTACCGCTGCTTTTTTGTGCAGAAAACATATTGCGTTTTACTGTCAAAGTAAATTGGATGTGTTTCTATGCCCAGTGTGCGTCTAATAATGCTGTTAACTGTCTGTTTTTGGGGTCTTTTTTTTCTCGATAGGCTTCAATGGGCATCCAAAAAAAAAAAATCATGCAAAATATGCTGTTACATTTTTTGTGCAGAATGAAAAGCTTTTCTGTGCTCAAAAAATGCATTAAAAATCTGCAACAGAAACGCATTAAGTAAAAATGGAAAACGCATCAAAGAAATATAGAAAAAATATAGCAACAAGAGAAGATTATTATTATGATGCGAACACCTGAACTGAAGAAAGCATGCAGATAAAAATGTAGCATTTAAACTATGTGTGAACATGACCTAAAAGGACACAAAATACAGAAAATAGTTGCAAAGTTTATTAAAATATATTCCAACAATCAGGTGCGTAACTTGAGCCCTCCAAAATCATGGGTCTACAATTGTATAGGTCTTCTCAAATGGGCCAAAAGGATCTTTTGGGCCACTTGAAGCTCCAGGGTGTGGGTGTGACTGCAACTCCTGCTCTTATGGTAGATCAGATATTTAGCTTTGGAAGCAATGACCAAAACGCACAGGCTTGCTTCACTGCATGATTTGTCCAGGAAGAGACATTTGAAGTCTCTGAATGGCTCTCATAGGCGATAAAACAAAGTTCTCAGACGTAGTATGACCAGAAACAAACAACCCTGCCCTCCGTCTGGAAATGTTGTTTTTATGGCTGGCTATATGTGGGTGGAGGCCAGAACAGGCCAATCATTGACTTTCCATAATGCTCATTGCTTGCATTGAGCTCGTCCAAGTATCTGACCAGCTCGAATTGAGTAACGAGCATTCGAGTATTTTAGTGCTCGCCCATCACTAGTAATTTCCATTTATTCTTTGATCCAATTTTGTTTCACGCTATAATTTAAACTGAAAGATATATTAAGAAATCATCTCTATGCGTCTCAAGAATTCAGTCATATCCCTTCTTTACTGTGTGATTCACTATACGGCCATTCAGACACTTGCGGAAAGGCAAGTCACAGACAAGTTGCAAAAAATGTCTTTGGTGATGATGTTTGTCAAACAACTACTATCGCAGAGCACCTCGCCATGTAGCTCCAACTTTAAACTACTAGCTGCTGCACAATCCTCCAGATTGTTACATTTTTTCTTATTGTTCCCTTATATACATTTAGTTTTCCTTACACCTGTATTAGGGGGTCTGTGCCCCCATGATATAACCGTGCTATGTCTGATGTATTTACTGTTGAATATTATAATGCATGTGTTGATACTTAAGTGTTTTTAGAGAATAGGTTCCAGATGTAGCAGAGTTAGGCCCATCTATCAGGTTACCAAATGCTGCCATCTAGTGATTGGCTTAGCCAAGGGTGAGGAAAGTTTTAGAAGAGATATTAGATAAGATAGGGTTAAGATAGTAAAAGGGAGGAGTGAAAAATGAAAGAGAACACCAGTGGAAGTGAGTCAAAGAAGTGGGTTTAACATGAGAAGAAATGGCCACAGTGGTGGTGCCAGTCAGGGACCCTTGATGTAACATCTGGAGGTCTGTAGCCTACGGCTCACCCAGGCGGTCTTTCGGAGTCATCTGGCTAGAGAAGCCATCATGGCCCAGAAGGGGACAAAGGTGTGCAGTATTAGGAGGAAGGAGATACAAACCCCGGAGTATTTAGGACTAGGTTTGAAATAGCGGGGGACAGAACAAAGAGTAGTACCCCACAGAGAGACAGAAGAAAGACATGTCTACCATAATGATGTGAGGAATAAAAGTGAATTGAAACTGGTTGACCTTGACTGGTTAATACTGATGGCATGGACGACAGGCAGCAGGGGTGATGAGCACTAGCCAGAAGCAACAAGTAAGTGCTGTGCACTCTGCCCAAAGCCATGTCCATGGAGGCTCTTTGGCGAAGGAGAGAGGCACATGTGGTCAGCTCTTTCCTTCACTCCTAGCAGTTTCAAGCACTTTTTCCATGATCCTGAAGCAGTTAATTTTTACAGAAAGCAGAGGGTGCAATCTCTTGGTCAGTTCCATCTTTGGCTGGTGGTCAACTGAAGCCCTGCCTTCTTAGATAACAGAGATGGCAAAAGCTGGTGCGATACAAATTGCTGTAGAGGTCTTTTAAAGATGCTGTCTGGTCAGAAGATATCGGTGGTTTTTTTTTTAAGATAGTTTATTAATATTGGATCAGTGATGGTTCATCCAACACCTGGTATCCCATCTATCAGATGGTACAAGCAGATGTAAACAGCTCCATTTAATGTGGAGCATTGGGTACTGCAAAATAGCTCCTACTCAAGATCCTATTGATGACTAGTGATGGTAGAACTTGTTCGGCACTGCTCGGTACTCAATTGAGTATTCTCCTGCTCCGTTGCCATTCTCAAGTCCCCACCTAGCATGTTTCCAGGCTTTTTATCAGCAAGGAAACATGCAGGGATTGCCTGCCATCTTAGTTACAAGCATTACTGTGATTAGTCGACCGTACTGCATCATTCCATCTATATAAAAGCCAAAGATGCCATGTTTGCTGCACTCTACCAGGAAATAGTGTAGGAACTATGGCGAGATTCTGCTGGAGAAGGGACAGTGTGTTATATCGTGAGACTATCTGTTGGTACAATAATCAGTCCTTTTCAAGGCTAATTGAAAGCTATTCTATTCTATAATAATACCGTTTTTAGTCTCAATTTATTGTAAGGCAACCTTCTGGACTACGCATAGTATATTAGAGACATGAAGGCAATGATTCTAGCCTTACAGACTGTGCTGCTGATACCTAAAACATGTAATTATTCTCTAATAATACCGCTCTTACCTGCAATTAGTGTAGAGCAAGCTGCTGAAGTAGGGGTAATGTGTTAGAAGCAAGTAGGTAGGGATTCTCACTTTCATCCTGATCCTCTTTCCTCCCATCATGGCGAGTCCAAGAAGAAAAGTAAGAAGACAAGTGACCCTCACACTTTGACAATCCGAGGAGCTCGTTACCTTTCCATTTAAGGCTTCTTTTGGCCTCTCAACATTCATGTTTCAAGAGGCACATGAGGAGATTGTATGTAGTGATGCCCAAACATTTGAGCAGCCACGGTGAAAAGTAGGTGACGGTGGGGAACAGCAATTAATGTATCAAGAGGTGGATGATGACACACAGCTGCCTTAAAGTCAGATGAAGTCTAGAAGTTTAGAGAAGCTACAGAGTGCGGAAGTGGAAGATGAGGTTGTGGACAATGAAGTCACTGACCCAACATGGTGAGGTTGCATGTAAAGCAAGAACATTATCTCAGAGGGGTAGGAATCCACAGCATTGCAACAGGCACCAAGAGGCAGGGGGGCTAGAGAGAGAAGGGAGAGAATTATTCCCCAGATCACCCACACGCAGCAAGATCCCTTGCCAAGGGTTAGGTGTTCTCCAAACTGGTGCATTTTTACAGAAAGTGCAGAGTACAAGAAAATGGTAATTTACAACATGTGCCGTACCAAGCTCAGTAGGGGCCAGACCACTACCAACCTGACCACCACCAGCCTGCTCAGGCACAAGGCATCCAAACAACTGACTAGGTGGGCACCTGGGTCCACAATTATTGTCTGTGGATGACCCCACTGCCTTTCTCCTGTGCTATATGCTGGTCAATTCCCTGTCCAGGACACAGGCACTGATACCTCTCACCCTGAAGCTGTCTCTGCATATTCGCAAACACTATCAGAAAGCACATCCAGTTCCGTGTCCTAGTGCAACATCCAGCTTTCTCTACCCCAGGCCTTGGAATGCAAGAGGAAATACTTATACACCCACAGGCCCAAACACTAAGCGGCCACATTTCCAGACTGCTTGCCCTAGGAATGTTGCCGTTTAGGCTTGTGGACACTGGTGACCTCTGTAACCTGGTGGTGGCACAGTTTGGCGTCCTTGCCTAACACAACTTCATGTCTCATAATGTCACTTGTGCCTCATAGTGATTTTGGCTAGGCCTCACATTGACTGCAGATCCTTACCAGTTCATCTATTAATACTGCTGTTAGCTACCTCCATAATATAATATGCGCAAAAATTATTATTATTATTATTAGTTTTATGTACTAGTAAGGGAAGTGGACGTGCTGCTGACAGCGCACTCACAGGTCAAGATAGTTGGAGAGGTGAAACTTTGCCTGCTGCAGGAGCACAACAAAAACGCTCATAGCCCAGACCAACCTTACAGTACCACTTAGCAGGGTGGCGCAAGACAACATTCCTGAGGGCTGAACAGTGCCAAGAGGTTGTCGGTTGGTTGTCAGATGTTTTTAAAATTATCCCACAATTTAGTCTCTCCTCTTCGTCTCTTGCTGCGTGTCCAATTCCTCCTTTAAATTCTACATAGTCCTTGCAATAAGTGCATAGGCTATACCAGGGTAGGAAGTTGAATCTTTTTACATCTCTTGCTGTGTATATTATAATCTGTCCTTGGAATTCTATCTAGACCTTGCACTGAGTGCATAGCCTTTGCCAGTTTTGGAGTCAGATTTTTTGTAATATTGTACCATAATTGAATCTGAGTCTCTCCTCCACATCTCTTGCTGGCTTTATTCCAGTCCCTCCTTGTACTTTTTGGCAGCGTTGCACTAAGTGCATAGGTTTTACGAGTCTATGAGTCCCACTCCGTAAAAATTGTCAAAAAATTATGTCTGATCTAATTTTTGGCAGCCCTTGCTCTTAGTGCATAGCTTTTATGAGTGTAGCAAGCCAACTAGCTAACAATTTTATCAGAATGTGTATGATGCTCTCCTTTATGTCTGATACAGGGTATATCGGAGTCACTCTTCCTCCTAATTTTTGTCAGTTTTGCCATTATCCACATAGGCTTTGTGAGTCCCTCCTTCTTAAATTAAATAGGAATTAAATAGGATATCTCTGACCATGTCACACACACAACATGCCCAGGTAAAGTAGTAAGGTAAATGTTAAAACGGCATTTACTGGTCACTACTGGCAGGTGTAGTTTTATTTCCTGATACTACATATGCCACACTCTGGCCCATGATCTAAATCTGGCCAACAGGCCGATTTTTATTTGGCCCGTGCTGCTATTCTGGGTGAACTACGTAGAGCCCATGGATAACTATGTGTGACACATTATTTTGCATGGAGAGCTATGTGGGGCCATTATTCTCTTTGGAGGATTATGTTGGTCACATTCCTCTGAATGGAGGGATATGTATGGCACATTAGCTATCTGGGGTACATTATTTTGTTTGGAGGACTATGTGGGACACATTATTCTGTATGGAGGGCTTTGTGGGGCACATTGTTCTCTACAATGGACTATGTGGGGTCCATTATTCGATATGGAGGGCTCTGTTGGGCACAATACGCTTTTAGGGCTATGTGGGGCACATTATTCTGTATAGAGGGGTACATTATTCTGTATGGAAGACTATGTAGGGCACATTAGTCTTTATGAAGGACTATGTGGGACCCACTATTCTGTATGGAGGACTATGTGAGCTGATTATTCTGTAGGGAGTGCTATGTTGGGCCCATTATTCTGTATGGAGGGCTATGGGGGCACATTTTGTTTTGAATGCTACGTGAGCTGATTCTTCTGTATGGAGGGCTATGTAGGGCCTATGACTAAGTTGGCTCATGATTTTGTCCAAGTTTATAATTTTGACCCTCTCTTTATTTGAGTTTGGCAAGCCTGCTCTATACTATGTCATCTAATGTAGTCATAGGCAAAGGGGAAATACAGTGAGCGATGGCCCAGCTATTAAGACTATGTTCAGACGTTGCATTTTTGCTGTATTTTTTTGCCAGCATTTTTTATGCAAATTAAATGCGAATTTTACATTCCCAGCAAAAACGATGCACACGATTGTTTATTTTTTGGCCTGACTGAAATGGGAAACTGCTGTTTTTAAAAGAGTGCTAAGTGAGAATATAGCCAAGGGGGAGGAGCAGGCAGTTTTTTCTCTATAGTTAAATTTTCCTAGAAACATGTCGTTATACAGGAAAGAATGTATCCTAACATTTTGTCCATTAAAATCTATTTTATAGTTGGTTTTGTATGTTTTATTGTCAGTCCATTAAAGGGGTGTAATACTCTGATAACATTGTTTTCAGCAGCGACCTGGGAGTCAGAGATGCATCCAGGCATCTTCCCCATGCTGTTCCCAGTCCATTTCAGAGGTGTTTGGATCCATTTCAGTGACTTCCAGCCCCTCCCCTTCAGACTTCCTGGTGGTTTGCCGGAAAAATGCCCGAGTTTCCTATTGACTTCCATTATGGTCGTTACTAGCACCCGAGCATTTTAGTGCTCGCCCATCACTATTGATGACCCTCTCTAAACATAGGTCATCAAAATCCTCTTCAGTGATTTTCAGAACCCCCTTCAGACTTCCTGGTGGTCTCCCAAAAAAATGCTTGAGTTTCCCATCGACTTCCATTATGATTGTTAAGTGCACCCATGCATTAGAAATTGCTCGGCTCGAGCAATGGACACTCGAGCATTTTAGTGCTCACCCATCACTATTGATGACCCTCTCTAAAAATAGGTCATCAAAATCCTCTTCAGTGATTTTCAGGCCCCCCTTCAGACTTCCTGGTGGTCTCCCAGAAAAATGCTTGAGTTTCCAATTGTCTTCCATTATCATCGTTAAGCGCACCATGCATTCGAAATTGCTCAGCTCGAGAAATGAACATCCGAGCATTTTAGTGCTCATCCATCACTATTGATGACCCTCTCCAGACATAGGTCATCAAAATCCTCTTCAGTGATTTCCAGGCCCCCCGTCAGACTTCCTAGTGGTCTCCCAGAAAAATGCTTGAGTTTCCTATTGACTTCCATTATGATCGTTAAGCACACCCATGCATTATAGAAATTGCTCGGCTCAAGTAACGAGCACCCAAGCATTTTAATTCTCACCCATCACTATTGATGACAGTCTTTAAACATAGGTCATCAATGTTCTCTTTTGGACAATTATTATACAAGCATATTGTACAAATAAATCTCTGCCTTGAAACAATTGATAATATTCAACTTATTTTTCTATTGCATCCTTAGAGACTTCTTTTTACAATACGGTAAAAGCAGTAACGTATAGGTTAAGCCCAGAGTGAGACTTTTTGTGCATTCACGGTTATGAAATGTAGACGTCAGCAGCCTTCTGCAGATTTCCAGAATTCTGTTGACGTGCAAGGGATGCAGAATGCACATTAAGTAGTCTATGATGTGCTCCTTTAGGAATGCTCATGATGCCTTCATCTCTATTTGAGATGCTGAGAATGGCATTCCTTAGAGACAAGTATCGTGTGTAGTTCTCAAAGACAGTGATACAGTAACACCTGCCTTCCAGAGGCAAGAATAAACAGACAATTGTCTGAAAATTAAAGCCAGTGTCTCTAAGTGAATAAAACCAAAGGGTGTTATTGTAAAAGACTCAGCTGGACTCCTTTTCCCGGGAGAAACCATTTGATTTTACTACTGCATAAATTGCACTTTAAGTTCCATTTTCAATAGAGCACAGAATAGATAATTTTATTAATACATTTTTTTGACTTGGAGTAGAAAATGTACCGTGCCGGGAAATTTCATGACATTATAGTATGCTGTAATATTATGTTCTCAGGCCATGTGCTCCTTCGACAATGAATAATAGTGAACCACAGAGAGCTAATCACCAGCAACGACCCCAAGAGACAGAATCATTATTTTTGCATACCATTCTGTCTTTACATCTTAAAGACCATCCTTTGCCTAGTCCAGTTCTTTCCTTTAAAATCCTTATCTTGGCACAAGTTGATTTCCGTATCATCTTTCATCATTTTTATCATCTCATTTCTATTGACAATTAATGCCAAAATCTCCCCAAAAATTAAATAGAATCTGTAAGGAAGTAAGTGACCCATTTTTTAGATAGGCCAACCATAATATTTTACCAAGATGGATTGAAAGGAAAAGAGAATTAAATTGGTTGATAATTTAAAGCATGTATATTTCAAAAAGAAACAGAAGACACAGAATCATTATTTTTGAATACCGGTCTGTCTTTACATCTTAAAGACTATCCATTGCCTAGTCCAGTTCTTTCCCTTAAAAACATATCGTCTTGGCATAAGTTGATTTCCAATGACAATTAATGCCAAAATTTACCCAAAAATTAAACAGAATCTGTAAGGAAGTAAAGACCCATTTTTGATAGACCAGTCGTGATATTTTACCAAGATGAATTGAAAGGAAAAGAGAATTAAATTGTGGGATAATTTAAAGCATGTATATTCCAGAAAGAGACAAAAGACACAATCATTATTTTTGAATACCGGTCTGTCTTTACATCTTAAAGACCATCCATTGCCTAGTTCAGTTCTTCCCCTTAAAAACATATCGTCTTGGCATAAGTTCATTTCCATTGACAATCAATGCTAAAATTTACCCAAAAATTAAACAGAATTTTTAAGGAAGTAAAGACCCATTTTTGATAGACCAGTCATGATATTTTACCAAGATGAATTGAAAGGAAAAGGGAATTAAATTGTGGGATAATTTAAAGCATGTATATTCCAGAAAGAGATAGAAGACACAGAATCATTATTTTTGCATTCTGTTCTAAAGACTATCCTTTGCCTAGTCCAGTTCTTTCCCTTAAAAACATATCGTCTTTATCGTCTTGACACAAGTTGCTATCCATTGACAATTAATGCCAAAATGTCCCCAAAAATTAAACAGAATCTGTAAGGAAGTAAATGACCCAATTTTGATAGTCCAGCCAAGATATTTTATAACAATGGATTGAAAGAAAAAATAAAGAATTAAATTGGATAAATTAAAGCATATACATTTTATATATACACAATTTTTATATACAATTTACATTCCAGAAAGTAGAGGGTGCAACCTTACAAAATTCTGGCCAATGAATTTTTTTATTTGCAAATTAATCCAATATTTTAAAACGTAAATTTAATATTAGTTTTTAAAAGGTAATTAAAGTAATTGAAATACTAAGTAATTCCATACAATTACTCTGTTAACATTTCTGTACTAGAGGCTAAGAAAAAAAATTAAAGGAAATAGAACAGTAGCATCTATTGTTTTGTCAAGAAAAACAAAAATTAAATTAAAAATATATTGATATGGAAGGAATTAATCACAAGTTACATAAGAAACATTTTATGAAGGAAAAGAGTTGGTTAGCTTTAAACACTGTTTCTTTTCGAGGACTGTCTCAAGGACATGTGGCAACTGGCAATAGGATTTTCCCTAAGGTTTAACAATACTTGATGCAACGTGATCTGTACGCCCACAGGGAGAGAGAGAATATGACATACACAGACCCTATTAGATAGCTCATCCTAAAAACCAGAGCAGATGCTGGCAGTTGATAAAGAGGGAAAGCCAAACATAGTTGTCTCTTCCGGGCTTATAAATCTCTACGGAGACCACTTCTAGTAGAAACAGTTTATAGAGCAGCTAAGGGAATTTCATCCACTTTTGTGTGATAAATCCAGAAAAATATAGCAAAATGGAGTAACACCTTTTTAGAGTCACTAGAAATGTAATGCTTAGCATCAAACTTGTATATATTATTAAATTTATTAGATGAAATCTTTTGGGATTTTAAGTTTTGCTTATATAAACTAAATTATTCTGAAATTGGGGAGCTGATGCAATATGGATGTTGTGAAAGTCTGATAAGGATAGCAAAATTTGTCAAAAGATGTTGGTAGAGTTTGTGGAGAAAAAAAATAGGATAATGTCTTTAATTTTTAAGAAAAAATTATAATTTTTTTTCTAAATTATTTTTTTAAATGTGATTGGATAAGAAAGTCTCACTGAGACCATATTTTCAGCCTATGAAATGATATATCTCATAAGTAGAGATGAGCGAACCTTTGGAAGTTCGGTTCGGAGGGTACATTCAAACCTTAAAACATTTTGGTTTGTGACCCCAACTTCATTCGAACCTCAATGGAAGTCAGTAATTGGGCAGTTTGTGGCTCCACCCACATGCTATAAGATGAAAAGAAAGGGCAGAAAGCTCACCAGTCCATCAAGTGTTTGAATGGATAATGCAGCCACGGGTGTGGTGCACCGAGGTCCCTGAGCCGGTACACAGGTGAAGTATTCAAGAAGAAAAAGAATCCAGCTCCAGAAGTAATAGTATATAGTGGCATTCCGGACTTACTGTATATTAAAATTAAAAAAACATAAGAATCACTGGCCTACGCCTTTCGAGCAATTTTCTCTTACTCATAGCCTATACTATAGGCTATGAGTAAGAGCAAACTGCTCGCTATGCATAGGCCAATGATTCTTATTTTTTTAATGGTTGAAATAAAAAGATGTTTTTCATAAAAGTCTACAATGACTATAGTATAGGCTATGAGTAAGAGCAAACTGCTCGAAACGTGTAGACCAGCGATTCTTATGTTTTTTTTAATGGTTGAAATAAAAAGATGTTTCTAATATAAGTCTGGAATGCCTTTATATATTACTACGGGAGCTGGATTATTTTTCTTCTCTTCTTCCACCCACATGCTGCCAACCATAAACAGAACACTTCTGGGGGAGCGTGGACGGGAATTTTCCAAAGAAAAAAAATTTTTGTGTGTGTGTGCACATTACCTTAGATCATGCTAATTTTACCCCAAGTGTGAGCCATTCAAACACTGCAAATGGCTCACACACAGCTGGACATCACTCATACCCCAGCACAGTGCTGCTTGCTTGAGTGGTTTGCAGTCGTAACTCCCTCGAACTTCGAATCCAAACTTTGGTTTTTGGAAGTCATTTTCCAAATCCAAACTCCGAACATTGAACCTCAGGTTCACTTATCTCTACTCATGAGCCACGTAAAATTCCTGGGATTGTTGGCAGCTGCAAATAGTTACACCAATCTCAAATAGTATCAATAAAGATTCATCATTCTAAAACATGAGATTGACAGCACCCACATCTATTTGATGACTAATTACTCAATGGAAAAAGACAAACTCAGTAACAATTTTTTAAATGTTTTTTATTAAAGTTCTCGGTCTTAAATTTGAATGGTACTCTCTCAACCTACAAAAGGACATCTGCTCTATAATATAAATCTACAGATTCATCCAAAATAGAGGCTAAATATGTCAACTGCATCCATAGGAAAGTATTGTTCATAACCGAGATGATGATGTCAATAGTCTACATTTTGGAAATTCATTTGAACCACCCTAAGCATTTGTGCAAATTTAGGTTCTTTTCACACCACTGGCATAACATTTAATGGACAAGGAGTAGAGGAAAAAACTAGCACCTACTCAGGAGATCAAAAAAACCCTTCTTTATTGCAAAAACCATGCATATAAAAACATAGTGCAATATTAAAAGTAGACCACGTCTACGTGTTTCAGGCCCCGAAAACTAAGGGCCAAGTTTTTGGGGCCTGAAACACGTAGACATGGTCTAATTTTAATATTGCACTATGTTTTTATATGCATGGTTTTTGCAATAAAGAAGGTTTTTTTGGATCTCCTGAGTAGGTGCTGTTCTTTCCCTCTACTCCTTGTGCATGCTTTTCGGCAGGATCCGGCCTACCGGGAACCGGGCATCTAATCTTTTCACCACATGAATTGCAAGGTCTAGGTGAGCTGTCGGATTTATTTTTTCTCTATGTTTATAACATTTAATGGACCTAAGGAGAGACCAAATTATGAGTGATAGTGAGTAATAGTTAAAAGAAAAAGGTTTTGGTACTGTGTTAGCCAGTTGAAAAATGATTGATTGCTCTCAGCGAGAGAAACAAAATTAAAATTTTGTAGTTGTCATACCTTTTAATGGCTAACTAAAATAAGATAAGATGTCTCGAAAGCTTGCTTTGTATCATCATCTTATTTTATTTTATTTTAGTTAGCCATTAAAAGATATCACAAATACATAATTTCAATTTTGTTTCTCTCAATGACAGCAATCAACCAGTGAGTAATAGAACACATAAGGTTCATCATAATTGAACACCCTCTGAAAACCCATCTGAACTCATGTTATCATATTATTATATAGTTCATGTTATCATGTTATTATATAGTTCATGTTATCATGTTATTATATAGTTCATGTTATCATGTTACTCATGTTATCATGATCTCATACAACCCTTTTACCCTTTATGTTAATCTTTTTTGTCTTGTCTATTAACTCCTTTGATTAGGGGATAGGGTCGTCGTCGAGAATTGGTTTCTATCTGATTTATGAATTTTTTTCTTTCAAGGCTACTTATCTTGGGCTTCTTCACAAAACAAATTACTTTAACTATTCAATTCAATTTGCCATGTAATAAATAAGAAAATATTAGAGCAAATACTTTTGTCCACCCTTTTGTTCAGTCAGAATTAATATGGCTTGGACTTTCTCATATGAGAATCTTTTGGTTATGGCAAAGCAAGCATAAGAGAATGACGAGAAATGCCGATAACTGTAGAACGATGCTTGAAAAAAACTTCCAACCTGGTATCTTTGGGTGAAATGAAACAAATGAAATAGTTGTTGCGATCCGGCACCACAGAAAAAATAGAAAATGTAAAAACTACATATTTATTGAACAACCATCTTTATAAAAAGACACTAAAAGCCTACAGAGAAAAAAAGCATTCATGACAGTCTTAGGCTATGTGCACACGTAGCGTTCTGCCCTGCAGAAATTTCTGCAGCGATTTGAACAGCACACGTGCGCTTCAATTCGCTGCAGAAAGAGTCCGTAATGAAAAAAAAAGCCGATTTCATGCGCTCCAAGTGCAGCCCCTCCCATAGACAGAGCGGGGGATGCATGCAGATCGCAGGAAAGAAGTGACATGTCACTTCTTAGAACGCGCGTTTCGGGCAGCAGCCGAAGCACTGCGCTCTAATACGCCATGTGCGCACGTCTCCTGCATAATCTTCATAGATTATGCTGGGGACGCAGGACGCATGTAGTTACGCTGCGGTGCAGATCGCAGCGTAACTGCATGCAAATACGCAACGTGCGCTCATAGCCTTACACATTTCGGACTGCTAAGAGTCCTTAGCCATAGCAATGGTAAATCACAATTACTATTCACTAATGTGGCCATGCTAGAGGTTTTTGCAGGATAATGCCCAACGGAATTTAATCTATAAATTAAAATATTAGTAAAAAGCAAAAATACTTTAATGCGACTAACTATTGCTTTCCTACAGTGTGGTATGAATTGAATATTTTCTGGTTTTCATTATTTGTATAAAATATACTTTTGATTTGATAGTTAATTTCCACCTCCAAGCTAATCAACATCACCTTTTTTTTTTACATCAATATCCATGGAATATTAATCATCGCATCTGACTTAATACAAGCTGCCAAACTGTTTGGATGAGATGAAACATTATTTAAAGGCTCAAATGGAAGCAGACTTTTGGGAATACACCATGAAAAATAACTATAAAATAGTTGCTTGGTATTATCACGGAAAATGTTTGCCTTAATAAAGTAAAGGAGGAAACCAAGATTACTACGAATGTACAAAATTGGTACAGATATTGTCTTAGTTAGACTCTTGTAGTGCCTTTTAACTCCTAACAGAACATGTCACTTTCCATTTTGACTTGAGATGAGTACCGTATTTTTCGAACTATAAAAGGCCCCCTGTTTTATTTGACCATTTTGACAACAGTAGACATCACACCTATAATGTGATGTGCTGCCACACTTTGCTTTATATACAGTTAGGTCCAGAAATATTTGGACAGTGACACAAGTTTTGTTATTTTAGCTGTTTACAAAAACATGTTCAGAAATACAAGTATATATATAATATGGGCTGAAAGTGCACACTCCCAGCTGCAATATGAGAGTTTTCACATCCAAATCGGAGAAAGGGTTTAGGAATCATAGCTCTGTAATGCATAGCCTCCTCTTTTTCAAGGGACCAAAAGTAATTGGACAAGGGACTCTAAGGGCTGCAATTAACTCTGAAGGCGTCTCCCTCGTTAACCTGTAATCAATGAAGTAGTTAAAAGGTCTGGGGTTGATTACAGGTGTGTGGTTTTGCATTTGGAAGCTGTTGCTGTGACCAGACAACATGCAGTCTAAGGAACTCTCAATTGAGGTGAAGCAGAACATCCTGAGGCTGAAAAAAAAGAAAAAATCCATCAGAGAGATAGTAGACATGCTTGGAGTAGCAAAATCAACAGTCGGGTACATTCTGAGAAAAAAGGAATTGACTGGTGAGCTTGGGAACTCAAAAAGGCCTGGGCGTCCACGGATGACAACAGTGGTGGATGATCGCCGCATACTTTCTTTGGTGAAGAAGAACCCGTTCACAACATCAACTGAAGTCCAGAACACTCTCAGTGAAGTAGGTGTATCTGTCTCTAAGTCAACAGTAAAGAGAAGACTCCATGAAAGTAAATACAAAGGGTTCACATCTAGATGCAAACCATTCATCAATTCCAAAAATAGACAGGCCAGAGTTAAATTTGCTGAAAAACACCTCATGAAGCCAGCTCAGTTCTGGAAAAGTATTCTATGGACAGATGAGACAAAGATCAACCTGTACCAGAATGATGGGAAGAAAAAAGTTTGGAGAAGAAAGGGAACGGCACATGATCCAAGGCACACCACATCCTCTGTAAGACATGGTGGAGGCAACGTGATGGCATGGGCATGCATGGCTTTCAATGGCACTGGGTCACTTGTGTTTATTGATGACATAACAGCAGACAAGAGTAGCCGGATGAATTCTGAAGTGTACCGGGATATACTTTCAGCCCAGATTCAGCCAAATGCCGCAAAGTTGATCGGACGGCGCTTCATAGTACAGATGGACAATGACCCCAAGCATACAGCCAAAGCTACCCAGGAGTTCATGAGTGCAAAAAAGTGGAACCTTCTGCAATGGCCAAGTCAATCACCAGATCTTAACCCAATTGAGCATGCATTTCACTTGCTCAAATCCAGACTTAAGACGGAAAGACCCACAAACAAGCAAGACCTGAAGGCTGCGGCTGTAAAGGCCTGGCAAAGCATTAAGAAGGAGGAAACCCAGCGTTTGGTGATGTCCATGGGTTCCAGACTTAAGGCAGTGATTGCCTCCAAAGGATTCGCAACAAAATATTGAAAATAAAAATATTTTGTTTGGGTTTGGTTTATTTGTCCAATTTCTTTTGACCTCCTAAAATGTGGAGTGTTTGGAAAGAAATGTGTACAATTCCTACAATTTCTATCAGATATTTTTGTTCAAACCTTCAAATTAAACGTTACAATCTGCACTTGAATTCTGTTGTAGAGGTTTCATTTCAAATCCAATGTGGTGGCATGCAGAGCCCAACTCGCGAAAATTGTGTCACTGTCCAAATATTTCTGGACCTAACTGTACATGTAACTACCGATCTAGCATTTCTTGCGTTGTCCTTTTTGGCAAGGGTTGAATAATTGGGTTGGAAAGGTTGTCAGAAGTTTGTTATATTTTTATACTAAACAAGTAGTAAAAGAAAAGAGTCAATGGCAATGAATAGGGTAATTGAAAAGACAAAAACATACCACAGTGAAGAATTTGAGAGCCCTACCCCAAGCTGCAGAAACACCACCACCACTGGTGACAATAGTACTACCAAACATAGGTTATATTTGGCCTTTGTCTCCAGCAAGCATATTAATTGGAAGTAGAGGGCATTAGGGAATATATGTCACATCATTCATCTCTGAAGAATGAAGTTACCTCTGACAGCGACACAGTCAGTTTGAGTCAGTGCATTGCTCAGAATGATCTGTCTGATCAGTAATGACTAAAAAGGAAATTTTAATTAATTTTATAAATTTTAAAATAAATGAAAAATCTGTCAGTGTGTTGTGTTTTTAAATGGTCTGTTGGTTATTACCAATGACTATCCCTATTTATCTTTGCAGAATATCTTTAGCTCAGTGAGATTGGATGGAGACGGCTGTGAACAGCAATTTTCAAGTCTTGCCACATATTCTTAGTGGGACTTAAGTATGGACTGTGACTAGGCCATTCACACACATGAACATGATTTGATCTAAACCATCCATTGTAGCTTTAGCAGTATTTTTAGGGTCATTGTCTTGCCTACTGAAAGGTGAACCTATGCCCCAAGGTAAAGTCTCATGCAGCCTCTGACAGGTTTTCCTCCAGTATTGCTCTGTATTTAGCTCCATTTATCTTCCCATCATCTGTAACCAGCTTCCTTGTTTCTGCTGAAAAAAGCCTCCCCACAGCATGATGCTACCACCACCATGTTTGACAGAGGGGAGGGTGTTTTCAAATAGATGTTAGTTTTCTGCCACAGTTCTCCTTTGTTCTTATCTAACCAGACCACCTTCTTCCAAATGCCAGCTATGTATGCAAACGGGACTTTGTGGTTTGCTTTCAAAAATGTTTTTAAGCCACTCTTACCAAAAGTCCATATCTTTGGAATATATGACTAATAGTTGTCCTCTGGATAAACTCTCCCCCACCTGAGCTGAGGATCTCTGCAACTCCTCAGAGTGAGCCTGGGCCTCTTACCCCTGGAGAAGCCACAGGCACGTGGCGATATGCGTGGGGTCCTCTCACATCCCCCACATACTTACCTCTCATTTACCAACCGGTTGTGTTATCAGTACTACATACGTGCTTGCTTCTTCAGGCTGATGTTCCAGATACTTGATGTACAATTATTCTGTTTATACTTTGGTTTAATCTATATACTTTTTATACTGAATTGGATCTTATTACTTTGCTGCAGCATTTACCATTTTGTTATGCAGCAGGTTCTGGTGTACTATTTGGCTTTCTTTTAAGTGTGGACTATAGGTGGATATCTTTTTTGATCACCTTATATTTGTCCCCTATATTCAGCTACACTTTTTCATTGCAGCATTTGCCTGTATTTTTTCGTATGTTGGGGATGGTGTGCTCTCTTTCTGAGGCACACATGTTGCAGTTACACAGAATTGGTGGTTTTAAATGTATATAAAGTGTGCTCTTGTGTTCTTTTTTCAGTATTGTTAATAAAGTATCGTTTTCTCATTTTTGGTGATCCCAATTACTTTGCACACCACTTTTTCTCCTTTTTGCTAAACTCCTATTTTGCATCAATTGAAAAGGGTTTTTTAAAAAGGTAAAAAAGTACAATGCATTTTGGCTATAACAGCTTTCATCAGGTATATATAACATGTCACGACGATGCATAGGTTTACAGTAAATACTCAATGAAAAATATTTTTAAATGAGGAAAAAAAAGTTTTCTTATAGAAAATAATAAAAGGTCAAATAAAATACATTAATATGCTTTCATTAGTTAGCATTCATGACTATTTCCACAAGTTTATAAATAATGCTAGTTCACCTAAAATTCAAATACTTATCATTGATTGAACCAAAATGTTTATGAGTTAAGCCTGCTTTACATGCTACAATTTCTCGTGCGATCGCATGTGCGATCGCACCCGCACCCATCGTTTGTGCAGCACGGGCAATTTCTTGCCCGTGTCGCACAAAATCATAACCCCCGTCACACGTACTTACCTTCCAAATGACCTCGCTGTGGGCAGCGAACATCCTCTTCCTGAAGGGGGAGGGACGTTCGGCGTCACAGCGATGTCACACAGCGGCCGGCCAATAGAAGCGGAGGGGAGGAGATGAGCGGGGCGTAAACATCCTGCCCACCTTCTTCCTTCCGCATTGCTGGCGGGACGCAGGTAAGCTGTGTTCATCATTCCCGGGGTGTCACACAGAGCGATGTGTGCTGCCTCGGGAACAATGAACAACCGGACGTTCGATTTTTAGAAAATGAGCGACGTGTCAACGAGCAACGATAAGGTGAGTATTTTTGCTCGTTCACAGTCGCTCGTAGCTGTCACACGCTACGATATGTCAAACGATGCCGGATGTACGTCACTTACGACGTGACCCCGACGTCATATCGTTTGCTATATCGTAGCGTGTAAAGCCCGCTTTACTAATGATCTATATGCTAGAAAAGCTGATAAGGTCCACAATACCAAGTAATGTAATTTTCATTCATTTAAGGCGAAGGGAAACTATTAAAAAAGAAAGCACAGTGGAACCTTGAGCTGGGGAGAAGAATGAATGACCGCACTCCATCCACTGTGCAGGAATATGATTTATTTAGCGGTGCAGGGTAAAAAGCTGGAGACGCACTGTGAGCTGGCTCCCAGGTAATGGACGACGGCCGTTTCGCCTAATCAGGCTTCCACGGGTTCAAGCGTCTAAATAAACCGCTAAATAAATCATATTCCTGCACAGTGGATGGAGTGCGGTTCTTCATTCTTCTCCCCAGCTCATCTGCACTTGGACTTTTTCTCTGGACGAGCACCCCCACTCAGGACACGGTAATTTACAGCCCTCCACGAGGGAGAGTGGGAGGGTGGGAGAGTGGGAGAGAGGGAGAGTGGGCGAGAGGGAGAGAGGGAGAGTGGGAGAGAGGGAGAGTGGGAGAGAGGGAGAGTGGGAGAGAGGGAGAGAGGGAGAGAGGGAGGGAGGGAGAGAGGGAGAGAGGGAGAGTGGGAGAGAGGGAGAGAGGGAGAGTGGGTGAGAGGGAGAGAGGGAGAGTGAGAGAGAGGCAGAGTGGGCAAGAGGGAGAGTGTGAGTGGGAGAGATGGAGAGAGGGAGAGAGGGAGAGTGGGAGAGTGGGAGAGTGGGAGAGTGGGAGAGTGGGAGAGTGGGAGGATGGGAGAGTGGGAGAGAGGGAGAGAGGGAGAGTGGGAGAGAGGGAGAGTGGGCGAGAGGAAGAGTGGGATAGAGGGAGAGAGAAAAAGAGGGAGAGAGGGAGCGATGGAGAGTGGGAGAGAGAAAGAGAGGGTGGGAGAGAGGGAGAGAAAAAAGTGGGAGAGAGGGAGAGAAAAAAAGTGGGAGAGAGGGAGAGAGGAAGAGTGGGAGAGTGGTATAGAGGTAGAGCAGAGTGGGAGAGAGGGTGAGATGGAGAGTGGGAGAGACAAAGAGAGAGACTTAGTTACTATCCCGGGCAAAGCCGGGTACTACAGCTAATTTTAAATATTCTTGACTACCATATATTGCTCTATGCAAAAATTGTGCCACCTGACTTCCAAATATCCTGGCTTTACTTATACATTTACAAGTGGCATGCACGACTAGCTCATTCTGTTATCTACATAATTTCAGCAACAATGAAACTATTTTTGCAAAATTTGGGGAAAATCAAAATTTGGGGAAAAATTTTGCCAAACCTTGTGAATTCCAATTACAGAAAGGTTCAATCAACTCAACTCGTGACATTTCAGCTTCAAAGTTCTCCACTGATCAGGAATTACTGACATACTTTAATTTGTTATTTGTGCTAAATAATTGCTATATATCTGACCTGCTTTAAGAAAAACATTATTTAAGTGATGCTTAGATTCCATTTGCCATTTCTCTTTCCCTGCCAGCATGTAAATGAGTTTGATCTTTTCTCCGCTCTCACAGAAAGAGTCAAACATGTTGAAGAAATTTAGCACCTGTGAAGAAAAGCATAGAATTAATCATGCAAATTAGATTTTATATTTTATTCATTTCCTTTTGGAGATACGCTTTTGATATATAAAGTTATTTCTATCAGCAGTTATGTAGCTGTTATATAAATACATATGTAGTAATTTAGATCTAGGTCTTTACAGAACTCAGACTTACACCAACAACACCTAATTTGGCCCTCTGAGCATGGAAAGAGGTCATGGCTCAAGTTGTCCAATTCTCCTACTCCATAATATTCTTTTTCTTCTTTCCACTAGATTCCCAGGAAGGAGGAAGTAGCCATTAAGATCACACTGTTTATTTATTTACATATACATACAGTCATATGAAAAACTTTGGGCACCCCTATTAATGTTAAACTTTTTTCTTTATAACAATTTGGGTTTTTGCAACAGCTATTTCAGTTTCATATATCTAATAAATGATGGACTGAGTAATATTTCTGGATTGAAATGAGGTTTATTGTACTAACAGAAAATGTGCAATTCGCATTTAAACAAAATTTTACCGGTGCAAAAGTATGGGCACCTCAACATAAAAGTGACATTAATATTTTGTAGATCCTCCTTTTGCAAAAATAACAGCCTCTAGTCGCTTCCTGTAGCTTTTAATAAGTTCCTGGATCCTGAATGAAGGTATATTTGACCATTCCTGTTTACAAAACAATTCCAGTTCAGTTAAGTTTGATGGTCGCCGAGCATGGACAGCACGCTTCAAATCATCCCACAGATTTTCAATGATATTCAGGTCTGGGGACTGGGATGGCCATTCCAGAACATTGTAATTGTTCCTCTGCATGAATGCCTGAGTAGATTTGGAGTGGTGTTTTGGATCACTGTCTTGCTGAAATATGCATCCGCTGCGTAACTTCAACTTCGTCACTGATTCACTGATTCTTGCACATTATTGTCAAGAATCTGCTGATACTGAGTTGAATCCATGCGACTAGAGATGAGCGAACCGGCCGTGGTTCGGCTCGAGTTCGGTTTGTCGAACGGAGGTCTCGTTCGAGTTCGGTTCGGCGAACGTTCGACGAACCACTCGAACCGCATAGGAAACAATGGCAGGCAATCACAAACACATAAAAACACCTAGAAAACACCCTCAAAGGTGTCCAAAAGGTGACAAACAACTCACATCACAACACAAACACATGGGAAAGTGACAAGGACATATACTCATGCGAAAACAAAACAGCTGGACAAGGAAAAAGAGGAGGAGACACAGATATAGGCATGGCACGCCCTTCTAAAATCATGTAAAACACCGCAAGGTGACTCCAAGCGGATTTCTCCCTTTTTTCCAAAAATTGGGCCACACACACACCCACCCCTTCAGTGGCAGCACTTGTGCCCCAGTTGTACACTTCACAGCTAGATTTGCATCAAGCACATTCAAAAATACGCCATCCTTAACCGTCCCCAGGATGACTCCGGGGTAGGTAGCAAAGTCTTTGCTGATCCCAGATCTGTTCATCTTGGCTCCTTTTAAAAAACACAGCAAGGGTTACTCCAAGCGGAGTCTCCCTTTTTTCTCCAAAAATTGGGCCACACAGACACCCACCCCTTCAGTGGCAGCACTTGTGCCCCATTTGTACACTTCACAGGTAGATTTGCATAAAGCACATTCAAAAATACGCCATACTTAACCGTCCCCAGGATGACTCTGGGGTAGGTAGCAAAGTCTTTGCTGAACCATGACTTGTTCATCTTGGCTCCTTTTAAAAAACGCAGCAAGCAAGGGTTACTCCAAGTGGAGTCTCCCTTTTTTTCAAAAAATTGGGCCACACAGACACTCACCCCTTCAGTGGCAGCACTTGTGCCCTAGTTGTACACTTCACAGGTAGATTTGCAAGCACAATCAAAAATACGCCATACTTAACCTTTCCCAGGATGACCCCGGGGTAGGTAGCAAAGTCTTTGCTGATCCCAGATCTGTTCATCTTGGCTCCTTTTAAAAAACACAGCAAGGGTTACTCCAAGCGGAGTCTCCCTTTTTTTTCCAAAAATTGGGCCACACAGACACCCACCCCTTCAGTGGCAGCACTTGTGCCCCATTTGTACACTTCACAGGGAGATTTGCATCAAGCACATTAAAAAATACGCCATACTTAACCGTCCCCAGGAGGACACCGGGGTAGGTAGCTAAGTCTTTCCTGATCCCAGCTCTGTTCATCTTGGCTCCTTTTAAAAAACACAGCAAGCAAGGGTTACTCCAAGTGGAGTCTCCCTTTTTTTCAAAAAATTGGGCCACACAGACACTCACCCCTTCAGTGGCAGCACTTGTGCCCTAGTTGTACACTTCACAGGTAGATTTGCAAGCACAATCAAAAATACGTCATACTTAACCGTTCCCAGGATGACCCCGGGGTAGGTAGCAAAGTCTTTGCTGATCCCAGATCTGTTCATCTTGGCTCCTTTTAAAAAACACAGCAAGGGTTACTCCAAGCGGAGTCTCCCTTTTTTTCAAAAAATTGGGCCACACAGACACTCACCCCTTCAGTGGCAGCACTTGTGCCCTAGTTGTACACTTCACAGGTAGATTTGCATCAAACACATTCAAAAATACGCCATACTTAACCGTCCCCAGGAGGACACCGGGGTAGGTAGCTAAGTCTATCCTGATCCCAGCTCTGTTCATCTTGGCTCCTTTTAAAAAACACAGCAAGCAAGAGTTACTCCAAGTGGAGTCTCCCTTTTTTTCAAAAAATTGGGCCACACAGACACTCACCCCTTCAGTGGCAGCACTTGTGCCCTAGTTGCAAACAGGATGTTTTGATTTGCATCAAGCACATTCCAAATCCACAAGCATTTACTCTCCCCAGGATGACACAGGGGTAGTAAATTCCTTCTGGATCCATGACTTGTTCATTTTGATGAACGTCAGTCTGTCCACATTGTCACTGGACAGACGCGTGCACTTATCTGTCAGCACACACCCAGCAGCACTGAAGACACGTTCAGAGACAACGCTGGCAGCTGGACACGACAAAATCTCCAAGGCGTAAGTGGAGAGATCTGGCCATTTTTCAAGATTTGAAGCCCAAAATGAGCAAGGCTCCATTTGCAAACTCATGGCATCGATGTTCATTTGGAGATACTCCTGTGTCATCCTCTCCAGCCGTTGACTATGTGTCAGACTTGTTGTCTCTGGTGGCCTTGCAAAGGAGGGTCTAAAAAAATTATCAAAAGATTCAATAAAATTGCTGTTACCAGCACCAGTTACGGTTCTACTGGTACGGGTAGACTGTTGAAGATGATGAGACCGTCCCATGTTTGTCAAGTTACAACTGGGAGATTCACTCCCTGCACCTGCACAGTTGTTTGGTGGAAAAGCCGAGCAAAGATCGAGTAACAGCTTCTGCTGATACTCCTGCATACGTGCGTCCCTTTCTATGGAAGGAATTATGTCACAAAATTTGGACTTGTACCGGGGATCTAATAGTGTGGCAAGCGAGTAGTCATCATCACTTCTAATTTTGACAATACGAGGGTCATGTTGGAGGTAGTGCAGCAAGAATGCACTCATGTGTCTTGCGCAGCCATGCGGACCAAGTCCACGCAGTGTTTGTGGCATAGAGGTGCTAACCGTTGTTTCTTCCTCTGACATCTCCCCCCAGCCTCTTTCAACTGAAATTTGACCAAGGTCTCCCTCATCCGCTGAGTCTTCCATGTCCATGGACAGTTCGTCCTCCATTTCTTCATGTTCTCCTGCACCTTCCTCAACATTTCGCCTGCTACCATGCACCCTTGTTGATCCCTGTCCCCCATGGTCCCATGCCTGCCGCGTTGGTGATGATGAACGTCTGGACCTTGGTGATGCTGTTGTCTCTTGCGCATATGAATCCTCCTGTAGTTCCTCCCCTTCCTGTTGTCCCACCCCCTGACTCCAAATAGTGTTTAGCGTGTGCTCCAGCATGTAAATGACTGGAATTGTCATGCTGATAATGGCATTGTCAGTGCTAAACATATTCGTCGCCATGTCGAAACTGTGCAGAAGGGTGCATAGGTCCTTGATCTGAGACCACTCCATCAGGGTGATCTGCCCCACCTCTGCATCTCGTTGGCCCAGGCTATACATCATGACGTATTGCACCAGGGCTCGGCGGTGCTGCCACAGTCGCTGTAACATGTGGAGAGTCGAATTCCAGCGTGTCGCCACATCGCATATGAGGCGATGAACCGGCAGGCCGAAAGACTTCTGGAGCGATGCAATTCGCTCAGCAGCGGTGGTTGAATGGCGGAAGTGAGCAGACAGTTTTCGTGCCCTGTTCAGAAGGCCATCTAGGCCGGGATAGTGTGTTAAAAATTGCTGGACAACAAGGTTCAACACGTGAGCCATACAAGGCACGTGTGTCACCTTGCCCAGGCGAAGGGCCGCACCCAGGTTTGCAGCATTGTCGCACACGGCCTTACCAGGCTGCAGGTTGAGTGGAGACAACCATTTATTAAACTCAGTCTCCAGAGCTGCCCACAACTCAGCAGCTGTGTTATTTCCAAGACATTTCAAGCTAAAGACCGCCTGATGCCGTTGCACTCTGCTGCCAGCATAGTAATGAGGGGTGCGTGATTCCTTCTGCGCAGTGAGAACGCTGGTGGCCTGACCAGGCAGGCTTGGGGCGGAGGTGGAGGACCCAGATGAAGTGGAGGAGGTAGAAGCAGTGGCGGAACTTGGACAGACAGAGGATTGACACACAAGTCGTGGGGACGGCAAGACTTGTCCAGCAGACCCTTCACCATCTATCACCATAGTTACCCAGTGCCCAGTCAGCGACATGTAACGTCCCTGTCCATGCTTACTGGTCCAAGTATCGGTGGTGAAATGCACCAGTTCACACACACAGAGTTTCTCAAGGAAGCGGTGATGTTGTGTGCGACATGCTGGTGTAGCGCGGGCACACCTTTCTTAGAGAAGTAGTGGCGACTGGGCATCTGGTACTGGGGCACAGCGACAGACATAAGGTCTCTAAAATCCTGTGTGTCCACCAGGCGGAAAGGCAGCATTTCGGTAGCCAAGAGCTTACACAGGGATAAAGTCAACCTCTTAGCTTTGTCATGGGTCGCAGGAAATGGCCTTTTATTTGTCCACATCTGAGGGACAGAGATCTGGCTGCTGTGTGTAGACGGTGTTGAGTAGGGTGTCCCTGGAAAAATGCAGGTTTGTGAGGAAAGTGCAGGCGGAGACATGATGTTGCCTTCATCCAACGTTGGTGCTATCGATGTCTGAGAGAGCTGTACACACGCACTTGTTTCCCCTTCCAAACAAACTGACGACCTACCAAGCAAACTGCCTGTTGCGGTTACAGTGGTGGAAGTTGTGCGTGGAAAACCAGGTGTGACAGCTGTCCCCACAGTCCTAGAAGATGAAGAGCGCGCGGATGCACTGGAAGGCGGTGGATGGTTCGCTCCGCTAGGCCGCATTGCAGCACGGTGAGCTTCCCACTGGGACATATGATATTTATTCATGTGACGATTCATGGAAGAAGTTGTCAAACTGCTGAGGTTTTGCCCTCTACTAACAGAATCATGACAAATTTTACAGATCACATAATTTGAGCGAACTTCTGCTATGTCAAAAAAGGACCAGGCTAGGCAAGGCTTAGAGGGCATGCGACCTGCTGATCCATCCCGACTAGTGCTCAGAGGCAGAGTGGTGGCTGAGGATGCAGTTGTAGACATGCTACCAGTGCTCCGACTCTGTCCAGGAAGGCGCAAGGTAACTTCGTCGTCGGTTGCATCCTCCTCCACCGCCTCTGTTGACCTCCTCGAGTGCCTGACTGTGGGTTGACAGTAGGTGGGATCTAGAACTTCCTCATCAATTGTTGTGTTTGCACTCCCCTCACCCTAAGACCGAGCCTCTTCTTGCCCTGACCGAATATTTAAGTTGTCATCCCAATCTGGTATCTGCGTCTCATCGTCATCAGTATGTTCCTCATTGTCTATAACAACAGGTGTTACAGTTTGTGAAAAAGGGTCAACATTATGCTCAGAAACTTGGTCCTCACGGCCTGAATCTGAGTCACAAAGGTTCTGGTCATCACTGCAGACCATTTCCTGGTCTGTACTCACTGTAGCTTGGGAGCAGACTTCTGATTCCCAGGCTATAGTGTGACTGAGCAGCTCTGCAGACTCAGCCATCTCAGTTCCACCATACTGTGCATGGCGGATGGAGACTTCAGAGCTGGGAGAAAGCAAGTGTGATTGGGCTGACAACTCAGAGGACTGGTGTTTTTGGATGCGGTAGTTGAGGTGGCGGAGAGGGCACTTATTGGACCACTTGAGATCCATTCAGGCATTTTCCTTTTAGGGCCATCATCTACCTTTGTTCCAGTTGTTCGTGTCCGTAAAAAAGGGAGCACATCGGATTGTCCACGGTAAGTAGTAGACATATTACTTTTGCTGGAAGATGGTCTATCTTCAGCAGATGTTAATGGAGCTTTGCCACCTTCCCCACGGACAAACCCTTTTTTTCCTTTTCCAACACACCTCTTCCCCTTTCCACCAGCATCTGTCATTTTGCCACTCATTTTGATTGCGACAAGATTGTGCACTTAAAATGTGGTAGTAAAAATTGAGAGGTGGTGTAGATTTCAGCGGTGGTCTAGCTTTATTAACAGCAGAATAAACAACAATAATTATCCCTGACAATGCAACTACGGCCCTTAAACTGGCAGCATAGTTTGCTAGTATAATGGCTTAGTAACAATGAGTTTCTGTGTGCAATGCAGAGGTGCCGCAAATATCTTTGCACCAGTGGGACAAAAATGAAGTCCAACAGCCACTTTTAGGATGCCACTAAGTTTCCTCAGTGTTTGGTATTTTAATGACTTTGTAACAATGAGCTTGAGTGTGCAATGCAGAGGTGCTGCAAATAGATTTGCACTAGTGGGACAATAATGGAAGTCCAACAGCCACTTTTAGGATGCCACTAAGTTTACTCAGTGTTTGCTAGTATAATGGCTTAGTAACAATGAGTTTGAGTGTGCAATGCAGTGGTGCTGCAAATAGCTTTGCACCAGTGGGACAATAATGAAGTCCAACAGCCACTTTTAGGATGCCACTAAGTTCCCTCAGTGTTTGGTATTTTAATGGCTTTGTAACAATGAGCTTGAGTGTGCAATGCAGAGGTGCTGCAAATAGATTTGCACTAGTGGGACAATAATGGAAGTCCAACACCCACTTTTAGGATGCCACTAAGTTTACTCAGTGTTTGCTAGTATAATGGCTTAGTAACAATGAGTTTGAGTGTGCAATGCAGTGGTGCTGCAAATAGCTTTGCACGAGTGGGACACTAATGGAAGTCCAACAGCCACTTTTAGGATGCCACTAAGTTTACTCAGTGTTTGCTAGTATAATGGCTTAGTAACAATGAGTTTGAGTGTGCAATGCAGAGGTGCTGCAAATAGATTTGCACCAGTGGGACAATAATGAAGTCCAACAGCCACTTTTAGGATGCCACTAAGTTTCCTCAGTGTTTGCTAGTATAATGGCTTAGTAACAATGAGTTTGAGTGTGCAATGCAGAGGTGCTGCAAATAGATTTGCACTAGTGGGACTATAATGAAGTCCAACAGCCACTTTTAGGATGCCACTAAGTTTCCTCAGTGTTTGGTATTTTAATGGCTTTGTAACAATGAGCTTGAGTGTGCAATGCAGAGGTGCTGCAAATAGATTTGCACTAGTGGGACAATAATGGAAGTCCAACAGCCACTTTTAGGATGCCACTAAGTTTACTCAGTGTTTGCTAGTATAATGGCTTAGTAACAATGAGTTTGAGTGTGCAATGCAGTGGTGCTGCAAATAGCTTTGCACCAGTGGGACACTAATGGAAGTCCAACAGCCACTTTTAGTATGCCACTAAGTTTACTCAGTATTTGCTAGTATAATGGCTTAGTAACAATGAGTTTTAGTGTGCAATGCAGAGGTGCTGTAAATAGATTTGTACTAGTGGGACAATAATGAAGTCCAACAGCCACTTTTAGGATGCCACTAAGTTTCCTCAGTGTTTGGTATTTTAATGGCTTTGTAACAATGAGCTTGAGTGTGCAATGCAGAGGTGCTGCAAATAGATTTGCACTAGTGGGACAATAATGGAAGTCCAACAGCCACTTTTAGGATGCCACTAAGTTTACTCAGTGTTTGCTAGTATAATGGCTTAGTAACAATGAGTTTGAGTGTGCAATGCAGTGGTGCTGCAAATAGCTTTGCACCAGTGGGACACTAATGGAAGTCCAACAGCCACTTTTAGGATGCCACTAAGTTTACTCAGTGTTTGCTAGTATAATGGCTTAGTAACAATGAGTTTGAGTGTGCAATGCAGAGGTGCTGCAAATAGATTTGCACTAGAGAGACAATAATGAAGTCCAACAGCCACTTTTAGGATGCCACTAAGTTTCCTCAGTGTTTGCTAGTATAATGGCTTAGTAACAATGAGTTTGAGTGTGCAATGCAGAGGTGCTGCACATAGATTTGCACCAGTGGGACACTAATGGAAGTCCAACAGCCACTTTTAGGATGCCACTAAGTTTACTCAGTGTTTGCTAGTATAATGGCTTAGTAACAATGAGTTTGAGTGTGCAATGCAGTGGTGCTGCAAATAGCTTTGCACCAGTGGGACACTAATGGAAGTCCAACAGCAACTTTTAGGATGCCACTAAGTTTCCTCAGTGTTTGCTAGTATAATGGCTTAGTAACAATGAGTTTGAGTGTGCAATGCAGAGGTGCTGCACATAGATTTGCACCAGTGGGACACTAATGGAAGTCCAACAGCCACTTTTAGGATGCCACTAAGTTTCCTCAGTGTTTGCTAGTATAATGGCTTAGTAACAATGAGTTTGAGTGTGCAAAGGGCAGGAGGGTACAGTGGCAGGGTTGTGGGTCTGGGTAGAGGAAAGGAAGCCTCCCTTTCTATCCCTCCTAATGGGGAAATGCAGCGAGGAAATCCCTGACCTTAGCTACACAGATGCTGTCATCTTGTGTAGCTGTTAAAATCTGTTTTCACGGACCTGACTGTCACCTATGGCTCTGACCCTGCCGGAATTAGCCCTTACAAGGACTAATAGAAACATCTATCCCTATTCTGTATAGTGCTGTGTATAGAGCGTACACAGCAGTATCGGAGACAGGAGCTACGCCAGCGGTGACTGACACCAAGACGCAGAAGGCAGATAATGGCGTGCTGGAGGAAAATGTCCGTTTTTATAATGCAGGGACATGTGACATGGACATCCTATCACACATGCCGTTGCTTCTCTGGCTAAAAGTCCACTTAGCTGTGTGTGTGTCTGGGATTGGCTGACATGCTGGCCCGCCCCACTACACGCGCACGCTTAGGGAAGGAAGACAAGGAAAAAAAAAAAAATGGCGATCGCTATTATCCAAACAGCAGTGATCTGAATGCGCTGTTCCCGAACACTATACGCTGAAATGTCATAATAGTGTGAGTCACAGAGTGACTTGCAATATTACAGCGGAAAGCCAGCTAGTAATTAGCCTGTCTTTTGCTGCTAGAACCGTTCTCGAACATATCTAGAACTATCGAGCTTTAGCAAAAAGCTCGAGTTCTAGTTCGATCTAGAACAGCCCCCAAAATCACTCGAGCCGCGAACTGGAGAACCACGAACCGCGAACCGCGCTCAACTCTACATGCGACCCTAAACTTTAACAAGATTCCCGGTGCCGGCATTGGCCACACAGCCCCAAAGCATGATGGAATCTCCACCAAATTTTACTGTGGGTAGCAAGTGCTTTACTTGGAATGCCGTGTTTTTTGCCTCCATGCATAATGCCTTTTTGTATGACCAAACAACTCAATTTTTGTTTCATCAGTCCACAGGAACTTCTTCCAAATTGTAACTGGCTTGTCCAAATGTGCTTTTGCATACCTCAGGCGACTGTTTGTGGCGTGCTTGCAGAAACGGTTCTTTCGCATCACTCTCCCATACAGCTTCTCCTTGTGCAATGTGCGCTGTATTGTTGACCGATGCACATTGACACCATCTGCAGCAAGATGATGCTGCAAGTCTTTGGGGGTGGTCTGTGGATTGTCCTTGACTGTTCTCACAATTCTTCTTCTCTGCCTTTCTGATATTTTTCTTGGCCTGCCACTTCTGGGCTTAACAAGAACTGTACCTGTGTTCTTCCATTTCCTTACTATGTTCCTCACAGTGGAAACTGACAGTTTAAATCTCTGAGACAACTTTTTGTATTCTTCCCCTGAACAACTATGTTGAATAATCTTTGTTTTCAGATCCTTTGAGAGTTGTTTTGAGGAGCCCATGATGCCACTCTTCATAGGAGATTCAAATAGGAGAACAACTTGCAAGTGGCCACCTTAAATACCTTTTCTCATGATTGGATACACCTGCCTATGAAGTTCAAAGCTCAATGAGGTTACAAAACCAATTTAGTGCTTTAGTAAGTCAGTAAAATGTAGTTAGTAGTGTTCAAATCAAAAAATTGATAAGGGTGCCCATACTTTTGCACCGGTAAAATTTTGTTTAAATGCGGATTGCACATTTTCTGTTCGTACAATAAATCTCATTTCAATCCAGAAATATTACTCAGTCCATTAGTTATTAGATATATGACACTGAAATAGCTGTTTCAAAACCCAAATTGTTATAAAGAAAAAAGGTTAACATTAATAGGGGTGCCCAAACTTTTTCATATGACTGTATATGTCATAGGCAGCATGGTGGCTCAGTTGTTAGCACTACATTTTTGCAGCGCTGGGGTCCTGGGTTCAAGGCCCACCAAGGATGACATCTGCAAGGATTTTGTATGTTCTCCCCGTGTTTGCGTGGGTTTCCTCCGAGTAATCTGGTTTCCTCCCACACTCCAAAGACATAATGATAGAGAATTTAGATTGTGAGCCCCAATGGCAACAATGTTGCTGATGTATGTAAAGAGCTGTAGAATTAAGGGCGCTAAATAAATTAATACTTATTATTATTATTTTTATAGCATTAGTGCTGATGTCTCATCATAGGTAAAGAAGAACAAGTAGCCCTGCTCCTGTACAGCCCTGATCTAATACCCCCTCTCTCCCATCCCAGGGGAGGGCCGGGAGATGAGTGGTAAAACCTATAGATATAGATAAATAGGGGAAACCAAAATTCGATCACTCAGCAAGCAACACAGAGGTATTAGACAACGACTGATAAGGAGGAAAACAGTGGCGTAACTAGAGATTGATGAGCTCCGGTGCAAAGTTTGGACCTGGGCCTCCCCCCTCCACGTACCCCAACACTTGGGGTACATGACAATCATGCTGACACTTGGCTCTTACGCTCAGCACCCACGTTTCCCATGATCTAAAAACCCTCTATCAGCACCCTGCTTTCCTATGTTCTGATATCCATCTTGTCATCGGCACCCAGCTTCCCCATGCTCTGCTATACATCTTTTCCTCAGCACCCAGCTTTCCCATATCAGAGCATGGGAAAGCTGGGTGCTGAGAGAAGATTATAGCAGAGCATGGGAAAGCTGGGTGCTGAGGGAAAGAGCCTTTTTTCCTCAGCACAAACCATTTGAATCCCATGCTTGTATCTTTGTCTCCCCTAGTATATAGTTCTCCAAATACTGTAATGGCTCCCACATAGCCTTCCATGTAGTAAAAAGGGTCCCACATAACCCTTGATATAATAGAATGCACCCCCATAGTCCTCCATGTATTATAATGCATTTCCCATAGTTCTCCATGTATTATAATTCACCCCATAGTACTCAATAGATTATACTGCACCACACAGGCCTCCATGTTTTATAATACACCCCCATAATCCATGTATAAGGTGGCCTCCATAGTCCTCCATATATTATAATGTAGCCCCCATAGTCCTATATGTATTATAATGCAGCCCCATAAACCTTCATATTGTATTATGCAGCCCCAAACTCCTCCATGTAAATGCACCCCTATAGTCCATGTATAAGGTGGCCTTCATTTTGTATAATGCAGCCCAACCAGGCCTCCCTGTGTATAATGCAGCCCCCACCAGGCCTCCCTGTGTATAATGCAGCCCCCACCAGGCCTCCCTGTGTATAATGCAGCCTCCACCAGGCCTCCCTGTGTGTAATGCAGCCCCCACCAGGCCTCCATGTGCATAATGCAGCCCACCAGACCTCCCTGTGTATAATGCAGCACCCCAGGCCTCCCTGTGTATAATGCCGCCTCCACCAGGCCTCCCTGTGTATAATGCCGCCTCCACCAGGCCTCCCTGTGTATAATTCAGTCCCCACCAGGCCTCCCTATGTTTAATGCAGCCACCACCTGGCCTTCCTGTGTATAATGCAGCCCCCACCAGGCCTCCCTATGTATATTGCAGCCCCCACCATGCATCCCTGTGTATAATGCAGACCCCCACAGGCCTCCCTGTGTAAAATGCAGAACCCCCAGGCCTCCCTGTGTATAATGCAGCCTCCACCAGGCCTCCCTGTGTATAATGCAGAACCCCCAGGCCCCCTGTGTAAAATGCAGAACCCCCAGGCCTCCCTGTGTGTAATGCAGCCCCCCTAGGCCTCCCTGTGTATAATGCAGCACCCACAGGCCTCCCTGTGCATAATGCAGCCTCCCTGTGTGTAATGCAGCCCACCAAACCTCCCTGTGCATAATGCAGCACCCCAGGCCTCCCTGTGTATAATGCCACCTCCACCAGGCCTCCCTGTGTATAAAGCAGCCCCCACCAGGCCTTCCTGTGTATAATGCAGCACCCACAGGCCTCCCTGTGTATAATGCAGAACCCCCAGGCCTCCCTGTGTATAATGCAGCACCCACAGGCCTCCCTGTGCATAATGCAGAACCCCCAGGCCTCCCTGTGTATACTGCAGAACCCCCAGGCCTCACTGTGTATAATGCAGCACCCACAGGCCTCCATGTGCATAATGCAGAACCCCCAGGCCTCCCTGTGTATAATGCAGCACCCACAGGCCTCCCTGTGCATAGTGTAGAACCCCCAGGCCTCCCTGTGTATAATGCAGCACCCACAGGCCTCCCTGTGCATAATGCATAACACCCCTGGAGGAAAACAAGAACAGGGAGGAAACAACGAGACAACAAGAAAACTCCACAACAACTCCACGCACAAAGCACTACAATCAACAGCAGGACTGGGATACAACAGTACACGGACCAGTATAGGAAAAGGTATCTTTGGCATGGGAAGACAGATTCTTCTACCTTAAAAAGGCAGGGAATAGCTGTGATAGGTCTTCCCACAACATGTTATCCCAGATGAAAGCAGCAGGCAAGTAAACATTAACTCCTGCCACCCTTATCACAAATCAACACACAGGTGGTTGATGCCCAAGCCTGCCTGTGTAACTCAGAAACAACAGTGTGGAGTGTTAGAGTCTGTCATGTGAACAGAGTCGGATGCTGCCATGACATCTGGTGTGAACTTCATGTCAATACCACTTGTGAAGCTAAACCTGGTGCAGTTAGAGGCTAAACCACAAGGTGTCGCCAAAGCACAAACAGACAGGAAGTGTTCAAAGAAACACTAGGGGGCGCAGAACCTAGGGGAGAGTAGATAAACAAGCCGAAGTCGATGCACAGAGAGGTAACGTCAGGATAATAGGGAAAACTGAGACAAAGTCAAAGCACAAGCCGACGTCGGTACACTGAGGGAGTAAGTCAGTAAGTAGGGTTGACATTAGTCCACAGGGATGGGAAGGAGTGGAGAAAATGGGTTAGACAGAGAGAGGAACACGGAGGAAGATGGACAGAACACCGGAACGAGCGGGATGGAATCAGGGGATGCGACGGAGGGGATCACAGAGAGGTCAGGGAATGCAGACACATGCATAGGGAGAAAGTCGGGCGAGATGGAGTAGGGGAGCGGTAGTGGGATAGGATCAGGAAAGACACAAGCAGACCAGAGACCTGTACTTGCCAAAACCGGAAATATCACTGGCAGCGCAGAAGAAGGATCGGCTCTGTAATAAAGTGGAGGGGAGTCCAAATCAGGGCCTGGCGGAACCCTTCCCCTAAGGTCAGGGAGAGGCGAAAAAGCCAGGGAGGGGGCCAAAATGGTCAACCAGCTCTGCAGGAAGCCAGCCTGCAGAGCAAAGGCGAGAAACTGGATCTGCAGGATGGCGGGCCTGCAGAGCATGGTCATGACACCACTGTTAGAAAAATATTTACGTAAAAAGTTGTTAACGTGTTCAATACTTATTTCACCTACTGTGTGTGCCAGTCAAGGAGAACATTACCTTACTGACTACATTGTATGAACTATAAAGTTGGAGGGTGGAAAATGTGTTTTTCCTGGCTGGGGTTGGCCTATGTGGCTTTATTCAGGTCAAGGGAAATCTCAATATTTTAGTATATCAAGACATTACACAGGATGTATAGAAGCATGGGTTTGCAAATATAGTTTCCGCTATTGCCATTAGTCAGAAAAGAACTGAAACACAGAATAGAGTTTTTATTTTTTGTCTTAAACGTAGCACATTGGGAACTCTGTTACAAAACATACTTGATAGCAATGACAGCTATATTTTCAGTGCAAAGAACTGAATAATTGAAGCTGCAGTGTAAAATCATATTAGCAGAGCTTTTAATTTAGTTCAGTTTGACTTTGCGCTATTGTATTGTGGTGTATTGTATAATGAAAACACATTTGACAATAAAACAAGATTAATATTAAATTGCATGATTGTACTGTATAATATGTTTTTACTGTATCTATATTAGAACTTGGAAAAGATATGACATCGTGTAATTAGGAGATTAATGGAAACAGTAAGCAATACAGCGGGAAAGAGGAAAGACATATAAACTATACAATAGTTGAAAAGCAATCTAAATAGCACAGAAGAATTATGCCAAACACTTGAAAACACCTGTAATGTAAGATAAAATACAGCACCAGTGAATTGTCAAAACTACTTGTACTACCATTCATTCCCTTTTTCAATGCCAATACTATAGATATTAACATTTATACAGCGGAAGAAGCTTTTTTGGTTTATTTTATAGTTATTGTTGCATAGCACCACCCTAAAATGGGTTTATACATAGCTTATTGTGTGTTTTTGAACATAATAATTGGTTCTAATTGCTAAATACTTGTACAAATAAGTAACTTTACAATCTTTTATTATTAAAAATCAACTCAGTTCTCAAAAACAGAGTGATTTTTCATTTTATGGTATACTATTCGTATCCAAGGTTGCTAAGCACCGCTGCAGTCTATCAGAGGTGTTCGGTCTCCAAGACAGGAGTGCAGGCAGTAAAAGATTTTGCTCTGAAACTGGCCCAGTTACAGGGTTGGGACAGGTTCAGTGCCCTTGTGTTCATCCAATACTGTAGAGGCAAAGCTTCTACTGTGTTTCCCCGAAAATAAGACACTGTCTTATTTTTAATTTTGCCCAGAAAAATGAGCTAGGGCTTATTTTCAGTGTGGGGCTTATATAAGTGGAAACAAGGTTGGAGGAAAGTTTACCTCCAAGAAATGCAAACCCCATTTCCCAGGAGAAACATACCAGACCCCAGGCTTCTACGTCACTCCCAGGTCCTCCTGTGATCTTCGACGGGTGCTCCCTGCAGGTTCTGCTCCATGCAGTCCCCCTCTGCTTCTGTCCGACACTCACAAACATCAGATTGCGCGCACACACACAAACACACTCACACACATATCAGATCGCTCACACGATCTCACACACACTCACCACATCCAGTGATACCAGTTGCTTTTGACCAGCAGAGAATCCTGAGACGCAGTGCAGAAGAGCATGAGGACCTGAGGTGGAACGCTTAGTGGACCTGCGGTGGAACACATCGATGCGTTCCACCACCGGTTCCTCAATGCGTTCCACCGTAGGTTCTCACGCTCCACTGCACTGCATCCCAGGATCATCTGCCGGCCAGAAGCAATGAATATCTTCAGATGTGGTGAGTGTGTGACCTGCTGTGGGATCAGATGTGTGTGAGTGTGTGTGTATGTGTGTGTGTGTGATCTGATGTGTGTGGGTGTGCAATCTGATGTGTGTGGGCGTGCAATCTGATGTGTGTGGGTGTGTGATTTGATGTGTTTGCGTGTGCATTCCACCGCAGGTCGTTGATGCGTTCCACTGCAGGTCCTCCCGGTTGGCATCTGGTGAGTATGATTGCGGAGTCTTCTGTCTTCTTTCTTCTCTCTTTTGGGGGTGTGTGTTTTCTGTAATGAAGTGTCCTGCAGTATTTTTTAACTTTTTTAGCTGCATGGGCACTTCATTATTGAACCGCCACTAGGGCTTATTTTTGGGGTAGTTCTTATGTTCGAGGAAACATAGTAGCATCAGAGGGCAAATTTTGAGCGCCAGTCTGAACTGTCAATCGATCAGTAGCGCAGTGCCCACTGGCAAGCAGGAAGGTGGGAGGCAGGGGAGCATTTTGCTTGTGAAGAAAGATAAAGTGTGCAACCCTTTAAGATACTTTAGTCAGTTTTGGAGCTATTTTTATATGACACGCGTTTCTTTGGGCGGAAAGTTTGCATACTAGGTCTACTGTTTAGGGCCCCTGGCAGTCCAGTGGAAAATTAATATAAGCCATCATCAAAGAGGTATCTCAACTCAATAAATGTAAATAAAACAAAACAAAAAAACTCTTATTTTTAAAGGTTAGAGGATGTTTTACAATAACAAAACAATGCATGCTCCCCCCCCCCCCGATATAACCACAGGTCAAGAAGAGATGACGCTGCGTTCTTGTCACACTTTTAGACATGGCATATGCGTTCAGACCAACAGATGTCTGACACATAACAAAAACACATCACAACAATATCACAAACAAGGGGGACACCAGGAATACAATAAGAGTGGGCCCTGGCACTAGTGAGAGGGTAGATGGGACACCTCCTGTCCTTACCTGGTGCTGCACCTTGCAGTCCTAGCCAGACCCTATAGAGGTTCCGTAGCTGTTGCCGAGCAGGAACCTGAAGGCTTGAAAAGACACTACAATAATCCTAGCTAGTGAGTGGGAAGGTAAAGCTCACTAGACCCATTGCTGCACTAGTACAACAAGAGGGTAGGTGAGACAAATAGGGGAATAACAATCATAATAGAGAAGATATGACTTCAGGATGAATCCACAGCTGCTCTTTCCACCAAGACAGCCAGAATACAAATGGTTTTGTATAATCAGCAAAGAATGCTGGGCAACCATAATACTCAAACACATAGGGGCATGGCTACAAAGCAGTTTCAGATGAGAAGCACTACTGGAAAGCTGCTGGCAGCAAACCTGACATTAGTTGTTTAAGCACCAAGAGAAACGAGACAACATTTCAATATAGAGTCCCAGATAGGAATGAGACACGACTGTGACAGTTCATTTGTACAGGATCATCAGGGCCACATCTGATGACAGCCTGTTTCAGTCACTTAACTCCAGCAGCAAATCACAGGTCACGTCTTAAAACATTAAAAATACCGCAAAGAGGCTACATAACAATAACTGCAGAAGAAACACGAGAACAGAGCACCGTTCTATCCTACAGGACGTTTCTGGGCAGTCATGTTATTTCCCATGCATTTGTTAGGTTGCCTCCTATTTGCTGTAGTCTAAATTAGTTGTGATTTGTCATTTCATTTTACGGGCAGTTTCGACTGAAGTTTTTTTTCTTCTCAGTACAGTTGCTTTATCAGTTTCAGTTTTATTAGGTCACTCATCCAATCTCTTTGTTATTTTAGAGATGAGTCGGGCCAGATTTTTGATCTAGGTATAACATTGTTTATAGTGTCCTTTGTAGCAATAATTCATTGATATTCTTTATAACCTTAGTGCCTAATATCCAATGTTTAGTGTATAAAATAAAAATGGTGGCACATTGAAGTGGATTTCATGTCAGTGTAATCTTATATCCCCCGTGGGTATCGTAAAAGACAACGTTGTGTGTAAAGTCCACTCTATACACTCAGAGCGCAGCATTTTACATTTCAATTCTGTTGTGATGAAATGAGCTCCCGTCCTATAAGTCATCTCCACTGCTTTCCCTCTTCATCCTGTCTCTGTGTATTTATCTATTGATTTTGATCTGTAGCGCAAGTAGAAGAAGTGGTTGTTGGGTAGAAGACAAGGGAAAATCTCTATTAATAAGCCAAACATATCTATTTATACAAATAGTTGTAATTGTGCAAAATCAGTTATATGCCTTGAAATATGTAATACAAGGAGTTTGCTTAACATCTTTTAGGGATTTTGTCTGCAGGTTTTTGCTAACTCATCTGAGAGCAGCTGTCACGGCTGGGGATACCGGGATACCGGCCGTAAAGGTCAACACACAGGAAGGGGGGAAGGAATGCCTTATAGGTAGGGAATGGGGGAAGTGGTGGCCCCTGACTATGACCTCCAGCTCACGCTCACAGTCCTAACAGATCCTATACAGGTTCCACATCTGTCGCCGAGCTGGAATACCTGGACCATATTTCACCCTAGGGAATGGGCCCTAAGTAAGGATGGAGGGTATGAGCGCTTCATCAACACCACGATCACTAAAGGAAGACACAAGGGAACAATACAAGGAAAACACAACTGCAATCACCAGAGACCTGGCAGATAGCAAACCCATCACTTGTCTGAGCTGCAGCAACAGAACAACACAAGTTCTCTACAGCTCAGTCAGGAACAAACTATAAACCGCACCCAAATATCCCCAGAGTGAGGTTTATAAAGGGAATCAGAGGCTGGCAACACAGAGGAATAACTGACAGATTCCCAGAGTCCTAGAGTCTGCAGCTGCAGAACCAGGGAACTGTCAGATAACAACACATGCTGCCAATGTCTGGGATTTTCTTACACTCGCTGCCACAGGATTGTCAGCCGGCCTTGACACATCCGTGACTGCAGCATGATGTAGGCAACGAGACTCTGAATCCATTGATGGATCACTTAGGTTACTGGGTGCAGCTGTTCTGACACAATCAGATTTTTTAGATTTAGTCATGTAGCAGAGTCCAAAGAGCTGTCCCGCCTACACCAGGCTCTCTATACACATTATACATTGACAGTGAGGTGTTAATCAGAGGAGAGGGTGTGCTGGACTGCCATGCGCATGACATTGTAGTCCGAGCAATGATAAACCCTGCTGCTTAAACAAGCATGGCAAATAAACAACAGAACAGACCTTAACAAGAGAGGCAACCCTGAATTTTTTGTTAACCCTAGCAGCATGCTGGCTTCAGCTTACATAGCAAAAACCTGCTGACAGATTCCCTTTAATGCCTAACAAGGACATTCCATCCATTATCACATATCACTTTTGCCCAAGATACAGTAAGTGACAAATGTTATCTTTGGCAATTTTTTACATTAAGTTCCATAGTTACTAAAGCCCGCTTTACACGCTGCAATGTATCTTACAATGTGTCGGCAGGGTTACGTCGTAAGTGATGCACATCCGGCATTGTAAGTTACATTGCAGTGTGTAACTGCTACGTGCAATTGCAATTGAATGGTAAAACGCTCATCGCACGCACGTCGTACATTCCTCATGAATTGTACGTCAGATTGTTCATCGTACCCGGGGTAGCACACATTGCAGTGTGTGACACCCCGGGAACGATGAACAGATCTTACCTACGTCCTGCGGCTCCCGGCCGGTAATGTGGAAGGAAGGAGGTGGGCGGGATGTTTACGTCCCGCTCAGCTCCGCCCCTCCGCTTCTATTGGCCGGCTGCCACGTGACGTCGATGTGACGCCGAACGTCCCTCCCACTCCAGGAAGTGGACGTTCGCCACCCACATCGAGGTCGTATGGAATGTAAGTACGTGTGACGGGCGTTAATTGTTTGTGCGGCACGTTCAACAAATTGAACGTGCCACACATATGATGGGGGCGTTGCAAATCGCATACGATATTGTATGCGAAATTGCAACATGTAAAGCAGACTTTAGGTTGAAAAATGACCTAGATCCATCTAGTTCAACCTTCTTCCACCAATTATACATTTTGTCATTAAATAGTTTATAAACCAACAATGTTGTGTGTACTGAAGAAATCATCCAGCCCTTTTTTATAAGTTGATATATTGTCTGCCATTACTACCTCTTGTGGTCGGCATTCCACAGTCTGACCGCTCTAACTGTAAAGAACCCTTTCCTATTTAGCCGTCGGAATCGCTTTTCTTCCACTCGCAGTGAGTGACCCCTGGTCCTTAGTATTGTCTTTGGAAGGAATAAGTCATGCGCCAGTCCTTTATATTGACCACACAATGTATTTATACAAATAAATGAGATCTCCTCTGAGACGTCTTTTTTCTAAGCTAAACAAATCTAACTTCTTCAACCTGTCATCATATGGGAGGCCTTCCATTCCTTGTAGTAGTCTAGTTAGCCGCCTTTGAACTGAATCTAACTTCTGAATTTCCTTTTTAAAATGTGGAGTCCAAAATTGGATCCCGTATTCCAGATGTGGCCTTACAAGTGATTTATAGAGGGGTAACAATACGTTGTGATCACGGGATCTAATCTCTCTCTTTATACACTCTCCTTTTAGTTTTATCTTAGCTAAATCATTATGTAAAGTACGATCTGAATAAAAAAAAATACTTACTGTGGATTTAGCTGAAATCGAGAAATGACTATTTTGCAAAGAAGATTTCTTCTGTGAACAATCTATTTCTAGTTATGATAAAGGTCTCTAGACAATGAGATGATCACAAAGTATGCACCTGTAGAGACTGATCTGTTGTAATCTATGGGGAAACCTGTCACTATGTCTTTGATTTCTCTGTAGCACCACAACAAGGGAAATTAGGCATTACAACATAATAGAGTGCCACATTTATATTTGAGTATCACGCATTATACATGTCAAGATATTTCTAATTTCGAGAATTTAGGAAAAACAACTTTATAAATATAGGTTTTGTGAAGTACACAACCCATCTAAATTAACATATATATTTTTAAATGTAGTATTAATATTAATTTAGTAACTATAATAATATTTTTTATTTCTATAGCACCAACATATTCCGCAGCACTTTACAAGTAACTGGTATTTTATCCATTAATATTAGCAATAAAAGTTAGATACAGTAGGTGTCAACCCAACGTTTGCCACTTCCACTGATTTCTCAAATAGGAAAACTCAGTCCGCCATACTGTGGTCATATTGAGGACAGAAACCCGTTTGAGGAATTAATGGGATTTCCAGCAGTATTCCTAGTAATTTAACATGTTTCAACTACCCCCGAATATGTGGCAGTGGATGAATTATTACCTTTTTAAAAGGAATCTGTTACAAGGTTTTTGCTTCCACATTTAAAAGCAGCATAATGTAGGAAAAGAGATCCTGAATCCAACAATGTATCACTTAAGAGCCCGTTACACGCTATGATATATCTAACGATATGTTACACGCTATGATATATCTAACGATATGTCGTCGGGGTCACGTCGTTAGTGACGCACATCCGGCATCATTTGACATATCGTAGCATGTGACAGCTATGAGCGACTGTGAATGACCAAAAATACTCACCTTGTCGTTGCTCGTTGACACGTCGCTCATTTTCAAAAAATCGATCGTCCTTCTGCGCGCTGGTTGTTCATCGTTCCCGAGGCAGCACACAATGCTCCGTGTGACAAACCCGGGAACAATGAACACAGCTTACCTACGTCCCGCCGGCAATGCGGAAGGAAGGAGGAGGTGGGCGGGATGTTATGTCCCGCTCATCTCCGCCCCTCCGCTTCTATTGGCCGGCGGCTGTTTGACATCGCTGTGACGCCAAATGTCCCTCCCCCTTCAGGAAGAGGATGTTCGCCGCTCACAGCGAGGTCATTCGGGAGGTAAGTACGTATGACAGGGGTTACTGACTTTGTCCGACAAGGGCAACAAATTGCCCGTCACGCACAAACGATGGGGGCGGATGCGATCGCACATGTGAACGCACAATAAATCGAGGCGTGTAAAGCGGCCTTTAGTTTACTGGATGTGGCAGTTGTAACACAATTAGAGATTTCAGATGTAACATATAGCAGAGCTGAGAAAGCTAACCCCACCTACCTCCCTTATTAGCAACTGTATGTGTATATTGTGTATTGAAAGTGAACTGTTAATCAGTGCTTGGGGAAGTGAGTGGAACAGGAGGCACGTGGGCACATAGTCCTGCTTTGTTAATCTTCTGCTGATAAAACTCTCATTGAATTGAAACTACAGCACACAGCCAAATAAGTGACACATCCTTGAAAACTATATCTCAGCCATTACCTCTTGCTGCCCTCCGATTACATAGTCAAAACCAGCTGACAGATTCCCTTTAATAATTTTAGCATAATGTGGACTGAAGAATACAGATGAGCAATCCTGTCAAGGTTCAGTTCGGTTTGTGTTCGCCGACTCTCCTGGTGTTTGCCAGGCACACTGAAAGAGGGAGCATTTGGATTTGGGAGCTCAACAATTTTGCTGTGTTTCTTTTTCAGGGGGGGAACCCATAGCGCTTTTCCAGAACCTTTGTGTTATCAAACACCCTTGCCTGTTAGTGTTACCTGTCTGATGATCAGATCAGCAGACATGTGTGGGGATTAATGTGGGCTCGCCACATGAGCCCGCATTAAAGGGAGGGAGGCGAAATAGGATGTATAGATACATCCTAGGCTATAAAGGGGTTAATATCTAAGGTCCTTTCTAACAAATTGATTGTACAAAGTGGATAGCCTCTTTCATGTAGGTCAGTAGTTTTTGAAGGCAAAAAGGATTAAAGGGCATATCAAGGATTATTAAAAAAAACATGTGCCTAAGCAGTAACAGGCAGGTAATTGTTACCTATCTGCCTGTTTTTCTCAGCGCCATACTTTTCCAGCACAGATCTGTTACAGACCGCTCCTGCCGGTGATACAATGTCTTGGTTAACAGAACAGAGGCTTCTTTTTCGCTCCGATATGTATATGGGGTTGGACAGCCAACATCATTCTGATTGACAGCCAGCTCACGCTGCCTAACTGGGGGGAGCGGGCTGTCAATCAGCATGACATCAGCATTCCCACCCTGTCTACAGAGCAGACCGGATGAGAAGCTGTTGTTCTGTTGATGCTATGTCAGCGGAAGCAGTTGAATCACCGGCAGGAGCGGTCTGTTACTGCTCTTTGTCGGCGAAGAACGGCATCAGGCACAACAGGCAGGTACATGCTTAAGCCCTTTTATTTTTTTTTAAAAAAGTCCTGGTCCTGGATATACCATTTAAATATATATAGTTTTAATTTATCCTTCTTATTACAATCTAGGAGGGCTTATCCAGCATTAATATTTTTTTTTACTTAGACAGGTGTTGTTTTAAAATAGCAAAGAACCGTCATCTGCTGTTACCCTCATGGATCCAACACATCCTGGATTCATGGGGGTCAGCGACTTCTTTGCAAGCAATGACTGTGCATTGTCCAGATTTCAGGGAACCACTGAAGCCTATGATTGGCTGCAGGAGTCAGATGACAGGAACAGCACTTTATTGCAAATACATACGATTATGCATTGTTCTAGTCACCTGACTTCAGCAATCAAATCACAGGCTTCAGAGATCCTGGGCAGCTGAACGGTGCACTCCTAGTCTCCGGAGTCATCACTGACCACTGTAGTGGCCGGCACTGGTTCCATGGAGGCAACTGGAGTTGAGTATCCTTCTGTTTGGTATTGATAATAACACATCTAAAAAAAAAAATATATATATATATATATATATATATATATATATATACATATGTAGCGCCCCTGACTGTATCAGGGTGCTAGAGGGAACTGCATCCTGTACTCCCTGCGTGTGGAGCGGGTAAGCAGAAACCTAGTTCCGGTTGATCCGACCTACCCGGCCGCGGAACCCGGTCTGCCCCTGGCCACCGCCACCGTCATACCGCCTCCCCCATCCTCGACTGGAGCTGCCGCCGAGACACTGTCCGCAACATCGGCAGTGGAACCCCCGGCCCCCGCGGAGGACGACCAGGCCATGAACGCCGATCAAGTTGTTCCGGTTCCCATTCCCTCAGACCCAGAAGAGATGGATTCGGGCTCCAATACACCGCAAGTGGCCTGAGTTCCATGCTGTGGAAGAAACGGCTACCGAGTCTCCCTGTCGGCACGTTCGGTGCCGGAGATCCTGGTGATGCAGTGTGAAGAGGAATCCACCTCCGATGACGACCCTCCAGCTGATACCATTGATGTACTGGTGACAATTTGTCGCCACTGCGGTCTGCCAGGGCATTTTGGACGAGTGTGTCCGGGTAACGGCCATGATCAGGGAGCCAGAACCGGTTCTCAGCAGCAGTGATAGCTCAAGAGAAGTTTGAAGTTTGTTCAATATGGGACTTCTCGCTCTTGTTGAACCCTTCCACAGTGTTCCGTTTAAGTGAGAAGGGCCATCAGGGATCTGGGTGATACAGGAAGGTCCATAGGACCCTAGTGGAGGGCGGCAAAGGAGTTACTGTTTAAAAGGGCATTGTGCCATTCTTGTTGAATCTTTTTATATTGTCCCATTAAAAGTAAAAAGGCCATCGGGGTCCCGGATGGTGTGCCGCTAGGAGGTGGTACCAGAGACTTTCAGTGGAGGATGGTGCAAAGGTAGTGACTATCAGAAAGTTCAAAAGGTTTACCATGTCATCCCTTAAACCACCGGGGTTCAGTCCCCGTCACCAAGGACACAGCAAGGAACTTGGGGTGGTGCGACACCATGGCTAGCAGTGGCACCAGGGTTCAGGTGTTTTGGATGGCGGGTTGAAGGGAAAAGGGACAATGGGAATGGACTGTTGCAGGAAAGAGCTGCAGCAGAGTAGGCTGAGCTGCCAGCTACTGCTACAATTGGTAGCGTTCCCAGTGTTTCTTAAATAAACTCTGAAGTTTTGTAACATTAAAAGTGTATTGCGTCCCCAGAGTGGGAAGAATCTTTTACCTGTTATCTTTTTACAATTACAGTTTTAATAAAACTGTCTGGTGTCTGGTAGCTAGGGGATGAGCTATGTTTAACCAAGGGGGAGTGTAGCGCCCTTGACTGTATCAGGGTGCTACGGGGAACTCTATCCTGTACTCCAGGGTGCAGGGCCGACCCCCCCATGGTTCCAGGTTTCCATCAACAGTGTCACTGACATTTGCACTACAAATCCCAAACACACCTCACACCAGGGCTGGTCAGACACACCAGTGGGTTTGTCAAGTTGGAGCACGGCCGCCTACCTAGGGGTCAGGCAGATTGGTGGGAGGGAGAAAGTCAGTTTGGAGTCAGCACTCAAAGTGAGAGGGAGTTCAGAGTTAGCCCTCAGAGAGTGAGGAGCAGGGGAGTTGGAGCTCCCAGGGAAGCGACAGGTTGGGTCGCAGATGGTGGTCCGGGACCACAGGAGTCGGGGACCGGTATTAGGAACACTGGACAGGAGTGTAACTCCGGACTTACCAAGTGACACTGGTGGGAGCGGGACCTGGACATGCTCCCCCCGTAGAGACTGCGGTGCCTAGAAACTTTGGTTTACCATCTGTGTGAGTGTCTGCTTAGTCTACCTGATCCAGCACCACAACTACCGCAGTGAGTAATTTGACCCCTGCAAATCCCCACTATCCGGGGCCTTCCCTACCTGCAGAGGGACTGACATCTGGCTGCCCCACACCATCTGCCCCAGTACTCCCATCGCCAGCAGCGGTACTCTCCTTTACAGCAACCTGGTGGTGTCGCGAACATTCATCCCCTTACATTTGAAGTGGCCGCTTCAATTGCTCCTGGGGCGGCACATATATACTGAATATATATATATATATATATATATATATAATGTCAGACAAGCCCTTTAGGCCCTTTCCTTTAGGTTGTTTCTCAATATCAATATAAATACAATTCTGCCAAGCAGACATGTGTTGCCAAAGTCCTGAATCGACAATCTAACAGAGCAAGGACTAAAATATAACTTTTAATTACTCAGTTTCAAATCATACATAAAGTGCAGTGCAAAAACACACAAACTATATACAAAAAAAAGGATGGATCTCACCCAATTCTTCACCACGGGCAGACCAAACGCCACCAATTTAGATGATAACAGGCGGATTAGAAGGTTACTCAGGGGCAGGATACAGATAACATGTAAGGTCCTAACCCCTGTCGTGACCCATGTATTACTTCCGCCCTTACAAGGGCAGTACCCAAGTGATGCACGCTACCCTGAATAGATAAGGGCCCTCCCAACGCGTTTCCCTCTCAAATCTGAACAGAAAGTTCATCAGGGGAGATTAAATAAATACAGCCTGTAATGGCAGGTATGTATCAGGGGAGACTAACTGTATCAGTGGTACCACTGGCCACCTAGCACACCTGGGAATTGCGGTGTGCGTTTTCACATACCTGACACTGCAGGATGTGTTCATTTGGTCTCCCCTGCTGAACTTTCTGTTCAGATTTGAGAGGGAAACGCGTTGGTAGGGTCCTTATCTATTCGGGGTAGCTTGCATCACTTGGGTGCTGCCCTTGTAAGGGCGGAAATAGCTACATGGGGCACGACAGGGGTTAGGACCTTACATTTTATCTGGATCCTGACTCTGAGTAACCCTCTAATCCACCTGTTTTCATCATCCAATTTGGTGGTGTTTGGTCTGCCCGTGGTGAAGAATTGGGTGAGATCCATCCTTTTATTGTATATAATTTCTGTGTGTTATTGCACAATTTTGCACTGCACTTTATGTATAATTTTAAAGTGAGTAATTAAAAGTGATATTTTAGTCCTTGCTCTGTTAGATTGTTTCTCAATACCAACTTCAAAATTATACTCTTCTTTACCGATCGGGCACAGCGAAGAGAAAATCAAAGTACTGTGAGATTTTTATACAACCACAAATGTTGCAATGACACAAAAGTTTGTTTAGTGAACCACTAATTTCAAAATGGCAATAATTGAAAAGGCAACGCATCCTACATACCACTATTACCAGTATCACAACCAGGGATACTCAGGGATTACTGAAATAACAATACACTGCAATGCAGAAATGTATCAGTGGATTGTACCTACAATCAAGTGATTACAAGTTCACATCTAACAAATAAAAAGAATGTAAGAAAAAAATAATTATAAAAACTTTAAATCATGCCTTTCTTCATCATGGAAATAAAATTTGTAATAAATAAAACATTAAAAAAACATATTTGGTATTGTATTATAAGTACCAACTTGAATTAAAAACGACGGCTCGTCTCACAAAAACAAGCATTCACTTAGCTATATTGAGTGGCTATAAGAATATACAAACAAATAAGTTTTTTTATTTTTTAAGTAGTAAAACTATAAACGTGCTACCGCCACTACCTTACTGACACACAAGAGTAATATTTTGCTGCATATAAACAAAACTAAACAAATAATGCAGTCATTGCCATTTTGTTTTTTATTTCCAAATGTATCCAACAAAACAATGTTTTGTTTTGTTTTTTTCATTTTCCAATGTATTACAGAAATTAAAATTGTAGAATTAAAAACATAATTTGTTCTACCAAAAAAAATAAGTCATTATATAGCTGTAGATGTAAATATTAAATAGTTAAGGCTTTCAGAAGAGAATGAAAACAAATGGAAAGTTGCAAAGAAATTCTGAAAAATATCTGTCTTTTCAAAGAGTTAAGGCCACTTTACACGCTGCGATATCGCTAGCGTGCGTACTCACCCCCATCGGTTGTGCGACACAGGCAAATCGCTGCCCGTGGCGCACAACATCGCGCAGACCCATCACACATACTTACCTGCCTAGCGACGTCGCTGTGACCGGTGAACCGCCTCCTTTCTAAGGGGGCGGTTTGTTCAGCATCACAGCGACGTCACAGCAGCGTCACCGAACCGCCGCCCAATAGAAGCGGAGGGGCGGAGATGAGCAGGACGACAAACTACTTTGTACACCGAGCAGCAGCGATATTCGAGAATAGGGGGGCATGTCACCGATGAGCGATTTTGACCGTTTTTGCGACGATTCAAAATCGCTCATAGGTGTCACACGCAAAGACATCGCTAAAGCGACCGGATGTGCGTAACAAATTCCGTGACTCCAACGAGATCGCTTGAGCGATGCCGCAGCGTGTAAAGCGGCCTTTAGGCTGAGTTCTCACAATATTTGATACTTTTTTGAAGTTGCCTATTTCATATACACATTTGACAGCTCCAGCCGAGTATTTGGGACTTATGGAAATAACATGCCCTCTATGCTTTTTTTAGTTAGGGTGATATACACTAGAAACGCGTTAGTGTTTTTTTATGGCTATTGTGGATCTGACTACTATTTCTTTATAATATCAAATCATTTACCTCCGATTGATCTGGATACAATTCACTTGGATCTTTCAAGTCTTGCCAAAGGCAGTGGTAAATGTCTGAGCTCCGGAATATATGAAACTAACATAGCTGACTTTCTTTTCTAGGTGGTGTAAACTGACCTAGAGCGCATTTTTAAAATTCACAAATATTCAACCTTTCTTGTGGGAAATTTTCTTGGCAGATTTTCCCCATAGACGTGAATGAGATGAGGACAATCTGCAGGTAAAAAAAAAAATCTATTGTTGGTTTTCACAGCGGAACAAACTAAAAATGTGTGTAGACTGCCCATGAATCAATCAATGAAATATCACTAAAGTTAAGTAACAGAAAGTATCCAACAAAGCTTTATTTAAACAAGACATATAAAAACGAGTAAAAAAAACTGGAGCAGAAAAAATATGATAAAAATACCGCTAAGAAAAAACACAAAAAAATGCAATGAAAAAACACAAGTAACCTAACTTATCTAATTGATGTAACATCAAAAATGGACCAAATAATAATTGTGGGAACCTAAGTCCCTGTCACACACAGAGATAAATCTTTGGCAGATCTGTGGTTGCAGTAAAATTGTGGACAATCAGTGTCAGGTTTGTGGCTGTGTACAAATGCAACAATATGTCCATGATTTCACTGCAACCACAGATCTGCCAAAAATTTATGTGACGGTGCCTTTAGGCTTAATCCTTTCACCCTCCCCCTGGCGATTTTACGCTTTGGCTTTTTTTTTTGCTCCCCTTCTCCCGAGAGCCGTAACTTTTTTATTTTTCTTTCAATCTTGCCATATGAGTAGTTATTTTTGCCATATAGTTTACTGGAAAATGGCAAAAAAATTTCAAGTGCAGAAAAACTGCAAAAAAAGTGCAATCACACAATTGCTTTTAGGATATTTTATTCACCTTCTTCATAATATGGTAAAACTGATGTGTCAGTGTGATGCCTCAGGTCAGTACGAGATCATAGACACCAAACATGTATAGGTTAATGTAGCGCCCCTGAGCCATCAGGAGCTACAGGGAACTGCATCCTGTCAATGATGCAGGACCTACCCCCAGGGACCCAGAAGAGCAGTGCCGGTAACACCAAAACTCACATATAATCCCTGTTCCCCCCAAGAACTGGTGACAGGCTAGGGTTGGACCCAATGGATGGCCACCTAGGGGTGGAACCAATCCAGTCCACTAGACGACAACCAGGGAGGAGGGGTCAGACAGTCAGTAAGTGGAATTGAAAGGAGACGGATGTAATGACACTGACGGGAGAGTGTAACAGTGACCTGTCAGGCTCAGACGTGTGGCTGCCAAAGGAGTACGGTGGCGTACTCTCGGAACCATAGCACCTACGGGGTACAGAGCCCTAGGTCAGGAAAACACTCCAGGCTGACCTGATAAAATCTGCACGGTGAGGGGACCATCCAGGACCTCACCGACCATAGAGTTCGAGGCACAGTAGTGACGGGAGAACCATGGGATCGGGAACTGAGGACCGATCCGACAGGGTTCAAACTGCCTGCCATACGGACCAGAACCGAAAGACAACCAGGAGGGGACCCCCAGACACTCCAAGCAACAGAGACCCACCAACCAGAGACAGGTGCAGGGGCACAAGCCACCTGGTCACCACACCGGCACTGGAACTAAGGGGACCAGTGGTGAGGACCAGCCTCCATCGGGTTGCAAGCATCACCATCATGAGCAAAGAATCAGTTACACTGCAATCCCTTGTGTGGTATACCTTCTTTCTGCACCCCGGTATTGTGAACGGACTTAACATCAAACACCATCATTTATCCCCTGGGGCCTTGCCATACTTGCGGAGGGCCACAACATCCAGGCTACCATTAACATCAGCCCCAGCAGTGAGAGATTGTACAGCGGTGGCTCCATCCAAATAGCCGCAACCCGCAAGTGGCGTCACGACAAAAACTTTATTAATAATCCCTGTAAATACTCCCCTTTTTAAAAGTGACATCCCCCCACCCACAGAACAGGGCGCCGGCCATTACACCCGTGACACTTCCCAGTGAAACCAGGCCTGGGACCGAGTACCCCATAGCCCTGGAGTGCGACATTTACTTTTATCCAAGAGATTAAAAAAATTCACATGTTTGTCCAAGTTCAAAAAAAAGTGGCGCACATTTTGCGCCATTTTCTGAAACCCGTAGTGTTCTTATTTTTGGGATCTGGTGCTCAGTGACAGTTTCCTTTTTTTATCAAGCTGACATTTCTAAAGGTACCATTTTTGCGCAGATGCAACGTTTTGATCGCCTGTTATTTCATTTTGTGCAAGATTTACAGCGACCAAAAAACGTAATTTTGGCATTTGGAATATTTTTGTGACTACGCCATTTACCGATCAGGTTGAATGATTTTATATTTTGATAGAGCGGGTATTTCTTAACGCGGTGATACCAAATATGTGTATTTTTTTAACCCTTTCATTTTCAATGGGACGAATGGGAGGTGATTTGAACTTTTAGGTTTTTATATATTTTTTTAATTGTTTAAAACTTTAATTTCTTATTTACTAGTCCCTCTAGGGGCCTAAAAGGATCAGCAGTCTGATCGCTTGTTCATTTCTGTAGATCACAGCTGAGATCTGCTGAAATGCTGCTCTCCTCTCCCACACGACGCTCTGCCGGCAGTGAGAGGAAGTGACTCATGATAGCTACAGGAGTCATCACATGACCCTGTGCAACCATGGCAACTATCGGCACCACGTGATCACGTCATGTGATTTCCAATGGCGGCGGATGAGTGCGCGCTTACCGCTGCGGGCATGTCACATTTTAAGAGCATGATGTAAAGAGTTAACAGGTGCGGGTGGATCGAGTCGTGCCTGTGAGGCACACATGTCATCTGTTCAAATCAGCTGACATATGCGGGGATCACCTCAGACTCAGACTCACTGCGGCAGCCGGCGAGGATTACCCTGACATGATCCATGATATACCCAGTACGTCATGTGTCATGAAGAGGCTAAGGGAGTGTGCCAATACCACTATATTGATGACCTATTCTCAGGATAGCAAAATAAGATGTCATGCTAGGTACGGGGAAGTACCAAGTGCACAGCAAAAGGGAAGACCTGTGTCTAAGGAGAGGGAAGATGGTGGCCCCTGATTGATCATACTGCTGGTCCCTGGGGTTCATCACTGTCCTAGTCAGGTTGTGCACCTATGCGCCAAGCTGGATACCTAACCCTAGTTATCCCTAGTGCTGGGCCCTAAATAAGGAACGGATGGGATGAGCTCTTCGTCAAACATACTAAACAACTATAGAAGACATAAGGGGGACACACAGGGAAAAAGCATGAACTACTTATCATTAGATGAATCAGATAGAAGTTCAGCAGAGCTTCAAGCAATAATACTACAGAGGAGAACAAGCCACCTGCTTGTAACCTTGGCTTGAATGAACTGAAATAATCACCAGCATAGTCCATAGGAAGGAAGGAAGGGGTATTTAAATACCAAGGGAATACTGATGGTCAGCAGCTGGGTGGAAGTTGAGCTCCTGCTGGGTCCAAAAGAGAGAGCGATGAATCCAACAGGAAAGCTAGCTATGCCAATGAATACTGACAGCAGGAGTAATGGAAGGTCAGGGAGCATTCAGTGCAGTCAAATGTTATGACCTTCTATGAGACGAAAACACATGACTGTCTGTCACCTGTGACACATCTGTGACATAAGAAAGCTGATGAGAATTCTTAACAGACAAGTGTGAACAGGTGCAGGCTGCACATGAAATAAACCAATACAGTGCTGGCCAAAAGTATTGGCATCCCTTCAATTCTGTCAGCTAATACTCAGTTTCTTCTTGAAAATGATTGCAATCACAAATTCTTTGGTATTATTATCTTCATTTATTTTGCTTGCAATGAAAAAACACAAAAGAGAATGAAACAAAAATAAAATCATTGATCATTTCACACAACTCCAAAAATGGGCCAGACAAAAGTATTGACACCCTTAGCCTAATACTTGGTTGCACAACCTTTAGCCAAAATAACTGCGAACAACCGCTTCCGGTAACCATCAATGAGTTTCTTACAATGCTCTGCAGGAATTTTAGACCATTCTTCTTTGGCAAACTGCTCCAGGTCCCTGAGATTTGAAGGGGGCCTTCTCCAAACTGCCATTGTGAGATCTCTCCACAGGTGTTCTATGGGATTCAGGTCTGGACTCATTGCTGGCCACTTTAGTAGTCTCCAGTGCTTTCTATGAAACCATTTTCTAGTGCTTTTTGAAGTGTGTTTTATGTCATTGTCCTGCTGGAAGACCCATGACCTCTGAGGGAGACCCAGCTTTCTCATACTGGGCCCTACATTATGCTGCAAAATTTGTTGGTAGTCTTCAGACTTCATAATACCATGCACACGGTCAAGCAGTCCAGTGCCAGAGGCAGCAAAGCAACCCCAAAACATCAGGGAACCTCCACCATGTTTGACTGTAGGGACCGTGTTCTTTTCTTTGAATGCCTCTTTTTTTTCCTGTAAACTCTATGTTGATGGCTTTTCCCAAAAAGCTCTACTTTTGTCTCATCTGACCAGAGAACATTCTTCCAAAATGTTTTAGGCTTTCTCAGGTGTTTTGGCCAACTCCAGCCTGGCCTTTTTTATGTCTCGGGGTAAGAAGTGGGGTCTTCTGGGTATCCTACCATACAGTCACTTTTCATTCAGACGCCGACGGATAGTACGGGTTGACACTGTTGCACCCTCGGACTGCCGGGCAGCTTGAACTTGTTTGGATGTTAGTTGAGGTTCTTTATCCACCATCCGCACAATCTTGCATTAAAATGTCTCGTCAACTTTTCTTTTCCTTCCACATCTAGGGAGGTTAGCCACAGTGCCATGGGCTTTACACTTCTTGATGACACTGCGCACCGTAGACACAGGAACTTTCAGGTCTTTGGAGATGGACTTGTAGCCTTGAGATTGCTCAAGCTTCTTCACAATTTGGATTCTCAAGTCCTCAGACAGTTCTTTGGTCTTCTTTCTTTTCTCCATGCTCAATGTGGTGCACACAAGGACACAGGACAGAGGTTGAGTCAACTTTAATCCATGTCAGCTGGCTGCAAGTGTGATTTAGTTATTGTCAACACCTGTTAGGTGCCACAGGTAAGTTACAGGTGCTGTTAATTACACAAATTAGAGAAGCATCACATGATTTTTCAAACAGTGTCAATACTTTTGTCCACCCCCTTTTTATGTTTGGTGTGGAATTATATCCAATTTGGCTTTATGACAATTTTTTTTTTCATTGAAGACAAATTAAATGAAGATAAGAATACCAAAGAATTTATGATTGCAATCATTTTCAAGAAGAAACTGAGCATTATCTGACAGAATTGCAGGGGTGCCAATACTTTTGGCCAGCACTGTAAATATATAGCTGCACTCTGAGATGCTAGGCTATATCATCAGCATAGGTCATCAATATCAGATGGTTTAGGTTCTGACACCTGGCACCCCTGCCTATCCGCTGATGTCAGCTTGTGAGACAGCCAGATGTAAACAGGTTTTGAATGGAACACAAAAACACAAAAACTCTGTAAATTGTGTCGTGATCGCTGACGTAAACTGCAGTTCAGCTTCTGTTCAAATAAAATGTAATGCCTAGATACCAGGGAGATCGTTCCTGTGTTGATCTAAATAGGATGGAGAAATAATTCACATTCCGAAATTTCAAATTTATTGAAGAACATTCAATGGCGCTGTTTGCATTGTGAATTTCTGATGAACTCCGATAGATAAGCATGCCACTGGTGAATATAATGGCGCATAGTTGAAATAGTTTATATGTTTTTTTAATTATTTCCAGTTCTTCAAGCTGAAAAAGCATTACAAGAGGTCAAGCCGTTATCAAGAAAATGGATGTTTTTCAGCTGCCAATGAGTAATTTCCCATAAGTCCCACATTGCCGCAGGGTATTTGCTTACATTCACAGACTAGGCATGTGATGCTTGGCTTTCAGAAATTGACCCTGTTACATAAAATACAATTCATACACTCTATTCTCTATTTATTGGAAATTAAATTAACTTGGCAGTCAATGTGATCTAAATTCATTAAAAACAACTATTTTGCTAACCAATACATACAAATATGAATGATCTATTTATAATATTTCTGCAAAAGTGTAGATAAAAATGAATGTCATTAGAGGAATTTGAATTGGGAAATGTTGCATTTGGAGGCCACTTGCCATGTCCTGACGGATAATCAGGAAACATAGGGAACTATACTACTGTATGGATATAAATATAACATATTACTGCATATTATAACTGACTTCGGAACATTGACTTCCAGACAGTGAAAGTGGATATTTGCTTCACAAGAATAAATTATCTTTATTTTCAGATACTCAACAGTTATGAGCTAAACAGCTGAATGTAAGCAACACCCTGTGAGAGCTGAAAGGTCAGATAATTTAGATAGTTCTGGAATTGTCTACTAAATAATAGAGACTATTTATGAAATTGTGATTTTAGTGCAGTTAACAAAAATACACAACACTTTATATTGACGGCATAATCACTGTTATAAAGTATCAGATTAGACTATTAAACTTCAACTATTGAGACACACGCAGTTCTTCCATGTACTCTAGAACTCACTACCCCAACAATTTAGACTCTCCTTTAGCTTAGAAACCATCAAAAGAAACCTTAAAATCCATAACTAAAAAGTCTTATAATGGCTCACTTGATAAGCCCAAGGTCAGTGTCGGCACCCGGAACACGGGTGTTGATGCAGCAGGCAGGGGATGCTCATGGGAAAGGGGTAGTAGAACACTCAAGGCCACAGGCAAACAAGAAACCAGGGAGCAGATAGTAGAAGCACTGGAGGCCGCAGGCAGGCAAAAGATCAGGAAGAAGGTTGTTGAATCACTGGAAGCCACAGGCAAACAGGAGACTGGGAAGCAGGTAGAAGTCCTGAAGGCCAAAAGCAGACAAGAGTCCAGGAAGCAGATAGTAGAATCACTTGTGGTGACAGACAGACAAGAGAGCAGGAAGTAGGTAGTAGAAGAACTGGAGGCCATAGGCAGGCAGCAGACTGGAAAGCAGGTAGAAGTACTGGAGGCCAAAAGCAGACAAGAGACTGGGAATCAGGTAGTAGAAGCACTGGAGGCCACAGGCAGACAAGAGATCAGGAAACAGGTAGTAGATGCACTACAGGGCACCAGCAGGCAGAAGATTGGGAAGCAGGTAGAAGTACTGGAGATCAAAAGCAGACAAGAGACTGAGAAGTAGGTAGTAATCCTGGAGGGCAAAAGCAGACAAGAGATCAGGAAGCAGGAAGTAGAAGCACTGGAGGCCAGAGGCAGACACAAGAATACTAAGTAGGTAGCAGAAGTACTGGAGGCTGGTGGACGACAGGAGACCATAAAGCAGGTAGCAGAAGTACTGGAAACTGCAGGCAGACAGGAAAACGGGAAGCAGATAGCAAAGGCATTGGAGGCCACAGAAAGACAGAAAACCGGGAAACGGGTAGTAGAAGATTTGGAGGCTGCAGGAAGTCAGAACTCAGGAACACTAAAAGTCTTAATACCAAAACACAGGTGTGTGACTTGGTAGGCCTTATATAGGCCATGGCAGATGATCACATGGGAGTACGCAAAGTCCAATGTGTAGCACAACAGAGTTAAGTGTACCAGGGAGCAAAGCAAAGACAGGTATTTAACAACCTAATATAACCCTACTGTCTTAAGAGTACTATATGAGAAGCTTCCACTATCACTTACTGCCTTGTTCCCTAACACATATTATAAGTCTTCTCGAACAGGGTCCTCTCTCTCCACATACCAAACTATCATCCTTTAGGGGTTTTTTTGTTTGTATCCTATGTTATATACATATGTTATAGACATTATGGACAGTACTGTTAAACCTGTTTGCATTTTAGCACCCTGGAATTTATAGGCACATTAACCCCTTAGGCTGGTTTCACACATCCGGTTTTTGCCGTCAGGCACAATCCGGCAAAATGCAGATAAAATGGATCCGGCGCCGGATCCGTTTTATTCCCCATTGACTTGTATTAGCGCCGGATTGCCTTACATTGCATGCGGCGTCCGCCGGATCCGGCAAAATTTCTTCCTCCGGCTGTCTGAAAGGACGCAGCATGCAACATTTTTTGTCTCCAGTAAAAAACTGGACCACGCCATCCGGCATGTTGTTTAATCAAAGCCTATGGGCGCCGGATCCGTCGTCATCCGGCATATGACGGAATCCAATGACGGATCCGGTTTTTTGAACTGAGCATGCTCAGCATCACAACGGATCCATCAAAAAACGCATGGAAACGCATGGAAAAAACTGATGCTACAGATCCGTCGCATCAGTTTTTTCACCAGATCGTGTCTGACGCCGAAAAATGGATGTGTGAAACCAGCCATAATTTTAAAAATACAAATATATGGTATTGTTGGGTTCATGACAGTCTAATCTATTAAAAATAAGAATATGTAACCCGATTGTTAAACATCAGAAACAGAAAAAATGAAAAATGCCAGAATGGAGTTGGGTTTTTTTGCCGTTATAAAGCAAAAATATGCCGTAATAAGCAAATAAAATGTCAGAAGAACACATCCTTTTAACAAGTTTTCTACACATGAAAATTTAGAATATTTGTTTTCCTATGTTAGATTAATCCATCCCAGATGGGGACAATTTTCATTCTTGCACTTTTGCGTTTTCCTCCCCTTCTTCCAAGAGCAATAACTATTTTACCTTTAGCACAATCACATTAGGGCTTTTTTTTTAACAATATAATCTACTAGCTGAGTTTTTTGTGTTTTTTTTTTGTTTGCACTGCCCATTGATATTCAATACTAGAGATTTTTCGGTGGTTAAAACTCAGAATAATAATATTCATTCATTTACATAGTGCTATTAATTCCACAGCGCTTTACATACATTGGCAGCACTGTCCCCATTGAGGCTCACAATCTAGAGTCCCTAACTATATGTCTTTGGAGTGTGGGAGGAAACTGGAGAACCCGGAAGAAACCCACACAAACACAGGGAGAACATACAAACTCATTGGAGATGTCCTTGGTGGGATTTGAACCCAGGACCCCAGCACGGCAAGACTGCAGTGCTAACCACTGAGCAACCGTGCCGCCCAGAATAACACTTGTTAAAATATAAAAATAAAACACTTCTATGGTCAAAGTCACTTGGATAACATTTGCTTCCCATAAGAGCTGAATTTTTTTTAGACCAGATGTGTATTATTGTACATATAGATAATTTGTAATTATCAAATTTATGTAATAGTGACAATAAAAATAATGGTTTCTACACATTTGGAAATTCTTTTGGACTTAGCTATAGGAGACTTTTGGTATAGATCAGGGGTGGGCAATTAATTTTCCTGAGTTGCCACATGAGAGATCATGACTGGTGTGGAGGGCCAAACAAATAGGCTGAAATTAATTTGCTCAGTATTACTATTAACATCTATATATATAATTGCCTTATTCTGTCTGTCTGTCTGTCTGTCTGTCTGTCATGCTCCGAAATTGTGTCCTTACGGTGACACAAAGCTGATTGGCCGCTGGGCTCGCCATGGCCCCGCCCCCCCCCACGGATTGGCCTCTCGCCCCGGCTCTCTGCAGGCCCCGCCCCCCCTCACGCAATGCACACTCGCTCTGGCCTAACTGACACGGGGCTCCGATTCCCAGGTGAGTACACACACACATCAGATCACACTCACTCTCACACACACCTCACACATCACATCCACACATCACATCCACACATCACATCCACACATCACATCCACACATCACATCCACACATCACATCCACACATCACATCCACACATCACATCCACACACACCTCACACATCACAACATGCTGGGATATCGCTTGCTTCTACACCGGCTGTGTCAGGATCCCGGCAGCGCCACACATAACCTTGCGATGCTGGGATCTTAACGGAGGCCGTGAAAGCTGGTAACCATTATACACATCGGGTAACTAAGGTCCCTTAGTTACCCGATGTGTATCATAGTTACCAGTGTACACCGGCTCACACTCACTCTCACACACACCTCACACACACATCACATCGCATCCACACATCAAGGTCCTGCAGCTGCGGAACATACATAACATAACAGCACACACACACAAATCAGATCACACTCACACATACCTCACACATCACATCGCATCCAAATACTCACAACATCCTGGGATATCGCTTGCTTCTCGGCGGCGATATTGTGCTGTGAGCTTCCAGGACCTGACGGAGGATCACATGGCCAGAAGCATGTGATATCCCCGGATGTTGTGAGTATCAGCGCGTATGTGCAATATCGTCAGTGTCTGTGTGTGTGAGTGTATGCGATCGGGTGTGTGTGAGTGGATGCGATCGGTTGTGTGTGTGAGTGGATGCGATCGGTTGTGTGTGTGAGTGCATGCGATCGGTGTGTGTGAGTGCATGCGATCGGTTGTGTGTGTGAGTGCATGCGATCGGTTGTGTGTGTGAGTGGATGCGATCGGTTGTGTGTGTGAGTGGATGCGATCGGTTGTGTGGGTGAGTGGATGCGATCGGTTGTGTGGGTGAGTGGATGCGATCGGGTGTGGGTGAGTGTCGGCAGAGGAGCACGGCGTGCTGGAGGAGGCTGGGAGCAGAGAGGCTGATCTTGGGGAAGGCTGGGAGGGGGAGGCTGATGCTGAGGGAGGCTGGAAGGAGAGAGGCTGAGCAAACGTGCTCCATCCGCCATACTGCGCACTCCCCATCGTGCTGCATCCCCCATGCTGCGCACTCCCAAACGTGCTCCATCCGCCATGCTGCGCACTCCCCATCGTGCTCTATCCGCCATGCTGCACACTCCCAAACGTGCTCCATCCGCCATGCTGCGCACTCCCAAACGTGCTCCATCCGCCATACTGCGCACTCCCCATCGTGCTCTATCCGCCATGCTGCACACTCCCAAACGTGCTCCATCCCCCATGCTGCGCACTCCCAAACGTGCTCCATCCGCCATGCTGCGCACTCCCAAACGTGCTCCATCCGCCATGCTGCGCACTCCCAAACGTGCTCCATCCGCCATACTGCGCACCCCCCATCATGCTCCATCCGCCATGCTGCGCACTCCCAAACGTGCTCCATCCGCCATGCTGCGCACTCCCAAACGTGCTCCATCCGCCATGCTGCGCACTCCCAAACGTGGTCCATCCGCCATGCTGCGCACTCCCAAACGTGGTCCATCCGCCATGCTGCGCACTCCCAAACGTGGTCCATCCGCCATGCTGCGCACTCCCAAACGTGCTCCATCCGCCATACTGCGCACTCCCAAACGTGCTCCATCCGCCATACTACGCACTCCCCATCGTGCACCATCCGGCATGCTGCGCAGTCCCAAGCGGATGGAGCATGATGGGGGGTGCGCAGCATGGCGGATGGAGCACGTTAGGAGTGCGCAGCATGGCGGATGGAGCACGTTTGGGAGTGCGCAGCATGACGGATGGAGCACGTTTGGGAGTGCGCAGCATGACGGATGGAGCACGTTTGGGAGTGCGCAGCATGCCGGATGGTGCACGATGGGGAAGTGCGCAGTATGGCGGATGGAGCACGTTTGGGAGTGCGCAGTATGGCGGATGGAGCACGTTTGGGAGTGCGCAGCATGGCGGATGGAGCACGTTTTGGAGTGCGCAGCATGGCGGATGGACCACGTTTGGGAGTGCGCAGCATGGCGGATGGAGCACGTTTGGGAGTGCGCAGCATGGCGGATGGAGCACGTTTGGGAAGTGCGCAGCATGGCGGATGGAGCACGTTTGGGAGTGCGCAGCATGGCGGATGGAGCACGTTTGGGAGTGCGCAGCATGGCGGATGGAGCACGTTTGGGAGTGCGCAGCATGCCGGATGGACCACGTTTGGGAGTGCGCAGCATGGCGGATGGAGCACGTTTGGGAGTGCGCAGCATGGGGGATGCAGCACGATGGGGGGTGCGCAGCATGGGGGATGGAGCACGATGGGAGGTGCACACCTCCCCCCAACACACACACACACGCGCACTGCACAACACACACACACTAGGAATCACACACAACGCCCTACACAGACACCCACACACACAGACAACGCTGCACACACAAATATACGCACATGCTGCACAACACACACATTGCTCAAAACATACCTCCCCCCAAACACACACCACACACACACAAACCGCACAACACACACACAACGCTACAGACACACAGCGCTCCACAAACAACGCAACACACGCAACACACATACAACACCGCTCTCACCCCCCGCGACACTCAGAACATGTACAGCGCCCTACACAAACACTTGGTAACTACACACAACAACATCTATATATATATATATATATATATATATATATAACAAAAATCATACATGAACTACACAATACGTAAATTCTAGAATACCCGATGCGTAGAATCGGGCCACCTTCTAGTCTATATATAATTGCCTTATTCTGTCTGTCTGTCTGTGTTGCTCCAAAATGACGTCATTACAGTGACAACTGTCGCATTGGCTGCTTTGCTCGGCCCTGCCCCGCCCCCGCACGCATTGTCCGCTCAGCTACGCCCCCCCGGACACTGTACCCACTCGGCCACGCCCCCCACACTGTGCCTGCTCGGCCACGACCCCCAAGTCTCTCCCCAGGACTACTCCCCCTATTATCCTCCTCTCCCCCAGGACTACTCCTCTTATTTTACTCCTCTCTCCCCAGGACTACTCCTTCTATTATATTCCTCTCTCCCCAGGACTACTCCTCCTATTATACTCCCCTCCCCCAGGACTACTCCTCCTATTATACTCCCCTCCCCCAGGAATACTCCTTCTATTATCCTCCTCTCTCCCCAGCACTACTCCTCCAAGACACACACGCTGCAGAAAACATCCCTCCCCCCAAAACACACACCCACACAAACCGCGCAACACACACAGCACCACACACACACAACGCTGCAGATACACAGCGCTCCACAAACAATAAATTCTAGAATACCCGATGTGTTAGAATCGGACCACCTTCTAGTAATAATTATAATTATTACTTTACATTAATAGTAATGGTATCACTTATTATTGAGCAGAATTAAGTAAGCTGACATCCCCCAATATACAGTATGAGCACAAACACAGACCCTTACATAAAGTATGAGCCTACAGATAATCTTCTATATACAGCATGAGCTCACACATATCCCCCTACATACAACATGAGCCCTCACATAGCTTCCTACATACAGGATGGGCCCCCACATAGCCTCCTACATACAGTATGAGATTTCAGACAGCCCCCTATATACAGTATGAGCCTCCAAACAGATCCTTACATAAAGTATGAGCCTCCAGATAATCTTCTATATACAGTATGAGCTCACACACAGCCCCCCTATATACAGCATGAGCCTCCACATAGCTCCCTACATACAGGATGAGCCCTCTCATAGCCCCCTGTATACAGTATGAGCTCACACACAGCCCCCCTATATACAGCATGAGCCTCCACATAGCTCCCTACATACAGGATGAGCCCTCTCATAGCCCCCTATATACAGTATGAGCTCACACACAGCCCTCCTAAATGCAGCATGAGCCCTCATGTAGCTCCCTACATACAGGATGAGCCCCCCCAGTATGAGCTCACACAGGGCCCCCTATATACAGCATGAGCCCCCACATAGCTCCCTACATACAGGATGAGCCCTCTCATAGCCCACTATATACAACATGAGCCCCCACCTAGCCCCCTACATACAGTATGAGATCTCACACTGCCCCCATATAGAGTATGAGCCTCCACATAGACCCTCACACAAAGTATGAGCCTCCAGATATACTTCTATATACAGTATGAGCTCAAACAGCCTCCCTATATACAGCATGAGCACCCACATAGCTCCCTACATACAGGATGAGCCCTCACATAGCCCCCTATATACAGCATGAGACCTCAGATAGCTCTCTACATACAGGATGAGCCCCCACATAGCCTCCTATATACAGCATGAGATCTCCCATAGCCCCCCTATATCATTGAATGGTAGAGTTGGAAGGGACTTCCAGGGTCATCTGGTGCAATTCTCTGCTCACAGCAGAATTCACTATATCATCCCACAGAGATAACTGTGCAGCCTCTGTTTGATGATTTCCATTGATGAGGAACTCACTCACTAGCTCGTTTGTGAGCCCGTTCCACTCAATAATCACCCTAAGGCTATGTGCGCACGTTGCATAAATACATGCAGTTATGCTGCGCTTTGTAGCGCAGCGTAACTGCATGCATCCTGCGTCCCCTGCATAATCTATGAAGATTATGCAGGAGCCGTGCGCATGTGGCGTCTTAGAGCGCAGCGCTTCGGCTGCTGCCCGAAGCGTGCGTTCTAAGAAGTGACATGTCACTTCTTCCGTGCGCTTTGCCGGCAGCCCCTGCTCTGTCTATGGCAGGAGCTGCAGGCAGAGCGCATGGAATCAGCTTTTTTTTTTTTCACTACGGACATTTTCTGCAGCGATTTGAAGCGCACGTGTGCTCTTCAGATCGCTGCAGAAGTTTCTGCAGTGACTGTACGCAACGTGCGCACATAGCCTAACTGTCAAAATGTTTTTTCTAACATCTAATCTCTGTCTCCTCCCAATCAGTTTCACCCCATTGCTTCTAGTCTTTCCTTGTGCAAATGAGAACAATAGGGCTGATACCGCTACAGTGTGACAGCCCTTTAGCTACAGTGCTGGCGAAAAGTATTGGCACCCCTGCAATTCTGTCAGATAATACTCAGTTTCTTGAAAATGATTGCAATCACAAATTCTTTGGTATTATTATCTTCATTTATTTTGCTTGCAATGAAAAAACACAAAAGAGAATGAAACAAAAATCAAATCATTGATCATTTCAAACAAAACTCCAAAAATGGGCCAGACAAAAGTATTGGCACCCTTTACACGTTGTGACATCGGTAACGATATATCGTCGGGGTCACGTCGTTAGTGACGCATATCCGGCGCCGTTACCGACATCGCAACGTGTAAACCCTAAGAGCGACGATCACCGATCCCAAAAATGTCAAAACTCGGTGATCGGTGACACGTCGCTCCATTCTATAATGTCGTTACTTCTGCTGGTACGATGTTGTTTGTCGTTCCTGCAGCAGCACACATCGCTGTGTGTGAAGCCGCAGGAACGACAAACATCTCCTTACCTGCATCCCGCCACCAATGCGGAAGGAAGGAGGTGGGTGGGATGTTACGTCCCGTTCATCTCCGCCCCTCCCCTTCTATTGGCCTGCCGCTTAGTGACGTCGCAGTGACGTCGCGGTGATGCCGAACGCACCTCCCCCTTGAGGGAGGGATTGTTCGGCAGTCACCGCGACATCGCCAACAAGGTATGTGCGTGTGAAGCTGCCGTAGCAATAATGTTCGCTAAGGCAGCTATCACCACATATTGCATGTGCGATGGGGGCGGGTGCTTTCGCGCTCGACATCGCTAGCCGATGCTAGAGATGTCGCAACGTGTAAAGTGCCCCTAATACTTGGTTTCACAACCTTTAGCCAAAATAACTCTAGCCTTCAGACTTCATAATGCCATGCACACGGTCAAGCAGTCCAGTGCCAGAGGCAGCAAAGCAACCCCAAAACATCAGGGAACTTCTGCCATGTTTGACTGTAGGGACCATGATCTTTTCTTTGAATGCCTCTTTTTTTTCCTGTAAACTCTATGTTGATGGCTTTTCCAAAAAAGCTCTACTTTTGCCTCATCTGACCAGAGAACATTCTTCCAAAACGTTTTAGGCTTTCTCAGGTACGTTTTGGCAAACTCCAGCCTGGCTTTTTTATGTCTCGGGGTAAGAAGTGGGGTCTTCCTGGGTATCCTACCATACAGTCCCTTTTCATTCAGACGCCGACAGATAGTACGGGTTGACACTGTTGTACCCTCGGACTGCAGGGCAGCTTGAACTTTTTTTTTGGATGTTAGTCGAGGTTCTTTATCCACCATCCGCACAATCTTGCGTTGAAATTTCTCGTCAATTTTTCTTTTCCTTCCACATCTAGCGAGGTTAGCCACAGTGCCATGGGCTTTAAAATTCTTGATGACACTGCGCACCGTAGACACAGGAACTTTCAGGTCTTTGGAGATGGACTTGTAGCCTTGAGATTGCTCATGCTTCCTCACAATTTGGAGTTTCAAGTCCTCAGACAGTTCTTTGGTCTTCTTTCTTTTCTCCATGCTCAATGTGGTACACACAAGGACACAGGACAGAGGTTGAGTCAACTTTAATCCATGTCAACTGGCTGCAAGTGTGATTTAGTTATTGCCAACACCTGTTAGGTGCCACAGGTAAGTTACAGGTGCTGTTAATTACACAAATTAGAGAAGCATCACATGATTTTTCAAACAGTGCCAATACTTTTTTCCACCCCCTTTTTATGTTTGCTGTGGAATTATATCCAATTTGGCTTTTTGACATTTTTTTTTTTTTTCATTGACGACAAATTAAATGGAGATAATAATACCAAAGAATTTGTGATTGCAATCATTTTCAAGAAGAAACTGAGTATTATCTGACAGAATTGCAGGGGTGCCAATACTTTTGGCCAGCACTGTATTTGTAGACAGCTATTAAGTCTTCTCTCAGTCTTCTTTTTTGCAAGCTAAGCATTCCAAAATGCTGTAACCGTTCTTCATAGGACATGGTTTGCAGACCGGTCACCATTGTGGTTGCTCTTCTCTTCAGTTTGTTGGGGTATTTTTTAAAATGTGGTGTCCAGAATTGGACACAGTATTCTAGATGTGGTCTGACCAAAGAGTAGAGGGCAATAATTACTTCACGTGATCTAGTCTCATGCTTTTGTAATACATCCCAGAATTGTGTTTGCCTTTTTTGCTGCTGCATCACACTGTTGACTCATATTCAGTCTGTGATCTATTGATCTATTAATATACCAAAGTCTTTATCACATGTGCTGTTTCTCAGCCCCAATCCTCCCATTCTGAATGTGTTTTTGTTTTTCATTTTTGTATTAGTTTACATTTCTGCCTGTTAAAATCTATTCTGTTATTTACTGCCCAATGTTCCAGTTTGTTTAGATATTTTTGAACGAGCCCCAACATAGTCCCTATATAAAATATTAGACCCTCTTATAGCCTTTCTATATACAGTATGAGCCCCCACATAGCCCCTCTATATACAATATGAGCCCCCACATACCCCCTCTATATACAATCTGTAAAGCACAAGTATGATCACTTGTGCTGTACAGAGCAATATTATCAACATTAGTATTGACATCAGCACTGCTCTGTAGAGCAGAAATCACAATTATTATTATTATTATTATTATTATTAATTATTATTATTGCGTCATTTATTCCATGGCGCTTTACATGTGAAAGGGGTATACAAAATAGGAATAGGTACAATAATCATAAAAAATACAAGGCACAGACAGATACAGGAGGACAGAGGTCCCTGCCCGCGAGGACTCACAGTCTACGAGGGATGGGTGAGGATAAAGTAGGTGAGGGTAGAGCTGGTCATGCGGTGCTGTATCAGACTGAGGGTTACGGCAGGTTGTAGGTTTGTCGGAAGAGGTGGGTCTTCAGGTTCCTTTTGAAGCTTGTCAAGGTAGGCAAGAGTCTTATGTGTTGTGGTAGAGCATTCCAGAGTATGGGGGAGACACGCAAGAAATCTTGGATGCGATGGTGGGAAGAGGAGATGAGAGGGTAGTAGAGAAGGAGATCTTGCGAGGATCGAAGGTTACGTGCAGGTAAGTACTGGGAGACTAGGTCACAGATGTAGGGAGGAGATAGGTTGTGGATGGCTTTGTAGGTTATGGTTAGGATTTTGAACTGGAGTTGTTGGGCAATGGGAAGCCAGTGAAGGGATTGGCAGAGAGGAGAGGTCGAGGGAGCAGCGGAGGGACAAGTGGATCAGTCGGGCAGCATAGTTTAGAATAGATTGTAGGGGTGCGAGACTGTTAGAAGGGAGGACACAGAGCAGGAGGTTGCAATAATCCAGGAGGGAGATAATAAGGGCATGCACTAGAGTTTTTGCAGCTTCTTGGGAAAGGAATGTATGAAAACAGGAATTTTTTTTTGTTTTGGAAGTGGCAGGAGGTGGAGAGGGCTTGGATGTGTGCCTTGAAAGAGAGATCGGAGTCTAGAGTTACTCCCAGGCATCGAGCACATGGCACTGGGGAAAGTGAGCAGCCATTGACATTGATGAATAGGTCAGGTGGGGGGGTTGAGTGAGGAAGAGGAAAGATAATGAATTCTGTTTTGTCCATGTTCAGTTTTAGGAATCGAGCAGAGAAAAAGGATGAAATAGCAGACAGACATTGTGGGATTTTGGTTAGTAGGGAGGTGATGTCAGGTCCAGAGAGGTAGATCTGCGTATCATCAGCATAGAGGTGATACTGAAAGCCGTGGGACTTTATGAGCCATCCGAGGTTGAACGTGTAGATTGAGAACAGCAAGGGTCCTAGAACTGAACCTTGGGGGACCCCTACAGATAGGGGGCAAGATGAGGAAGGGGTGTAAGAGTGGGAGACGCTGAAAGTTCGGTCGGTTAAGTATGAGGAGATCCAGGATAGGGCCAAGTCTGTGCTGCCCAGAGATGAGAGAATTTGTAGTAGAAGGGAGAGGTCTACTGTGTCAAAGGCAGAGGACAGGTCCAGGAGTAGGATGATAGAGTAGTGTCACTTGGCTTTGGCAGTTAGTAGGTCATTAGTGACTTTAGTTAGGGCAGTTTCAGTGGAATGATGGGGTCGGAAGCCAGATTCTAGACAGTCAAAGACGGAGCAGGAAGAGAGGTATGAGGACAATTCGAGATGGACATGCTGTTCCAGCAGTTTGAGGCATAGGGGAGAAGTGATTTGGGGCGATAGTTTGACACAGAGGAAGAATCAAGGGAGGGTTTTTTGAGGATGGGTGTAATGAAGGCATGTTTAAAGCATGAAGGGAATACATCAGTTGTTAGTGATAGGTTGAAGAGAAGGGTTAGGGCTGGGATGAAGACTGGGGTGAGATTGGGGATGAGGTGGGATGGGAGGGGATCAAGCGGGCAGGTTGTGAGAAGTGATTTTGAGAATAAAGTGGAAAGATGATCTTCTGTCATGGCAGAGAAGCTTGATTTGGAGGAAGAAGGCTGAGTAGTTGTGAGGTGGGGCTGTTGTGATTGTGGGCCAAAGCTTGCTCTGATGTTGTCAATCTTCTGCTTGAAGAAAGAGGCAAAGTCTTCAGCTGAGATGAGAGGAGAGGGAGGTGGTGCTGGGGGATGGAGGAGAGAGTTGAAAGTGTTGAACAGCTGTTTGGGGTTGTGAGATAGAGAGGATATCAGACATGAGAAGTAGGTTTGTTTTGCAGCAGTGAGTGTGGACTTGAAAGTAGTGAGGGCCTGTTTGTATGTGACAAAGTGCTCAGTGGAATGAGACCTCTTCCATCTGCGCTCAGCGATTCTGGAAACCCGTCTCAATTCTTTAGTCTGGCTCGTGTGCCAGGGTTGCCTGTTGATTGTGCAGGTTTTTGTGTATGTGAGGGGGGCAGCTGATTCGAGAGCTGCAGAGATGGTCATGTTGTATAAAGTGGCAGCAGCATCTGCATCATGTAAAGAAGCAATGTCTGCAAGAGGGAAAAAGAAACTGAGAAAGTGCGTGTAGATCAAGGTGTTTGATATTTCTGCGAGGGTGTGAAAGTTTGTGGAGGGGGGTTGCGTACTTGGAGAAGAGAGGGAACAGAATGTGAGTAGGTGGTGGTCAGACAGGGGAAGAGGTGAGTTAGAGAGGTTAGATAGGGAACAGAGGCGAGTGAAGATGAGGTCCAGCGTTTGGCCATCTTTGTGAGTAGCTGCAGAGGACCATTGGGTGAGACCGAAGGAGGAAGTGAGTGTTAGACGTTTAATGACAGATGAGTGGGAAGTGTTAATGGGGATGTTGAAGTCACCCATGATGATGGTGGGGATGTCGTTGGAAAGGATATGTAGTAGCCATGTGGTGAAATGGTCAAAAAAGGTAGTGGCTGGCCCTGGAGGACGATAAATGATAGCCAGTTGGAGGTTGGAGGCAGAGTAGATGCGCACAGAGGATACCTCAAAAGATCTCCTTTCAATGCCGGCTTGCAGTTGGCATTCACAAGAGGATTGTAATGACAGACAGAGGTCATCAGATGACCGCTCGCTGTCATGAAAACCCATCAACGTACTGCAATCTCATCATGGGCGTGCCAAGGGGAGCAGGGAATGACACACACCTCTGACCACACGTGCTAATGCCCACAATCAGAGATTAGCAGTGGCATTTCACTGGTTAACAGCTGTGGGAAGATCTTAGATCCGCCCTAGCTGTTAAAGGTACATGACAGGGAAAGATTCGAGTTCAGCTCGCGAGCTCACATCAACGGCAGGGACATGGCAGATGATGAAAGTTTGTGTCATATGTCGTGAAGGGGTTAAAAAGCAAATAAAACAAAAATTACTCATATATCGCATTTGCTAAAATATACCATATAGTGGATAGGCTTTTACAAGAATTGATTCAAGGCATACACTTCAAAGACAAACTGATGTAGTAAGTCGTTTATTAATGGAAGGGCTTGTGTGCATTGTCTGGCAGTATCATCCATCAGCAAGGCTTGATGTCTCTTTTTCTCACGCTTAGACACATGTATGTGGATGTAGGCCATTCCTTATCATTTTATTGAGTTGCTAGAAACATTCAGGCTCAGTGAATTTACTAAGTATACAAAAAAATCTACATTTTCGTCAGTGTTTTTGAACGGATTTTCATCACTGTTTGGTCAGTGTGTGAGTTTTGGGTTTTTACTAGAGTTGAGCGGATCGGCTATAATCCGGGTCCGACGGATCCGGATCGGGTTGACGCCGAAGTCCGGATCCGATCCGGAATCCGTGGCTATGTAAATGAATGGGGAGTCGGATCCGGGACGAGAGAGAGAGAGAGAAAGAGAGAGAGAAGAAAAGAAAAAAAAAAAAAACGGATCCGGATTGTGCACCCCGGATCCCGGGTACTGGTCGGACTGACTCGGATTGGAACCTCGAACCGTGCGGATCCGGATTTTTCAGATCCGGGTCCGCTCAACACTAGTTTTTACCATCAGTGTTTATTCAGTGATTTTTCAATATACCGTATTTTTCGCATTATAAGACGCACTTTTGCTCCCCCAAATTTTTGGGGAAAGTAGGTGGTGTGTCTTATAATCCGAATATACGGATTATATACTGCAGGGTCCAGGGGAGGTGGGGACAACTCTGGAGCGGTGCTGAGGGCTGGTGAAGACTGGTACAGCCTGCAGGAGGCAGCGGGAGATCTCCTGTTCCCACTCATATAATATGCACTGCCGCTGTCCATCACTGTGGTGCTGAATCCGCACTGTGGCAATGGGCTGGGGGAGCGGCGCATATTATATGTGCCTGTGCCCCCCTTTGATCGCACATGCCCCCCCCCCGTGTTAGATATGGCCCCCATGCTGCTGCCCATCCTAAAATAAAAAAGCTTTACTTACCTCCTCCAGTGTGTCTCCCGGTGTCTCCCCGATCTCACTGCTGCCGCTGTGATCAGGCACGCAGAGATCATGTCACTCTGCTGTGCCAAGCACATGACCGACACTGAGAACCAGGAAGTGCAGGAGCTCAGCAGCACAGAGGGAGACACCGGGAGGACAGCACTGGAGAAGGTGAAGTAAAGTGTTTATTTTACTATGGGCAGCAGGATGGGGGCCATATCAAACACAGGGGGATGTGTGCCATTAATAGGAGACCTGTGCCAGCTATAGGAGATGTTTGCCAGCAATATGGGATGTGTGCCAGCAATAGGAGACTTATGCCAGCAATAGAAGACCTGTGCCAGCTGTAGGGGATGTGTGCCAGCAATATGGGATGTGTGCCAGCAATAGGAGACTTGTGCCAGCTATAGGAGACTTGTGCCAGCTGTAGGAGACGTGTGCCAGCAGTAAGAGACGTGTGCCCGCAATATGAGATGTATGCCAGCAATAGGAGAATTGTGCCAGCAATAGGAGACTTGTGCCAGCAAAGGGGGACATGTGCCATAAATAGGGGACATGTGCCAGCAATAGGAGACATGTGTCAGCAATAGGAGACTTGTGCCAGCAATAGGGGACGTGTGCCATCAATGGGCGACATGTGGCATCACTGGGGGACGTGTGCCAGGACAAGGGGGCTAGATTCAATATAAGGGAGCCATATCCAGATTAAGGGGGCTAATTTTAGGATGGGGGGCTATAAGGGACATATACCCTATCTGATTTGTTAGACAGACACAGGCATTATAAGACGGGCCCCATTTAACATTTAAAAAAAAAAAATCTCTTTTCCTTCACCAAATTTGGGGGTGCGTCTTATAATCAGGTGTGTCTTATAAAGCGAAAAATACGGTCAGTGTATATATATATATATATATATATATAGATAGATAGATAGATAGATAGATAGATAGATAGATATATAGATATGAACAATTCAAAGCTTCTAAAAACAGACAGCACATGGGTGGCATTGTGTGCTGTCAGTGATTTTCACAGTGATTTTCACAGACTTGCTTGAGTAATTTTGAGCTATGACTATGAAAAACAAATGAAGAATGAACATGTCGGAGATACTTTTTTATACACGTATGGTCCTCAAAAAGATACAGACATGTGAACAGCTCCACAGTCATATCTGATATATTTCTATTCATCAGAAATATGGAATTGCAGCTGTATATTGCTCAGGCCAAAAAACTACTACTACTCCAGCAGGATACAGCTAAACCCCCACTAGGTGAAGGCAACACAGGTGCAGGGGGAGCCATTCACACTCACTTCGAAATATGGAGGAGGTAATGGCTGGATGGTAAAACTTCACACTGCACAAAAACCTCATATATTTTTATTGTACAGGATACAGCCAGGCCCCTTTTTTGTTCGGCCTTGCCATTAGAGTTTCTGTCCCTAATGTAGCGCGCAGTGGGGGTACGGCTTGGCAGCCCGCCTGATCTAATAGTATGGGCGTCACCTACTAGGCTGCGGGTTTGTGACTGTGCGTCTGCTAGTGTGAACAGTGCTCTATGCAAGCCACCAGTGTGCAGTTTTACCATCCAGCCATTACCTCCTCCATATTTGGAATTGAGTGTGAATGGCTCCCCCTGCACCTGTGTTGCCTTCACCTAGTGGGGGTTTAGCTGTATCCTGCTGGAGTAGTAGTAGTTTTTTGGCCTGAGCAATATACAGCTGCAATTCCATCTTGCTGTAAGTAATGATATTCTTTCTTTTTTGCTTTTTGATATTCATCAGAAATATGAATAAAACATACACGATTCGCAGACATCTGAAGGGACATTTGTGTCTATTGACTAATTTTTACCTAAATATAATAAGGCAACAAAATTTAATATCCTTAACTTCTGTGTACTATACATGAAAGATCTTTGTTTTGAACTCTACATACATACATACATACATAAAAAAATTAAGATGTCTCTTTTTTAATAAAATACAAATTATTCTTATTATAAGCATGGTCGTCTTTCTCAGTTGTGGTTTTCTATGATGTTCTTTTCTATACAGATATCAAAGTACTGTATGTAGAACTTAAACAAGCTATCCAAATAGTAAAGGTTTTGGAAAAACCGGGAGAAAGTCCGGGCTGCCGCTGAATGGCAGTGACCTATGGAGCCTTGTACTGAGAATGCTCTAAGAACTAAACTCCATTGGAATAGATGGGCATCATTGGACATTACTCTATTGGATTACGTTGTAACTTCTAGGATTTCTTTTTAATTAATAAATTAGTGATCAAGAGAGTGGAGGAGTCTATTCCTCAATTGGATTACATTGGAACTTCAGAATTTTTTTATTGGTTCAATAAGTGGTGAATGAGGGCATGTGGCATTTTTAACTCTAGACTTACCGGGTTAGTAATGAGGGTGTCAGATAGATGCCTATCCATTACTAACCCCTGGGCTTAAAGCCAGCTGTCAAGTCATAGCTGACATCATCCCCAAAAGACTGCCCTGGTGCGGTGGCAATCGAGAAGAGACAAAAAAGCTCCAGAATTGGTGCATTTAATGGATGCGTCACTTCTGTGGTGGCAGTGGGCTGCTATTTTTAGACTGGAAAGGGGGCAAATAACATGGGCCTTCCCAGCCTGATAATATCAGCCCCCAGCTGTCTGCTAGCCCTGGCTAGTTTTCAAAAATAGAGTAGAGCCATTTAAAAAAATAAAAAAAATATTTATGTAAATAATTTGAAAACAGTGTGGGATTCCCTCTTTTCTGGATAACCTGCCAAAGTAAAACTGACAGCTGAGGGTTGCAGCCTGCAGTTGTCTGCTTTACCTGCACTGGTTATCTAAAATAGGCAGTACCCCACATAATTTTTCTTTTATTCCATATTCACATTTGCAGGGCATTTGCCCCCATTGTACTTCCTTTCACAGCCCCCTGGCCCTTACTACAATTATTTTACAGCCATTTCACAGCACCAAAGTTTGGGTCACCATTGACTTATATGGGTATCGATGTCCAGGGTCATTTCCAGGTCCTGAACTGAACTTTTAACTAAGTTGAAACACGGCGAACTCGAACATCCAACGGTGCGCACGTCCCTACTTACAGGATTCTAGTATAGTCACCAACTAATCACTATAAAAGCCAATAATAGTGCCAGCATGACTTCAATGAGCCCTGGACAAAAGTTTTAGGACACCTACCAATTACACCTATAGAAGCCATTATGACACCTCCTTCTAAATCTATAGGTATAATAAGGAATTGCCAATCCCATTCCTCTTTGTAGCTAAAACAGCTTCCACTCTTCTGAGAAAGTTTTCTTCATGTTGAACTGTGTCTGAGGGAATTTTTGCAAATTTTTGTGTGGTCAGACTGATGTTGAACAAGAGCGCTCAGAATCTCTATTTTAGTTCATCTCAACTCTATTTAAGAGTGGAAGAGCTCAAGGGTCTCTGTGATCACTCAATTTCTTTCCCACCAAACTCACCCAACAATGTCTTTAATAGACCCTAGATTTTGCACTTGGGCACAGTCATGCCGAATAAGAAAAGTGACTTTCACTAAACTGTTCCCACATAGAAGCATATATCTCTCCAAAACATCTTAGTAAGCTTAAGTATTGATATTACCCTTGATCACAACAAAGAGACATTGACCAACCCCACCCAGGAAAAACAACTCTATAATATTATCTGTTCTCCAATTTTACAATTCATACAATGGAGTCAGGCAGGTAATGTTCTCCCGGGATTCAACAAACCCTGACTTATCCATCAAGCTTCCAGGCAGATAAGTGTAAATTATCACTCCATAGAAGTTGTTTCCATTGCTCCAGAGTGCAGTGATCGCAGACTTTACAGCTCAAAATCCAACATGTAGCATTGTGTTTGGTAGGGCATGGAGGTGCAGCAGAGTAGAGATGAGTGAACTTTTGGAAGTTCGGTTGCCAGGTACATTCGATCCTTATAAAGTTTGGTTTGTGACCCTGACTTGATCCGAACCTCAATAGAAGTCAATAATTGGGCACATTGTGGCTCCACCCACATGCAGCCAACCATAAACAGAACACTTTGTGTGTGCACACTGCTTCTGATCATGCTGATTTTACCACCAGTGTGAGCCATTCATACTCTGCACGCAGCTCGTACAGAGTTGAGCCTCAATCTTACCCAAGCACAGCATTGCTCACTTGAGTGGTTTGCACCCCTAACTCATTCGAACTTCGAACCTGAACTTTATTTTTTTGGAAGTCGGTTTCCAGACCCGAACTCCGAACATTGAACCTCAGGTTCACTCATCTCTACTGCAGAGGAGGACTGGAGGATTGCAGCATTGGTGACTTTTATACACAATGCACTTCAGCACTTGGTGACCATGCTGTGCAATTTTACGTGGTCTCTACTTGACTTTGTGGCAGAGTTGCTGTGGTTCATATATGTGGTTTCACATACAGTCAATTGTAGAATATTTAGGAGGGAAAAAGTTATAGACAGAATCAAACAGCAACCAAATTTTGGGCTTAAATTAAAACGTTGTTATAGGTTGATATCTTCACTAGTTAATCCCCTCTTGGTGGCATTCACTTGGGTGGATTTTGGCTTATTATTCTGTCTGCATATGTAATGTAAGTGAATGGGAATTCAAGAAGTGTTAGATACATTATATATGGGTTTGGAGCTCACCTTATAAAGTTTTTTTAAAGGGTGACATCCTATGGGTTTAGATGTCTTGTAGTTATTTTTTTGTAATTCAATGTTCCATGGATTTTAAAGAAGATATTGATGAAGTTAAACATGCAAAAAAATAGAGCCCCTATGTGACAGCCACGCAGGGTGCCCAAGAACAGTACAAATGTAAATGCAAAAGTACAAGGTCAATAAAATAGACCAGGAACAATAGAACATAGGAAAATAAACATTACAAGAAAGAGAGGTACAGATATATGGAAAGGGAAAGAGAAGGATCCCGTGGGCCAGGACTGGTGTATCGCCTGTATACTAGAAAGTGGGTTGTGTGAATAACGCATGCCAAGGAAACAATCATCTAGGGGATTAATGTAGTAGGAGAAACTTTGGCCCAGAGAAAAAAGATTCCCACTTGGTGGCTGTAGCTGCAACCTCTCCCCGTGACTGAGCCATCACCTTCTCCATGCGGTATGTCACAATGTTTTCCAATGACGTGGGATCATTGTCTTGGCGGCCTGAGGGAGATGCCATAAGAGGGACTTCTTATAGGTCTTCTCCGGCACATTGGACATATATAACAAGACTGCTTCGGGGTGCTTAGGAACAAAATCCCCATAACCTCCTGTATGGCCTCCAATACCTTCTCACAAAAGGCCGCCAAACCTAGGCAATACTAATAGATATGGGACATAGTGCCACCTTGCGCACCCCATTGCCAGCGAATATCGGGTACATCTAGACAACACGCATGGAGAGTAGATGTAAAAGCTTGGCACTCAAGATAAATGTGAATAGTGGTCTTTTATTGAGAAGAACTTGTAGGACCAGCACAAGCACAGACGTTTTGGTCAAAAACCTTCATCAGTGTGCGTTCAGGGGGTCCTCAGAAGGGTATAGCAACCGGTGTAGTCAGGAATGATGCTGTGTCCACCGCTGTCTATGTGGCAATTACCACTAAGACCACTATTCACATTTTTCTTGGGTGCCAAGTTTTTACATCTACTTGAGATGGTTTTGGACCTTACTTGAGTACCACCCCAGAAATGCCATGTGTATCAACTCACCATGCATGGAGAGAAGTTGGGACCTGATACCATCTAGAGAGTATTTTGTAACTGGTTTCTTGCAAGCAAATGGCGACTGTAGACTTTTGGGTCAGGTGGAAGCAGCGCACCAGAATGACTTCCGTCTCCCAGGCTGAGCAAAAATAAGGGAGGATTCCAACGCCGTAGAAGTCAGGATTTTGTAGACCTGTGATATCGATTGATGAGTGTCCGAGGCAGTGGTGCAAAGATTTTCAAAAAGGAACTAAGGTCTTGTAGTTATTTTTTAACTCAACAGTAAAAAAATAAACAAATGTGATTATTAGTGATGTTCAGATTGAAAATAGCTCAATAGAAAGAATTACAGGGCACTACTCTGCAGAATGTGCCTCCTGATGGATGGACAACCACAATTCACACTTGAAAGCTCTATTTCCACAGCTTCAGCTTCTGCAGTTGTGCAAGAGGACAGTAAGTGGGTAACTACTGATCACAGCTGCGTGGTGCTCATTCAAAAAAGCAGACAAAAATCTCATAGAAATGAGGTAGGAAAAACGAACGAGCACTCACCAGTTTTGCTGTGCGATGATCAAAGTATTTTATTCATATTTGGAGGTTACATGCTGCGGCAAATGGGGAGTTGGTGAGACAGGACATCACGTTAGACGACGGCCGTTTCGCCCCATAGGGTGGGGCTTCGACAGGTCTAACCAACCCGTTAGACCTGTCGAAGCCCCACCCTAGGGGGCGAAATGGCCGTCGTCTAAAAATCTGTCCTGTCTCACCCCCTCCCCGTTTGCCGCAGCATGTAACCTCCAAGTATGAATAAAATACTCTGATCATCGCACAGCAAAACTGGTGAGTGCTCGTTTGTTTTTCCTACCTCATTTCTATTCATGTTCAGATTACTTGCAACGAATCCCAAAGTACTATTCCAGTATTCGTCACGAATAACGAACTTAATGCAAGTCAAACATTTTTCTTGCTTTGCCGAATAGTGGAATAATACTTGGTATTCGGTAAGCATTATCCAAACACATAGTTACTATTTGCCCATCACTAATGATTATAGAAAAGAAAAATAAGCAAACGTATTGTACAGTACAGTATTGGTAGCCATTAGTTTCCGTCCTGTGTGATCTCGGTGACATTTTTAAACACGCATGTTTCATCCTTTGGCTAAACCCTCTGACAGCAGAGGATACCCTACCAGCTCATTGTATCAGATGTTACGAAGACCTCGGCACGTCTCTGCAAGTAAATTCTTTTTAAATCCAACTGTCACTTAATTACATTGATCTTCGTTTCCGACCTGAACTGAACAGAATAGGTAAATAGATGAACAAATGCAAAAGCAGGAAATCGTTAATTAACAACTAATGCTATATTAGTGCAGTAAAATTCATTAGTAGAAAACATGGTAGTGAATTATGAGAACACTGGGTAATAACTATCCACTTGCAAACCATGTAACCATGTTGTATAGACTCTCAAAGGCTGCTTAAGACATAATTGTGTTGTACCTTAAGATTTACCATGTGTAATGTATTCTATCTTGTATTTTTCTTGCAAAATCAATAGAAGGCAGACATTTCCCAAGGTGAAAATATAGATTAAAGTGGGAAACACAGGCCAGACAATCTTTTAGTTACAAATTTAACGCCTTAGTGGGTTTAGGTGTCAGCATTGTGGCCAGAATGTTGCAGACCTTATGTTCCCACCACATCTTTGTAATATCTTTTATGCTTGTGCATTTGTAGTGAGATTATGCTTCTGATAAAACATCAGGACACAATGTAGGATGGCTGCAGCAGTACAATGACATGGCTTTGGAGCAGTTGGATAACACAATACCCAATTCGTCCGTATTGATTTTTTTTTCACATAAGTGCTTGTATAGAACATAACATGCTGCTTAGATTATTCCAGCCAGTACCTGATTCACAGTAAACCATTGAAGGCAAAGGTTCCCAGCTGCATAAACAAACATGGCCTGCTCACTTATATACAAGGAGAAAACAGCCATATTAACCTTCACAGCAAAACATAATTGTATCATTATGTATAAAAGAACATGGCTTTTTCAGCACATCCATCCAGTGGCTAAAAATATTTATTTTATTTAAGTCCATTAAATGAAGTGATCACAAACAAGATAAAAAACTGAAGTATTTCTGGTGCGCTCGACATGATTAAGGGTGACTAGCGTACCAGAAATGCGCTAGTTTTTATCCTGTTTGTCATCACTTTGTTTTAATGGACTGAAATAAAAGTAATATTTTTAACCTCTTTACGACACATGACGTACTGGGTACGTCATGGCTCATGTTGGGGTAATCACCACCGGCTGCTGTGGTGAGCCGGAGGTGAGTCCCGCGCATGTCAGCTGTTTTGAGCAGCTGACATGTGCGGCTATCAGGCGCGGGTGGATCTGTGATCCACCCGCGCCTGTTAACCCCTTAGATCGTGCTGTCAAAATGTGACAGCACGATATAAATGCCCGCAACAGGGAACGTGTGTTTTCCTGCTGCCATCAGAGGCCCAGGGACATGATTACCTGGAGCCGATGGTTGCAATGGTAGCACCGGGTCATGTGATGACTCCTGTAGCTCACATGACTCACTTCCTCTTACTGCTGGCAAAGCGCTGACTGTTAGAGAAGAGCAGCATTTCTGCAGATCAGAGCTGTGCAGCTGTCATCTACAGAAATGAACAAGGACTGCTAATCCTTATAACCACCCCCCAGGGGGACTAGTAAAAAGTTTTAAAACATTAGAAAAAAGACGTCTCAGAGGAGATCTCATTTATATGTATAAATACATGTGTGGTCAATATAATGGACTGGCACATTACTTATTTCTTCCAAAGACAGTACTAAGGACCAGGGGGCATACATTGCAAATGGAAGAAAAGTGATTCCGGCAGCTAAATAGGAAAGGGTTATTTACAGTTAGAGCAGTCAGACTGTGGAATGCCGACCACAAGAGGTAGTAATGGCTGATACTATAACAGCTTTTAAAAAAGGGCTGGATGATTTCCTCACTACACAAAACATTATTGGTTATAAGTGACTTTTAGGGACAAAATGTAGAATTGGTAGAGGAAGGTTGAACTAGATGGACCTAGGTCTTTTTTCAACCTAAGTAACTACAGTTAGGTCCAGAAATATTTGGACAGTGACACAATTTTCGCGAGTTGGGCTCTGCATGCCACCACATTGGATTTGAAATGAAACCTCTACAACAGAATTCAAGTGCAGATTGTAACGTTTAATTTGAAGGTTTGAACAAAAATATCTGATAGAAATTGTAGGACTTGTACACATTTCTTTACAAACACTCCACATTTTAGGAGGTCAAAAGTAATTGGACAAATAAACCAAACCCAAACAAAATATTTTTATTTTCAATATTTTGTTGCGAATCCTTTGGAGGCAATCACTGCCTTAAGTCTGGAACCCATGGACATCACCAAACGCTGGGTTTCCTCCTTCTTAATGCTTTGCCAGGCCTTTACAGCCGCAGCCTTCAGGTCTTGCATGTTTGTGGGTCTTTCCGTCTTAAGTCTGGATTTGAGCAAGTGAAATGCCTGCTCAATTGGGTTAAGATCTGGTGATTGACTTGGCCATTGCAGAATGTTCCACTTTTTTGCACTCATGAACTCCTGGGTAGCTTTGGCTGTATGCTTGGGGTCATTGTCCATCTGTACTATGAAGCGCCGTCCGATCAACTTTGCGGTATTTGGCTGAATCTGGGCTGAAAGTATATCCCGGTACACTTCAGAATTCATCCGGCTACTCTTGTCTGCTGTTATGTCATCAATAAACACAAGTGACCCAGTGCCATTGAAAGCCATGCATGCCCATGCCATCACGTTGCCTCCACCATGTTTTACAGAGGATATGGTGTGCCTTGGATCATGTGCCGTTCCCTTTCTTCTCCAAACTTTTTTCTTCCCATCATTCTGGTACAGCTTGATCTTTGTCTCATCTGTCCATAGAATACTTTTCCAGAACTGAGCTGGCTTCATGAGGTGTTTTTCAGCAAATTTAACTCTGGCCTGTCTATTTTTGGAATTGATGAATGGTTTGCATCTAGATGTGAACCCTTTGTATTTACTTTCATGGAGTCTTCTCTTTACTGTTGACTTAGAGACAGATACACCTACTTCACTGAGAGTGTTCTGGACTTCAGTTGATGTTGTGAACGGGTTCTTCTTCACCAAAGAAAGTATGCGGCGATCATCCACCACTGTTGTCAACCGTGGACGCCCAGGCCTTTTTGAGTTCACAAGCTCACCAGTCAATTCCTTTTTTCTCAGAATGTACCCGATTGTTGATTTTGCTACTCCAAGCATGTCTGCTATCTCTCTGATGGATTTTTTCTTTTTTTTCAGCCTCAGGATGTTCTGCTTCACCTCAATTGAGAGTTCCTTAGACCGCATGTTGTCTGGTCACAGAAACAGCTTCCAAATGCAAAACCACACACCTGTAATCAACCCCAGACCTTTTAACTACTTCATTGATTACAGGTTAACGAGGGAGACGCCTTCAGAGTTAATTGCAGCCCTTAGAGTCACTTGTCCAATTACTTTTGGTCCCTTGAAAAAGAGGAGGCTATGCATTCCAGAGCTATGATACCTAAACCCTTTCTCCGATTTGGATGTGAAAACTCTCATATTGCAGCTGGGAGTGTGCACTTTCAGCCCATATTATATATATAATTGTATTTCTGAACATGTTTTTGTAAACAGCTAAAATAACAAAACTTGTGTCACTGTCCAAATATTTCTGGACCTAACTGTATGTAACTATGTATTAAAAAAATAAATAAATAAATAAAAGTTCAATCACCCACCATTTGCCCAATTGAAAATCAAAAGGTTTTAAAATAAAAATATACACATATTTGATATCGCCGCATTCAGAAATGTCCGCTCTATCAAAATATAAAATCAATTAATCTGATCAGTAAACGGCATAGAGGCAAAATTCCAAATGTCAAAATTATGTTTTTTGGTTGCTGCAAATTTGTGCAAAATACAATAACAGGCAATCAAAATGTAGCATCGCAAAAATGGTACCATTAAAATGTCAGCTCGAGACGCAAAAAATAAGTCATCACAGAGCCCCATATCCCAAAAAATTAGAATGCTATAGGGTTCAGAAAATGGCGCAAAAATAGGTTGGACAAAATTATTACATGAGAAACAGCCCCACAGCATGATGCTGCCACCACCATGCTTGACTGTAGGGATGGTATTCTTGGGGTCGTATGCCGTGCCATCCAGTCTCCAAACGTCACGTGTGTGGTTGGCACCAAAGATCTCGATCTTGGTCTCATCAGACCATAGAACCTTGAACCAGTCTGTCTCAAAGTCCTCCAAGTGATCATGAGCAAACTGTAGACGAGCCTTGACATGACGCTTTGAAAGTAAAGGTACCTTACGGGCTCGTCTGGAACGGAGACCATTGCGGTGGAGTCCGTTACTTATGGTATTAACTGAAACCAATGTCCCCACTGCCATGAGATCTTCCCGGAGCTCCTTCCTTGTTGTCCTTGGGTTAGCCTTGACTCTTCGGAAAAGCCTGGCCTCGGCACGGGTGGAAACTTTCAAAGGCTGTCCAGGACGTGGAAGGCTAACAGTAGTTCCATAAGCCTTCCACTTCCGGATGATGTTCCCAACAGTGGAGACAGGTAGGCCCAACTCCTTGGAAAGGGTTTTGTACCCCTTGCCAGCCTTGTGACCCTCCACGATCTTGTCTCTGATGGCCTTGGAATGCTCCTTTGTGTCTTTCCCATGTTGACCAAGTATGAGTGCTGTTCACAAGTTTGGGAAGGGTCTTAATTAGTCAGAAAAGGCTGGAAAAAGAGATAATTAATCCAAACATGTGAAGCTCATTGTTCTTTGTGCCTGAAATACTTCTTAATACTTTAGGGGAACCAAACAGAATTCTGGTGGTTTGAGGGGTTGAATAATAAATGACCCTCTGAATAAACTTTTCACCATTTAAAAAAAAAAACAAATAAAGAAATAACATTCTTTTTTGCTGCAGTGCATTTCACACTTCCAGGCTGATCTACAGTCCAAATGTCACAATGCCAAGTTAATTCCGAATGTGTAAACCTGCTAAATCTGCAGGGGGTTGAATACTACTTGTAGGCACTGTATATACTGTCAGGGCCAGAAATATTTGGACAGTGACACAAGTTTTGTTATTTTAGCTGTTTACAAAAACATGTTCAGAAATACAATTATGTATATAATATGGGCTGAAAGTGCACACTCCCAGCTGCAATATGAGAGTTTTCACATCCAAATCGGAGAAAGGGTTTAGGAATCATAGCTCTGTAATGCATAGCCTCCTCTTTTTCAAGGGACCAAAAGTTATTGGACAAGGGACTCTAAGGGCTGCAATTAACTCTGAAGGCGTCTCCCTTGTTACCCTGTAATCAATGAAGTAGTTAAAAGGTCTGGGGTTGATTACAGGTGTGTGGTTTTGCATTTGGAAGCTGTTGCTGTGACCAAACAACATGCGGTCTAAGGAACTCTCAATTGAGGTGAAGCAGAACATCCTGAGGCTGAAAAAATCCATCAGAGAGATAGCAGACATGCTTGGAGTAGCAAAATCAACAGTCGGGTTCATTCTGAGAAAAATGGAATTGACTGGTGAGCTTGGGAACTCAAAAAGGCCTGGGCGTCCACGGATGACAACAGTGGTGGATGATCGCCGCATACTTTCTTTGGTGAAGAAGAACCCGTTCACAACATCAACTGAAGTCCAGAACACTCTCAGTGTAGTAGATGTATCTGTCTCTAAGTCAACAGTAAAGAGAAGACTCCATGAAAGTAAATACAAAAGGTTCACATCTAGATGCAAACCATTCATCAATTCCAAAAATAGACAGGCCAGAGTTAAATTTGCTGAAAAACACCTCATGAAGCCAGCTCAGTTCTGGAAAAGTATTCTATGGACAGATGAGACCAAGATCAACCTGTACCAGAATGATGGGAAGAAAAAAGTTTGGAGAAGAAAGGGAACGGCACATGATCCAAGGCACACCACATCCTCTGTAAAACATGGTGGAGGCAACGTGATGGCATGGGCATGCATTGCTTTCAATGGCACTGGGTCACTTGTGTTTATTGATGACATAACAGCAGACAAGAGTAGGCGGATGAATTCTGAAGTGAACATTCTGCAATGGCCAAGTCAATCACCAGATCTTAACCCAATTGAGCATGCATTTCACTTGCTCAAATCCAGACTTAAGACGGAAAGACCCACAAACAAGCAAGACCTGAAGGCTGCGGCTGCAAAGGCCTGGCAAAGCATTAAGATGGAGGAAACCCAGTGTTTGGTGATGTCCATGGGTTCCAGACTTAAGGCAGTGATTGCCTCCAAAGGATTCGCAACAAAATATTGAAAATAAAAATATTTTGTTTGGGTTTGGTTTATTTGTCCAATTACTTTTGACCTCCTAAAATGTGGAGTGTTTGTAAAGAAATGTGTACAATTCCTACAATTTCTATCAGATATTTTTGTTCAAACCTTCAAATTAAACGTTACAATCTGCACTTGAATTCTGTTGTAGAGGTTTCATTTCAAATCCAATGTGGTGGCATGCAGAGCCCAACTCGCGAAAATTGTGTCACTGTCCAAATATTTCTGGACCTAACTGTATATATATATATATATATATATATATATATATATATACACTGTATATATATATGTATATATATTCAGTATATGTTTGTTTTTAAAGGGGAAAAAAAGGCAAATTGGACACCGTTTCACACACAGCCTCAAAACTGGGCCAGACAAAATTGTTGGCACCATTTCAAAATTGAGAGTAAACAACTTTGTTTCAAGCATGTGATGCTCTTTCAGACTGACCTGTGGCAAGTAACAGGTGTGGGCAATATGAAAATCACATCTCAAAGCAAATAAAAAGGGGAGAAGTCAACTCAATTTTTGCATTGTGTGTCTGTGTAGGCTACACTAAGCATGAAGAATTGAAAGAGGGGAAGAAAACTGTCTGGAGACTTGAGAACTAAAATTGTTGAAAAGTACCAATAAGCCCAAAGTTACAAGTCCATCTCCAGAGATCTTGATGTTCCTTTGCCCATGGTGTGCAACATAATCAAGAATTTTACAACCCATGGAACTGTATCTAAATCTCCCTGGATGCTGACAATAAAGAAAACTTGATGAAAGCTTGCAATGCAGGATAGTCTGGATGGTGGACAAGTCACCTCAATCCAGTTCCAAAGAAATTCATGCTGTCCTGTAGGTTCAGGGTGCATCAGTATTAGCGAGAACTATCTGCTGACATTCGAATTAAATGAAACGCTATGGAGGAGACCCAAGAAGACCCAAGTGCTGACACAGAGACATACAAAAGCTAGATTGCAGTTTTCCAAAATGTACGTGAGCCAAAATCAATCTGAGAAAGCATTTTGGGACAGATGAGACCAAGGTAGTTGTTTTTGGTGAAGCACATAATTTTACTATTTACCAAAAAAGGAATAAGGCCTACAAAGCAAAGAGCACATTACCTACAGACAAATATGGTGGAGGTTCAAAGATGTCTTGGAATTGTTTTTCTGCCTCTGGAACTGGGTGCTTTGACTATACTTTGACTAATACACAATATTTTGTGTAGCAATGTAGTGCCCAGTATCAGAAAGCTGGGTTTGCATCCTAAGTCATGGGTTTTCCAGCAGGACAGTGACCCAAAAATAATTCAGGAAGCAGGCAGAAATGTATGGAATAAAAATGCTGGAGAGTTCTGAAGTGCCAGTAATAAATCTGGATCTAAATCCCATTAAACACCTTTGGAGAGATAATAAAATTTCTGTTGAGAGAAGGCGCCCTCCAAATATGAGAGACCTGGAGCAGTTTGCAGAAGAGTCCAAAATTGCAGCTGAGATGTGTAAGAAGCTTGTGGATGGTTAGGCTGCTTTCACACATCAGGTTTTTGCAGTGCGGCACAATACGGTGCTCTGCAGAAAAAAACTCAACCGTTTTTTTTTGCCGCCGGTTGCGTTTTTTCCCACATAGTCTTGTATTAGCGCCGCATTGTGCTGCATGGACTTGCGTTGCGTCCGTTTTTTGCCGGATGCAGCATATTTAGCCCATGCGGCGGCCGGATGGAACGTTGCCTGGCACGTTTTTTTGTGCGGCAAAAAACCAGCATCGCTCCGGATCCGGCGCGATGCGGTGCGATTTACAATGCCAGCCTATGGACACCAGATGCGGCGTCCTGCGGCAAAATTCGCATCCGGCCGCCGGATGCGGTTTTTTGCACTGCGCATGCTCAGTATCAAGACGCATCCGTCAAAAAACTCGCCGAGTGTCAGGACTACATCTGACGCTGTTCACACAGCAGATTTGGACACGCCACGCAATGCTGCTTTTGAGTTGCACAGACAGGCTCAGGCTTCGATCAGCTGTTCTCTTGCAGGAGTTAAATTCTGCTAGCCTGTGGATTGCTGCTTGAGTCACATGTTGCAGGAGACCAATCACATTCGCCTCCACCTTTTTTAAGATGGTGGAGCCCGATCTCCCATGCCAATGACAGCTTTTGCAATCCCAGTCCTTATGCTGTGATATCCTGTTGCTGTTGAACTTCTGTGTGCTGTTTGGGGTGTTGTGGAAATACTCATTGCCTAATTATTGTGTCCCTTCCCTTGAAGCGATGAACTGAGGGACCTCCGCTCTGCAGAGGAAGTCACGAGATCAGACAGATTAACGGGTAAACCAGGGTGAATGTTTATTTACAAGGGAATAACAAATGCAAGCTGCCGAGCATCGGGAGGGGGTAAAAAGGAGGAAAGGTGGAAAAACACCCCTAAGTATAACAGTATACTCTTTAGCTGAAGCAACTGACCACGTCCCCACATCTAGTACAACATACAATATAGTGTTAACAGCAGTACAGCGATATTCATATATTTAGCAATAAACTATCCTGCTCGGTCCTCTATCTTAAAGGAACCGTGTGGATACCGCACTCTGACTGCGGCGGCGTACTATGGTTCCAAAACTGCTACGCCTGGGTGTACACTCACAGCACTGTCCTCAGGACCGGTCCGCTCTGAGGCTTGATGGTATGGTGATACGCACTTCACTCTGAGAGGGTGATGCATGACTTCTCTTCCCATGATTTACCGGGCAGCTGGGCTCATCAGGCGAGGTACTCTAGCAGGCCGGATACTGACTCTCCTGTGGGCGCCCCTCTGCACATCCTAGAGCTCTCTCACACTGTCTCTCACTTTCTGCTTCTCCCTGTACTTTTCTCAGGGCAGACCAAGCAAACACACAGCAGCAGGGGAGATGGGGGACATTCCATTGTGCTCTGCAGGGGAGCCAGTATCTTAAAGCCACAGTACAACAAAGTCCAAAAGTCACAGTAAAGCAATATGCTTAGTAGGGGGTGCACTCCCCTACACTTTAGTTTCCTCCTGATCAAGTATTGTCTATTCCTTTCTGAGTGATTGCTGTGAGTTTGAGTATTGGTTTTACCCATCTATTTTTTTGTCTGGGATTGATCAATTCTGTACTGGCCCTATCCTGGGTAGAGGGAGGGGGGCCACCACTACACCAGGGTTGTTCAGGATCTAGGGTTAGGAAGGCGGCCTAAACATTGTCACCTTCAGACGTATCTTTCGGATCAGGCTCAGTAAAGCCAGCTTTACACCTTACAATTAGGTATGCGATCTCGTATGCGATGTGACACGCCCAGGTCGCATATGCGATATTATGAGATTGCACGTAGGTCGTTCATTTGCTGTCACACGTGCGTTAGTAGCCTATGTTAAATTGATCAATTTTGTGTGCGATCCTTTAGATCATGTGTTCTGTGACGTATGCATTGGGCACCCTTTTTTTTCTTATTTATTGACTTGACAAGCGTGTGTAATGTGTAGGGATGCGTTTTTACTATGTCATCTGCCATTCAGCGCTGCTACATGGCCGCTGACAGCAGACACAGACAGCCATGTAGCAGAGCTGAATGGCAGATGACAGCAGACACAGACAGAGCCGCACTGTCAGAATGAACTCGGGTGAACTTCACCCGACTTCATTGTCATGCTGCGGCTCTGTCTGTGTCGCGTCCTGATTAGCGGTTACCAGTGAAGACTCACCGGTGACCGCTAATCCCCTGAGTAACTGAATTGAGCAGCCCTCTCTCATATACTCACCGATCCCCGATCCCCGGCGCTGCACGGCATTCACACTGCTCCGGCGGCTTTTACTGTTTTGAAAAAGCCGGCCGCCCATTAAACAATCTCGTATTCCCTGCTTACCCCGCCCACCGGCGCCTATGATTGGTTACAGTGAGACACGCCCCCCACGCTGAGTGACAGGTGTCACACTGCACCCAATCACAGCAGCCGGTGGGCGTGTCTATACTGTGTAGTGAAATAAATAAAAATAATTAAATAATTAAAAAAAACGGCATGCGGTCCCCCCCAATTTTAAAACCAGCCAGATAAAGCCATACGGCTGAAGGCTGGTATTCTCAGGATGGGGAGCTCCACGTTATGGGGAGCCCCCCAGCCTAACAATATCAGCCAACAGCCGCCCAGAATTGCCGCATACATTATATGCGACAGTTCTGGGACTGTACCCGGCTCTTCCCGATTTACCCTGGTGCGTTGGCAAATCGGGGTAATAAGGAGTTATTGGCAGCCCATAGCTGCCACTAAATCCTAGATTAATCATGTCAGGCGTCTATGAGGCACCCTCCATGATTAATCTGTAAATTACAGTAAATAAACACACACGCCCAAAAAAATCCTTTATTGGAAATAAAAAACACACACACATTCCCTGGTTCACCACTTTAATCAGCCCCAAAAAGCCCTCCATGTCCAGCGGAATCCAGGATGCTCCAGCGTCGCTTCCAGCGCTGCTGCATGGAGGTGACAGGAGCTGCAGAAGACACAGCCGCTCCGGTCACCTCCACGCAGCTAATGAAGACAGCCGTGCGATCAGCTGATCTGTCACTGAGGTTACTCGCTGTCACTGGATCCAGCGGTGGCCGCGGGTAACCTCAGTGACAGATCAGCTGATCGTGCGGCTGTCTTCATTAGCTGCGTGGAGGTGACCGGAGCGGCGGTGTCTTCTGCAGCTCCGGTCACCTCCATGCAGCAGCGCTAGATGCGACGCTGGAGCATCCTGGATTCCGCCGGACATGGAGGGCTTTTTGGGGCTGATTAAAGTGGTGAACCAGGGAATGTGTGTGTGTTTTTTATTTCCAATAAAGGATTTTTTCGGGCGTGTGTGTTTATTTACTGTAATTTACAGATTAATTATGGAGGGTGTCTCATAGACGCCTGACATGATTAATCTAGGACTTATTGGCAGCTATGGGCTGCCAATAACTCCTTATTACACTGATTTGCCAACGCACCAGGGTAAATCGGGAAGAGCCGGGTACAGTCCCAGAACTGTCGCATATAATGTATGCGGCAATTCTGGGCGGCTGTTGGCTGATATTGTTAGGCTGGGGGGCTCCCCATAACGTGGAGCTCCCCATCCTGAGAATACCAGCCTTCAGCCGTATGGCTTTATCTGGCTGGTTTTAAAATTGGGGGGGACCGCACGCCGTTTTTTTTAATTATTTAATTATTTATTTCACTACACAGTATAGACACGCCCACCGGCTGCTGTGATTGGGTGCAGTGTGACACCTGTCACTCAGCGTGGGGGGCGTGTCTCACTGTAACCAATCATAGGCACCGGTGGGCGGGGAAAGCAGGGAATACGAGATTGTTTAATGGGCGGCCGGCTTTTTCAAAACAGTAAAAGCCGCCGGAGCAGTGTGAATGCCGTGCAGCGCCGGGGATCGGGGATCGGTGAGTATGAGAGAGGGGGTAAGAGGGGGATAGACTGACATGGACAGAGAGAGAGGGACAGAGATAGTGACGGACTGACAGAGATTAGTGAATGACAGACATTGTGAGGCGCATCAGAACTCAGCTTTTCAGCTGCGCTCTGAAGCAGACCTTTTTTAAGCTGCTGTGCAGAGCGCACACCTGCGCACATAGCCTCAGACATCAAAATCGTATGAGGGATGTCACACGTTACAATTGACTAGTTTCATACTACCAAACGTCCAATGTATGAGGAATAAACGACGTGTAAGCGATCACCGTATTTTCGTTCAATATCGATCGCATGTAGGTTTCACACGCAAATACATCACGAACGATGCCGGATGTGCGTCACTTACAACTTGACCCCGACGACGGATTGAAAGATCTATTGAAGTGTGTAAAGCAGGCTTTAGGCTTCCTCTAGCTTGAGGGCCAGTTTAGGCTCCCCTGTTCCTAGTGATCCCGTCACACCCCGTAACAATTCCTTCCTTCTTTTTTACCCATTCTCTAATGAAATACAAAAACACCCTTTTTTCATTGCCATATTTTTTTGCTTTAAAACACATCAAACTAATACATTTTAGGTTTCTACATTCTATACTTTAATGTACTTATATCCCATATTTTAATTGCTATTGATTGATATTAGAAAGCAGGAGAGTAACATTAAAATCCAGATATTCGTTATGAATACCCACTGACTCGTGGACTTCATGGAAGTATTAGTCGTAAATTATTTATTTATTACATATGGGCTTTTAAGATCTGATGTTTCATACAAATATGTCAGAAAAAAGAAGTTTTCCTGATTTTTTGAGTCTTTATGGAATAATCTTTAAACAAGACATTCTGGGTATTGTTATCTCCTACTGCCTGAGAGGTAGTACGGGGAATGATAATGTCATTCTTTTTGCTGTTATTATGCGACTTAGTGGTCGGATAAAAGATTCACTTTCGCTAGTAAAACAATAAAACCATACAGCAATGTTTCTGTTTCAATAAGGACGAGTCTTCTGGGATTTTATGATGTTCAGTGTTTTACGAACCAGTGAAGTGAAAACAATTATTTCTGCTTTATTTAGGCCTTTGCTATGTTTGTGAAGAAAGGGGGGTCCTTTTAACACTGTTTTTGACAGAATGACCCTCAGCTCAGTAGTACTGTTGCATGTCTCATCCCCATCGATCCAACAAAGGGTTAACGGATGGAAATTCCATTAAGATGTCTATTCTCCGAACATTCAATTCCATCTAAGCTGCAGCTGTGAAGCCGCAAGTTAATGGCTTAGGATTCTACATCCACTAAGGCACATAGGGACAATGCCGAAAGAATTACATTTTGAATAGTGCCGTAAGTTGATAGGATGCTAATTGTCTGGAGATCTTTAGCGGGATCTATCAGTAGCTATATAGCTAAATGTTGACAGAAGGATCAATTTTAAAAGTTTGAAAAAATTTTAACTGCTTTTTGGGATTTTTTTTTTTAGGGGGAAAATCAAGATTGTTAATTTTAGAGCACATTTATAAGGTCAAGGAATTTTTGCCAAATTATTGTACTAAAACAACTCGAATGGATAAAAATACCCCAAAGTTTTATTTACCCAGTACTAACTTTCTTATTTTCCTACGCCCAAAATCCATTGCAAAAAGACAGAAGCTTGTAAGCCTACTAAAGACATAAGGGGGCTTTACACGCTGCGACATCGCTAGCGATGTTGTGCGCGATAGCACCCGCCATGTCGCTGTTTCATCATGGGGGTGATCGCTGCCATAGCGAACAATATCGCTACAGCAGCGTCACATGCACATACCTGCTTAGCGACGTCGCTGGAGACATTGAACAATCTCTCCTTTAAGGGGGTGGTTCGTTCGGCGTCACTGCAGCGTCACTAAACAGTCGCCCAATAGCAGAGGAGGGGCGTAGATGAGCGGCCGGAACATCCCGCTCACCTCCTTCCTTCCTCATTGCCGGTGGACGCAGATGTTCGTCGTTCCTACGGTGTCAAACATAGCAATGTGTGATGCCGCAGGAATGATGAACAACCAGCGGCATGCACCACCAACGATATTATGAAAAGTAGCGACGTGTAACGATCAATCATTTTTGACGTTTTTGCAATCGTTGATCGTCGCTCCTTTTAGTCACACGCTGCGATGTCGCTAACGACGCTGGATGTGCGTCACTAACGACGTGACCCCGACGATATATTGTTAGCGATATCGTTGTGTGTAAAGTACCCTATAGACTCATAAATCGAGGTAACGTTCAGATTTCAGAATTATCTTAGAATTTCCAGTATAGGTAGAAAATATAATCACTGTTAGGGTACGTGCCTGCGATCCGGACAAGCTGCACCGTGGATGCAGGATGTCTTCTCCTGCGGGTCCAAGAGTACGTTTATGGCTGGCAGCATTCGGGCGGAGAAATGAACTACTCAATTAGTGACTTCTATTGGGGCTCAGGTCAAGTCCGGGTCCAAAACCGAACTTTATCTAAAGGTATGGGGAATTACCAAGCGAACAGTGAAAGTGAAGGGAAGGGAAAGGAAACCCTGTATCTAGGGAAGAGGAAGATGGTGACCAATGACCAAACTTACCTCTGGTCCCTGGGTTCCCTCCCCACCCTAGATAGGTTCTGCACCTATGCGCCAAGCCGGATACCTGACCCTAGTTATCCCTAGTGTTGGGCCCTAAATAGGGAACAGTTGGGATGAGCTCATCATCAACCCCACTAAACAAGATAGAAGACACAAGGGGAAAAAGTGCATGAATTATTTATCCACAGATGACTCAGGTAGAAGTTCAGCAAAGTTACAGTAATGATACCACAGAGGAGTACAAGCCACCTGCTTGCAACCAGAGCTTGAATTAACTGAATAATATCACCAGCACATGTCCAAGGAAGAAGGGAGTATTTAAGCACCAAGAGAATACTTATGATCATCACCTGGACAGAAGGAGCGCTCCCTGGTTATTAAAGGGGAACAGATGAAAATCCAGCAGGAAAAGCTTCCTATTACAACGAATACTAACAGCAGGAACAACCGAAAGTCAAGGAGTATTCTGCACAGTCAAATGCTATGATCTTCTACTGCCAGAAACCACATGACTGTTACCCATGACACAAACTTCCATGGGTTCGCAAATCTTTACCTATAAAATTAACTTTTCTGTAGATAGAGCTGTTTTAGACAATTAATTACGAGAACAGACTCTATCATTGATTTTCAGCCTGTCTAAATAAACCTTTAAGGTTTGCAAGTGCCAAGTTAGAATCTTATGGTCGAATATCTGATCATAGTCTCCTAATCAATGTTTCTATTCCTTATCTTATATATATATATATATAATATATATATATATATATATATATATATATATATATAATTTCTAACTTCAAAATCAGAATGCATTTAAAAGTATTTCTATTCTGGCATTACAACAATTTCTGTACTTCTCAAATTCACAAAACTGTTCCTTGTTTCTGCGAATCATTAGCAGCTTTATAAAACAGGGAGTACGGTATTTTTGTAGCTTTTAGCCACATTATAATTTTCCACTCATCAGCAATACTAGACAGAAATCAATTTCCTTCAAGTAACTCGATGGAAACAGAACACTGCTTCTTAAGTATTCAACAGTGATCCTACAGGTGCAAATACAAATTGTTAAATTACAGCCTTAGAAGCATGAATCGCAGCTATTTATCATTTAAGGTGCACTTGCACTGCATGATTATCGTGAACGAGCGTTCCTAGGAATACTCCTTTCACCATAATCATGTAGACTAAACAGTCTGCTGCTCAATCGACGAGCAAGTGTTCGTAGGGTGAAATGATTCTTTGGTTTGCATAAAAAATCATCATAGTCAGTGTTATGTTCCCCAGGAAAGCTGTGGTTTTATCAAACCCACTGGGCCACAGCACACAGACAACCAGAGGGGCTTGACTGAGGAACCACACCTGGTTTTCACCAGAGCCTCTGATGGTGAGAGTGTTAGGCTATGTGCGCACTAGACCGTTTTACCTGCGGATTTACCCGCGGATTTGCCGCGGAAATTTCTTGAAAAAGATTAGAAATCTTTCTGCAGACATTTTTCCAGCAAAACCTATGTGTAAAAAAATAGCTGTGCGCACGCTGCGGATTTTTCTCAAGAAAATTTCTTGAGAAAATTTTCTCGAGAAACTTTCTTGAGAAAATGAGCATGTCCATTATTACCTGCGGAATACCCCTGGAATTTCTATACTTGCATGTGTTAGGAACAACCTGCGGAAAATCCGCGGTGAAATCGCGGTAAATTCGCGGCTAATCCGCGGTAAAAACGCATGCGTTTATACCGCGGATTTGGTGCGTTTTTTTTCCTGCAGGTGTGAGAATCTTCAACTCCCAGAATGTCTCTCAAGAAAGTTTCTTGAGATAAAAGGCATTTCTAGTGCGCACATAGCCTTACACTGCAGGTGTGAGACCGGGTGCCACTCAGGAAGACTGGTGCTGTGACGGCTGGCCCCAGGGGTATGGGAGCAGCAGTCTCTGGAGATATGCAACAGTGGCAGCAGGTGTCAAGATTTTGACCGGGATAGATGGATGGATGAATGCATCAGCAGCAGCATGTGTGGGTACTTCACAGCAGTGGGTATTGGGGTTAGCGGCCAAGTGGCAGCTTGCAGCAGCAGCGACAGGATAGAGATATCAGCAGCAATACTTTGAAACACAAAAATATGTCAGCAGTGGAAATTAGCACAATACAGCAGCAGTAGCGGAAACAGTAGTGCAGTGCTAGGGGACTTGAGAACTAGCTACTGTGAGACTGTGACCGGGCTAGTCCATGACGGCCGGTACGTCTCGCCCCGGTTGTGCTCCCTCCATGTATAGAAGGCAACTCCACTCCAGGGTTAATCCTGTTTCCCTACAGGCTGAAATGAGGGTTAAAAGGAAACAGGAACATGGGCGTGGCCCCCCTAGTGTGTGAGGGAGTGAACACAACTCCCTGAGTATCTGCCGGAGAAACAAGTGTATGCTGTATTGGACTTGTGGTTCGTGCAATAAACCGTGTGCTGTGACCCTTGGTGCCTAGATCCCGTGTTTTCTGCTATGCAGCCGACCACGCTACCTCACATATGGTGGAGAATGCGGGCATGCCAGCCCGGTGAGGTGTAGCTTCCATTTCTGGTGACCCAGTAGCACATGTCCTGGATTCAAGCGGCTATACTACAGCCCAAACCCGGCGACGCCATGGAGGACATACTAAAGCAGCTGGTTCAAGCCAATGCACGTCAGCAGCAAGCCTTGCAATTGCAGGAACAAAGACACCAAGAACAGATGGTTCTCCTGGCCAAGTTGATCCGTGGCGGACCGGCAGCAACAACCCCGGGACCGGGTGACGACGGCAGTGTCCGGAAAAAGGTGAGACAAGCGTTGAAAAAGATGACCCCGGGGGATGATGTGGAAGCGTTCCTGGCGGTGTTTGAGCGGGTGGCCGAGCGGGAAAAGCTGCCGACCCCCCAGTGGGCTGAGGTATTGTCGCCCTATCTGACGGGGGAGCCCCAAAAAGCATACCTGGACCTCTGTACCGAGGACGCTATAGACTATGCGACCCTGAAAGCTGAAATACTTGCTCGGTTGGGGGTGAATACCTATGTACGGGCTCAGCGGGTAAACCAGTGGTTCTATGAGGAAGCCAAACCCGTACGCTCCCAGGCCTATGACTTGTTGCATCTGGTAAAGAAGTGGTTGCAGCTTGACACTCTGAGCCCTGTGCAAATGGTGGAAAGGGTAGTGGTGGATCGCTTTGTCACCATTCAATGGTGGGTAGTACAGGGCGACCCAAGTACCCTGGACCAATTAGTAGGTCTGGTGGAGCGGCATGTGGCTACGCAGGACTTGATACGGGACACTGAGACTTTGCGTGCCGCCCGTCGGTCCGGCCCCTCCAAGCCTCGGGCCAAGGACCCACCGCTGAGACCGGTGCGGGAGTCCGTTACCGTCCCGTCTGAGGTCACGCCCGCCGTCCCTGCGGTCCGGAAGGCTATGTACCCTAAACGACAACTCGTCAAGGAGGTATCCTTCCCTATTAGATGTTGGCGGTGCCAGAGGGTGGGACATATGGAGGCCCAGTGTCCACTCACCACGGAGCCCATGGATTGTGGGGTTACCCGGCGGGGTTCAATGTATGCTCAGGCGGTATATACCGCGGACCTTGTCTCCCCGGAGACTGAGCCCCACTTGTGCCAAATACAGGTGAATGGATGTCCGGTTACAGGCTTGTTGGATTCCGGAAGCTTAGTGACACTTGTACGATCAACCCTAAGGGCTAACATAAAGGCCACAGGACGTACCGTGGGGGTGGTTTGCATACATGTGGACCGACGAGACTATCCCACGGGGGTTGTCACCATCACAGCACCCTGCGGACAGGTGCAACATGAGGTGGGACTTATGAACTCTCTTCCCTATGACGTGATCCTAGGAAGGGATCTGCCGTATTTTTGGACTCTATGGAAGGGGCCTCCTAAGTCCCTTCAGGTATTGGACCGTCCGGGACCTGAGCCCGACAATCCCGAATCCGGGATGCCTGCCGTAGGGGTCCCCATGATAGGGACAGAGTGTGAACCCGATAGGTCGCCCCTAGAGGTATTGGCAGGAGAGGCTGAGATGGTCGAGCCTATTCCGGAGTTGGAGGCGTCCCCGGATACGTTTGGGACAGCCCAACTCCAGGACCCTACATTAATACATGCCCGGAGTCGGGTGACAGTGGTTGACGGGGTGGCACAGCTACCCGGTGCCCAGGTAAGGTACCCCCATTTCGCCCTTAAGCAGGATTTACTCTACCGGGTAGATGAAATAAGGGGCGTGGGGGTAGAGCAGTTGGTGGTGCCCCAGCCATATCGCCGGCGGGTCCTCGACTTGGCTCATAAACACCTGATGAGTGGCCACCTGGGGGTCAAGAAAACACAGGAGCGAATATTGCAAATATTGAATATTGACCCGGGGTCTTCGGGGAGGTAAAACGGTTCTGTGAAACCTGCCCGGAGTGTCAGCTTACCGCACCCCTGGCCCACTTTCGCAGTCCGTTGGTACCCTTACCCATTATAGAAGTCCCTTTTGAACGGATAGGGATGGATTTGGTGGGGCCCCTCGTAAAGTCCGCTCGAGGGCACCAACACATCCTAGTGATCGTTGACTATGCCACCCGGTATCCCGAGGCGATACCTCTCAGACATACTGCGGCGAAGCTTATAGCTCGGGAGTTGTTTGCTGTGTTCTGCCGGGTGGGGTTGCCCAAGGAGATCCTTACGGATCAGGGGACCCCATTCATGTCTAAAGTGACCAAAGAGCTATGCCGGCTACTCCAGATCAAGCAGTTGCGTACGTCTGTGTATCATCCTCAAACGGACGGTTTAGTCGAGCGTTTCAATAAAACCCTGAAAACCATGCTCAAAAGGGTGATTTCAAAAGACGGAAAAGACTGGGATATGATGCTTCCCTATTTGATGTTTTCCATCCGAGAGGTGCGACAGGCATCCATGGGGTTTTCGCCTTTTGAGTTGTTATACGGGCGACATCCCCGGGGATTGTTGGACCTGGCAAAAGAAACCTGGGAGCAGGAGCCCACCCCCCATAAAAGTGTGATTGAACACATTTTAGGAATGCAGAACCGCATAAGCGCGGTCATGCCAATTGTGAAGGAGCATTTACAGGAGGCTCAGGCCGCGCAAAGCGGCCGCTACAATAGACAAGCCACCGTGCGGACCTTTAAACCCGGGGATCGGGTGTTGGTATTAATCCCCACGGCGGAGAGTAAATTCCTGGCTCAGTGGCAAGGCCCCTACGAGATAAAGGAAAGAGTCGGGGTGGTCAACTATAAGGTATTGCAGCCCGGTAGGCGGAAACCTGAACAAATATACCATGTCAACCTGTTAAAACCTTGGCAGGAACGGGAAAGCCTGATGGTTGATTTTTCCCCATCTCCCTCCTCTTCGGGTCGTTCAACCCTGGCTCCAGCGCCCTCCAGAGAGGACGAACCGGAAGTAAGGATTGGAGAAGCCCTCACCAAGCAACAGAGGCGAGAGGCCAGACGGCTGGTTCAGCAGAACCCCGAGGTCTTCTCCGAGCTGCCTGGTAGGACAAGTCTGATACGACATGACATTGTCACTGAGCCTCACCTGAAGGTACGCCTGAAGTCATACCGGGTACCGGAGGCTCGAAGACAAGCCATATCAGAGGAAGTGAAGACAATGCTACGACTAGGGGTCATCGAAAAATCCCGGAGTGAATGGGCTAGTCCCATTGTCCTAATACCAAAACCCGATGGCTCCTTAAGGTTCTGCAATGACTTTAGGAGATTGAACGAAATATCCAAGTTCGATCTCTACCCCATGCCCCGGGTGGATGAGCTGATTGATAGGCTGGGACAGGCGCGATACTTCACCACGCTCGACCTGACCAAGGGGTACTGGCAGGTGTCACTGACGGAGTCCGCAAAGGAGAAAACCGCTTTTGTTACGCCGGAGGGTCTCTTCCACTATGTTGTCTTGCCTTTTGGGTTACACGGCGCTCCGGCCACATTCCAGAGGTTGATGGACTTGGTGCTGGAACCCCACCAGGCGTATGCATCAGCGTACCTTGATGACATCATTATTTAGAGCTCCGATTGGCAGACCCACTTGGAACAGGTACAAGCGGTGGTGGACGCGCTCCGAACAGCCGGATTGACAGCCAATCCCAAGAAATGTGCGTTGGGGCTCACGGAAGCCCGCTACTTGGGCTACGTAATAGGCCAAGGAGTGATTAAGCCCCAAATTAACAAAGTGGAGGCGATCCAGAAGTGGCCTAGACCCCTGACCACGAAGCAGGTTAGGGCTTTCCTGGGTATTGTGGGGTACTACAGGAGGTTTGTAAAGGATTTTGCGGGACTATTGGCCCCCTTGATGGACCTTCTCAAAGGCAAGAAGTCCGTCATGGTGCGCTGGACTCCGCAGGCCGAGGACTCCTTCCGGGCCCTGAAGGGGGTCCTGTGCGGACAACCCGTTCTTGTCAATCCTGATTTCCGGAAGGAGTTCATAGTACAGACTGATGCCTCTGAGGTCGGCCTGGGGGCAGTGCTGTCGCAGGCGGTTAAGGGGGAGGAACACCCCGTCACCTTCTTGAGTAGGAAGCTCACCCCTCCTGAGCGGAATTATAGCGTAGTGGAGAAGGAGTGCCTGGCGATCAAGTGGGCCTTGGAGTCCCTACGCTATTACCTGCTGGGACGGCAGTTTCGCTTGGTGAATGATCACTCTCCGCTGGTCTGGATGAGGTCCGCCAAGGAACGGAATGCCCGGGTTACCCGGTGGTTCCTTTCTCTGCAGAACTTCTGTTTTACGGTTGAACACCGGGCCGGTAGGTTGCAGGGCAACGCCGATGCCTTGTCCCGCGGCCCGTGTTTGATGGCGGGAGTTCAACCCCGCACGCTTGAACTGAGGGGGGGGGGTGTGAGACTGTGACCGGGCTAGTCCATGACGGCCGGTACGTCTCGCCCCGGTTGTGCTCCCTCCATGTATAGAAGGCAACTCCACTCCAGGGTTAATCCTGTTTCCCTACAGGCTGAAGTGAGGGTTAAAAGGAAACAGGAACATGGACGTGGCCCCCCTAGTGTGTGAGGGAGTGAACACAACTCCCTGAGTATCTGCCGGAGAAACAAGTGTATGCTGTATTGGACTTGTGGTTCGTGCAATAAACCGTGTGCTGTGACCCTTGGTGCCTAGATCCCGTGTTTTCTGCTACGCAGCCGACCACGCTACCTCACACTACCTATAAGACTCATTGCCCAGCAACATCCTAAAGGGAGAAAGTACCTTAAATAGCTGCAGCCTCTCGGCTGATCTGAGAGGCACTTCTGGGTTAAGGGTACGTTGACCCTTTAAGAAAGGGTGCATGACTGTGCGAGTCCTTAAGGCAGAAGCAAGAAGCCTGCGATGAGTATACAGTCTCCGGGAGACAGCAACATGGGATAGGATTGGAGAAACCACCGCAGATGGGCCAGACGGGTGAGAGGGCCAACGTCCCTGCCGGATGAGGGGGCCAGGACAATACAGGGATGCTGGTATGGGCATTACACTCAGCAGAATATTGTCCTGTGTGAACAATGGCAGCTTATCCGTACAGGACAATCTATTACAGATCATACAGTCGGCATTCTAAGGGCTGTCTGTCTGTGAAAACAGTTTTACACTACTGCTGATCAATGATTACTATTCACCAATCGGCGGTCATCGAATGATGCAAAGTTGGCTAATGTAAACACAACTTGATATATTTTATTGATTTGTATGTTGTATTTTTAAGCATTGTTTAAAGTAGTAATATTCTCCTTTCTTTCATTGACCTCGGCATTGTTCACATGAATGAACAGTATAAATGTTGGGTTTACAGCTGAACAAAGATTCTCTATCAATGTGTACTACAGCTAGAAAGCATTTCGACTGAATACCATAATTCAGCAACCAATAAAACTGATGGAACATGGCATTATTCCTCTTGTCAGAGTCAAAAGGAATAGTATAGCTTCTACATGTTGTAATGCTCTTGGGGCGAGCCAGGGGTTAGTGGATCCACTTGACCAAGACACCAATCAGTGATCTGGAGGAGCATACCTGAATTCTTACTGAGTTTTTGCTAAAGCCACAGGTGGTGGAGATAGGCTAACATGCTGGTAGGTGAACGACAAGGGCAGCACCAGGGAATCACGGTACCTTAGCAGCTGGGACCATAGGTAAGTACACAACAGTTTCTGATAATAGAAGCAGCAGCAGCCGGTATCGGAGGTTCAGCCAAGATGAATAGGCGTAGCAACAGCGTCCGGACTGGATATTTGCAGCAGGCAGCAGTGGAAAGTATCGACGGAGCATACAGTGTGGATAATTCCAGCAGCTGGTATTGTAGGTGTGGCTGGTCTGGATATTTGCAACAGCAGCAGTCGGTATGGGTAATAGCAGCAGAAGCGGACTTGATATGCACTCGAACACAGATACTAATTAGATATACAGCACACAACACAGAAGCAGCGGCAGCACAAAGAAACCTGAGAACTAGGAACAGATAAACTATGTTTCCCAGGCAGCTCCCTTAAGGGGAAAGTGCCTTAAATACCTCATGCCTCTCAGCAATAGACTGAGAGGTTCTCCTGGGCAACTGTATACTGGCCCTTGAAGAAAAAAGAGGCATGTCCGCGTGTACACCCTAAGGACTCTCCCTGGAAACAGCAGCAGGGACTTGGGAGAGAGCAGGGTGGCCAGGAAGGTGAGAGTGCCAGCGATTCCGCTGGAAGAGAGGGGCAGAAAAGCATGGTGACGCCTGTAAGGGAGTTACACGTGTAGTGCTTTGTGTTTCTTTATGGCAATTACATGAATCCTGGCTTTTACAGGCTTATTCACAGGGCCGGCTCCAGGTCTTTGTGGGCCCTGGGTGAAAGTGTCTCAGTGCACCCCATGCACACAAAGACACACACATACACAGATACGTACACATACAGGCATACGTATATACACATATTTGAAGACAAATTCACAAAAATACAGAGACATAAATACAAGTGCATCTCAATAAATTAGAATATCATCAAAAAAATTAATTTATTTCAGTAATTCAATACAAAAAGGGAAAGACATATATTATATAGAGTCGTTACACACAGAGGGATCTATTCCTATATATTATATAGAGTCGTTACACACAGAGGGATCTATTTCTATATATTATATAGAATAATTACACACAGAGGGATCTATTTCTATATATTATGTAGAGTAATTACATACAAAGGGATCTATTTCTATATGTTATATAGAGTCATTACACAGAGTGATCTATTTCAAGTGTTTATTTCTGTTAATATTGATAATTATGGCTTACAGCCAATGAAAACCCAAAAGTCATTATCTCAGAAAATTAGAATAAGTACCACAAAACACCTGAAAAGGCTTCCTAAACATTTAAAATGGTCCCTAGTCTGGTTCAGTGGGCTAAACAATCATGGGGAAAACTGCTGATTTGACACATGTCCAGAAGCCAGTCATCGACACACTCTACAAGGAGGGTAAGCCATAAAAGGTCATTGCTAAAATAGCTGGCTGTTCACAGAGTGGTATATCCAAGCATATTAATGGAAAGTTGAGTGGAATGAAACAGTGTGGTAGAAAAAGGTGCACAAGCAAACGGGATAACTGCAGCCTTGATAGGATTGTTAAGAAAAAGCCATTCAAATATTTGGATCACTGTAGAGATAAAAATATAGCGCATATGAGAAGCACCCGTGGAGTGATTTCTGTATATCTATATTATAGAATTGCTCACCTGGTTAGGTTGTGCGCCCTCGCACAACCCCGGTGTTAGATGTATAATTCCTCTGGGGGATGAGGGACTGTCTCAGCTGGCGTTATCCGTTGTTTTGCTGCGTGGATCCAGGTTTGTTGCCGCTGCTGGCTTCAGATTGACCGACTTTTTGAATCCTGGAGCTCTGTGCGGACCTGTGTTCTCCCGCTGTTAGTTCAAATGATCTGATGGATTCTATTACTCACAGCAGCTCTACCCGGATTCCCTTATGGGAGTAGGCATGTAGAAAAAGGATTCCGGTCTTTGTGAGCGCTAGTAATAGATCTTTGGTCTTTGATCTTTTAAGAAATTTGGCTTTATTATTAATAAAATAAAGCTCTTGCATTAACACATCGCGTTTCAGCAAGATACACTTGACATCCTCAGGTGTCTAAAGCCAAATTTCTTAAAAGATCAAAGACCAAAGATCTATTACTAGCGCTCACAAAGACCGGAATCCTTTTTCTACATTCAAATATTTGGGGAAGATTCACAAGGAGTGGACGCTGCTGGAGTCAGTGCTTCAAGAGCCACCACACACAGACATATCCAGGACATGGGCTACAAGTGTCACATTCTTTGTGTCAAGCCACTCATGACCAATAAACAATACCAGAAGCGTCTTACCTGGGCCAAGGAGAAAAAGAACTGGACTGTTGCTCAGTGGTCCAAGGTGCTGTTTTCAGATGAAAGTAACTTTTGCATTTCAGTTGGAAATCAAAGTCCCAGAGTCTGGAGAAAGAGTGGAGAGGACACAATCCAAGCTGCTTGAGGTCTAGTGGGAGGCTTCCACAATCAGTGATGATTTGGAGAGCCATGTCATCTGCTGGTATAGGTCCACTGTGTTTTATCAAGACCAAAGTCAGCGCAGCCGTCTACCAGGACATTTTAGAGCACTTCATTCTTCCCTGCTTTTTGGAGATCTAAATTTCATTTTCCAGCAGGACTTGGCACCTTTCCACACTGCCAAAAGTACCAATACTTGGTTTAATAACCACAATATCACTTTGTTTAATTGGCCAGCAAACTCACTTGACCTAAACCCCATAGAGAATCTACGGAGTATTGTCAAGAGGAAGATAAGAAACACCAGACCCAACAATGCAGACGAGCTGCAGGCTGCTATCAAAGCAACCTGGGCTTCCATAACACCTCAGGAGTGCCACAGGCTGATGATCGCCTCCATGCCACGCCTCATTGATGCTGTAATTCATGCAAAAGGAGCCCCGACCAAGTATTGCATGTATTTACTGTGCAGACTTTTCAGTAGGAGCCAACATTTCTGGATTTAAAATCATTTTTTCAGTTGGTCTTGTATAATATTCTAATTTTCTGAGATAATTGCTTTTGGGCTTTCATTGGCTGTAAGCCATAATCATCAACATTAACAGAAACAAACATTTGAAATAGATCCCTCTGTGTGTAATGACTCTATATAATATATAGAAATAGATCACTCTGTATGCAGTGACTTTATATAATATAAGCATTTCCCTTTTTGTATTGAATTACTGAAATAAATTAACTTTTTGATGATATTCTGATTTTTTTAGATGCACCTGCATATACACAGTCATATACACTGACATACATAGATATATACATCATAGATGCACACACAGGCACATTAGAGATATTTTTAAAATGGGGAAATCAGCGGCAGCCTCACTCACCTCCCCCACTTGTCTCCTTTCCAGCTCCTCCCAGGCATGTGGCTGTGCAGACCGCGCTGCATGATGGCCATCACTAACAATGTTTTAAGACATTTTTATTACTTTCTGCACAGACAAAAGTTTATATACATTTCATTAGTATTTGGTACCATTGACCTTAAACTATATGACTTGGGTCAAATGTTTTGGATATCTTTCCACAAGCTTCTCACAATGGTTGGTAGGAATTTGGGCCCATTCCTTTTGATAGAACCCCCTTTTCATCTTTATTTGGGGACAGGAGCACACTACGTGATAGCTTCAACCACAGATGAACTTCAACACACCTGCATGCAGCGTTCAAGCAGTGAACGCTCAGTGCAAGTGCGAGTTTAAAAAGCCAGCTGCCAGGAAAGTGCGGCTGCCAGCCCGAGCACTGCAGTCCCTGGAACTCGGCCTAGGGACCACAGATTATGTGACGCCCCTGAACTAGTCAGGGTGTCACAGGGTACTGCACTCTTTTATATTTTGGTGCAGGACTCAAGCCCCCATGGTTCTGGGATCCTAACTTTTGGTATTGCTCCATCAGCATGCAAATCCTAGTTACACCTCACACCACACCCTGTCAGGCACACCAGTGGGTGGTCTAGCTGGAACAGGGCCACTCGCCTAGGGGGTCAGGCAGATTGGTGGGAGGGAGGAAGTCAGAGAGAGGAAGTGGAGAGCAAAGCTTAGTCAGTGCAGTAGTAGCTCCCAAAGAGTGAAGAGCTGGGAGTTGGAGCTCTCTGGGGACTTCTGGCTAGGTCGCAGGCGGTGGTCTGGGACCGGAGGAGTCGGAGACCTGGTCGCAGGGTATTGAAGAAAGGTGCCAGACTTAGTTTAGGGGGAACGGCGGGCACTGGAGTACCTAGTAACCAAACCGGACCGAGCACGGTGGGGTACTGTACCCTAGATCAGGAGTAGCTTCACGCAACCTGATAATTAACCTGTAGAGGATAGTTTCTTTATGGACTTTCCCCAAGAGCTCAGAGATCGACGGCATCAACACAACGAGGGGCATAGGACTTTCCAGCTTATGCGGCCCACTGAAATCACAAGTGTCAGCCATCGAGAGCACAGCTTCACTACTTAACAGTGGGGAGCGGGACCCTGACAGCTTCAAGCATAGGGGTCACAGCAGACACTAAAATACAGTGCATGGAGTCAAGGTACAGATCATCAGCAATACCGGACGAGCTCCCCTGAAGTGGCAGCTGCACCCAGAGACTTGGTTTACCTTTGTGTCAGAGTCTGCTTTGCGGTCGCAGCACTGCCAACACTGCCTGAGTGAGTACGCTGTCTTCCCCTGCTTCCAATCTGCACAAGCTCCCCACCACCTCCATCATCCAGAGTCCCGGTGTTACGAACCGGCGCCGCCATAGCCGCAAGCAGTCTACTGCGGCTCCTGTTGCGCCCAGGTGCCGGCTGCTGTTCTTGGCAGTGCCTCGGGTCATCCAATTGGCTGCTTCTTCCACCACGTCTAAGTGTGGAGAGGCTGCTAGTGCGCATAGGTGCGCCGATTTACCCCAGCCAGAGTCTAAGTCCGGTGTTTTGCCTACTGAGCATGCTCAGCCTGATTGTGTCATTTCTGAGACTAAGGCGGGCTTTGCACACTACGACATCGAAAGCCGATGCTGCGATGCCGAGCGCGATAGTCCCCGCCCCCGTCGCAACTGCGATATCCTTGTGATAACTGCCGTAGCGAACATTATCGCTACGGCAGCTTCACATGGACTCACCTGTCCTGCGACCGTCGCTCTGGCCGGCGACCCGCCTCCTTATTAAGGGGGCGCGTCGTATGGCGTCACTGCGATGTCACACGGCAGGCGGCCAATAGGAGCGGAGGGGCGGAGATGAGTGGGATGTAAACATCCCGCCCACCTCCTTCCTTCCGCATATCCTATGGAAGCCGCAGTGACGCCGGTAGGAGATGTTCCTCGCTCCTGCGGCTTCACACACAGCGATGTGTGCTGCCGCAGGAACGAGGAACAACATCGGACCGTCGCATCAGCGTAATCATGGATTACGCCGACGCTGCACCGATGATACGATTACGACGCTTTTGCGCACGATAATCGTATCATCGAGCCTTTACACACTACGATGTCGCATGCGATGCCGGAAGTACGTCATTTTCAATTTGACCCCACCGACATCGCACCTGCGATGTCGTAGTGTGCAAAGCCCGCCTTAGTCCTCAGTTCAGGCTACTGAGCATGCTCCCACAATTAATCCTAACAGCCTCTTTGCACCGGTACTTGGACTTCGTGCTGTGTCTAAGTTCTGGGATGTGTCTACTGAGCATGCTCAGGCAGATAGTCTGATTTCTGAGTCTGTTGTTCAGGGTACTGAGCATGCTCAGGCACTTGGTGCATCAGAGGCTAGGTCCGGTAAGGACCTCACTGAGCATGTCCGTGAGGTGGCAGGCCCTGATAGGGCAGAGGGTGTCAGGTGTCCTGATGACGTGGCCACTCTGGACTGGCTCGCAGAGGCCCGCCCCTATGATCTGGCACCTCACCATTGGTCATCAGACGATGACTGGTGAGGTGTTTGGGGCGTGGCTGCCATGAGGTCATCAATGACGTGGAGGTTCCGGATAGGCCGCTGGTGACGTCGCTGATGATATGGCACTCTGCTATTGGACCTTGGTGGTTCCAACCTGGGTTTGGGGCGGATCTAGGTTATAAAAGGGGCTGGAGACAACATGGAGGTGCGCAGTCTTCACTCATATTCATTTAGAGTTCATGGTGGCATAAGCTTTGTTGGAAGCGATAGGTAGGGCTAGGTGAACGGTGCCTGTCACGCTAAGATTTGTGGCTCGGCACATCAGGGTCAGGCGAAGTGCTTCCTTGCTGCCGTTCCAGTTATGCTATAGCAGTCCAGTGGCGTTAACTGGACTGCGGCTGCTGTGTCACCTGTCCGTTTGTGCCTCCTACGCACACGGACAGCATAGCTGTTGCATTACTCGTCCGGTTGTGTTCTCAATGCACACGGACAGCATACCTGCTGCGTCACCTGTCCGAGAGTGCCCTCTATGCGCATGGACAGCATATTCCAGAACCCCTGTGGAGTTAACAGGGTGTTCCTGGATTGGGTGTGTGAACCCTATTTCTCTCCTCGGCTTCCCAGTCAAATGCTACTGGTGTGACTACCTGGTCTGACGTGTCCTTCACACACATGGCCAGTCGAGTGGTGACCAAAAATGCTAATCGAAGGACCACTCGGCCTGACGTATTTTACACACGTGGCAGACAGGGCGCTGTCGCAGCGGTCTTCTCGGTCAACGATAACTGGTTACTATGCGGCCTGACGTGTTCCCTACACACGTGGTCAGAGTAGCGCCTGCTCCACCGAAACGCTTACTGGGTTGTCGTCCGGTTTAAAGTATCCCCACACACGTGACCGGTTCCCAAGTCTCCTGGGTTATCTCTGAGTCATCCGCCTAACCCACAGGGTGCCAGCAGCTCCATTGCCATCTGGAGCACGGTGGGCCCCGATTGGCGATTGGGATATATACCCCCTGGTCCTAATCTGCCGGTCCCCCCGTAACACCCGGGGCCTACCCTACCCATGGAGGGAACATCATCTGGCTGCCCCACTCCATCTCCCCCATCGGCAGCGGCGGTACTCCCCTTACTGCGAACCACGGGTGGCGTTACGAACTCTTATCCCCTGTAATAAAAACCTTTTAATTTGAAGTGGCTGCGAGCCCCCGGGTCCGGAGACCCTCGAGCCACAGCAGCAAACCCTGGATCTGAGCAGTTCGACCGCTGCAGGGGCGGCACAATTACATCACCACCGGCTTCATGAGGCAAGTGGGCCCCCCTAGCTGTCCATGGTCCCGGCACTTGACCAGGTGCGCCGGGTGCTGATGCCGACCCTGCTTATGCCCCCATAAACAGTAGATCTCAGCAGACATATCATTGGTGCAAACAAAAGGTGTATTGGCCTATTTCCACTTATAAACTAAGTGGAATTGTTCCTTATTTTGAGCAACTGAATAAAAGGCCCATATATTGCTCTTTCACAGGGGCCCTCTTCTATTTGTGTCCGCCAGTGAGTAGATAACTTATGGAAACAATAGTTGTCTCTCCCAAATGCCTCATAAACGGGAATGGTTGGTGGTGGATTAAACCAACATTATTGTAATGCAGGGGTCGGGAACCTTTTTGGCTGAGAGAGCCATGAACGCCACATATTTTTAAATGTAATTACATGAGAGCCATACTCACCAGGGGGTAGCGGCGGTGCCGGAGCGGCTTAGAAAGTCCCAGGAGGCAGGGTAGGTGATCCTGCAGGCACGGAGGAGAGGGTGTCACGGCTCAAGAGTGTCAGTGTGCTGAGGGTCGGCGATACTGCCGCGGGCTCGTGGGGTGTCATGGCGGAGGGCATCATTGATCTGCCAGCAAGTTGCTTTTAATCTCCCGCAATTGACGAAATAGACTTCAAGAAAATGACTGAAGCACATGCGCAAATCGAAGAAATGGAGTTTAAGTCCTATCTGTACACTCTGCCTCTGCAGCCATTTTCTTGAAGTTGATCTCAACTGCGGGAGATTCGAAACAGCTCGCAGTCTGCCGGCTAGCCGCCGTGACACCCCACGAGCCCGCAGTATCACTGACCCTGCGCCAGACCCTGCGCCACTACTACCGCCCCGGTAAGCTACAGTTAGGTCCAGAAATATTTGGACAGTGACACAAGTTTTGTTATTTTAGCTGTTTACAAAAACATGTTCAGAAATACAATTATATATATAATATGGGCTGAAAGTGCACACTCCCAGCTGCAATATGAGAGTTTTCACATCCAAATCGGAGAAAGGGTTTAGGAATCATAGCTCTGTAATGCATAGCCTCCTCTTTTTCAAGGGACCAAAAGTAATTGGACAAGGGACTCTAAGGGCTGCAATTAACTCTGAAGGCGTCTCCCTCGTTAACCTGTAATCAATGAAGTAGTTAAAAGGTCTGGGGTTGATTACAGGTGTGTGGTTTTGCATTTGGAAGCTGTTGCTGTGACCAGACAACATGCGGTCTAAGGAACTCTCAATTGAGGTGAAGCAGAACATCCTGAGGCTGAAAAAAAAAGAAAAAATCCATCAGAGAGATAGCAGACATGCTTGGAGTAGCAAAATCAACAGTCGGGTACATTCTGAGAAAAAAGGAATTGACTGGTGAGCTTGGGAACTCAAAAAGGCCTGGGCGTCCACGGATGACAACAGTGGTGGATGATCGCCGCATACTTTCTTTGGTGAAGAAGAACCCGTTCACAACATCAACTGAAGTCCAGAACACTCTCAGTGAAGTAGGTGTATCTGTCTCTAAGTCAACAGTAAAGAGAAGACTCCATGAAAGTAAATACAAAGGGTTCACATCTAGATCCCAATTCCAAAAATAGACAGGCCAGAGTTAAATTTGCTGAAAAACACCTCATGAAGCCAGCTCAGTTCTGGAAAAGTATTCTATGGACAGATGAGACAAAGATCAACCTGTACCAGAATGATGGGAAGAAAAAAGTTTGGAGAAGAAAGGGAACGGCACATGATCCAAGGCACACCACATCCTCTGTAAAACATGGTGGAGGCAACGTGATGGCATGGGCATGCATGGCTTTCAATGGCACTGGGTCACTTGGGTTTATTGATGACATAACAGCAGACAAGAGTAGCCGGATGAATTCTGAAGTGTACCGGGATATACTTTCAGCCCAGATTCAGCCAAATGCCGCAAAGTTGATCAGACGGCGCTTCATAGTACAGATGGACAATGACCCCAAGCATACAGCCAAAGCTACCCAGGAGTTCATGAGTGCAAAAAAGTGGAACATTCTGCAATGGCCAAGTCAATCACCAGATCTTAACCCAATTGAGCATGCATTTCACTTGCTCAAATCCAGACTTAAGAAGGAAAGACCCACAAACAAGCAAGACCTGAAGGCTGCGGCTGTAAAGGCCTGGCAAAGCATTAAGAAGGAGGAAACCCAGCGTTTGGTGATGTCCATGGGTTCCAGACTTAAGGCAGTGATTGCCTCCAAAGGATTCGCAACAAAATATTGAAATTAAAAATATTTTGTTTGGGTTTGGTTTATTTGTCCAATTACTTTTGACCTCCTAAAATGTGGAGTGTTTGTAAAGAAATGTGTACAATTCCTACAATTTCTATCAGATATTTTTGTTCAAACCTTCAAATTAAACGTTACAATCTGCACTTGAATTCTGTTGTAGAGGTTTCATTTCAAATCCAATGTGGTGGCATGCAGAGCCCAACTCGCGAAAATTGTGTCACTGTCCAAATATTTCTGGACCTAACTGTATATGCGGTTTGTAAGATGCACCCCCATTTTTGCCCCAGTTTTGGGGCCAAAAAAGTGCGTGTTATAAACCGGAAAATATGGTATTTCTTTATTAAAGATTTGCCTGCGAGCCAGATGCAGCCATCAAAAGAGCCATACCTGGCTCGCGAACCATAGATTCCCGACCCCTATTCTATTGTGTCTGTGGGGCCTTAGTTTTTACTTTTTAGTGTATTGATTTTTTTATTTTCAAATTTCAGCTTTTTATCTATTAGGATTAATCTTTGTAGATTAGTATTTTTTATGTCTCCTTTTCAATAACTAATTTTTTAGTTTATTAATTACTTTTCCTATTTTTATACTTTTCTTTGCCCACTTCTTTCAGTTTATTCAGTTATTTAATATTTGATACATATTGGTTCCTATAAATAAACATATTCATGTACCAAGACAGTAGTCATGAATAAATTAATCTGTTGTATATAAAAGCCATAATTTAGTTTTTTATATTATCTTAGCCGATACACAACATATTCACAGAGGATATAGGAACAATTTATATGATTTACAGCTTCTATAATCCAATCGGTTACTCTATGAAGAGAATATAAAGATCGGAGAAGTGAATCCACCATGAGAGATGCAAATTAAGTGAAGTAATTCACTGAATATGAATTGCCATCACTAAATTAACCCTAAAAAAAGAGTTTCCTCACAATACGTATTGATAGCCAATCAATTATATATGACTTCTGGAACCTCACTATACCTACAAAGAAGAAGCTACAGCATGCAGATTTTCTCCAAAATACTTATAAATACTCTTAGGGGTACTTTGCACACTACGACATCACAGCTGCGATGTCGGTGGGGTCAAATCAAAAGTGACGCACTTCCGGCGTCGCTGTCGACATCGGAGTATGTGAATCCTTTTTGATATGATTAACGAGTGCAAAAGCGTCGTAATCGTATCATCGGTGTAGTGTCCGACATTTTCATAATTTCGCTGCAGCGATGGTACGATGTTGTTCCTCGTTCCCCTGCGGCAGCACACATCGCTGTGTGAGAAGCGAGGAGCGAGGAATATCAGTGTACCTGCGTCACCGTGGCTCACGCCGGCTATGCAGAAGGACGGAGGTGGGCGGGATGTTTATGTCCCGCTCATCTCCGCCCCTCCGCTTCTATTGACCGCCTGCAGTGTGCCGTCGCTGTGACGCCACACGAACCCGCCCTATTAGGAAGGAGGCGGGTCTCCAGCCAGAGTGACATCGCAGGGCAGGTGTGTGCATGTGAAGCTGCCGTAGCAATAATGTTCACTACGGCAGCTATCACAAGATATCGCAGCTGCGACGGGGCGGGGACTATCGCGCTCGGCATCGCAAGCATCAGCTTGCGATGTCGTAGTGTGCAAAGTACCCCTTAATGCAGTACTATGGTGACATTGTAATATAGAGTCTTCAATCCTTGGTTCAGATATTGATGTATGATGATTTTTTCTTTGTTCTAACTTGAAATGTGAACATGACAAATTCAGACTAAAGGCAGCAAAACTTATGACGGAATACATATGGAAACAAGAAGTAAAAAAACACATATGAAACAATACAGAATATTTGTTAAACTTTAGATCCCTAAAAGTATTAGCTTCTAATTTTCATTAGTTTTACACCCTTTGAGTTCTATCAAGAAGCTTCATCAGCTGGTTCCCTGAATAGGTTTCCAACAGTCTTGAAGAAATTCCCAAAGATACACAACACTTGTTGGCTGCTTTACCTTCAATCTGTGGTTCAAATGATCCCAAACTATCTCAATTGGGTTGTGGTTGGGTGATTGTGGAGACCATGACATCTGACACAGGTTCTGTCTCTCTCATTCTTGGTCACATGGTCTTTATATAGACTGAATATATCTTCTGGCCATCATACCTCATCATACATGCAACATGGTGGGCAACACAAATGTAGAAACCATCTGCTGCCCTTTTCTGCATCTCGCAAAAACATTGAGGTTGGTACCAAAAATCTCAAATATTGACACATCAGACCTCAGTACAGATTTCCTCGGATCTACTGTCTAGTTCTTATCTTGCTTGGGCAAACAAGTCTCTTTGTGTTTGTTGTGCTTAGCAATGACTTCTTTGCAGAAATGGTCAAACAGCATCAAAATATCATTTCGTCTAGATACGGTTGTACACAGTTTTGAAAGAACTCGTCAGGGGAGTTGTTCAAAACATCTTGGAGAACTAACCATGGATCTTCACTGGATGTAGGATTGCACAAATCCTTCTGTCTCTTCAGCTAAGCCCAGATAGACTTGATGGTGTTGAGTTCAGGGCTCTGTGGGGCCATATTATCACTTCCAGGACTTCTTGCTCTTTACACTGAAGAAAGTAGTTAATGACATTAGCTGAATGTTTGGCGGTCGATGACCTGTTGCAGAATAATATGTTTGGGCATCATTGTCATGCTAGAACAAATTTCAAGACAATCTGTTGTCTCCCTGATTTATTTCAACATTGGTAAGTATCTCCTCGTATTTCTCAGTATTGCGGAAACCATTAATAATGACCCCCAACTTGTTTTGCTGAAATGCAGCCCCAATCTTGTAAGGAACCTTCACTATGCTACACTGGTGATGTCACCATCAGGGCTCAACAACTCTCGATCATGATCATGAATTTCTGCTTTCCTGGCCATGCCCAATAAAGCTGCATATATGTTCTCTGGCTTTATCAGAAAACTGTTCTTGTCCACAGGAAAATGAATGACACTTTACTTTTTACTTTTACATGTTGTAAAATAAAGCATTTCAATAGGACAAAGCCAAAGTGTTTAAACGCTGCTCCATTCAGTCTCTATGAGGTGGCTGGAAAAAGCCAAGCACATAGGATACGAAAGGTGGGGTGGTAAAGCATGCACACAGCTGCTCACTGACAGACACAGACAGAAAAGGGCCCCTGTGCAAGAACAGGGCCAAAAAAAGAATCTTGGAAACCAGGGACTATCTTTTCAACCCAAGGATAACATTGTGGCTTGGACCAAGATGGAGAACATCCTGAAAAGATGCTTCTTTTATGATCAGGCTTTTGCTATATACGGAGGCGTCAACGGCTCTATAACTTTGGACCCGTCAGTTGCGCTCTAAAGAACAACATCATCCAGATGTGGAGACAGCACTGTACCAAAGAGGTGCAGATCCTGGAGATCGACTGCACCATGCTCACCCCCGAGCCAGTCCTCGAGATGTCCGGACATGAGGCCAATAAATAGGAGCTGCAAAGAGAATCACGCAAATAGGGTCTTATCCAATTAGAAATAAAAGAAAAAAACTCAAAGAGGCTCACCTCATGTGGATTTACAAGTTACAACCATCATTAACGCCTGTAGTCCGATGCAAAACCCACGTGGAGATCAGACAATGGAAATAAAGAGTTAATCTCCTGCGCCACCGCCCATTCCAGACGATGTAAATCAAATGTGATTTACTGGTCAACGCGTCAGAAAGCCCTCTGAGGACTTTGAAACGCGTTGACCGATAAATCATATTTGATCTACATTTTCTGGACTGTGTGGCGGGGCAAGAGATTAACCCTTTCTTCATTTCCATCATCTGATGGAAATGTGGACAAGCATATGGGCTCACTGCACCCCAAAAGCTCATCATAAAGCACAATTCCATCTGCTTTGGAGTGGAAATGGGCCCCTTCACCTCTTGGGCGCCGATGATGTCTGCCCTTGCAAGGTCCTATATTCTAACAAGATAAAGGCGCCAGATTCTGACAATTGTTGTGGGTGCAACCATTTGAACGTCTATCGTCACCAAGTTATCACCTATCTCTTGGACAGAGGACAACTTTTTTTGTTCCTGTGGACAACCCCATTAACCCAATATGATACAATAATTTCAAAATCTAATCATAGGATTATTCATTCATCTCCATGGAGAATACACATTTACAATGATGCATTGTAAATAGGGATGATCGAATACCAAAATATCCGACTTCGCGAATATCCAACGAATAGGTCACCGCTATTTGACGCGCAAAGTAAGTCTAAGGGAAACACGAATAATTTCATGTTGGACCTAACTGCGAGCTGTGGTGACTAAGGAAAAGGCCAAAATGGATGAGAAAAGCCAGAATCTCTCTCTCTCTCTCTCCTCTCTCTCCTCTCTCTCTCTCTTCTCTCTCTCCTCTCTCCTCTCTCTTCTCTCTCTCCTCTCTCCTCTCTCTTCTCTCTCTCCTCTCTCTTCTCTCTTCTCTCCCTCTCTCTCTCTCTACACCGTGGAGCTGGAAGCCGGAGCAGCGGGGAGTAGATTATATGTATCGTTCCCGGAAGCTGCAGCAACGTGTATGTAGATGACACTGTGCGGCCAAGCCAATCACAGTAACACCGCAACAAAGATGGCTGCGGCGTTACTATGAGAGCAAGCAACATCAGATGTGTTCTTTGGCTGGAAAACAGGCGCCAGGAAGTCAGAAATGAAACTGAAAGTATCTGAGCGGATGTTGTTTTATTCATCAGATATTTAATGGCGCGAATAGCCTGTTATCCGTCGGATACCGAATAGTGGCGAATACATTCGCTCATCCCTAATTATAAAGGATGTCATTGTCTCCTTATGTAATCCCCATATCCGATGGTCTCTGAGTGCAACATAACATCAGCTTATCTGTGATGCAAGTCGTGAACTGACTCACCATTATATGTGTACATCTATTTCTATCCAGAGCTGCAGTTTCTGTTTTACTTTGATCCATCTGTCCTTTTAATAAATCCCTGGTCATTATGTTCCTGATGATAAATTGATTCTAAGTGAAGATGTGCAAAACATTCAAATTACACTGTTTTGCTTCCCGTATAAATGTAAAACTGAACAAATGGTCTTAGAGCGTTTTGTAAGCAAGAACAATTGGACTCACAGCTCTACATTATAGGAATAATAAAATATATGTCTATTCGTGATAATTTCCTTAGCAGTTTGGCTACTTTATGGCCGTACGAGTAATATTTGTCATGCAGATCCTTCCATGAATAAAACTACGATGATTACAGTAATGGTCATTTATGTGGTTTAAAAATGTATATTGTGTGATGAAGCAGAAGTCTCTGCAACTTTTTATTATACTTTGCATCATATTCAGAGCTGTCCTGAATCCACCATGCTGTGAAAAAGATTCTATCATTGTATTAAAGGGAATCTGTCAGCAGGATTTCACACCCCAAACTATTTACATGTGCACAGAGCTGTTTCAAGGAAAAGTCCAGCAATATGTTTACATGACTGGTCTGTTCCTCCATTACTGACAAATAAGCATTTGTATTAATAGGTAAATTACCCCCGAGGAAGCCCACGCGAAACGAGCGTTGAGGTTACAAGGGTGCCTCTTGCCAACAGGGAATACTATGGGTGAGTGCTAAGATATCTTTCTGTGCAATATACAGTACAGACCAAAAGTTTGGACACACCTTCTCATTCAAAGAGTTTTCTTTATTTTCATGACTCTGAAAATTGTAGATTCACATTGAAGGCATCAAAACTATGAATAAACACATGCGGAATGAAATACTTAACAAAAAAGTGTGAAGCAACTGAAAATATGTGTTATATTCTAGGTTCTTCAAAGTACCCACCTTTTGCTTTCATTACTGCTTTGCACACTTTTGGCATTCTCTTGATGAGCTTCAAGAGGTAGTCACCAGACATAGTCTTCCAACAGTCTTGAATGAGTTCCCAGAGATGCTTAGCACTTGTTGGCCCTTTTGCCTTCACTCTGCGGTCCAGCTCACCCAAACCATCTCAATTGGGTTCAGGTCTGGTGACTGTGAAGGCCAGGTCATCTGGCGTAACACCCCATCATTCCCATTCTTAGTCAAATAGCCCTTACACAGCCTGGAAGTGTGTTTAGGGTCATTGTCATGTTGAAAAATAAATGATTGTCCAACTAAACTAAAACCGGATGGAATAGCATGCCGCTGCAAGATGCTGTGGTAGCCATGCTGGTTCAGTATACCTTCAATTTTGAATAAATCCTCAACAGTCTCACCAGCAAAGCACCCCCACACCATCACACCTCCTCCTCCATGCTTCACGGTGGGAACCAGGCATGTAGAGTCCATCCGTTCACCTTTTCTGGGTCGCACAAAGACAAGGTGGTTGGATCCAAAGATCTCACATTTGGACTCATCAGACCAAAGGACAGATTTCCACTGGTCTAATGTCCATTCCTTGTGCTCTTTAGTCCAAACCAGTCTCTTCTGCTTGTTGCCTGTCCTTAGCAGTGGTTTCCTAGCAGCTATTTTACCATGAAGGCCTGCTGTACAAAGTGTCCTTTTAACAGTTGTTCTAGAGATGTGTCTGCTGCTAGAACTCTGTGTGGCATTGACTTGGTCTCTAATCTGAGCTGCTGTTAACCTGAGATTTCTGAGGCTGGTAACTCGGATAAACTTATCCTTCGCAGCAGAGGTGACTCTTGGTATTCCTTTCCTGGGGTGGTCCTCATATGAGCCAGTTTATTTGTTCTGTTTGATGGTTTTTGCCACTTCACTTGGGGACACTTTCATTGTTTTCCAATTTTTCGGACTGACTGACCTTCATTTTTTAAAGTAATGATGGCCACTTGTTTTTCTTTACTTAGCTGCTTTTATTTCTTGCCATACTACAAATTCTAACAGTCTATTCAGTAGGACTATCAGCTGTATGTCCACTAGACTTATGCACAACACAACTGATGGTCCCAACCCCATTTATAAGGCAAGAAATCCCACTTATTAAACCTGACAGGGCACACCTGTGAAGTGAAAACCATATCCGGTGACAACTTCTTGAAGCTCATCAAAAGAATGCCAAGAGTGTGCAAAGCAGTAATCAAAGCAAAAAGTGGCTACTTTGAAGAACCTAGAATATAAGACATATTTTCAGTTGCTTCACACTTTTTTGTTAAGTATTTCATTCCGCATGTGTTTATTCATAGTTTTGATGCCTTCAATGTGAATCTACAATTTTCAGAGTCATGAAAATAAAGAAAACTCTTTGAATGAGAAGGTGTGTCCAAACTTTTGGTCTGTACTGTATGTTCCTTACTAATGAATTGTATTTGATATTAAAGATGAAGCATTGAGTGTGTGCACACCCTATTGGAGCAGTATTCCTCCCCTTTAGAACTTTGGCTTGCGGCACCCTAGCTAGTTCATAGTCTGCACCATGCACTTTCATTTTGTATGTATTATTTTTTTGTCTTTTTGCATATCTGTTTAATAAACTTTACATTTTTTTATCTTAGCATCTTGTGAATCTATATCCCTATAGGTTTAGTAATATGGAAATTAGGCTGTAGATCTGAAGCCTCTGTCACTCCAGCTCTACTCTCCAATCCCAGTTACACCTCCTGCTGCCTGACTGATTGCTCCTATGCCTGAAGTCACACAGCATAGAGGCTGTCAGTCAATCAGGAGGCGGCAACGCTGGGTAAGAAATAGAGCTGGAGTGACGGAGGCTTCATATCTTCAATGCCATCATTGTTTTTTTTAATTTTGTTTTTTTTTCCACTGAATTTATTGTACCAGGTTGTATAATTCTCTAGGTCAGTATGATAGTAGCAAAATATAAAAAGTATAGTTTTTTTTAATATGATAAAAACCAAGCAATCAGCTCACGGGTTTGATGCATGGCTGAAAAAAAATTGTGTTGTTTGTATCGCCATTTTCTGAGACCTGTAACTTTTTTATTTATACATCAATAGAGATATATGAGGGTCTGATATTTGTAGGCTGTGCTGATACCATTTTTGATACATACAACATATTGATCGTTTTTTGTTGCATTTTTTGGAGGAATTGCGGTGACTGAAAAATGCATACCTGTCTAATCAATGTTTTTCATTTCAGTTTGTATTTTAAATAATTATATATTTTTATAGATTGGATTTTGATGTACTTACTAATACCAAATATGTTTTTTATTATTATTAGTAATAATTATTATTATTATTATTGTTGGTGCTGTTGTTGTTTTTGTTTTAATTTTTATTTTAAAATTGAGAAAAGGCGGGTAATTTATAGAGAAGCCACCTTCAAGATATTAGTCCCCAAACTAGTCGCATATTTATGAAGAAACTTTATTACTGAGGGAATCATTACCTTTCTTGTAAAAATCCGTTTTGCTGTTCTAAGGAAATCCATAGATGAAATTGTATGCTAATGAGTTGCAAGTGCAGTGGGATGGAGCTCTCCTGCTTCTCTGCTCCTGCTGCCTGCTTACCAGGGGTGGACTGGGCTGGGGGAGAATAGCGGGACTTATGCCCCTTGGGCCAGTCACCAGGCAGCTGATTAGGTCCACTGCCACTGTTGTATATGTGCAGGCCGGCAGCAACACAGAGAAGCAGACCCATACTGCACCTTGTGTGTGGCCGTCTGATGAAGTGGAGGGAGCAGCCTGGCGGTTGGGCGGGACAGAAAGAATCTGTGGCTCTTCCAGTGGCCTCGCCTCCCAACCTATATAGCAGCTGCTCACATACACATACTGCTCACACAGTGGTCAGTGAAGAGGACATTCCCAAATCACTGCATCTTTCTGGTTGCAGTGTTTGGGGGCCCTATCCAATCCAGGCCCAATTCTTCATTGATGGACAGAGCAGGCCACCAACAGCTGTGAGTGATGCCTGTAGAAGAACAGTCCAAACAAGAGAGAAGGTGGAGCCTGTTCAGTGCAACGGTGCGAGGGAGAAAACATGAACAAAAGGAAAGCAGTTCAGGGACCACGTGAAGAACAAACCAATGAGCAGAGGGAACAGAGGAATCAGAGAGCAGAGCAACCAGGAAGAAGAAGCAGAGAAGTATAGAAGGTTATGAATAGCATAATATTACAGGTAGATAGTTGACCCAGCTTAGAAGTAGGGAAATAATTTTTTTCCCTATGAAGAAAATTGGCTTCTACTCTGTGGGTTTTTGCCTTCCACAGGTTCAAAACTGCAGAACAGCAGCACTAACAATAGGCTAAACTAGATGGACATAAAGTCTTCCTTCAGCCTTAGAAACTATGTTACTATGTTAGAAAAAGGAACAGAGCAAACAGAAGAATCAGAGAGAAAAGAATGGAGAGAAGAGCAAACAGAAAGAAAAAGCAGACAGAATGGAGTCTTAACAACACAGCCAGGAGGAGCCAGAGGAAGTAGAGTACTCAGCCCCCTCGCATTGTAACACCCCTGACGAACTGAGCCCCTTCCTTACACTATTTCTGATGTGAACCATTGTGTTTTTATATTAAATCCCAATATTATAACATTTTACCACACAATCGATTGTCTTGTATTATTGCTATGTAGCTACATAGTGGGCCCCAAGAATGATTTTCTCTGGTGGGCCGAGGGTGCTCCAGTCTAATATATATATCTGCTTCATAATGTTTTGCACACATCGAGGTTGCAGCATGTTGCCACTATGGAACCACATCCTATAATAATTAAAGAGGTGTCCTTAATATAGGTTATTAATGTCTGATCGGTGGGGGTGCCACACAATCAACTGTTCCGGATGCCGACTGGAACTGTTCAGTTATGGAGCTGCACAGCTCTGTTGGCGGAATAGTGACCGTGGCTGGATCCTTCCCATATTGATTTGAATAGGCGGAAGATGTGCTGCTGCACCCAGTGGCTGCCACCTTAGAGTTGATGGAGCTGTGCTGTGCAGTTCTGTTAATGAGGAGTTCCGGCCACCGCCAACAACACCACATCCCCACCAATCAGAAATTGATGACCTATCCTAAAAATCATCAATGTTGAAGTAGTGGACAACTTCTTCAAGTAAAGGCCGCTTTACACTCAATGATATCGCTAGCGATATCGCCCAGATCGTTGCTACAATTTGCCGATATCGCTCATAGGTCGTTTTGTAGCAGTCACACGTACCCATCTCACAAACGACGCAACATCATTAAGCGATATATTGTTTGACCAAGGCGGTCGTGTGGACATAGTCACACAGCAATCCTACCGTTCCGGTAATGACAGAGGCGTATAATTGTGTCCGCCTTATCAACCACGCCTGCCAAATCAGAACGCAGTTGGTACCACCAATCAGAGGTGTGAAGCATTGCTCGTAACGACACACCCACGTCGCTGATGACGGACGCACTAACGATGTTGTTCGTCGTTGGCAGGGTGTCAAACGTAGCAATATGTCTGCTGCGTTCGAAACGACAAACAATATTTTGAAACTGAACGACGTGTCAACGATCAACAATTTTCGCTATTTTTAAGATCTTTCGGAGTCGCTCGTAGGTGTCACATGCAACGATGTTGCTAACAACGACGGAAGTTCGTCACGAAAACCTTGACCCCGACAACATATCGTCAGATAAATCGTAGCGTGTAACGGGGCCTTAAGTCCTGTACATTGGTTACATTTTCATAATGGTTTATTTTATTTAGCAGTGGGAGAATTTCCAATTCACAGTTTACTTAGTATTTTCATTTTTACTAACAATATAATGTAGTTCCAATAAAGTGAAAATACAATTGAAATGAAGGGTCCCCAGCACATACAGTATTTCCCGTATTTCTCATTTTGTAGTGTGTAAAGATTTGTTTGATAAATTAGTACACAGAATAAATAAAAATATACACAAATAATGTGAACAAATACAGTATGAATAGTTTCTCATTTGTAAGCATGATTTCATATAAACAGAATGGGTTTATGCCTTGTGTTCCATCCGGATGATGTATAGACAAGTGACAGGAATAACCCTGTAGGCAATCACTGCCTATATAACCCTGGCATGCATGGAAAATAAAAAAATACTCTTGAGTCCTCAAGGTAAAAAGTGTTCCATTTCCTCATTTAAAAAATGTAAAGGGATTTTCAGTAGTTAAACTATTTGCAAGAAATGATGTGTTTTTCACAAAAAAAAATGTAAAGCATTTTTTCTATTTTGTGTAACTTAATACATGTGATTTCAATATGATTAATAATTTGCTATGCACTTTGCAGTATTTTCTGGTTTTAGCATTTTTGTTCCTTAACCCCTTCATGACTGGCCGATTTTGCGCTTTCCGTTGAGATGTAAAGATATGTAACTTTTTTATTTTTCAGTCAATCTGGTCATGTGATGGTTTGTTTTTTTGCAGAATGAGCTGTACTTTTTAATGAAGCCATGAGTTGTACCATATAGTGTACTAGAAAATAGCAAAAAAATCCAAATGTGAAAAAAAATTACAAAAAAAAGTGCAAAGATTTTTTTGAGATATTTTATTCACTGTGTTTCCTATAGAGTAAAACTGACATGCCAGTGTGATGCCTGAGGTCAGCTCGAGTTCGTAGACACCAAACATGAATAGGTTTACTTTTATCTAAGAGGTTAAATAAAAATCAGAAATTTGTCCGAAAAAAGCGGCGGACATTTTGTGCCATTTTCCGTGTCCCGTAGTGTTCTCATTTTTTGGGATCAGTGATTTTTGTGTCTTGAGCTGACATTTTTAACGGTACCATTTGCGCGCAGATGCTACGTTTTGATCGCCTGTTATTGCATTTCGCGCAAAATTTGTGGTGACCAAAAAATGTAATTTTGGCATTTGGAATTTTTTTGCCTCTACGCTGTTTACCGATCAGATTAATTGATTTTATATTTTGATAGATTGGGCATTTCTGAACGCGGCGATACCAAATGTGTGTATATTTTTTATTTTTTTAACTGTTTAATTTTCAATGGGGCAAAAGGGGTGATTTGAACTTTTAATTTTTTAAAACTTTTTTTTTTATAGTCCCCCTAGGGGGCAATAAGGATCTGCTGTCTGATCGCTGGATCAGAGCAGCGCCGCTCAGATCGGGAAAAAAGCTCATCTCTTGTAATAAGCAGTACTCAGCTGTTTCTTACAGGACCTTAGTCATGTGAGCTATAGGAGTCATCACATGACCCTGTGCTACCATGACAACCATTGGATCTTCCACGTGACTTCCGGTGTCGGGATAAAGTAAAGTTTTAGCGCGATCATGAGTCACATATTGACAGTGCCATTTAAGGGGTTAAAAAGCAAGGGCAGAACGCGATTCCACTCGTGCATGGCAGGCACACATGTCAGCTGTAAAAATCAGCTGACATGTGCGCTGATCACCGCAAGCTGCTTGCAGCAGCCCGTGGGAATTAACACTATGGCCACTAGGATGTAATATTACAGCCTGCGGTCATTAAGGGGTTAAAATGTAGATGGGAACCTGTCTGTAGAGTTATTCTTCATTAACCTCGCTCAGCAGAAATTTTAAGCCTTGCTACGAAATGCTGCAGACTTTCAGGCAAAATATGGTTTGAAAAGTTGACTTGGCTTTTCCCAAATCCCTTTACAGTTGATTGACAAATCTAAGTATATACAAGAAAAGACCTGATTATTGGGCCCTTCCCAGCCTAAAAATAGCAGCCTGCAGCTGCCCTACAATTAGTGCATCTATTACATGCACCAATTCTGGTGCTTTACCTGGCTCATCCCGATTGTCCTGGTGGGGTGGCAATTGACATAAGAAGCCTTTGAGGTAGACTTTATGGATACTGGAGTTCCCAGCCACCGGGTCTTGTGGCAGCGGTCAATCCTGTAACTTTAAGGAAGTCTTTAAGATAGCTTCACCACTATTTATGACATCCAGGAAATATATGCTATGAATGTCCAATGGAGCAGATCCCAACTCTGGGACACTCATTTACCCTATCTCAAGAACAGGGGCATCATCTTGTGTCAATGTCATTTGAGAGGTGACTTCTTATTCTGTGGTAGTTATGAAATTTGCACTGCATGCACTCTTAACAATTTTCGGTTGTCCTATAAAAGTGGAGAGCTTCCCAAAGAAAACTCCAGTGGACCTGTCACATTCATGTATTACTTAACTGGTCATACATTTGTGCGTCTGGCATATAATATTACATTTGGAATGAACAAATCCCCACTGCAAAAAATAATTTGTAAAAACAATTAACTCAAAAATATTTTTTATAACAGTTATGGTTGATGGTTTCCCTAGTCTAGCCCTACGTTTAATTGTTCACTGCTTTTGCTGAGGGTAAAGGCCACCACCTCAGTCTAGGACATGTGCTGTGCTTACAAGGTCTGCCCTAACTCTAAGGGGTACTTTACACGCTGGGACATCGCTACCAATATATCGTCGGGGTCACGTCGTTAGTGACGCACATCCAGCGCCGGTAGTGACATCGCAGCGTGTAACACTAATGAGCGATGATCAACGATCGTAAAATCGTTCCAAAACGGTGATCGTTGACACGTTGCTCATTTCCTTAATACATCGCAGGAGCGATGAACATCTCCTTACTTGCGTCCACTGGCAATGCGGAAGTAAGAAGGTGGGCGGGATGTTACATCCCGCTCATCTCCGCCCCTCCGCTTCTATTGGCCGGCCGCTTAATGACGCCACAGTGACGTCGCTATGACGCCGAATGCACCTTCCCCTTGAGGGAGGGATTGTTCGGCGGTCACAGCGACATCGCTGACCAGGTATGTGCGTGTGACGCTGCCGTAGCGATAATGTTCGCTACGGCAGCGAGCACCAAATGTCGCATGAGTGATGGGGGTGGGAGCTATCGCGCTCGACATCGCTAGCAATCGCTAGCGATGTCGCAGCGTGTAAAGTACCCCTAAGGGTGTGTGCCCACGATCAGTGTTTGCAGCATTTTGGAAGCAGCATGCTTCATCTGTGTCCAAAATGCTGCGATGTAGAGTACAAGCAGAGTTGATGGAATTTTTAGAAATCCCATGCCTACTGTGCGTATACAGCCCGCAGTGAAAACTGACCTGCGGTGTGGCTTTCTGAGGCTGCAGCATGTCAATTCTTTGCTGTGGAGTCGCATGTGTCCTCCTTAGGGAGAACAGAAGCGAGAGACCGCAGAGCCCAGAACCCTCATCGTGGGCACAGGTAGCTGTGGTCTCCTGCGTTCTCCTGCGGAGAAGACTCGGAGCCCTGCAGGTCAGGACCCGCAGTGTCCAGGACGCAGAGGGTCCTGATCGTGGGCACGTATACTTAGCCCATTTGGGATTGCTGGAGCATGCTGTTAGCTTCTGATTTCCGTCAGCTATAACTTCACTGAAAAAGTCTAATTTCACTATAGCTCCACCCCTGGAGACATAAAGAATTAAATGATGCTCAACTCAAATAAATGGACAGTCTGTGTAATGCAATGTTCTCCAAAGGGAGAGAGACCCTCTTTCTTCTTGCTCTCAACATGAGCTACTAACCGAGATTTCAAAATGGCCGTGTTGAGCCAGAAAAGCTCTTTAACTTCTAATAAAGAAAACTGAATTGCAAATAAAGTCAAAATCATACATTCATTGATAATTTTTCTGCTGCTAAGACTTAAATATAACTCTATAACCAGCATATTCTGTGAACTCATCCCAGAAATATTCTGAATTTCCAATTTTGAACAGTTAGTAAGAAATAGTTATAGCCTCCATTTCTCTTCCGCGCAGACACAGTCAATGTATTATACACATTTGTGTAACATTTTAAATAATGTATCCACTTTGTTCTGCGATTCATTATGTGGATCATAATGAGGTATTCTTATTTTTCTAAAGAAGTGAATATATTTGCAGCAGCATGTGGTAAACCCTACATCATTAAAATGCAAACACCTTCACTGACTTGAAAGACAATTTATAGAAGCCAGGGACAGGGTTGTAAATAATGTTACACATTATATTCATACGGTTTATTTCTGATGTTATTTTAATTGAAATTAACACTGATTTTTCATATACTCAAGACATAATTAAGGATGATCCTATGCTAATGAATTGCAACCTGTTCTACTGTCATCTTATAATAATATTTACTTGCATTGAAATCAAAGTCTGTTCCTTCTATGGCAACAACACTGGGAGTTGAACAATGAAATATATATATATATATATATATATATATATATATACAGTATATACAAATGAGCACAGGGCCTAGTCACAAGTGAGTTTCTTCACCCGACTAGTCTGTCCTCTTAGCATGTTAGCATGCACACAGGGGGGTGTGCTGGCATGCTATTCAATGCCCATTGCCCAGCGTCATCGGCGGTGATGTGTATACCTGTGTTCGTTGTCACCGCCTCAGACACCGGGTTTGGAATCAGTGCACATGATCAGAAGTCCTTATGTGTCATGTGCACTAAGAGGCCAGCTGTATGCGTCCCGACTTCAGATAGATTTAGTGCGCATGACCAGAAATGCCGAGACTTCTGATCATGTGCACTGAGCCTAAACCCTAAAGCCTAAACGCATGTCACCGCTGAAGTCGCTGAGCAATGGTATTGAATAGCATGTTAACACGCCCCTGTGGGTGTGCTAACATGCTAAGAGGACAGACTAGTCGGGGAAGTAACGCCCTTGCAACAAGTTCCTGTGCCCATTAGCATATGATAAAGGATCTTTAGAAATAATTTTTCTAAAGATCTCCTTATCTATGCTACTAGATACAGGGACAGTTAGGCAGGGATTAGCAATGTGCACCCAGAACTGCTCATGGTTCTGGGTGTATATTGGACCTGAAAGGTTCACCTTAAGAGGCGCATGTGTGATGCCCTGGACTAGTCAGGTCGTCCCAGGTAGTCATCACACACAACACCACACCCCTCCCCCAGTTAGGTAACATCAGTCAAACTTAAAAGCCTTGTCACCACCCTCCAGGTTTGATATCCACACCAGGGGGGGTGGAGCCAGGCAGTTGGCTCCACCCACTGAGGAGTTCACAGGCCTGGAGGCGGGAACCCGAGTAGTCTAGCTCAGGCTCTGGAAGAGTCAAGTTCAAGTACAAGTGTAGAGCAGACAAGTTCACGGGCAGTACTGTGGCCAGGCTGCCCAGAGACTACCAGGTGGCTGGGTCGTAGCCCAGTCGCCACTGGCAAGGAGGCAGACGGTAGTGGCTACCTGCAGGAGACCGGGAAAACGACCGGTGGAACCGTAAGGGACCAGGACAGGGTAGTGGCCAGCCGGAACCGAACCGGGGAGCCAACTGGATACCGGAGCACCAGGCAGGGTACTCAGACCCCGAACTAGGCTAGAAGCCACCAACATAGTCAAATTAACTGATTGCGGTCTGGACCTCAGGGGTTCATTCCCACCGAAGTCCCGATTGAAGGCAACAGCCCAACCATTCCGGATAAGTGCCACCGCCAAGGGCAAGAGATCCAAAGGGCCAGCGTCTGCGGGCAAACGGACTCCTACGACAGATACATGTCAGGGAGCGGACTACCGGTGTCTAGGCACAGGAGTCAAGATTCACACACAGAGGTGCAGGAGAAAGGCGAACACCACCAACCTAATCTGGGAAAAGCTGCAGCCGGCTCCGGGCCCCGTTCATCACTCCATTTGGTTTACAAGTGACTCCAGTGTCTTGTGTCAGAGTGAGTACACCAGTGCCATCAGGCACCGCGTCACGCTGCACCGCAACACTATACCCTGCACCCGGGCCCCGACCCGCCGGACCCCGGGACCAACATCCCCTACCCACGGAGGGGTCAACACCTAGGTGCGCTACTACACCACTCCCGGGGGTCCCCATACTTTCACTGCAGCGGTGGTGTCTACAATCACCACATCCCGTGGGTGACGTCATGAACTATCATTTCAAACCGAACACCCAAATCCCCGCGTGTAGCGCCAACTCCCTTGCAGAGCGACGTGACCCCCGGGTCCGTGAGAGGCTCGAGCCACCACCCGTAGTGCGAGCACGGATCCGAGTGGCTCGGCGGTCGCAGCCGAGCCCGCGGGGAGGTACACATGCTGTTTAATGAATTGTGAGAATCTTTTATAAAGTGTGTGACGTCCTGGCAAAACCAGGTAGCCACACATAGGCCCCCGCATAACACCTTCCCTCACCTAGGTGACATACAGCCGACCTGAAACCCTAGTCACCCCCCTCAGGGCAAGACAGGCACAACAGTGGGCGGGACCAGGTGGTTAGGAAACGCCCACCAAGGGGTCTAGACAGCACGGAGCGGAAAAACAGTCAGTTCAAGTCGAGTTTGAAGTGGTAGTTCAAGTTGAGAGGAGTGTGGGCTGGAGCTAGGTGTAGCTCCAGCGGAGGATGAAGTTCAAGTTGAAGGGTGCCAGGGTCGGAGCCCTGGTACCTTGGCTAGGTGGCAGATGGTGGTCTCCATCAGCAGGAGATGGGAAGATGGCTCGGCAGATCCGAGGAGGACTGGAGCAGGGTTGGAGCTCGCCGGTACCAACACCGGAGACCCGACCGGAAATTGTGCACATAGGGGGTACTCGGACCCTGAAGCCAGAACCGAAACCAGCGGCCTAGCTAATTAACCGATTGAGGGCAGGATTACAGGTCCTGTCCCAACCAAAGTCCCAAAAGCAGACAACCACCCACAGAGAGGGATAGGGCAACTGCCAGGGCCCATAACCCTAACGGGTCAGCGTCAGCGGGCGCGGCTCCTTAGGCACACAGACAAAAGGGAGCAGACACACCGGGAAGTCTAAAACACAACCACAATTAGTGCAGAGGAGAAGACGGCGACCATCAGCCCGGGTGGGGGACTAGAGTACAACCGGCCGCAGCGGCCGGCCACCAGCACCTTGGTTTACCAAAAGACTTGTGTGATTCACTCAAGTGTGAGTAACCAAACATCCCCTGGTCCATCTGGGCGTGCAAGCCCCTGCCATGGCCATACCCTGCACAGAGACACTGGGCCCCGGGGCAACCATCCCTACCCACGGAGGGGTTAACATCCAGCTGCCATTACATCTCCCCCGGGTATTCCACAACAGCAGCGTTGGTGTCCCACTTCACCACACACTGTGGGTGGCGTCACAGACATTTTACAATTAACCCCGTACAAATACGCCCCCCTTTTATTCGGAGTGTCTGCGCGACCCCCGGGTCTGGAGGACCCCTCGAGCTGTACCGTAGGCCCGGATCCGAGCAGCGCCGGCTGCTGGCACGGGGGCGGCACAAGTGCACCTAGGCAGAAATGTTACTCTATTTGGAGACTGGGATAACTTTTTTGGTATGAGAAATGCTGCCACTTTTGAAGAATGTGAAGAATGTCTTAGCTGGATCCAACCAGTTTCAGTGCCCCTCCATTTTTCCGATTCTGCAGAGGCAAATTAACCTCTGCTTGCGTTATGGCAGAGCTCACAGTTCAGGCCGGGAGCTGAGCCATGAGACTAGCCCAAACTGTCAATCTTCCAGAGATCTCTTCCCCCGAGAAGCAGGAAGGCAGAGGAGTGGTGCACTCAGGAGCTGCGATAGTTGGGCAGAGCTGTCAATACTTTGCAGTTTGGTCTTACTGCCAAAAATTGTTAAGTGTGGGATGTAATGACCAGCTGTGAGCTTCTTCAGCTTTAATTTAGTTTATGTAGTAACTTTTTGCAGAGAAAGGTAGTTGGAGCTGCTTTTTTCAGTCTCTGGACAGAGACGTGTTCATGTGGTTGCTGCTTGGGTTTTTGCATTTGGCTCACAATACTTCTACTATACATTACATGAATGAAGACATCTGTGATAATACCCCTTTAAGTGCAATATAATCGCTGAACGATTTTGCGTCGCTTGTGCGATCGTTACGTGTGACCGCTAATAAACGACCTATGAGCGATCTCGGCAAATCGTAACAACGTTCTGGGCGTGTCACATCGCTACTGAGATCGTCAGATAAATCGTAGCGTGTAACGGGGTCTTTAGTTGCAGGAGCCAGAATAGCAAAAGTGTACAGATCCAGATCCCCACAGCGCCATACACTATGTAGTGGCCATTTTCAGGTACTATACAATTATAGTGAATGGGAGTTGAGCCACAGTACCCCAGAATGGCCATTACATAGTGCACACTGTGCATTCCTGACTCTGTACATTATGTACTATGTACTTCTGATGGCATTAGGACCTGTTAACTGCTGATTGGTGCTGGAGGAGGAGAAAAGAAAGTGTAATAGTATCGGATCTGTCCTGGAAAAAGGTGAACACCTGATATATGGTTTTGCTCACCTGCAGAGGTTGTGTCAGGCAACACCATTGGAGAAAGCCTTGAATTAGACAGGTGTTGCAGCCCCCGTATCGAAGATACTTTAGTCATGCCAAGGAGTAGAAAGGGTTAAGGCGGCACTGCTGTGCATGAAGAATGAGTGCTGGATTCTTTGATGTGTGACTTTAATCTACGTGTTTCGAAGTGAAAGTCCTTCACCAAAGGTGATGATCCTGATGAAGGAGTTTCACTCCGAAACGCGTAGACTAAAGTCACATATCAAAGAATCCAGCATTCCCTCTTCATGCACAGCAGCGCGGCCTTAACTCTTTCCACTCCTTCAACAGCTGATTGGTGAAAGTGCCAGGTGTCAGACCCCCTTTCAATTTATTACTAACCTGTCCTACGAGGGACAGATGGACTTCTACAAAACCGGAGAATCATAGTGGGGTGAACTAAAGGTCAGTGATCTATTTAATCTTCATGACACTTAGGGCTGCTTTACACGCAGCGACATCGCTGGCAATGTCGCTCGTGAAAGCACCCGCCCCCATCGTTTGTGCGGCAGGCGCAAATCGCTGCCCGTGGCGCACAATATCGCTAGGATGCGTAACATGCACTTACCTTCCTAGCAACGTCACTGTGGGCAGCGAACAACCTCTTTTTTAAGGGGGAGACTCGTGTGCCGTCACAGCGATGTCACACAGCGGCCCGCCAATAGAAGCGGAGGGGCGGAGACCAGCCGCATTATCGACACGCCCACCTCGTTGCCGAAGGACGCAGGAACGCTGTTGTTCGTTGATACTAGGGTGTCACACATAGCGATGTGTGCTGTCTCAGGAACAACGTACAACCTGCGTCCAGCACCAGCAACGATTTTTTGAAAATGAATGACGTGTCGACGATCAACGATTAGGTGAGTATTTTTGATCGTTAACACTCTCTCATAGGTGTCACATGCAACGACGTCGCTAACAACGCCGGATGTGCATCACGAATTCCGTGACCCCGACGACTTATCGTTAGAGATATCGTTGCGTGTAAAGCCCCCTTTACTCTTTGTCATTTCACAAAAATTACATTTGCTTAAATGGAATTTATCACATGTAAAAACACTATCAACCTATAGATATGAGGCTATTCTGCAAGTTAATAGCGAATAAAAAGTGTCCGGCGCCTGCCTATTAAACCCCGCTAGCAGGAGGAAATTAACTTTAATCCTGCCTGCAATTGTTCCGGTTTCTGTCACGTGGGTGATATTGGTGCGGGTTCAGTTACCGCAGTGTAAATAGTAGAGATGAGCGAACCGGTCCCGGTTCGGCTCGAGGTCGGTTCGCCGAACGGAGGTCCCGTTCGAGTTCGGTTCGTCGAACGTTCGACGAACCGAACTCGAACCGCATAGGAAACAATGGCAGGCATTCACAAACACATAAAAACACATAGAAAACACCCTCAAAGGTGTCCAAAAGGTGACAAACAACTCACAACACAACACAAACACATGAGAAAGTGACAAGGACATATACTCATGTGAAAACAAAAGAGCAGGACAAGGAAAAAGAGGAGGAGACACAGATATAGGCATGGCACAACCTTCTAAATTCATGTAAAACACCGCAAGGTGACTCCAAGCGGAGTCTTCCTTTTTTCCAAAAATTGGGCCCCACACACACCCACCCCTTCAGTGGCAGCAGTTGTGCCCCAGTTGTACAATTCACAGCTACATTTGCATCAAGCACATTAAAAAATACGCTATTCTTAACCGTCCCCAGGATGACACCGGGGTAGGTAGCAAAGTCTTTCCTGATCCCAGCTCTGTTCATCTTGGCTCCTTTTAAAAACAATGTAAGCAAGGGTTACTCCAAGCGGAGTCTCCCTTTTTTCCAAAAATTGGGCCCCACACACACCCACCCCTTCAGTGGCAGCAGTTGTGCCCCAGTTGTACAATTCACAGCTACATTTGCATCAAGCACATTCAAAAATACGCTATTCTTAACCGTCCCCAGGATGACACCGGGGTAGGTAGCAAAGTCTTTCCTGATCCCAGCTCTGTTCATCTTGGCTCCTTTTAAAAACAATGTAAGCAAGGGTTACTCCAAGCGGAGTCTCCCTTTTTTCCAAAAATTGGGCCCCTCACACACCCACCCCTTCAGTGGCAGCAGTTGTGCCCCAGTTGTACACTTCACAGCTAGATTTGCATCGAGCACATTCAAAAATACGCCATAATTAACCGTCCGCAGGATGACACCGGGGTAGGTAGCAAAGTCTTTCCTGATCCCAGCTCTGTTCATCTTGGCTTCTTTTAAAAACAATGTAAGCAAGGGTTACTCCAAGCGGAGTCTCCCTTTTTTCCAAAAATTGGGCCCCACACACACCCACCCCTTCAGTGGCAGCAGTTGTGCCCCAGTTGTACAATTCACAGCTACATTTGCATCAAGCACATTCAAAAATACGCTATTCTTAACCGTCCCCAGGATGACACCGGGGTAGGTAGCAAAGTCTTTCCTGATCCCAGCTCTGTTCATCTTGGCTCCTCTTAAAAACAATGTAAGCAAGGGTTACTCCAAGCAGAGTCTCCCTTTTTTCCAAAAATTGGGCCCCACACACACCCACCCCTTCAGTGGCAGCAGTTGTGCCCTAGTTGCAAACAGGATGTTTTGATTTGCATCAAGCACATTCCAAATCCACAAGCATTTACTCTCCCCAGGATGACACAGGGGTAGTAAATTCCTTCTGGATCCATGACTTGTTCATTTTGATGAACGTCAGTCTGTCCACATTGTCACTGGACAGACGCGTGCGCTTATCTGTCAGCACACACCCAGCAGCACTGAAGACACGTTCAGAGACAACGCTGGCAGCTGGACACGACAAAATCTCCAAGGCGTAACTGGAGAGCTCTGGCCATTTTTCTAGATTTGAAGCCCAAAAGGAGCAAGGCTCCATTTGCAAAGTCATGGCATCGATGTTCATTTGGAGATACTCCTGTATCATCCTCTCCAGCCGTTGACTATGTGTCAGACTTGTTGTCTCTGGTGGCCTTGCAAAAGAGGGTCTAAAAAAATTATGAAAAGATTCCATAAAATTGCTGTTACCAGCACCAGATACGGTCCTACTGGTACGGGTAGACTGTTGAAGATGACGAGACCGTCCCATGTTTGGCAAGTTACAACTGGGAGATTCCCTCCCTGCACCTGCACGGTTGTTTGGTGGAAAAGCGGATCTAAGATCGAGTAACAGCTTCTGCTGATACTCCTGCATACGTACGTCCCTTTCTATGGCTGGAATTATGTCACAAAATTTGGACTTGTACCGAGGATCTAATAGTGTGGCAATCCAGTAGTCATCATCATTTCTAATTTTGACAATACGAGGGTCATGTTGGAGGTAGTGCAACAAGAAGGCACTCATGTGTCTTGCGCAGCCATGCGGACCAAGTCCACGCTGTGTTTGTGGCATAGAGCTGCTACCCGTTCTTTCTTCCTCTGACATCTCCCCCCAACCTCTTTCAACTGAAATTTGACCAAGGTCTCCCTCATCTGCTGAGTCTTCCATGTCCATGGACAGTTCGTCCTCCATTTCTTCATGTTCTCCTGCACCTTCCTCAACATTTCGCCTGCTACTATGCGCCCTTGTTGATCCCTGTCCCCCATGGTCCCATGCCTGCTGCGTTGGTGATGATGAACGTCTGGACCTTGGTGATGTTGTTGTCCCTTGCGCATATGAATCCTCCTGTAGTTCCTCCCCTTCCTGTTGTCCCACCCCCTGACTCCGAATAGTGTTTAGCGTGTGCTCCAGCATGTAAATGACTGGAATTGTCATGCTGATAATGGCATTGTCAGCGCTAAACATATTCGTCGCCATGTCGAAACTGTGCAGAAGGGTGCATAGGTCCTTGATCTGAGACCACTCCATCAGGGTGATCTGACCCACCTCTGCATCTCGTTGGCCCAGGCTATACGTCATGACGTATTGCACCAGGGCTCGGCGGTGCTGCCACAGTCGCTGTAACATGTGGAGAGTTGAATTCCAGCGTGTCGCCACATCGCATTTCAGGCGATGAACCGGCAGGCCGAAAGACTTCTGGAGCGATGCAAGTCGCTCAGCTGCGGCGCTTGAACGGCGGAAGTGAGCAGACAGTTTTCGTGCCCTGTTCAGAAGGCCATCTAGGCCAGGATAGTGTGTTAAAAATTGCTGGACGACAAGGTTCAACACGTGAGCCATACAAGGTACGTGTGTCACCTTGCCCAGGCGAAGGGCCGCACCCAGGTTTGCAGCATTGTCGCACACGGCCTTACCAGTCTGCAGGTTGAGCGGAGACAACCATTTATTAAACTCGGACCGCAGAGCTGACCACAACTCCTCAGCTGTGTGACTCTTATTCCCAAGACATGTCAAGCTAAAGACCGCCTGATGCCGTTGCGCTCTGCTGCCAGCATAGTAATGAGGGGTGCATGATTCCTTCTGCGCAGTGAGAACGCTGGTGGCCTGACCAGGCAGGCTTGGGGCGGAGGTGGAGGACCCAGATAAGGTGGAGGATGCAGAAGCAGTGGCGGAACTTGGACAGACAGAGGATTGACACACAAGTCATGGGGACGGCAAGACTTGTGCAGCAGACCCTTCACCATCTATCACCATAGTTACCCAGTGCCCAGTCAGCTACATGTAACGTCCCTGTCCATGCTTACTGGTCCAAGTATCGGTGGTGAAATGCACCCGTTGACACACAGAGTTTCTCAAGGAAGCGGTGATGTTGTGTGCGACATGCTGGTGTAGCGCGGGCACACCTTTCTTAGAGAAGTAGTGGCGACTAGGCATCTGGTACTGGGGCACAGCGACAGACATAAGGTCTCTAAAATCCTGTGTGTCCACTAGGCAGAAAGGCAGCATTTCGGTAGCCAACAGCTTACAGAGGGATAGAGTCAACCTCTTAGCTTTGTCATGGGTCGCAGGAAGTGGCCTTTTATTTGACCACATCTGAGGGACAGAGATCTGGCTGCTGTGTGTAGACGGTGTTGAGTAGGGTGTCCCTGGAAAAATGCAGGTTTGTGAGGAAAGTGCAGGCGGAGACATGATGTTGCCTTCATCCAACGTTGGTGCTATCGATGTCTGAGAGAGCTGTACACACTCACTTGTTTCCCCTTCCAAACCAACTGACGACCTACCAAGCAAACTGCCTGTTGCGGTTACAGTGGTGGAAGTTGTGGGTGGAAAAACAGGTGTGACAACTGTCCCCACAGTCCTAGAAGATGAAGAGCGCGCGGATGCACTGGAAGGGGCAGGCGGTGGATGGTTCGCTCCGCTAGGCCGCATTGCAGCACGGTGAGCTTCCCACCGGGACATATGATATTTATTCATGTGACGATTCATGGAAGAAGTTGTCAAACTGCTGAGGTTTTGCCCTCTACTAACAGAATCAGGACAAATTTTACAGATCACATAATTTGGGCGATCTTTTTCTATGTCAAAAAAGGACCAGGCTAGGCAAGGCTAAAGCCCGCTTTACACGCTTCAATATATCTCACAATCCGTCGTTGGGGTCAAGTTGTAAGTGACGCACATCCGGCATCGTTTGTGAGGTATCTGCGTGTGACATCTACTTGCGATCAGGATTGAACGCAAAACCGTTGATCGCAAACACATCGTATCATTCTCTAGAATTGAGCGTTTTGTTGCACGAACCTAGTCAATTGTAACGTGTGACATCCCTCATACGATTTTGGTGTCTGATGCTGTGTGCGCAGGTGTGCGCTCTGCACCGCAGCTTATAAAAGGTCTGCTTCAGAGCGCAGCTGAAAAGCTGCGTTCTGAAGCGCCTCACAATGTCTGTCATTCACTAATCTCTGTCAGTCCGTCACTATCTCTGTCCCTCACTCTCTGTCCATGTCAGTCTATCCCCCTCTCTCATATACTCACCGATCCCCGATCCCCGGCGCTGCACTGCATTCACACTGCTCCAGCGGCTTTTACTGTTTTGAAAAAGCCGGCCGCCTATTAAACAATCTCGTATTCCCTGCTTTCCACGCCCACCGGCGCCTGTGATTGGTTACAGTGAGACACGCCCCCCACGCTGAGTGACAGGTGTCACACTGCACCCAATCACAGCAGCCGGTGGGCGTGTCTATACTGTGTAGTGCAATAAATAATTAAATAATTAAAAAAAACGGCGTGCGGTTCCCCCCAATTTTAAAACCAGCCAGATAAAGCCATACGGCTGAAGGCTGGTATTCTCAGGATGGGGAGCTCCACGTTATGGGGAGCCCCCCAGCCTAACAATATCAGCCAACAGCCGCCCAGAATTGCCGCATACATTATATGCGACAGTTCTGGGACTGTACCCGGCTCTTCCCGATTTACCCTGGTGCGTTGGCAAATCGGGGTAATAAGGAGTTATTGGCAGCCCATAGCTGCCAATAAGTCCTAGATTAATCATGTCAGGCGTCTATGAGACACCCTCCATGATTAATCTGTAAATTACAGTAAATAAACACACACACACCCGAAAAAGTCCTTTATTAGAAATAAAAAACACAAACATATACCCTGGTTCACCACTTTAATCATCCCCAAAAGCCCTCCATGTCCGGCGTAATCCAGGATGCTCCAGCGTCGCTTCCAGCGCTGCTGCATGGAGGTGACCGGAGCTGCAGCAGACACAGCCGCTCCGGTCACCTCCACGCAGGTAATGAAGACAGCCGCGCGATCAGCTCCTGTCACTGAGGTTACCCGCTGTCACTGGATCCAGCGGTGGCCGCGGGTAACCTCATTGACAGCTCAGCTGATCGCGCTACTCACCGCCGCTCCTATCACCTCCACGCAGAAACTGAGGTGAGTAGTGTGATCAGCTGAGCTGTCAGTGAGGTTACCCGCAGCCACCGCTGGATCCAGTGACAGCGGGTAACCTCAGTGACAGCAGCTGATCGCGCGGCTGTCTTCATTACCTGCGTGGAGGTGACTGGAGCGGCTGTGTCTGCTGCAGCTCCGGTCACCTCCATGCAGCAGCGCTGGAAGCGACGCTGGAGCATCCTGGATTACGCCGGACATGGAGGGCTTTTTGGGGCTGATTAAAGTGGTGAACCAGGGTATATGTTTGTGTTTTTTATTTCTAATAAAGGACTTTTTCGGGTGTGTGTGTGTTTATTTACTGTAATTTACAGATTAATCATGGAGGGTGTCTCATAGACGCCTGACATGATTAATCTAGGACTTATTGGCAGCTATGGGCTGCCAATAACTCCTTATTACCCCGATTTGCCAACGCACCAGGGTAAATCGGGAAGAGCCGGGTACAGTCCCAGAACTGTCGCATATAATGTATGCGGCAATTCTGGGCGGCTGTTGGCTGATATTGTTAGGCTGGGGGGCTCCCCATAACGTGGAACTCCCCATCCTGAGAATACCAGCCTTCAGCCGTATGGCTTTATCTGGCTGGTTTTAAAATTGGGGGGAACCGCACGCCGTTTTTTTTAATTATTTAATTATTTATTGCACTACACAGTATAGACACGCCCACCGGCTGCTGTGATTGGGTGCAGTGTGACACCTGTCACTCAGCGTGGGGGGCGTGTCTCACTGTAACCAATCACAGGTGCCGGTGGGCGTGGAAAGCAGGGAATACGAGATTGTTTAATGGGCGGCCGGCTTTTTCAAAACAGTAAAAGCCGCCGGAGCAGTGTGAATGCCGTGCAGCGCCGGGGATCTGGGATTGGTGAGTATGAGAGAGGGCTGCTAACTTCAGTAACTTAGGAGATTAGCGGTCACCGGTGAGTCCTTCACAGGTGACCGCTAATCAGGGCGCGACACAGACAGAGCCGCAGCATGACAATGAAGTCGGGTGAAGTTCACCCGAGTTCATTCTGACAGTGCGGCTCTGTCTGTGTCTGCTGTCATCTGCCATTCAGCTCTGCTGCATGGCTGTCTGTGTCTGCTGTCAGCGGCCATGTAGCAGAGCTGAACGGCAGATGACATAGTTAAAAAGCATCCCTACACATTACACACGCTTGTCAAGTCAATAAGTAAAAAAAAAAAAAGGTGCCCAATGCATACGTCACAGAACACATGATCTAAAGGATCGCACATAACATTGATCAATTTAACATAGACTACTAACGCTCGTGTGACAGCAAATGAACGACCAACGTGAAATCTCATAGATCCCGTATGCAACCTGGGCGTGTCACATCGCAAATGCGATTGTACAACTAATTGCAACGTGTAAAGTGGGCTTTAGAGGCCATGCGACCTGTTGATCCACCCCGAATAATGCTCAGAGGCAGAGTGGTGGCTGAGGATGCAGTTGTAGACGTGCTACCAGTACTCCGACTGTGTCCAGGAAGGCGCAAGGTAACTTCGTCATCAGTTGCATCCTCCTCCACCACCTCTGTTGACCTCCTCGAGTGCCTGACTGTGGGTTGACAGTAGGTGGGATCTAGAACTTCATCATCAATTGTTGTGTTTGCACTCCCCTCCCCCTCAGACCGAGCCTCTTCTTGCCCTGACCGAATATTTAAGTTGTCATCCCAATCGGGTATCTGCGTCTCATCTTCATCAGTATGTTCCTCATTGTCTATAACCACAGGTGTTACAGTTTGTGACAAAGGGTCAACATTATGCTCAGAAACTTGGTCCTCACGGCTTGAATCAGAGTCATAAAGGTTCTGGGCATCACTGCAGACCATTTCCTGTTCTGTACTCACTGTAGCTTGGGAGCAGACCTCTGATTCCCAGGCTATAGTGTGACTGAACAGCTCTGCAGACTCAGCCATCTCAGTTCCACTATACTGTGCAGGGCTGATGGAGACTTCAGAGCTGGGAGAAAGCAAGTTTGATTGGGATGACAACTCAAAGGACTGGTGTTTTTTGGATGCGGTACTTGAAGTGGCTGAGAGGGCACTTGTTGGACCACTTGAGATCCATTCAAGCATTTTCCTTTTTTGGCCATCATCTACCTTTGTTCCTGTTGTTCGTGTCCGTAAAAAAGGGAGCACATCGGATTGTCCACGGTAAGTAGTAGACATCTTACTTTTGCTGGTAGATGGTCTCTCTTCAGCAGATGATAATGGAGCTTTGCCACCTTCCCCACGGACAAACCCTTTTTTTCCTTTTCCACCACGCCTCTTCCCCTTTCCACCAGCATCTGTCATTTTGCCACTCATGTTGATTGAGACAAGATTGTGCACTTAAAATGTGGTAGTAAAAATTGAGAGGTGGTGTAGATTGCAGCGGTGGTCTAGCTTTATTAACAGCAGAATAATAAAGAATAAATATCCCTGACAATGCAACTACAGCCCTTAAACTGGCAGCATCAATTGCTAGTATAATGGCTTAGTTATAATGAGTTGGAGTGTGCAATGCAGGTAGAGGTGCTGCAAATGTATTTGCACTAGTGTCACTAGACAAAAGTCCAATAGCCACGTTTAGGATGCCACTAGGTACACTGAGTGTTTGCTAGTATAATGGCTTAGTTATAATGAGTTGGAGTGTGCAATGCAGGTAGAGGTGCTGCAAATGTCTTTGCACTAGTGTGACTAGACAAAAGTCCAATAGCCACATTTAGGATGCCACTAGGTACACTGAGTGTTTGCTAGTATAATGGATTAGTTATAATGAGTTGGAGTGTGCAATGCAGGCAGAGGTGCTGCAAATATCTTTGCACTAGTGGGACTATAGCAAAGTCCAATAGCCACGTTTAGGATGCCACTAGGTACACTGAGTGTTTGCTAGTATAATGGCTTAGTTATAATGAGTTGGAGTGTGCAATGCAGGCAGAGGTGCTGCAAATGTCTTTGCACTAGTGGGACTATAGCAAAGTGCAATAGCCACGTTTAGAATGCCACTAGGTACACTGAGTGTTTGCTAGTATAATGGCTTAGTTATAATGAGTTGGAGTGTGCAATGCAGGCAGACGTGCTGCAAATATCTTTGCACTAGTGTGACTAGACAAAAGTCCAATAGCCACGTTTAGGATGCCACTAGGTACACTGAGTTTCCTGGACAATGCCCCATTCTGCCTTGTGGTCTATTAATATGTAACTCGTGAATCTGCAGTTCTGTATATGATCCTCTTGTTCTTGATCCATTTGGTCCTTTTTAATGTATGTATATATGTTTTATTTTTAGTTCCATCCATACTTCCTTGTCCTTCCTGATCTCTCATTGCGCCCATATAAGCATTTTGGAGAAAGTGGCAATATATCGGACAACAGTAAAAGAGGAATGGGACTACACCACCTGACATGTGCTGCGATTTGTTATATGAGTAGCTTATGTTTTTTGTATATTTATATTTAGATATGCCGTATGTTGGTAGAAATGTTGGGTGTATGCCCCCCTATTTAGATAGGAATATTTTTAGGTGGTTATTTTTCTCTCCTGGTGCCAGTGCGCGCGTGCGTTCGCCTTGGCTGCGCTGGGTCGCTGTGTGCGTGTCCTTTGGGCTCCTTCCGCGGTGATTTGATCACCGTGGTCGGTGCTGGACGCGCTCATGGCGACGTAGTGCTCCCGGTGCGTCCGCCCGTGTGCCATGAATGGTTAACCGGGACAGAATGATAGTCCCAATATACCTTATGTATATTGAATGTATGCAATGATGCGCTATGTTTTAGTGCCATTACTAGTATTATTGAGATTGATCTGATTTTATAATTGCACTATAGTGGGTTATGTCCGCATAATGTAGCTCATTGCTGTATGCTATTATTGGTTTGCCTCTAACTGTATGTACGATTTTGCTATTTGGAATATCATCCCCTTATATACTTGCACGAGATGCAGCCGTAGAGTGGAGTGGGCTGTTTGCCGGGCTATGTACCTGGTTGCCATGGCGCCCAGTTTAAAGCTCTATAGGTTGATCAGGTGTTGTACACACGCCTCCTTGTGTGACGTGGTGAGCACACCTCCCAGTTGATGACGCGGTTCCTTTAGTTGGATACTCCCGGTTTCGCGTCATCCTGGGGGGCGGGGTCTAAGTCGTCACGGGCCCCTTCGCAAATTGAATTGTATGGCCCGTACACACCCCCTATGTGACGTAGGGAGCACGCCTCCTGATTGATGATGCGCTGCCGATGATAGTACCGCGTCAGATAGGGGCGTTTTGTCTGGATGGTTACCCATGTGCTATCCACCAATGCTACTGAGCAATGTGTGCACACCCCATATGTGACGTGTTTGGCACGCCCCCGGGTCGATGACGCGATGCCCATATTTGCACATTTCCGGTTTCGCGTCATACATGGGGGCGGAGCCTGACTGAGCTGCGTGGGCCACTCACCAATGGCAGTTGCCGTTATAGTATATTCCGGCTGGTCAGTGCATGATTGGACGCTTTGATTGGCCGGGACTGACATGGTTTAGGATTGGACGGGTTTTATTTATAAGGACGCTCTTTCTTATTCTGAGACCACCCCCGGAAGAAGGATTACGAAACCTATAGGTCGGGGTTCCTTACCCTTATACCATACCTCAGGTACGATATTGCTTTGTGTTTTGTTGCCCTGTGCCACTAGTGATACACATATTTGCATTTGCTTGCTGGGATTATATAATAATGTTGGCACAGGGTACCTCCAGCAGCCAGCAGTTTTTTTGCATTTACATCCATTGATCATATGGCTGTCCATGTGCTTGGTATGTACGACTCTGTCTTTGAATGGTATCTTCACTACTGTATTTGACAGCCCTAGTGTTCAAGTTCAGGGCCCCCTTAGACTGTTTACATGCCACATGGATAGTTACTTGCACTCTGTGGTGGGTATATTCCAGGTGGTCAGTATAGTGGGGGTTGAGGCATGGTGCTAGTAGTTATAGTTGCACCTTTTGAGAAAATTGTATTATCTATTTCTAACATAGGGCTTCCACAACAGTTGGTGCACATTCATGCCAATTGATCTCCCCTTTGTTTGATCATCTTTTTTGGCCCCTTTTTGGCTTTCTGACTGCTTTTTACATGTAATATGTGCCAGGTTGGTATATGGGTATCATTTGGTGGTTATCATCACCTGTCTCTACAAAAAAGTTTTAATTATAATAATTGTTGTCTTTTGTACTCAATAAAATTTGAATCTATTTTTCAACTATAAAGTCTCTGTACAGATTTTTTCTCTTCTATAGGTACACTGAGTGTTTGCTAGTATAATGGCTTAGTTATAATGAGTTGGAGTGTGCAGAGGACGGGAGGGTACAGTGCCAGGGTTGTGGGGCTCTGGGTAGAGGAATGGAAGCCTGCCTTTCTATTCCTTCCTAATGGGGAAATGCAGGGAGGAAATCCCTGACCTTAGCTACACAGACGGTGTCTCTGTTTTCAGGACCTGTCACCTATGGCTCTGACCCTGCCGGTACGAGCCCTTAAAAGGACTGATGGAAAGTGCTATCCCTATGCTGTCCAGCGCTGTGTATGGAGCGCATACAGCAGTATCGGCTATAGAACTCAGGGCGGAGCTGCGCCAGTGATGTCTGACACCAAGGACGCAGAAGAGATAATGGCGTCCGGACGGGCAGATACTCGTTTTTATAATGCAGGGACATGTGACATGGACATCCTATCACACATGCCGTTGCTTCTCTGGCTAAAAGTCCACTTAGGTGTGTGTGTGTCTGGGATTGGCTGACATGCTGGCTCTCCCCACTACACGCGCGCGCTTAGAGAAGGAAGACAAGGAAAAAAAAAAAAAATGGCGATCGCCATTATACAAACAGCAGTGATCTGAAGGCGCTGTTCCCGCACAGTATACACTGAAATTTCATAATAGTGTGAGTCACAGAGTGACTTACACTATTACAGCGGAAAGCCAGCTAGGAATTAGCTGTTTTTTTGCTGCTAGAACCGTTCTCGAACGTTTCTAGAACTATCGAGCTTTTGCAAAAAGCTCGAGTTCTAGTTCGATCTAGAAGAGGCCCCAAAATCACTCGAGCCTAGAACTGGAGAACCTCGAACCGCGAACCGCGCTCAACTCTAGTAAATAGAGAACAGCAACTATATTCACGCCCTCCTAACACTGACTGACAGCAGGTTTTAATAATGGGTGGCCGTTCTCCATACACAGAGCGGTGACTGAACCTTCGGCTGTTGGAGAGCAATATGTTTGTGTTGGGTATCAGACAGAATTTTGTGGGATTCCAGCAAATTATTAAATGTTATATATGAACTGGGTTAGGGAGTACTCAATGTTCAAATTGCAATTTGACTTAGGTGAGTGCAAGATTGAGTGAGTAAAAGTACATTAACCCCTTACAATTGCTTTAGAGTAACAAGTTGGGCAGCATGCATGCAACCATTACTTTTGCAACTTCTTTACCAAAATATAAAGAAACAAGAGAAAAAAAATATTAAAGAAGATGTCCACTACTGTAACATTAATGGCTTATCCTTACGTTAGGTGATCAATGTTTAAATCAGTGGGGCTGCAGCAACCTTCACCTCCACCGAACAGCTGCTCCTGGTGTCGGTGGTGGCCAAAACTGCTGTTACGCAGCTACACAGCACATCATCATTATCTGTATAATGGCCACAGTCAAATCAGTAGAGGACAAGTGAGTAGTACCCAGCCACGGTCACTATTCCATCAACGAAGCTGAGCAGCTCCAGGTGCCGACACTGGGAACAGCTGATCGGCAAGGGTGTTGGGTGTCACATCCTCAACGATCAGACATTGATGACCTATCCTTAGGATAGGCTATCAATGTTAGTATAGTGGTGTTATGATTGAACCCTAACACTCTTAGGCTAGGAACGCACTTTGCGTTTTTACCTGCGTTTTAGGTGCTTTTTAGGTCCGTTTTGGGAAGCACCTTTTTCTTGCCATAAGGCATGCGTTTTGATTTACCAGCAAAGTCTATGGAAAAATTGGATTTTCCGACCTCACTTTGCGTTTCTAAACGTTGCGTTTAATTTGCATATTTTGTGGCAAAAACCATGTGTTCAAAGAAGTAACATGTCAGTTGTTTTTGCCATTTTCGGTGCGTTTTGCTAACATTGGAGTCAATGAGAAATGGCAAAAACCAAGATTCCTTCAAATTCCTGCGTTTTACCTGCTTTTTCGTTGCAGAAAGAATGCGTTTTGTACTACCAAAACGCATGCTTTTTGATCATTAAAATAATGATTTCATAAGTCCCTTTACACACACACATAGTCCGACAATTTAAATTAAGGAAAATAATACTTTTTTGCAATTTTTCCTTAAAATATCATATTACCGCAATAATTTAATGAACATAATTTAATTTCATGATTTTTTCTATGATTATAGATTTGATTCTTTTTTTTACCATTTTTTCTAAGATTTTGACTATTTAAACTTTATTAAGCAGTGTCTTTATGTTCAAAACGCAACTATCAGAACGCAGGTGGAAACGCAGATAAAAAGCGCTGAAAACGCATCAAATACACGGCAAAAACGCATGCGTTTTCAGCGCTAAATTTCAGAAAAAGGCAATTTTGGTCAAATCAATTAAGCCCAAAACGTGTGTTCTGAACTGCAGCTAGGTGAACGCAAAGTGCATTCCTAGCCTTAGGGGTACTTTGCACACTACGACATCGCATGTCGATGGTAGCGATGCCGAACGCGATAGTCCCTGCCCCCATCGCAGCTGCAATATCTTGTGATAGCTGCCGTAGCGAACATTATCGCTACGGCAGCTTCACATGCACTTACCTGCCCTGCGACATCGCTTTGGCCGGCGAACTGCCTCCTTCCTAAGGGGGCGGGTCGTGGGGCATCACAGCGATGTCACACGGCAGGCGGTCAATAAAAGCAGGGGGGCGGAGATGAGCGGGACGTAAACATCCCGCTCACCTCCTTCCTTCCTTCCTCATTGCAGCCGGGACCCAGGTAAGGAGATGTTCCTTGCTCCTGTGGCTTCATACACAGCGATGTGTGCTGCCGCAGGAGCGAGGAACAACATCGTAATATCGGCCCTTCCGAAATTATGGAAATGACCGATGCTACACCGATCATACGATTTTGACGCTTTTGCGCTCGTTAATCGTAGTAAAAATGATTCACATACTCCGATGTCGACAGCGACGCCGGATGTGCGTCACTTTCGATTTGACCCCACCGACATCGCAGCTGCGATGTCGTATTGTGCAAAGTACCCCTTATAGGCATGGACAAACAAGGGAAGACATAAAATCAGAAATCCACAAGTCTCAAAACTGATTAGAACTGGCTCTAGACCTGACCCTGATTTGTCCCTTCCTGACAGCAGAAGTTGGTACCATAAGGTCAAGTAATGGCGCCCCTACTCCTCTACAGTTAATCCTGAGTTTCCTTAACTGCACCCTAAGCTATAAACCAAGTGTAAAGGCCCCGTCACATGCTACGATATATCTAACGATATATCGGCGGGGTCACGGAATTTGTGACGCACATCCGACATCGTTAGAGATGTCATAGCGTGTGACATCTCCGAACGACTGTGAACGAGCAAAAATACTCACCTTATTGTTACTCGTTGATACGTCGTTCATTTTCAAAATGTCGTTCCTCCTTCTGTGCGCCGGTTGTTCATCGTTCTTGAGGCAGCACAAGTCGCTCCATGTGACACCTCGGGAACGACGAACTGCAGCTTACTTGCGGCCGCCGGCAATGCGGAAAGAAGGAGGTGGGCGGGATGTTACGTCCCGCTCATCTCCGCCCCTCCGCTTCTATTGGACGTTGAACATCCCTCCCCCTTCAGGAAGAGGATGTTCGCCGCCCACAGCGACGTTGTTAGGGAGGTAAGTACGTGTGACGGCGTAAACAACTTTGTGCGCCACGGGCAACAAATTGCCCGTGACGCACAAATGACGGGGACGAGTGCGATCGCTCATGCGATCGCACGACATATTGGCGCTCGTGACGGTGCCTTAACACTAAAATAACAATAAACACAAATGAAATACACACAGGCAAACAGTGAGAACAGGGCTAGGAAAGTGCAAACAAAGTCATACAAGAATTTTGCAAAGAAAAATAATTTTCAGCTTATCTTAGGTGGTTTCCTTGGGGTTAGTAGCGGTGCATGGAAGCCTCCAGGTCAGCCAGATCTGGTAAGGCAATGAAGCAAGGAAAAGGAGAAAAAAGTGGCTCCAGCACCAGCAAATATAAAAACAAACATTTTTATTCCATACTCTTTAAAAAGACAACATTTTGTTCACAAAACAGCATCAGGAATATGAAAAAACCTTACGCATTTCGGACGAGAAATAAAAACAATTAGCATCCTTAATCATAGGTGGTTTAGTATAGATCACAGAGGGAAGCGGGTTTATGCCGCACTAAAAAACACTGAGGCCGGTATAATAAAAATTTCTTTTTTATTTAACAATCCTACGTGTTTCAAAGACATTGCCTGTCTCCTTCTTCAGGAGAAAGAAATCTTTTTCCTGAAGAAGGAGACAGGCAATGTCTCTGAAACATGTAGGATTGGGAAATAAAAAAGACATTTTTATTATACCAGCATCAGTGGTTTTTAGCGCGGCATAAACCCGCTTCCCTCTGTGATCTATACTAAACCACGTTATCCACGGGGCCGCTGCTGAACCATGCGGACACTCACATACGTGTATAAGGGGTTGTGACTGGCACAACCAAACCAGGTGAGTGTACGTTTTCTCTACATTACTAACCATCATACCGGGTAAGACCCTATTGCGCTTTTTTTTCCCCATCTCCAGCACTTAATCATAGATGAACAGATTTCAAATGTCGATGTGCTTAAATATCTTCTAAGAGTATGGAATAAAAATTTTTGTTTTTATATTTTCTGGTGCTGGAGCCACTTTTATGTCCTTCTCCTTGCTTCATACAAGAATTATGGTATACAAGAAACCAAAAAGAATAACAGAATATGTGGAAAGCCTCCCAAATCTAAAAGGAAACAAAATAGGAGATAACTGGGAAAGGATTTACAGAAACAAGCTTCAGGGAATAGAAATAGCAATGTCTAAGTAAGGAAACCTCAACCAAGGAGCTGGGACTCCAGACAACCATCCATCCAGAAATATAGCCAGCACTGAGACATGTGAGTAATGTGATTGGGCAAGCTAAATGAGAAAGTGCACACACCTGAATAGACATGAAAGAGGAAGGCAGAGAATAAGAAAGAAAGACAAGGGATCCAAGAGCAGTTGGATCAACACAAAATAGGCTGTGGTCCAACCAAGAGGCAAAATAACCAACAACCAGAGATCACTGGTTCGAACCCCGGAGTGGAGCCATGATAAGTGGACAATCTCTTTAAGTTAAATTCACATTTTGTGAACTACATGATGCAGTGTAAAGCCAAATACAGTAATTACAACAACAAACTAAAGACAAAAAGTACTGCGAAACAATGTCAATACATTCGAGAAAACTGGAGAAGATGACTAGACAAAAAATTATTTTGGGTGCAACAAGTGCAGTTCACAGAAAGTGTAAAAAAATCTTGATGCATAAAATTTAAGAAAGTTTATAATAGCCAAGAAATTAAGAAATAATAATGTGCTTGGTATATATATATATATATATATATATATATATATATATATATATATCCATATATGACTAACATTATGAATTATACAACTATAAAAGATATTACAACTTCGACGCTAATCATAGGGATGTCAGTTTTATGATAAACCATCCCATTGTGAACAGAAGTGTGCAATAGTGCTAAAAGTGTCTTTTATAGGAGACCGTGCATCTATTTTTTATAGTTACTTTTATATAACAGATTCTGCAAATCAGCAACAGATGGCTGATGGTTTGTTTCATGCCTACACTTTTTGCTTTGCATGTGCAACAGGATCTTTGTGTCCTATTTGTACACAGGGTCTATTTTTAATAACATTTTATATAACTTTTACTATGCAGTATTTTTTATTTGCATATTTAAGCCTAATTATTGAAATTTCAAAATTTAAAGAGATTGCTGGTATAGGAATTTTAGTTTTTATGTAAATTTGAGTTGTTATGTAAAATTTAAGACTTTTTTGTTAATCTTTTTTGCTTAAATATTAATGATTTAATAAATTATTTGTCTTTCTTTCTCTAGGAATTATTGTAGACTTGTGGATGGTAAAGTTAATTTATGTCTCATTCATTCTAATGACCATAAAATTGCTTACAAAAGACTCATTTTGTAAATATATTTTTTTTTTAGTTTTTTTTCAACTGTGCCATATCATTGTTACTGTAAATGTTATGGTATTTTTGGATGCACAAATCCAAGTGATCATTGTTTCAGTACTTTTTGCACAATTTGCTGTTCTCTAACAAGGAGCTTAATGGCAAACTTCACAACAAATGTTTGTTGTATGAATCGAACCATAAATTTTATCGTTCAATTAGAATTGATATTTATACAGTGCTCCTCATCATGCTATCCACATTTTGACATCAAGAGTAGTGATGGGCGGACCTGCAGATACCTGGGATCGACGAGTGCAACCAGGTTTGACCGGTCGGGCCCAGTATTAATGCAAAATATCTGGCCGGATGTCGGTCCCCATAAGTTTATGGGGACCTGAATCAGGTGCTTAAAAATGGTGGTATAACGGATAGGGGAATTGGAGCAAGCATACTTACCGGTCTGTACACTGTTTCAAGGGTGGCTCACTCTACTTCTGGGGCCACTTATTATCCTTCATACATAATTATTGCTTTCCTCGCCTACCGGCAGTCGCTGTGTCTCTGATTGGTTGCAAACAGATGCTCCCTCCGCCTGTGTGACAGCGTGTCTGATTGCTTTCAATTAGAGGCACTGTCTGTGTCTATATTGCTGTAAAAATAAATAAATAAAAAAATTGGTGTAGGGTTCCCTCATATTATAATACCCAGCACAGATAAAGCATACGACTATAGGCTGCAGCCCCAAGCCGAATGCTCATATTGGCTGTGTATGAAAATTAGAGGAACCACATGTGTATTTTTTTTAAAAATCTATATATATAATTGCCTTATTCTGTCTGTCTGTCTGTCTGTCTCCAAAATTGTGTCCTTACGGTGACACAAAGCTGATTGGCCGCTGGGCTCGCCATGGCCCCGCCCCCCACACGGATTGGCCGCTCGACCAGGCTGCGCCCCCACACGGATTGGCCGGCCGCTCGCCCAGTCTCCGCCCCCCCCACAGATTGGCCTCTCGCCCCGGCACCCTGCAGGCATTGGCAACTCGGCCACGCCCCGCCCCCCTCACGCAATGCACGCTCGCTCTGGCCCCGCCCCCCCACGCATTCCCCGAACTGACACGGTCACGGAGCCACGACTACCAGGTGAGTACTGTACCCCTGGGAGCCCACATCAGCGTACGCCGCCAAACCAGCCGACACATACCCTCGCATTGCTGGGGCTGGCCGGCGTATGCTGGTGTGGGCTCCCGTGCGAGCGGGGGACGAGATACGCTGGTAACCATGGTAGCATAGTTACCAGCGCATCAAGGTCCTGCAGCTGCGGAACATACACACACGCACACACATAACAGCACACACACACACATCAGATCACACTCACTCTCACACACACCTCACACACACATCACATCGCATCCACACACTCACAACATCCTGGGATATCGCTTGCTTCTCGGCGGCGATACTGTGCTGTGAGCTTCCAGGACCTGCCGGAGGATCACATGGCCAGAAGCATGTGATATATCCGTATGTTGTGAGTATGAGCGCGTATGTGTAATATCGTCAATGTGTGTGTGCGTGAGTGTATGCGATCGGGTGTGTGTGAGTGTATGCGATCGGGTGTGTGTGAGTGTATGCGATCGGGTGTGTGTGAGTGTATGCGATCGGGTGTGTGTGAGTGTATGCGATCGGGTGTGTGTGTGTGTGAGTGTATGCGATCGGATCTGTGAGTGTCGGCAGAGGAGCAAGGCATGCTGGAGGAGGCTGGGAGGAGAGAGGCTGATCCTGGGGAAGGCTGGGATGGGGAGGCTGAGAGAAGAGAGGCTGATGCTGGGGGAGGCTGAGGCTGGGGTAGGCTGGGAGGAGAGAGGCTGATGCTGGGGACAGAAAAGGCTGATGCTGGGAGGAGAGAGGCTGATGCTGGGATGAGAGAGGCTGATGCTGGGGACAGAGAGGCTGATGCTGGGGACAGAGAGGCTGATGCTGGGGACAGAGAGGCTGATGCTGGGGACAGAGAGGCTGATGCTGAGGACAGAGAGGCTGATGCTAGGGACAGAAAAGGCTGATGCTGGGAGGAGAGAGGCTGATGCTGGGGACAGAAAAGTCTGAGGCTGGGAGGAGAGAGGCTGATGCTGGGGACAGAGAGGCTGATGCTGGGGACAGAGAGGCTGATGCTGGGATGAGAGAGGCTGATGCTGCGGGTAGAGAGGCTGATGCTGGGAGGAGAGAGGCTGATGCTGCGGGCAGAGAGGCTGATGCTGCGGGTAGAGAGGCTGATGCTGGTGCAGCATGGGGGATGGAGCACGATGGGGGGTGCGCAGCATGGGGGATGGAGCACGTGTGGGAGTGCGCAGCATGGCGGATGGAGCACGTTTGGGAGTGCGCAGCATGGCGGATGGAGCACGTTTGGGAGTGCGCAGCATGGCGGATGGAGCACGTTTGGGAGTGCGCAGCATGGCGGATGGAGCACGTTTGGGAGTGCGCAGCATGGCGGATGGACCACGTTTGGGAGTGCGCAGCATGGCGGATGGAGCACGTTTGGGAGTGGGCAGCATGGCGGATGGAGCACGTTTGGGAGTGCGCAGCATGGCGGATGGAGCACGTTTGGGAGTGCGCAGCATGGCGGATGGAGCACGTTTGGGAGTGCGCAGCATGGCGGATGGAGCATGTTTGGGAGTGCGCAGCATGGCGGATGGAGCATGTTTGGGAGTGCGCAGCATGGCGGATGGAGCACGTTTGGGAGTGCGCAGCATGGCGGATAGAGCACGTTTGGGAGTGCGCAGCATGGGAGATGGAGCACAATGGGGGGTGCGCAGCATAGGGGATGGAGCACGATGGGGAGTGCGCTGCATGAGGTATGGAGCACGATGGGGAGTGCGGAGTATGGCGGATGGAGCACGTTTGGGAGTGCGCAGCATGGCGGATGGAGCACGTTTGGGAGTGCGCAGCATGGTGGATGGAGCACGTTTGGGAGTGCGCAGCATGGCGGATGGAGCACGTTTGGGAGTGCGCAGCATGGGAGATGGAGCACGATGGGGGGTGCGCAGCATAGGGGATGGCGCACGATGGGGAGTGCGCTGCATGGGGAATGGAGCACGATGGGGAGTGCGCTGCATGGGGGATGGAGCACGATGGGAAGTGCACACCTCCCCCCAACACACACACGCGCGCGCACTGCACAACACACCACACACACACACTGGGAACCACAAACAACTGCCCTACACAGACACCCACACACACAGACAACGCTGCACACGCACAACACCCAACACACACATTGCACAAAACATACCTCCCCCCAAAAAACACCACACACACACAAACCGCGCAACACACACACACACAACGCTACAGACACACAGCGCTCCACAAACAACGCAACACATGCAACACACATACAACACCGCTCTCACCCCCCGTCACACCCAGACAACACCCAGAACATGTACAGTGCCCTACACAAACACTTGGTAACTACACACAACAACATCTATATACAGTTAGGTCCAGAAATATTTGGACAGTGACACAATTTTCGCGAGTTGGGCTCTGCATGCCACCACATTGGATTTGAAATGAAACCTCTACAACAGAATTCAAGTGCAGATTGTAACGTTTAATTTGAAGGTTTGAACAAAAATATCTGATAGAAATTGTAGGAATTGTACACATTTCTTTACAAACACTCCACATTTTAGGAGGTCAAAAGTAATTGGACAAATAAACCAAACCCAAACAAAATAATTTTATTTTCAATATTTTGTTGCGAATCCTTTGGAGGCAATCACTGCCTTAAGTCTGGAACCCATGGACATCACCAAACGCTGGGTTTCCTCCTTCTTAATGCTTTGCCAGGCCTTTACAGCCGCAGCCTTCAGGTCTTGCTTGTTTGTGGGTCTTTCCGTCTTAAGTCTGGATTTGAGCAAGTGAAATGCATGCTCAATTGAGTTAAGATCTGGTGATTGACTTGGCCATTGCAGAATGTTCCACTTTTTTGCACTCATGAACTCCTGGGTAGCTTTGGCTGTATGCTTGGGGTCATTGTCCATCTGTACTATGAAGCGCCGTCCGATCAACTTTGCGGCATTTGGCTGAATCTGGGCTGAAAGTATATCCCTGTACACTTCAGAATTCATCCGGCTACTCTTGTCTGCTGTTATGTCATCAATAAACACAAGTGACCCAGTGCCATTGAAAGCCATGCATGCCCATGCCATCACGTTGCCTCCACCATGTTTTACAGAGGATGTGGTGTGCCTTGGATCATGTGCCGTTCCCTTTCTTCTCCAAACTTTTTTCTTCCCATCATTCTGGTACAGGTTGATCTTTGTCTCATCTGTCCATAGAATACTTTTCCAGAACTGAGCTGGCTTCATGAGGTGTTTTTCAGCAAATTTAACTCTGGCCTGTCTATTTTTGGAATTGATGAATGGTTTGCATCTAGATGTGAACCCTTTGTATTTACTTTCATGGAGTCTTCTCTTTACTGTTGACTTAGAGACAGATACACCTACTTCACTGAGAGTGTTCTGGACTTCAGTTGATGTTGTGAATGGGTTTTTCTTCACCAAAGAAAGTATGCGGTGATCATCCACCACTGTTGTCATCCGTGGGCGCCCAGGCCTTTTTGAGTTCCCAAGCTCACCAGTCAATTCCTTTTTTCTCAGAATGTACCCGACTGTTGATTTTGCTACTCCAAGCATGTCTGCTATCTCTCTGATGGATTTTTTCTTTTTTTTCAGCCTCAGGATGTTCTGCTTCACCTCAATTGAGAGTTCCTTAGACCGCATGTTGTCTGGTCACAGCAACAGCTTCCAAATGCAAAACCACACACCTGTAATCAACCCCAGACCTTTTAACTACTTCATTGATTACAGGTTAACGAGGGAGACGCCTTCAGAGTTAATTGCAGCCCTTAGAGTCCCTTGTCCAATTACTTTTGGTCCCTTGAAAAAGAGGAGGCTATGCATTACAGAGCTATGATTCCTAAACCCTTTCTCCGATTTGGATGTGAAAACTCTCATATTGCAGCTGGGAGTGTGCACTTTCAGCCCATATTATATATATAATTGTATTTCTCAACATGTTTTTGTAAACAGCTAAAATAACAAAACTTGTGTCACTGTCCAAATATTTCTGGACCTAACTGTATATAACAAAAATCATACATGAACTACACAATACGTAAATTCTAGAATACCCGATGCGTAGAATCGGGCCACCTTCTAGTATTTAAATAATTAACCTAAAAACACAGCGTGCGGTCCCCCAAATTTTCATACCAAGCCATGATAAAGCCAACAGCTGGGAGCTAGTATTCTCATGCTGGGAGAGAGAGGAAAAAAGCTTCACCCGCTGTAAAATAACATCCAGACTTTATTGAAAACGGTGCATAAAAATCATAGAGGTCCAGGGCCAGGTGCTGGAACCCAAAAGGATGAATGCGCTTTAACAGGTCCAGTATTGAAGTGCACATGTGCGGGCAGTGTTTAACCTTTCCTCGCGCCTGCACATTACAGTATAGGGCAAATCAAAGTGCGCCTGTGCAGGACCGCAATGTCGGCCTGTGTGGATGACGTAGACATGTCGACCACACTGCGTGAGTAGAAGGAGAAAGGAGATCACAGCAGAGAGGAGGCAGAGGACCGGAGAGAGGAGGCGCTGGACCGGAGGGCAGGGACATCCATCGGACCAGACAGCCCCGTAGGTGAGTATTATAAAAAAATTTTTTACGTTATGCAGCGCGGCCTGGGCTCTTATATACAGTATTCTGGAATGCTGTAAATAAGAGCTGAGCGGTGGTGGCCGCAGCTCATAGGGGACAAATCTGGTGACAGGCTCCCTTTAAAAATCAAAGTCAATATTTCATGGAATCACATCCACTTAGTTTTAACTGTTAAATATAGCAGGTATTCGTTATAAAAAACACAAAAGAAAAATAACGCAGCCTTAATGCTCCGTGGGAACATGGCGTAAACTATTTACCTAATATGATATTCCATGAACCATCCTCCCATAGTTGTATGCATCCGGCCCAATCATTGCGTAGACAAATGGCTCCTGCCACACTATCATTTCTAAATAGACCTTTAGTGTGAAAGTAAAGTGAAATACAAGCTCCACGCGCTCACATACAGTTGATCTGAGGATTTGCTGAACTGTTTTATTTGTATTGTCAAGTGGCTGCCACATCTGTGCTTCCCGCACTTATCAGATGCTTCTCAAACCACTCTAGAACCTTTTGCTCTTCATGTAAGTGGAAATTGTAACAACGAACCATTCCAAGCAAAGATTTATCCTCTGTCGTTGCCCTTGAAGACACCTCAGATTCACAGAGTGTAGTAAATTCCCACTGAATTCAATTGAGGCAAAAAAGAACCAAGTGGCAGATGTGTTTTAGTGGAAAATATGACTGTAAATAAAGCTTTGGAATAAGGTCACCCACAATCAGTTGCTAGATAACAGCTGTAGTTTATAATATGACTTCCAAAAGCAATACATTAATATTTCTATGCCGCGTTATACTACAACAGGTCGGATGCACCGCTCAAGTACAGAAAATGTGTGCAGAATTATAACATATGTAAGGCATACGGCGCTCCATTCAATCTAAGAAAATACAGGGTTAAAGCAACGCTTCCATAACCAGCCCGATCACTTAAGTATTAATCTAAGTAATTAAAGTGACACTTACATTTCAATGCATGAGCAACAGAACACATGAACGAAGGAAAAAATGACCTTGTGTGATGGTAAAAAAGTAAGATAGATAGGAAATCAAAGGATCCAAGGCTGATGTTTATAGTTACTGTAAAAGTTAGATGATGGAGCAATATAACTAAAAAATAATTCAAACTTGGAAACTTTTTCCTAAATCTTGACCAAAAACTCCACCATCAAAACAGCTAAATATAGAAATATTATATTTATATGAATTTCTCACAGTTTAAAGCAGGCTTTACACGCAACGACATCGCTAACGAGATGTCGTTGGGGTCACGGTATTCGTGACGCACATCCAGCCTCGTTAGCGACGTTGTTGCGTGTGAAACGCAGGAACGACAGTTAACGATTAAAAATACTCACCATATCGTTGATCGCTGTTCAGTCGTTGTAATCCCGATTATCGTTGTTGCTGCAGGACGCAGGTTGTTCGTGGTTCCTGAGGCAGCACACATCGCTATGTGTGACACCGCAGGAACGAGGAACAACCTCATACCTGCGGCCGCCGGTAAAAAGGAAGGAAGGAGGTGGGCGGGTTGTTCGACCCGCTCATCTCCGCCCCTTCCGCTTCTATTTGGCGGCCGATTAGTGACGTCGCTGTGATGCTGCACAAACCGCCCCCTTAGAAAGGAGGCAGTTCGCCGGCCCCAGCGACGTCGCTAGGCTGGTAAGTCCCGTGTGACGGGTCCTAACAATGTTGTGCACCATGGGCAGCATTTTGCTTGTGACGCACAACCGACGGGGGTGAGTACGCTCGCTAGCGATATCGATAGCGATATTGCTGCGTGTAAAGTGCCCTTATCCTGATTATCATTGCTGCTGCAGGATGCAGGTTGTTCATCGTTCCTGTGGCAGCACTCATCAGTATGTGTGACACCGCAGGAACGAGGAACATCACCATACCTGCGGCCGCCCGCAATGAGGAAGGAAGGAGATGGGCGGGATGTTCGGCCCGCTCATCTCCGCCCCTCCATTTTTATTGGGCGGCCGCTTAGTGACGTCGCTGTGACGCCGAACAAACCGCCCCCTTAGAAAGGAGGCGGTTCGCCGGCCAAAGCGACGTCGCTAGGCAGGTAAGTCCCGTGTGATGGGTCCTAACAATGTTGTGCGCCATGGGCAGCATTTTGCTTGTGACGCACAACCGACGGGGGCGGGTGCTTTCACCAGCAACATCGCTAGCGATGTCGCTGTGTGTAAAGGGGGCTTAAAACTATTAAAAAAATTAGATTTTTCACGTGATTTTTATGTGAATTTATTTTTGATGTGATTAAATCGGGGTCGCAGAGGCTGGAACTGCAACCGGGTCCATGCTGTAGTGGCCCGTCAACGCTAGCACCTATCTCAGCTAAATGTGCGTCTGAGGACGCACATTCAGCTAAAAGGTAATATGGCACAGAAACCTGTCAGTCTCTGCCCTGAAATACACACCGCTGTCCAACCAGAAGCCAGCAGCTAACTTTGGCATGCCAGCTATAGGTGCATAACAGTAAGATCATGAGTTGCTGATAGCAGGCACGCTGATGTCAGCTGCCGCCACTGTGTTAGCTGCAGAAAATAATGCCGATTATGGACGGAGCAAGGGAATGTGAAATAAATGTTTATTAGAGAACAGTGGCAGAACAGGAGACATATATACCAAAAAAAGGCCAAGGATGGGCGACATATATATGTTGGAAATATATACCAGGAAGGTGGACAAATATACCAGGAAATGGCCCAGGATGGGAATATATATACCAGGAAGGGGGACACATATACCAGAAAGGGGCCCAGGATGGCAGACATACAATATATACCAAAAAGGGGGAAATATATACCAGAAAGGGGAACAGGATGTGGGATAGTTATACCAGGCAGAGGGACATATATACCAGAAAGAAGCCCTGCATTGTGATCATATATACCAAAAAGGGTGACATGTACCAGAAAAGGGCCCATGATGGGGGACATATATACCAGGAGGGGGGACATATATACCCGAAAGTGGCCTAGGATTGTGGACATATACACCAGGAAGGGGGGACATATATGCCAGAAAGTGGCAAGGATGGGGATATATATATATACCAGGAAGGGGGACATATATACCAGAAAGGCACAATCAGAGAAGGAATAAATCCAGCATCGCATGTGAGGAGGAAGGTTGAATAAAACTATGAACATCTTTTAAATCCAGTAAAATCTTGAAAACACACTGGAGGAACACAGGGACACAGATGGGTGAACGTGGGGACTATCTGTGTCCCTGTGTTCCCCCAGTGTGTTTTCAAGATTTTACTGGACTTAAAAATGTTTTATAGTTTTATTCAACCTTCCTCCTCACATGCGATGCTGGATTTTTTTCTTCTCTGATTGTGCCTTTCCACCCAGGCGAGGGCATTTCCATGCATCGGTGGTGGATCCTGGAGTGAAGAGGGGTGAGCTGAATTCACTTTTTTCGTTTATAATATATACCAGAAAGGGGAACATAAATACCAGAAAGGGGCCCAGGATGGGGGATATATTTAGCAGGAAAGAGAACATATATAGTAGGAAGGGGCCCAGGATGGGGGACATCTATACCAGAAAGGGGCTCAGGATCGGGGGACATACTGTATATACCAGAAAGAGGCCCAAGATGGGGGACATATATATCAGGGAGGGGAAAATATATACCAAGAATAGGGCCCAGGATGGGGGACATATCTACCAACATGGAGGCATACATACCTGGAATTTTCCCAGGATAGGGGACATCAGTACTGGATGAGGGACATTACTACATACCGTAATGGGGAGTGGGAAGCAAAAGTGTTTTTCATAAAATTTAGAATGCAAAAAGGGCCTATAGGGCTGAACAACATGAGGGAAGAGGAGGAGGCAGGTCAAATCTTGCACAAGGGCCAATTGGCCCTTGTTACGCCACCAATTAAGGGTAAATTACATTTGAGCAGTGCCCATAAGAAATATCTCATTATTAGGGTTATTTTCACTTATTTTATTTTTTATTTGTAGGCCATGCTAGTAATGGTGTCTGATAAGGCTCTCCGACCTTTCTATTACCTGTAATTATTTTTTCCTCGGTATACTGGTCATACTCTACCTCCTTGTGACTAAGGGGTACTTCTCACATAGCGAGATTGCTAGCGAGATCGCTGCTGAGTCACGGTTTTTGTGACGCACCAGTGACCTCATTAGCGATCTCGCTGTGTGTGACACTGAGCAGCGATCTGGCCCCTGCTGTGAAATCGCTGCTTGTTACACACAGTGCTGGTTCATTTTTTGGATGTTGCTCTCCCGCTGTGAAGCACACATCGCTGTGTGTGACAGCGAGAGAGCAACGATCTGAATGTGCAGGGAGCAGGGAGCCGGCTTCTGGCAGCCTGCGGTAAGCTGTAACCAAGGTAAATATCGGGTAACCAAGCGAAGCCCTTTGCTTGGTTACCCGATATTTACCTTGGTTACTAGCGTACGCCGCTTTCACGCTGCCAGTGCTGGCTCCCTGCTCCCTGCAAACGTAGCCGGAGTACACATCGCACATCGGGTAAATAAGCAAAGCAGTTTGCTTATTAACCCGATGTGTATTGTGGCTACGTGTGCAGGGAGCCAGCGCTAAGCTGTGTGCGCTGGTAACCAAGGTAAATATCGGGTAACCAAGCGAAGTGCTTTGCTTGGTTACCCGATATTTACCTTAGTTACCAAGCGCAGCATCGCTTCCACGTGTCGCTGCTGGCTGAGGGCTGGTCACTGGTCGCTGGTGAGATCTGCCTGATTGACAGCTCACCAGCGACCATGTAGCGACGCACCAGCGATCCTGACCAGGTCAGATCGCTGGTGGGATCGCTGAAGCATCGCTAAAGTGTGACGGTACCCTTAAAGCACACTTGTCTTTTTAGGTAACTTTTAAGAATATGCTGTGATGTGGGTATATAAATAAATAAATAAATAATATATATAAATAATACTGCTTTTGATCACTATAAGTCTATGTTCTCAAGATTAGTGTTTTTTGAGTTTTTGACACTGCAGAATTTTTGCACCTTAGTTTTCTTCCATTTGTGTCATTGCTTTTTTGTGTCCATTTTTTACTCTGCATTTTTTGTCTCTGTTTGGGGTCTCATGCTTTAAATAAAGCTGCATTACTTCTGAAACTTCCTGGTATTGACATAAAAAAGCATGTTCTCTGCATATAATTATGTGTTTCTGCAGTGAAAATGCACTAAAAGTGCATGGACGATTTTTACGTGCAGTTTTTCCTATATATAAAGCCTGCTTTACACGTTGCAATTTCGCATACGATATCGTATGCGATCGTAACCGCCCCCATCGTATGTGTGGCACGTTCAATTTGTTGAACGTGCCGCACAAACGATTAACCCCCGTCACACGTACTTACCCGTCCATACGACCTCGATGTGGGCGTCGAACATCCACTTCCTGGAGTGGGAGGAACGTTCGGTGTCATATCGACGTCACGCGGCAGCCGGCCAATAGAAGCGGAGGGGCAGAGCTGAACAGAACGTAAACATCCCGCCCACCTCCTTCCTTCCGCATTACCGTCCGGCAGCCGCAGGACGCAGGTAAGATCTGTTCAATGTTCCCGGGGTGTCACACACTGCGATGTGTGCTGCCTCGGGAACATTGAACAACCTCACGTTCAATTCATGAGGACTGGACGACGTGCATGCGATGAACGGATTTTCGTTCAATCGCAATCGCACGTACCTGTCACACACTGCAATGTACCTTACGATGCCGGATGTGCGTCACTTACGACGTGACCCCACCGACACATTGTAAGTTACATTGCAGCATGTAAAGCAGGCTTTATGCAAGTCTATGGCTGATATTCAGCACAGAAAACTCGGTATTCCCGCAAGAGAAATTGCCATGCTGCGGATTAGAAAAACGCACCGCAAGTGAGTCTACTCAGTAGAAAAAAGAAGGACATTGGACATGAAATTATTATAATTCCCATCAACTTTGCTTCTATTGTAAAACGCGGCGTTGTTGATGCAGTAAAAATATGCAGCATCAAAACTGCAAGTAAAACTCATTGTTGGTACATACCCTGAAACGCGTATCTTGCATTTTTCACAAGTTTTCCTCTGTGCAGGCTCTCTCTCTAATTTTCAGTCACCTCTGAGCTTGTGGGTAGTGACTAGCTGATATGATTTCTGCCATATTGTATACACACAGAAAAAAGAATGTAAATATTCTTTTCTGTAACAAACAGACAGGAACAGCAGCAGCAGCATGGAAGACATTGCACAGCAGTGCTGAGCAGTGTGGCTGTGAATCCAGAAATAAAGTAACATACATTTTCTGAAAGCTGCAGCAGGATCTGCCTGTGTCTATGTGATGTCTCACTTTATTGAGGGCTCCTTACTAAAGATGGGCAAACGCGCAGATATTCAAGTTCGGTGGGTCCGACAGCATTTTCTAACAAAAATCCGGTTCGCGACCAGACTTGAACCTGAACATCTTCCCGGATGTCGAACCCCATAAAAGTTTATGGGGACTCGAACATTGTGCTGTAAAGGGCTAGGGGGATTAAAGCAGGAGCATTATACTAACTAGTCTCCAGGTGGCTGTAACACTACTTCCGAGGCTGCTCATTATCCCTCATACATATTCACTGCTTTCCCCGCCCACAGTCAGTCCTAGCGTGTGATTGGCTGCAGTCAGACCGCGCCCCCACCTTGTATGACAGCGTCTGTAATTGGTTGGAATTACACACCCTGTCTGAGTCCCTATAGTGTAAAAATAAATAAAAAAATTGACAAGGTTCCCCATATTTTGATATAAGAGCAAATAAAGCTTACAGCTACAGGCTGTAGCCCCAAGCTGTGTGTTTAACTTGGTTGTATATAAAAATAAGAGGGACTCTATGTGGCTTTATTTTTAAACTATTTAAATAAATAATTTTAAAAATCAGCATGCAGTCCCCCCCACACAATTTTGATACCCAGCCATTAAAAAGCCAATATCTGTGGGATGGTATTTTCAGTCTGTAGATGCCCATGGTTATTGCGCCCCCCAGCCTAAAAAAGCAGCCACCCAGAATTGTCGCATTCATTATATGTGACAATGCTGGCACTTTACCTACCTCATCCACACTGCCCTAGTGCAGTAGCAAATCAGGGTAATATCAGGAGGTTAATGACAGTTAACAGCTGCCACTAAGCCCTAGATTATGGGAAGTGTCTAAGAGACCCCCCACCACTAATCTGTAAGTGAAAAGAAATAAACACAAACAACAAATAAAATACAAAAAAACACACCCTCTTTCACCAAAAATCTTGACGAAATTCACGCTTGGTCCCACGACAATCTCATCCCTGCTACATACTGAACTTGTAGCGGGCAAGCACATTAGAAAACATGACTGCACGCTGTGGCTTCAGGCAGAGACTGACTGAGCCGCATCTGTGAGAGGTGACATCACGCAATTTATCTGCCGCCACAGCTAGAGTTTCCCACGATACCCCACCTGTGGTCGCAAGTAAACTGACCACAGGTGACCTCATTGAGCTCAGTGACCTCACCTCAGGTGAACTAATTCAGTTCAATGATACCTGTATCTCCTGGCATAAAATCATGCTTTCTTGCCAAGAGATGTAGATATGGTGCTCAAATGTATACTCCAAATTCCTGCACCAATACTGCATCTCCTGGCAAAAACAAAATGCATCAAAATGCAATGCAGTTTTGATACAATATATTCCCAGGAGATGCAGATTTGGTGTTGAAATTTATACACCAAATCCCTGCACCAAATCTGCATCTTCTAGCAAATAAACGAATCTAAACACAATAGGGTTTTGATGCTTTTTTTGCCAGGAGATGCAGATTTGGTGCGGGAATTTTGCATATAAATTGAAACACCAAATCTGCATCTCTCAGCAATAAAAATGCCCCCAAACTGTTTTGGTGTGGTTTTGTGGTTTTCTGCCAGGAGATGAACATTTGGTGCTGAAATGTCTGCACCAGATTTCTGCCGGGTGGTATAAAATTAATTTCCTCTGGGCAGCGGGGCTCTCACTGTGGCAGCTGCACAGTGTCAGAATGCTATTACCCTGCAGATTAACCCTCTATCTGCAGGGTAATAGCATTGGTTTTTTTTCATGACAGATACCCTTTAAATGGATGTTTTTAACACATCAAATACATGTTCGCAGGATGCTGACATTTCTTATATTACTCTACTTTGTTCTTGCTGTGCTATGAAAATGTAGGTCACAAAATTATAATCCTACCCTGATATGAACTTGAACATAATGCGTCAATTCCATTTATTCTGTTAAACTACTTTTTGTACTAACTTTTTAATAGTGATCCACAATTATTACTGCCTGAAAAGCTCCATTCATATCTCCTGGTGTGAGTCTTCCTACTTAACATCATCAACAGAGACGAGGTTACAGCATCTGTTGTCTTCAAATTGGATTGTGCCATGGCAGCCATCAGAAGCAATAACGCATTACCATTTTTCTATAAAGACAGAACAGCTGTGGTGACATAATGCCGCCATGTTGTGCTCCTTTTCTAATGCAGCAGTGTTCTGTTCAGTATTTTAATGTTTCATCTGCATCTTACTTCTTATGACAAATACAGCTTAGTACATTGATCAATTGTGCAGAAAAGTCTGCTGGCAAATCCGTGATCCAGGTCTTTGTGTAATAATTGCTCACGGCTCATTTGCAAGCTTCATAATCACGTAGTCTATCAAAAATACAATATTACTCTAAGTACTTAGAATTTTGCATCTGAACATGAAATTGTCATTTGAATATTGCTCAATATATATTTACTAAGAGAATATTTATTAGATGTTACTAAGTTTCATATGTTTCACATTAACTCAAAAGTTTTGCTTTGTTTTTTTAAGTTGTTGGAGTTTCCAGGATTGTAAGTTTTAGGCAGGGGTCACACGAGCAAATATTCTCTGAGATTATGTTAATTACTCTCTGATCTGAGTTTGATCTGGGTGTCAGCTTAAGGGGAACCTGTCAGCAAATGTGACAAAAATAAGCTGCAGCCACCACCAGTGGGCTCTTATATACAGCTTTCTAGAATACTGTATATATGAGCCCAGGCTGCTGTGTAGAGCATAAAAAAACACTTTTATAACACTCACCTGGGGGGGGCGGTCCGCTCCAATGGGCGTCGCTGCTTTCTGGTTCGGTGCCTCCTATCTCCGGTCCGCACCTCCTCTCTCCGGTCCGGAGCCTCCTCTCTGCTGCGATCTCCATCCTCCTTCTACCTAGGCCAGTGTGGATGACGCATCTATGTCATCCACACAGGCCAACATTGCAGTCCTGCGCAGGCGCACTTTGAACTGTCCTGCTTAGGGCAGATCAAAGTACTGTAATGCCCGAGCACAAGGAAAGGTTAAAGACTACCCGTGCATGCGCACTACAACACTTTGATCTGCCCTGGGCAAGGCATATCAAAGTGCGCCTGTACAGGACCTCAGTGCCGACTAGTGTGCATGACATAGGACGTGTCATGCACATGGGCTTTAAGAAGAAGGAGGACGGAGATCACCGCAGAGAAGAGGTGCCGGACCGGAGAGCAGCGACACAAATCGGACCGCCGCTTAGGTGAACATTATAAGGTGTTTTTTACGTTCTACACAGCAGCCTGGACTCTTATATACAGCATTCTGGAATACTGTATATAAGAGTTCACTGGTGGTGCCAGCAGTGTATAGTTGCCAAATCTGGTGACAGTTTCCCTTTAACGTGATCTGATTCTCTTCGATGAGAGAGTCCTAGCACAGGTGAGAAGCTGGAGAACAAAATTTCTCCATGTTCTTCATTGTGTGAGTCTGTGGAAATCAGACTGCACTCAGATGACATCCGTCATGTGTTTTATACGCACCCATAGACTAGAATAGGTGTGTGCTATCCAACTTGCGCTGCCACTCTCAGCATGCTGCGCTTTTTTTATTATGCCGCATCGGCATGAGAAAGAAAGTGCTGCTCCATAGAATAACTTTGGTCTAAGTGCTATATGATAAAACATTGGATAGCACACATCCATGGTATACTGTGGTGTAAGCGAGAATTTAATATGACTAAATCCTAGAAAACAATTTGACGTACAATAACTCTGGTGATTCGGTGGTGATCCTGCAAACAACTTCCTGGCCCCAATTTATCCAAACTGGTGATTTTCTTGCCGGTCTTGATGAGGGTTCATGGTGGTGTAAGCAGGTGATCGGTTGCAACAGATAATGAGGAAACAGTGGAGACTGAACCAAAAACGCTTTATTATCAATATGCTAATCAAACATTAATACGTTAAATGTCAGATCAGATTATTTCATAGTGGATTAAGCAGCATCACGATTATACAAAATACGATACAGCATTATTACACATTATTATTCTCACCACTAACTTAAGGTCACCGTCGGCATTACCGTACTCTAGATCTCTCTAGTAGGGAAACTTCAGTGTCAGTCTATTCATTACTATTATCTACTCATTTACAGTAAATAATACTATTCAGAATACAGGCCGTGGCGGGGTCAGAAACGATACTTGCTAGCCCGCAAGTCCAAAAAAAAGGGATCTCTGCACACAGTTTACCATCTGGCCACCTTCGTGCTCTGAAGTGCGGCCTAAGGGGCACTTTGCACACAACGACATCGCAAGCCAATGCTTGCGATGCCGAGCGCGATAGCCCCCGCCCCCGTCGCAGCAGCGATATCTTGTGATAGCAGCCGTAGCGAACATTATCGCTACGGCAGCTTCACATGGACTCACCTGCCTTGCGATGTCGATCTGGCCGGTGACCCGCCTCCTTATTAAGGGGGTGGGTCGTGCGGCGTCATAGCGACGTCACACGGCAGGCGGCCAAAAGAACCGAAGGGGCGGAGATGAGCGGGACGTAAACATCCCGCCCACCTCTGTCATTCCGCATAGCAGGCGTGAGCTGCAGGACGCAGGTAGGAGATGTTCCTCGCTCCTGCGGCTTCACACACAGCGATGTGTGCTGCCGCAGGAACAAGGAACAACATTGTACCTGTCGCAGTCGCATAATTATGGAATTCCCAGACACTACACCGATGATACGATTACGACGATTTTGCGCTCATTAATCGTATCATCTAGGATTTATACACTACGATGTCGAGTGCGACGCCGGAAGTGCGTCACTTTCGACATGACCCCTCCGACATCGCACCTGCGATGTCGTAGTGTGCAAAGTGCCCCTTAGTTCTCACTCAATACTCTCTGAGCAGGAAGCAAGGGCCGGGCTCTGGATCTTGACCAGTGTAGTCTGTGGCTGGACCACAAAGTCGGAGCTCTTTATCTTTATCAGCATAGTCTGGTCTTCCTTATGTACATTTACTGGCATGGGTCACAGGCTTCCACAAGCCTTGATAATGGTTCTTCTACCCACCTCAAGTCACTGATCTTCCTCTCAACTTAGGTCATGGATCTTCCTCTCTGCTCAGGTCATGAATGTTCAGTTGCCTGCTCTGGTGCTCTCTACCAAACCTAAGTGCTGACTCCTGCTCTTTTTGGCTCGGCCAGGCCTTTTATATTTAGTCATTGTGCCAACTTTTCCTTCCAGAAAACACACAAACAACTCTTTTAGTTCCTGTTTGCTCTTACTACCTTTAGCCAGCAGATGGTGATCTTTCCTTGCAGACACTATGAGAGATTAGGTGTATGTTCTCTACTCAGCTGAATGTGTCTTCAACTTAACCGACGTTGTTACAGTAGAGTTATTTACTCCTGATTTATGAAGCGTTGCATGCCAAATTGGTGTATCTGATGAGTGGCATGCGCCTCCGTGCACTACACCTCGAATCTTAAGGGGGCTTTACACGCTACGATATCGTTAATGTTTTATCGTCGGGGTCACGTCATTAGTGACGCACATCCGGCGTCATTAACGGTATCGCAGCATGTAACACTTACCAGCGACCTTAAACGTCCTCCAAAGTGGTGAAAATCATTCACCATGGGGAGGTCGTCCTAAAACCAAAAATTGTTAATGGTTGTTTATAGATGTTGTTCCTCGTTCCTGTGGCAGCACACATCGCTGTGTGTGACACCGCAGGAGCAAGGAACCTCACCTTACCTGCGTCCCGCCCGCAATGAGGCTGTACCCAGCTCTGGTGGGAGATAAAATAGCTTAGTAGAAAACAACAGCACCACCTTTATGTCTCCCTGCCCCTCTCTGCCACTCCTTTCCTCTCTAAAGACTACCATGGACAGAATGTTATCTGATTTCTCAGTCACCTTAGATAGATTTTAGCAGAGTAAATGATTATGTCGCGGGCGGAGGAGGGGACGCTGCGCTCTCCCACTGCTCGGGTCCGGCTGCCGCTGCTGCTGCGGCCTGCTGCTGCTCGGTGGCTCGAGCGATGGGCCGGATCCCGGGGACTCGAGCGGCGCTCCTCGCCCGTGAGTGAAAGGGGTTTGATTTTTGGGATAGTTTATTGTCCGTGACGCCACCCACGGTTGTGCTGATTGTAGGAACACCACCGCTGCTCTGTATGGGAATCCCGGTAGCGGTGACAGGGAGCAGCAGAGTTGTTAGTTCTCCCCTCCGTGGGTAGGGGGTGGTTGTCCCGGGGCCCAGTGATGAGTTGGAGGATGAGGGATGGCGGGGCCGGTGGAGGGCTTGGTGGGGTGCAGGGACGCGGGGGCAGCGCTGTGCCTCACGGCACTGTGGTACTCACTCAGCCTGAGACGGTGACACAGTTCTCAGTAAAACACACGGCTGGAAAGACGGTTCCCACGGACGGCTGCTGTTGCTTTTCCCCGGTAGTTGACGGTGACGGTCCCTTTTCCTGCACCTAAGTCTATGTTGGTAGCGATGGGTTCCCACCGGTAACCCGCTCCCCGGCTTGGATATGTGCCGGAGGAGCCCCTCTTTGCCTGCAGGCGCTGGCCCTGAGAAACTGGTGCCTTGGCGGTGGCGGTGTCTCTCTCTAACGGTCGGACTGTTGCCTTCAATCGGGACTTGGTTGTTGGGAGACCCAGAGGTCCCCTTCACTGACGGATTTGGCAAATTCACAGCGACTCCTAGCCTTGCCGGGATCCGAAAGGCCCCTGGCAATGGTGCTGGCTTCTCTTCGTATACCGTTCCGGTACCGCCGAGCCACCACCCGTCCACGGTCCTTTCAGCAACCTCCAAGTAGCCTCTCCTGCAGACAGTCACCGCCGTCTGCTGACCTTGCTGTTCTCAGTCCGGGGCACACACCCGGACCAACTTCAGGCTTTCTCAACTGTCACCTTCTCTGTCACTACTCTCACTGTCCTCCTTCTCCTTCCTCTCTTGCTCCTCTACCACTTCACTGTTTACTCCTTCACTTCCCTAGCTGAACTCTCTTCAAACTCCAAACTCTATCTGCCTGGTTTTCCCGCCTCCAGGGCTGTGAACTCCTCGGTGGGCGGAGCCAACCGCCTGGCCCACCCCCTGGTGTGGACATCAGCCCCTGGAGGAAGGCAACAAGGATTTTTGTGTAGCTTTGGTGTACCTATCCGGGGTGTAGGGTGTGATGGTGTTATGACCTGTGACCCCTGGCTTGCCCAGGGCATCACAATTAGTTCAGGATGGAGTGTGGAGAAGACATTTCTCATAAGTGAATAAGAGGCATTTTAAGACTTATGCACACTTTGCATTTTTCTTGTGGTTTTTTTTAGGTGCAGATTTGTCACAAAACCTGATGCCAGCAAAGTGATTGAGGTCTCATGCACATGTTGAGTATTTGTCTGTGAAGAATTGGTGCAGATTTGGTGCAGATTTAAATCTGCAGCATTTCAATTCGTTCAGCATTTTTGCAGGAGCTTTCACCTATACTAATAATTGGGAAAAATCTGCAGCAAAAATGCAGTAAAAAAACACACATATTTTATACTGCGTATTTCCTGCCAAGAGATGCAGAAATGGTGCAGAATTTTCTGCATCAAATACGTAACATGTGCCCATTCCCTTACTCTATGAAGATAAATTACAACGTTAATTATATTTGCTTGTATTATTCATTTTTGCAAAGTTTGTTGAAACGACATTGACCCTTCATCCCACATCCGTTTTTCATTTTTCGTTTTCGGTTTTTCCTCCCCTTCTTCCAAGAGCCATAACTTTTTTTATTTTTATGTCAATCTTGCCATATGAAGGCTTGTTTTTTGTAGGACAGGTTTTACTTTTGAATAAAACCATGAGTTTTACCAAATCGTGGACTGAAAAATTGGAAAAAATTCTAAAGGCCCCGTTTCACGCAACAACGGATCTAACAATATATCGCCGGGGTCACGGATTCTGTGACGCACATCCGGCATCGTTAGCGACGTTGTTGCGTGTGACAGCAAGGAACGACCGTTAACGATGGAAAATACTCACCTATCGTCCATCGTTGATGTGTCATTCCTTTTTAAAAAATCGTTCATTTTTGAGCACCCAGGTTGTTCGTCGTTCCCGAGGCAGCACACATCGCTATGTGTGACACCTCGGGAATGACGAACTGCAGCTTACCTGCGGCCGTCAGCAATGAGGAAGGAAGGAGGTGGGCGGGATGTTACGGCCGCTCATCTCCGCCCCTCCGCTTCTATTGGGCGGCCGCTTAGTGATGTCACTGTGACTCCGCATGAACCGCTCCCCTTAGAAAGGAGGCGGTTCGCCAGCCACAGCGACGTCGCTAGGCAGGTAACGTGTGACGGCTCCAAACGATTTTGTACGCCATGGGCAGCGATTTGCCCGTGACGCACAAACGACGGAGGTGTGGGTGCTTTCACCAGCGATATCGCTAGCGATATCGCTGCGTGTAACACCCCCTTAAGTGCGGTGAAATTGCAAAAAAAATGCAATTGCACAATTGTTTTGGGGTCTTTCAGTCACCCTGTTCACTATATAGTAAAACTAATGTGTCATTATGATACTTCACATCGGTATCGAAGACCCCAAACATGTATACTTTTACTTTTATCTAAGGGGTTAAAAAGTATTCAAAAGTTTGTCAAAAAAAGAATTATGTTTTTGTTGCTATTTCCTGAGACCCGTAGCGTTCCCATTTTTTTGGCATCTGGGGCTCAATGATTGATTAATTTTTGGCTCTTGAGCTGATGTTTTTATTGCCAGTTATTGCATTTTAAAAAAATGTTGCAGCAACAAAAAAACGTAATTTTGACATTGGGAATTTTTTTGGGGCCACGCTGCTTACCGCTCAGATTAACTGATTTTATATTTTGATACATCAGGCATTTCTGAACTTGGCGATACTAAATATGTGTGTATTTTTTTTTTCTTTTATTGTTTTCTTTTCAATGGGGATTAATTTGAACTTTTAGGGGTTTTTTTATTTTGTAAAACTTTACCTTTTCTAATTTATTTTACTAGTCCCCCTAGGGGACTTTATCACTACATAGTCTTATCTCCTGTGCATTTCTGCTGATCAGAGCTGCATCACTCTGATCAGCAGAATTGCAGCGTTCCTGTGAGTGTCTGCGCTCTGTGAGCTGTCACAGGAAATCTATCATGCTAGCATCATGGGTCATCAGCTGACCCCGCACTACCATGGCAACACATTGGCCCCCGTGATCGCATCACGAGGCCACCGATGGTGGCAGGGAACGGCATGATCCCTGCTGCGGCCATATAAATCATGCTGTCAGATTTTGACAGTACAATTTAAGTGGTAAGCGGGTGTGGGTGGATCTCTGATCCACCCGCACCTGATAGCTGAACATGTCTGCTGATTGGATCAGCAGACGTGTGGGGATTACCACGGTCTCGCAGAGGGGACCTGACCTAGGACGTGTATATACATCCAAGATCATGAAGGGGTTGAATTCAATATAAAAGGCATTTCCTTTTTTTGTCACAGTCTTCTCTGTTGTGAATGTCGTCTTTGTGGATGCTGTTTTGGAGCTCCCTCTGGTGGCCAGGAATGGTAGTGCAGCTGATTATGAGTCTGTGACTCAGACAGATGTCGGCGTTAATTGGGAATTAAGGAAGTCCTATTTCAGACAAGCCTGATGTATATAGGAGAGCACTTTTTGCCTTGCTGGTGCAGTTGAATTTTCCTCAGTTTCTGAACCTGACTTGGAGTTTTGTCCTTTCCCGTTTTCCTGTGCAAGACCTCTGCAGATAATGTTTGCAAGCTTTTGCTTTGCAGCCTGGTTTACACCTTAGGGTGTTTGTTTTCTTTTTGTTTTGTTTAGAATCTGTTTTCTTGCAGGTGAAGATTTGCTTTTTTTAGTTTGGTGAGCATTGGGGTTCCCCCTTTACTAGCTCTTCTACAAGAAAAGGGAAATTCTCCCTGTCGAACTTGATTATTTGCACTTTTGTATTTTTGTGTTCTTTTTGGTATTTTGTTCTCCCATTATTTACAAGAGTACCTGATATAGTGGGGGTGAGTTCGTTCGACCTCCAGGGCCAGTTTTACTATCAGGAGATTGGTAGTTTGAGTGGTAATAGGGTGTTGTACTGACCTCAATCAGTTTCCTTTTCTTTCATTTGTATCTAGGTAGTCGGGCCTCACTTTTGCTAAATCTATTTTTCCTATCTGTATATCGTGTTTTCCTACATCACCGTAATCTTTATATGTCAGGGGCTGGCTATTCCTTTGGGGACTTTTCTGAGGCAAGTAAGATTTCCTCATTTCTACCTGTGGGGTGTAGCTAGTTTCTCCGGCTGTGATGTGGCGTCTGGGTGTTTAGGAACGCTCCATGGCTACTTCTAGTGTGGTCTGATAGTTTGGGGATTGCAGGTTCCAAACTACTCTTGTTTTTCTTGGTGTTTTTCTACTAGGACTTGAGTAATGCCAGAAAAACATAATATAAGTATTACAATATAAAAAAATGCACCAAAAAAAATGTTTAAAATTTAAAACAACTGCTTTAAATAGGAGCTGTCAATGTGTCCGAATTTGAGCATGACTTACTTATCGCGCATTCGGGCCTTTTTATCTTTGATACGGAGCTATCCTGAGGTTTTCACTATGGGTACGGTATAATACCCTCAGTAAAGTTATCAGGACCCCTTGACAGATGCAGTCCATAATGAACACCAGCGCAGCCTCATATTTTCTGTGCAATCCATGGATGTCAGGGGGATGGGAGCTCCGTTACTGGCAGTAAAGTAAGATAATCTGGATCAATTGTGTTTGGCAGCTGTGAAGATGAAGAGACAATAAAACAAGCAAACATTTTTTTTCCTACAATAAAAGCAATTTCAATTATTCAGGGAACGAGATCTCTATTTGTAGATGTAAATCCGCGTTCGACTCCATTTTTTGGACAAACAGACGATTATTTAGGCCTGAAACAATGGCCGGGACTCGCTAAGCATCATCATAAGGTCACTATCATTAAAAGCTTTATGGAATTTGTTCTGATGAAAACATGCATCTCAATAGTGTTGTTGACCCCAACACGCTGTAGAACAATATTGATTTACAATATGCCTACGCGCGGCTATGTGCATACAGCGTACACCGTTTGCCTCTTCACCAGAGGGATGTTCACTTGTCTAATGATTAATTTTCAGAATCTAACCTTGCTTGTCTCCGCATGGTCTGCAGGATCGTCTTGGTAGTCTGCCAGGAACCGGAGAAAGGAGACAACAGGCGAAGATGTTAATCAAGGCAAAGGCAGCGGTGACTTAATGGTTAACCCTTTCTATAGAGGCGCTAAGCACAAAGCCGGCTACTCTCTGCATGGACGGCAGCCACCGCCATCACTTATATCCAAGCTGCAGGAGATGTCCTTATATCACCCTGACAGCAAATGCTGCAAACTCCGTAATTCAAGGTGCTTTCCCACAGAGCGTTACAGAAACACCATTCTGTGCTAATTGCAACCGTCTAACAAGCCTCCTCCATCCACACTAAACAGCTAGAAGATTTTAGCAGTTTTATTGCTCTACTGGAGAAATTAAAAATTCAATATTTAAGTTTTCTGAATTATCGCTGCTTAGCAAAAATGTGCCTAGCAACTCACTCACCGACACAGAGGGAAAAGGGCCCCTGTGCAAGAACAGTAAATGGGCCCTTCGGCAGTCCAATAACTCATCATATTGCACAATCCCACCTGCTCTGGAGATAAAAATTAACCCCTCACCTTTTGGGCCCCTGTGTGTTTGCATAGGCTGCACCAATGATATGTGCACGCCTGCAGCAATGATAAGTTTCATTCACATCCAAAAATACTACTTTCCCAGATTGAGTGTCCTTCCAGTACCTCCAGTCATCCTTCTTAAAGAAGTCCAGTTACCAAAACTGATTTATTTTTTCTCCTAAATCTTGTTAATATATGCCTCTCCACACATCTATTATGTTATTTTAGCAATATTACCATTTATCATGCTCCAGCAGCACATCCTCATTGCTGGCTCCAGCTCTGATGGGGTTAACCTCTCTCCTGACTTCCTGGGTTCAGTTCCTACAATTCCCATAATCCTTTGCAGTGGCACCCTGCACGCTGCTCATCCTCCCACCCCCAACCCCGTGCGATAACATACTCACTGGACACATGACTCCTCCACCTCTCCTCTCGCTCCTGCTGCTGGCCCTGCACACAGCTGCAGGATGGGTAAGCCCTCCTTTCCTTCTCCTCATACTGGGCTGTGACTTGCGGTGATCACCGCTCACAGCCTAGTCACTAAGGATCAGAGGCAGCTGCAGCTGCTGATGTAACGTCAACTTTCAGAGCCCGGAAGTTGACGTGACATCAGCGGATACCAGAGACCACAGCACCCGGGGACACAAAGCAAGAAGAATAGTGCCGCTCAGTGGCAGAACTGGAAATAGAAGGTAATTAAGAAGGCAATTGAAATAGTAAGTGACACTGATATAGAGAATAAAAAAAATGGGTGAACCACCTCTTTAAGATACCCGGAAAGCACCAACGGACACAAACAGAACAGGCCCCTGTGCAAGAACAGTATATTGGCCCTTTGGCAGTCCAATAACTCATCATATTGCACAATACCATCTACCTTAGAGGTAGAAATGGGTCCTTTTACCTCTTGAGCCCCTGTGTGCTTGCACAGGCTGCACCACTGATATGTCCGCTCCTGCAGCACCGACTGACACAGTGAAAAGAGGCCCCTCTGCAAGAACAGTATCTGGGCTCTTTGCAGCCCAATATAATGCACAATTCCACCTGTTTTGGAGGTAGTAATGGCCCCCTTTCCACTTGGGTCCCTGTGCACCAGTAGCTTGTCCGCCCCTGACAAAAAGTCTATATTTGTGCAAGATCATGGATAAGGAGAGAATGTGTAAGTGCCTGAGTGCTTATATCATATGTTCACTTTCTACAGAACTCAGAAAATGTCATTAAGGCCTCCTTCACATTTCCCTGTTTCCAGTACGTGTGGTGTCCATTTTTGTCACATACTGTATATCCCAGGTGCCCATTATAACCTACGGTATTATTCACATGTTCAAGTTTTTACACAGACCGCGTGTACATATAAAACACAAGCAGACATGCCCATTTTTCTCAGCAGCACAGATGACAAGGGCCAATTCAGGTCTATGGATCTGTGAAAAAGGTGTATATCATACATTTGTCAGGACTCATCTTTTGGTCATTTTTTGCCCTCTTCCAAGATGGCGTCCTCTGCTTCATTCCTCTCCATGTGTTTTTTGCCCTCCTTCTTTTATAAACCCCAGTCCAGCCTGTAGTCCTCTGCTTCACTATTCTGCCTGGTTTTCTGCTCCTAGTGGCATCTCCTCCACCATCATCCTGCAATTCCTGTGTGATGCTCTCGTTGCTGCTCATCATAGGTTCTGCTACCTTCACCTGTTGCCTTTGCCTGCCTGCTGCTTCCAGCTGCTGTTGCCTTGCCCTCTGCTGCAGCTCTTGCCTGACATGCCTTGCCTGACATGTAAGGCTGCTTTCACACATTTGGTTTTTGCAGTGCGGCTCAATCCGGCTCAAACACCTATGCAATGGATGTGGCGAAATAAACTGATCCGCTGCATACGTTTTTCCATGCGGCCCGTCCGTTTTTTGACGGATGCGGCTTGATACTGAGCATGTGCAGTGTAAAAAACTGCATCCAGCCGCCGGATGCGTTTTTTGCCGCAAGACGCCGCATCCGGCGTCCATAGGCTTGCATTGTAAATCATGCCGGATCCGGCGTGATGCGTTTTTTTCGTTGCACAAAAAAACGTGCCAGGCTACATTCCATCCGGCCGCCGCATGGGCAAAAACTGGACGCAACGCAAGGCCATGCGGCAGAATACAACGCTAATGCAAGTCTATGCGGAAAAAAACGCAACCGGAGGCAAAAAGAAAACGATTGCGGTTTTCTGCAAAGCGCCATATTGTGCCACTCAGCAAAAACCGGATGTGTGAAAGCAGCCTTAGCTGATTTACTTAAATAAGTGCTCTGTCACTTCCATGTTTGAATAGATGCTATAGCAGAGGATGGAACTGTTCTGGATTTTAGTACACTGCTCTGCATCTGGTCCTGGACTTTAATAAACTGCTCTGCATGTAGTTCTGGACTTTCAGAGACTTTCTTATGGATCTTTAAAGACTGCACTGCTAAATTGTATAATCCTGTGAGGTTTTCAAGAGACTTTCCTTAAAGGCCTCATTTGATATTTTCACTGTGTGTTTATGGACTTGATTGTTTTCCTCTGCAACTTGGCTTGTTATCACTGTGTGTTACAATACAAACTTTATCACCTGTTAACCGGGTTCAGTTGTGTCTTAGCTCCAAGCAAAAAGATTCCTGAGCATCCATTATAATTATTACACCGGATTTCTCAGCAGCACATATGGCAAGGGCCAATACAGGTCTATGGATCTGAAAAAAACACGTACAGCCCACAGACAGCATCAGTGTGCTATATGTGTTTGACATTGCAAAGTATAGGAGCAGATATGTGGTTTCTTTAGTTAATGATCCATCCATGAGAATCAGTGATGGTACATGGATGATAAAAACGGATACATGGATGGCACACTGTTGATACACTGATCCAAAACACTGATGACACTGGTATAGTTCTTTCACGCATGTCTTGAAATACAGATGAGTGAATGAGGCCTATGCACTCATCTTCAGATGTTCTTAAATAGACTTTGACAATATACACCCCTCCTTCAATATTTGAAGAGCTATTTTCGAAAGCCAGCATGGAAAAAGAATAAAAACTATCCCCTCTTTTCCACCCACTTGAGTTGCGCTCTTCGTGGTTCCTCACCTTGTGTACTCTCAGGCTAAGACCGCACTTTGCAGTTCAATTCTGCAGCGTGTAAGTCACTGCGTGTCCGTCTCAGAACGCAGCCGAACAAGCTGCGTTCTGAGACGCATTCGGCAGAACGCAAAGTGCGGACATCCCTGGAGAGAATTCATGCGTTCTGGATGCTTTCTCTGCCATAGACAGAGACGGAAAAGCATCCAGAACGCACATTTTTCACAGAATGCACCTACTCGGCTCTGCAGCATCCCTATAGACTTTCAGCAGAGCCGAGTGGGACCGCACTGTCACTGTCATGGCTGGCTGCGGATAGTGCCGCGAGGCCAGAATGAACTTCACCCGACTTCATTGTGATCGTGCGGCTCTGTGCGTGTGCCGCGGCTTGATTTGCGGTCACACGTGAAGGACTCCCCTGTGATCGCAAATCCCCTGAGTGACTGCAGTGAGCCGCGCGATCAGCTGTGCTTTCACTCAGGTTACTCACGGCCACAGCTGCAGTCCTCCACCGGAGAGCGGTGGCCGCGAGTAACCTCAGTGACAGCACAGCCGATTGCGCGACTCACTTCAGTTGCTGCATGGAGCTCATAGAAGCGGCGGTGTTCTACTGCCACTCCTGTCAGCTTCCGATGTAGCAGAGCTGGAAGCGTCGGGGGACCTTGCGTGGATTACGTCGGACCTGGAGGTGTTTTTGAGGGGTTAATAAAGTGGTGAAAGAGGGGTTTTTTTGTCTTTCATTACAAATAAATGATTTTTTGGATGTGTGTGTTTATTTACTTTAACTTACCGTGTCATCATGGAAGGTATCTCGGAGAGACGCCTGCCATGATTAACCTAGGAATTAGTGGCAGCTACCATTAGCTCCTTATTACCCAGTTTGCTACTGCACCAGGGCAATTCGGGATGAGCAAGTAAAGTCCCGGGACTGTCGCATCTAATGCATGCGGCAATTCCGGGCGGCTGCTGGCTGATATTGTTAGGCTGGGGAGCTCCTCATAACGTGGAGCTTCCTATCCTGAGAATACCAGCCTTCAGCCATGTGGCTTTACCCTGGCTGGTATCCAAATGGGGGGGGACCGCACATCGTTTTTTTTCATTTATTTATTTTTTTTTTACTACTCGATATAGACACGCCCACCGGCGGCTGTGATTGGTTACAGTGAGACAGCTGTCACTCAGCGTGGGGGCGTGTCTGACTACAACCAATCATAGGCGCCGGTGGGCTGGGAAAGCAGGGAATACATAATGGATTAATGAGCGGCCGGCATTTTCAAAAGAGAAGAAGCCGCCACAGTGAGAACGCCGCGAGAAAGCCGTGTAGCGCCGCGCCGGTGATCATGGATCGGTGAGTATGAGAGAGGGGGTGGGAGGGAGAGACAGACATGGACAGAGACAGAGATAGAGACATAGAGAAAGAGAGACCAACCGACGGGCCGACCGACAGAGAGAGAAAGACGAAAGAACTGCCTTTGTTATGTTAAAAAAAAACATGTGCAGGGGCGTGTCCTGGACATGGAGGAGTGAGGACGCTCATAGCCGGAGCTCCCGGGCCCAAAGCCTCACACACTCTCCTCCTCCGACCGCACGCCGACATAATGCCTGCAAAGAAACGGCCACCTACGGTACCTGATCCGTCACCTGATAGAAGACCCTCCGGAGGCCTGGCACGATTCCTCTCCTCACAGCGCGGGCGGAGGCAAGATGGCGACGGCTGGAGCAGGGAGCGTGGTGGAGGGGAAGTCCCCGCAGGCGGCGCGCCTGCAGCGCCAGCTAAGTGAAGGGGAGAGGGGGGAGGAGGCGGCTGGAGGCACTGCCGCTCATAGAGGGAGCCCAGCCACGTCTAAACCAGCGAGGCCCCCATAGAGAAAAGATAGGGAGCAGACCCCGGGAGGTACCCTCATATTGGAGCCGCAGGCCGCTTCCAGGCCCCTTAGCGCCCCCAGCCTGAGGGTCGGTGTCTCTGGGAATCTGGATGCCCCCCTGACCTCCCCCTCTGACATGTTGGACATTCAGACCCTGAGGAAGCTCATCGCCGCCCTCCCCAGCAAAAAGGATCTGGATGAGGTGGCCTCTAGAATAGAACAGGCTCAGCTGTCAGCACTGTCCTCAGTGAGGGAGGAGATGGGGGTTCTGGAGGACAGGATCACGGCCTCTGAGCAGGCCCAGGGATCAATGGAGGGCAGGCTGGAGTGCCTGGAGAAAGGCTGGGAAGCTTCCAACCTACGTATCAGAGACATGGCCCTGCTTCTGGACGACCAAGAAAACAGAAGCAGGAGAAACAATGTCCGACTGAAGGGCATTCCGGAGGACTGGTCACCTGAACTCCTGCGCTCCAATGTTCTGGCTATTTTTAATATTGTCACAGGCAGACCTCCTGACGCAACTTACCTCTTCGACAGGATCCACAGGGTGGCCCGCCCGAACACCAGGGCATCCTCCAACACCAGAGACGTCCTATGCCGTCTCCATTTTTATGGAGACAAGGAGCGGATCCTTCAAGGGGCATGGGCACATGGCCCAATAGAGATGGACGGTGCACACGTGTCATTGTTCCCAGACGTCTCCAGTCGCACCCTATATATGAGGAGGCTACTTCACCCGCTCTTACTCCGAATCAAAGAGGCGGGCGCCACCTACCACTGGGGACACCCCTTCCATCTTATAGCCCGCAAAGGAACTGCTGTCTATTTGCTGAGGAGATCTTCAGATCTACCGGGACTGTTTACATTCCTGGGAATCGACGAGATGTCGGTTCCGGATTGGCTCGCCTGGAACCCCCGACCCCTGTGAGGCGGAGGGAGAGGGGTGGGGGGGTGGTCCTTCCCCCTCGTCGGATGAGCGGGACTGATCCCGCCTGATCATTGAGTCCCTTGGTATCTTTACAATATTGAATGTTGACATGTGCAGAATATTTACCTTCTAGGTGCTTTAGGGTTTAAAGTATAAGGTCGTTTCTCTCATATGTAATAATCTTTGTGTCGTGTGCGGCCTGGGGGGGGACTTTTCCTGGCCCCAGCTGGAGTGCCGGGATGTAAAGTCCGGCCGCTTTATAGCTGGGCCCGGACTCTGGCCCCTCCGTGATTCCTTACTCGTACCCGCTTTCCTATTTTCCCTGTGGACCCGCGGCTGGTTCCAAGGTCTGCGAGCTTTGTGTGAGCTTCTATGCCCTGTGTGCTTTCTCTTTCTTTTTTTTTTTCTTTCTCTTCTTCCCTTGTCTCGGTTGTACTTCTGTTTGTATCTGCCCCCTGACTCCTTGTTAGTTCCCGTTTCTTCCTCTAGCAGGGCGGACACTCTCTCCCCTCCTGCCCCCTCCCTTAACCCTTGCTTACTCTCCCTTCATCTAAAGCTACTCCTCTTTCCCCCCATCCCCCCTTTTTTCTTTCTTTCTCTCCTTTCTTTCCCCTTCCTCCCCTCCTTCCTATCTCCCCCTTTTGCTTCCATCCTCCTTTTTTTTTTGTTTTGTTTTTTTGTTTTTTTTCTCTTTGTCTTCCCTCTCTTCCTCCCAGGGGCTAAGGTTAGTCAGTGATGAAGAAGACGTGTTCTGAGTTACGCATTGGCTCATTGAATGTGAGGGGATTGCATGATCCCGGGAAGCACTAAATTCTCCTGAACCTCCTGTGGAGGAGCCGCATACAGGTTGCTTTCCTGCAGGAGACCCACTACAGCCTGGAGAAACCATATAAGCTCTCGGACAAAATGTACCCGGTTGTGTTTCATTCCCCCTCTCCCGACCCCAGATCCAGGGGAACCAGAATATTAATAGCAGGTTCACTACAATGGGAGACACTAGAGTCAAGGACTGAGGGGGAGGGGAGACTTCTACTGGTGAAGGGGCGTATCGCCTCCCAATTATACACATTTGCGGCCATATACTTGCCAAACACAGGACAATGCACAACGTTTTTACGCTTCCTTGACATAATAGATGACTTTGCCGAAGGCACTTTAGTGATAGGAGGGGACTTCAATTTCACCCTAGACCCGAATATTGACAATTCTGGGGGAGCTTCTTGTTTACCACAACGGGCAACACAACGTATCAAACGGGGGCTGCTTGAATTTCAGATGATAGATACCTGGAGGCTTCTCCATCCTTCAGACAAGGACTATTCATTCTACTCTGCAGTTCATGATAGTTATTCCCGCCTCGATCACCTCTTCGTCCGCCATAGGGACCTCCATGCCCTGCTGGCAGCGACAATTGAAAGCATCTATTTCTCTGACCATGCGTTGATTACGATCTCGCTTGCCCTGGACTACCCCGTCGACAGGCAGTGCCAATGGACCTTGAACAACTCATTACTAAATGATTCGACAGTTATGGATGAGATCCAATCGGCTTTGTCGGAATATTTTGGGCAAAATGCAGCTGGGGAGGTGTCGTCCAACATGGTATGGGAAGCCCACAAATGCGTTGCGCGGGGGCTTTTTATCAAGCATGGTTCGCAGCTGAAAAAAGCACGAGCGGCGGAGGTGGCTGCTCTTCTTTCTGAAATTCACCAACTAGAGGCCCTCCATAAGGGATCCTGTGACCCTGCGTCCAGATCTCGACTGATCCAAAAAAAGGGAAGAGCTGCGCACCCTATTGACTCACAAGGCAAAGAGTGCCATGGTTAAATGCAGGAGACATTTCTATGAGTTCGGAAATAAGAGCGGCAGAACCTTGGCCAGAGCACTACGTTTACAAAGAACGCGGGGTTATGTCCAGCGGGTCCAGAATCCGGGTGGGAGGTTGGCGACTCTGCCCAGGGATATCCCCACGGCCTTTGGTAACTTCTACGCTTCCCTTTACTCTATTGATGGAGATAAAACCAATCCAGCCCAAGCAGACTTACACCTCCGGATCAGGAAATATATTAGTAATTCAGGAATGCAAGGGCTTCGTGTGGAAGACGCAGAAGGCTTGGAGAGACCCATTACAGAACTAGAATTACTCAAGGCTATCAAAAACTCCCCGACGGGAAAGGCCCCGGGCCCCGACGGCTTCCCCCTAGCCTATTACAAAAAGTTGGGATCAACGCTAAATACTCCCTTCCTTCAGGCCTTCAATAATGTTGCAATGAGCGGCTTGTCCCCCATCCCTAGAGACACTTTGTCGGCTACCATAGTGGTCATCCCCAAAGAGGGCAAGGACCCTTCTCAGTGTGCGAGTTACCGACCCATCTCCCTGTTGAACACTGACTTAAAGCTCTTTGCGAAGAGCCTGGCGGACAGGCTTTCTCCTCTGATGGGAGGCCTTATTCATCTGGACCAGGTTGGGTTTCTGGGAGGGAGAGAGGCCAGGGACAACACGACCAAAGCGAAAAACCTGATCCATAAAGCCCGCCTGGAGAAGCTGCCATTGATGCTTCTTTCCACAGACGCCGAAAAGGCCTTCGATCGTGTTAATTGGGTTTTCATGACGGAGGCTTTGAGAGCGATTGGGCTAGGCAGGTCTATGTTGAACTGGATTGGCTCTCTCTACAGTGGTCCTACCGCAGCGGTCAGGGTGAATGGCCTTCTCTCCGACAGGTTCCCGATAACTAATGGGACCAGGCAGGGATGCCTCCTGTCTCCTTTAATATTTGTTTTGACCCTGGAGCCCCTACTGTGTCATATTAGAAGGAATCGTGACATTACTGGTCCTCTCACTAAGGTTCACGAATTCAAAATTGCAGCCTACGCAGATGACCTATTTTTCCTCACGAATCCCTTGGTCTCCCTGCCCAACCTGCTCCGGGAATTCGAGATTTATTCCTGCCTATCCAATTTTAAAATAAACATGACCAAGTCTGAAGCCCTGAACGTGAACCTGCCTTCGGGCATGGTTGCCTCACTCCAATCATCTTTTAGCTTTAAATGGGCCTCTAGATCTCTTGGGTACTTGGGGGTTCGGCTGGCGGTGGACACTAACTCGCTTTTCAAACTGAACTTTCTTCCCCTCCTTGGGACTATCAGGGAGGATTGTACGAGATGGGCGAAAGGCTGGTTCACTTGGTTCGGTAGATGTGACATCTTTAAAATGAATGTCCTCCCTCGCATCCTTTACCTTCTCCAGGCTCTTCCAATACGGATTCCCAGCTCCTTTTTTAAGGAACTGGCCGCCATACAAACCAAGTTCATCTGGGACAACAAGCCAGCTCGAATCTCCCGCTCTTTACTGTGTAGACCCAAGAGGAGGGGGGGGATGGGAATCCCAGACCTGAAGGTACACTGCTGGGCCTCACACATGGTCAGGGTTATCGACTGGTGTTGCCACGCCAAGATGAAACCCTGGGTGGCATTGGAACAAAGTTTCTCTGTGATCAGTCTTACCGCAGCCCCTTGAATACCGAGCCCTCTTCCCGCTAACCTGAGACATCACCCCACAATCGCCGCCACCCTGGAGTGCTGTTCCCTGAGACAGGTCCGCAGATTACTACTCCCAGTCCCCTCTCCTCTCTCACCCATAATCGGCTCCCCAGATTTCTATCCGAGTCTGACGGACCCTGTCTTTCGCCACTGGATAGAGGAGGGGCTCTTCCGGGCGTGTCACCTAATAACTGACGGGGGCTGGCCCTCGCTCGGGGCACTTACAGAATGCGAGACACCGAGACAGTTGGGAATCTGGAGGTCCATGCAACTCAGACATTACATCAGCTGTCTCCCCGACCACTCGCTATACATGGCTCGCCCCACGGAGTTTGAAACGCTGTGTACTCGGGAGGGAGTGCTACGGCACTCTCTTTCCCTGGTGTACAGGATGTTGACAGACCCTGGCGACCCCCCCCCCCACATTTCTAGTACACTGGGAACAAGACCTGGGTCTTTCCCTGACAGATACGCAAAGGAATACAATTTTGGTGTTCGCTCATAAGACCTCAATAAGCTCCAGACTTCAAGAATCCAATTATAAACTCCTGTCGAGGTGGTATAGGGTCCCAATCAGAGTACACAAGATGTTTCCTGGCGTAGACCCTCGCTGTTGGAGATGTGGGACGGCTGAGGGGGACTTTGTGCACATATTCTGGTCGTGTCCGGCCCTCCGAGGGTTCTGGAGCGGAGTGGGCGAGGTGATTAAACACGTGACTGGAATAACGCAGACCCTGGGTCCGGAGTTGTTCCTTCTTCAATTGACTGAGACGTCTGTCTCTGCATACAAACAGTCGCTTCTGCACTTTCTAGTGATGGCGGCCAGGTCATGCATCCCCTTGAAGTGGAAGTCGGACGCCCCCCCTGCTCTATCCCTCTGGGCCTCTAGGGTCAATGAGCTCCTACAGATGGAGGAACTTGACCTCCTCCCTGCATGATCGGTACGAGCGCTTCCACGGGATCTGGCTTCCCTGGATGAAATTTAAGCTCTCTAATGAATACGACCTCCTGCTGCGTGATGCATAGGAGGAGCCCATTCTCCTCTGTCGCTGGCCTTTCCCCCCTGGCAAACCCTCCCCCCCCCCCCCCCCCAAAAAAATTTTTTTTTTTTTCTTCTCTGTCCTCTCCTTATTCTCTCCTCTTCTTCTTCTCTTCTCTCATGTTCTTCCCCCTTTGTCTCCCTCCTTTCCCTTTCCCTTCCTCCTTTCCCACCTTCCTCCCACCCTGCCTTATCCCTTTCCACTCTTCCTTTACATTCCTCCCCCTTTCTTTTCTCTCAGCTGGTGTGAATTCTCCCCTGTTGAGAGATGTCTGAGTGATCTTTAAGCACTTTTGCCTCCTTTTTGGTACTTTTCTATTTTGTCTATGATAAAAATTGAAAAAGAATGGACCCTTTCGACAATTTGTGGGGTTGGCTCAGATGCTAGTGATTTTGTATTGAGATGTATTCTCCCAAACTCTGTTCAACTGTTTTTGTCTATTTTGTCAACTGACTGCTTTATGGTTTGTAAGGGTCTGCTGTATAAATAAAGAATTAAAAAAAAACAAAAAAAAACATGTGGATCGCAATAATAATGCAATGCAAGCGCACTGCTTCACATTTTGGCAGCGATTTTCTACAACTCATTGATTTCAATGAGTGTAGAACACAGCAAAAATGGCAAAAACAATTGACAGCTGCTTCTTTGAACGCATGGGTTTTGCCCCAACATATGCAAATTAAACGCTGCGTTTGGAAACGCAAAGTCCGGACTAGAAATCCCCATTTTCCATAGACTTTGCTGGAAAATCAAAACGCATGCCTTTTGGCATGAAAACGCTGCAGTTCAAAATGGACCTGAAAAGCAGCTGAAACGCAGGTGGAAACGCAAAGTGCGGTCATAGCCTTATTCTAACCCCAGGGTTCTGCCTAAAAAGCAATTCAAGTATTTGGAAGAGATGGCTACTGATCATTGAATTCCTAATGGGGCTCTTAGAATGAAATTGGATGTCCAGAGTAAATAGAAGTTCGTCTTCAGCATCTGTATGAATGTTTCCATTCACTGGCAACCCACCGGTTTGTAGAGCGTTGGGTTGCTCTAACCAAAAGTGACCAAATCTATTTTTCTTATCAGCAGTAAAAATGCTATATGCAAAAGCTCCCTTCTCACCCACAAACATTACAGAGTTAAAGACACCATAAGACAATAATCCAGCACCAGGGAAAAAAGGCTTCATCATAAATTAAAATTTAACTTTTATTGGATCCCATATTAAAATTCATAGAGAGCTATATTAACATTCTAGGAAACCTGACATGTTTCGGATATAACAAATTTGATCCTTACTCATAGAGGCTTCAGAAAAATAGCGCCGTTGTCATCGCGAGTGAACATCCAGGCAGGCTTTAAGAATTTGGCACCATTGTAGGAGCATGCACAGATTGAGATCTCCGCTCAATGACAAGCTGAGATCTCAATCTGCGCATGTGCCGACAATGGCGCCATTTTACTGAAGTTCTTGTGTTCTACACTGAGCACTTATATCGAGATTTCCATACAAATCCATCAAAAATGTGAATCAGCCGAAACCCCATGATGGAACCACTAATTAGAATGCGGCATCTGGAGACACTATAGACTCTGTTTGGCATCTGTTTCGCTGGTGTCCATCTTTTTAGGCTTGCATAGAGCTGTGGTCATCCACACTTGTGGTCTAAAAAGATGCATAAAATAATGGCACACCGCCGGAACTGAGACCAGACGAAGTCAAAAGTGGCGCTAATAACCTAATTATAGTTGTGCCATCTGGGTTTTTGTCATGGTTTTTGGGATTTACACAGAAACCCGGAAGTAAGTGCTCAGCAGAGAGCTCAGGATAAATGTGAACCGAGCCTTATTCTGATTCTTAGAAGGTATAATGATCAAATGGGAGGCAACACAAGAATAATTCTTATTTGTATTTTTGCGCGTTTCGCCATCCAGTGTAAGTGATAAAACAACTTTATTCTTCAGATTAGTGCAATTATAACAATACCAGATTTATATAGTTTTTTTTAGTGTTGCTGCAATCATGCAGTAAAAATGCTTTTCTTATAACAAATTGTTTTTTGTCACCATATTTTTTCTGAGAACTGTCACTTTTTTATTTTTTTGACAAACAGAGCTGTATGAGGTTTGGTTTTTTTTGCATGAGTTGAGGATTATTTTTAGTACCATTTTGGGATACACAACATTTTTGATCACTTTTTATTCTTTTATTTCAGACACAGAATGAATAAAAAACAGCAATTCAGTTTTACTCTTTGAGTCAGAACGGTTACAGCCAGTTCAGATTTGTATAGCTTTTTTGGTTTTGCTTTGTTTACACACTAAAAACATTATTTAACAAAAATGTATTTGTTTTTGTATAGCCATATTATGAGAGATGTAACTTTTGGAATTTTGGGCCGAATAAGCTATATTAGGGCTTGTTTTTTTGAGTACAGTTTGCTATTTTCATTTACAGTATTTTTTATTTTTTTTTTCACATATGACTTTTTGATAGTTTTTAGTAAAATTTTTGTGTGTCACGATGATGAAAAAGCAACATTTTTGGAGTTTTTTTGTTAGGCTAGTTTCACACTTGCGTTGAACGGCATCCGTTGCATTGCGTTGTGTGACGGATGCGTTGCATATAGTGGCACAACGGATGCAACGGATTGTACAAAACAATGGAATCTGCTTTTTTTTTTCTTTACAGTTTTACCGGTGGCAGACACGTGTGAATGATCAGCTGATCACCCGGCTGCCGGGTGATCAGCTGATTGCTCACAGCAGCCAGCCGCCGGGTGATCAGCTGATTGTTCGGCTGCCGAAAATGTGTGCAGGGGGCGGAGTACGGGGTGGGTGGTGCAGAGCGGGGCCATGGCGCTGAGGACATCAGTGCCGGGGACTGCATGGCTGGGGACAGGTGAGTGTGTGCGTGTGTGTGAGTGTGTGTGCGCGCGCGTGTGTGTCTGTGTGTGCGTGTGTACATGCGGAGTGGAGTGCGGGAGGGGGCGGAGCTGAGCGGGGAAGTGTCGGGCTCCCTGCACACATAGCCAGGGTAAATATCGGGTAACTAAGCAAAGCACTTTGCTTGGTTACCCGATATTTACCTTGGTTACCAGCGTACACCGCTTAGCGCTGGCTCCTTGCACACGTAGCCAGGGTAAATATCGGGTAACTAAGCAAAGAGCTTTGCTTAGTAACCCAATGTGTACCCTGGTTACGTGTGCAGGGAGCCAGAGAGAGCATGCGCAATGAAATCCTAAGGATTCCACTGCTCAAAAAAATGTTACATGCTGCGTTCCTTCCGCCCAGCGGAAGCAAGGCAGCGTCGGCCAGCGGAAGCAACGAAGGTCCATCAGTCGCAATCCGTCGTCCATACAAGTCTATAGGAAGCAGCGGAATCCTTTAACGGATTCCACTGTTTTCCAAAACGGCAGATTGCGACTGAAGGAAAAAAAATGCAAGTGTGAAAGTAGCCTTACAGTGTTGATCGTTTCGAATAAATAACATGACAGCTTTATAGATTGGGTCGCTCTGGAAGCAGCCATACCAATTATGGCACTTATTACTGATGAAATTCTAAGATGATATGCGGATGGAGGAGCTAGAGACAGAGTGAGGATCTAGGGACAGAAGGAGGGGGGTGGCACTAGAAAGAGAAGTAGGGCCTGGAGGCAGAGGGAGGGACTAGATACAGAGGGAGGAGCTGGAGGAAGAGGGAGGAGCTATAGGCAGAGGGAGGCACTAGATACAGAAGGAGGAGCTAGAGGCAGAAGGAGGAGCTAGAGGCAGAGGGAGGCACTAGATACAGAAGGAGGAGCTAGAGGCAGAGAGGAGAGCTATAGGCAGAGGGAGGCACTAGATACAGAAGGAGGAGCTAGAGGCAGATCTCTTCATTGAACACAGACTTTACCTCAGAATTGAGAATTTTGATAATGACTGATCAATTCTGGCAGAGAAAGAAGCAGATTTGTCTGATATGATATATTACAAAGTTGCTTATTTTCATGTGAACAATTAATTTATGAAATAAAAATTAAAATGACGGTTACACTACCCCTTCACGACCATGGACGGATATATCCGTCATGGAGCATGTCCCGTTAAGCCCCGCCCCCTGCCGCGGGCAGGCGGCAGCGGTCGGCACACATATCAGCTGTTTTCAACAGCTGACATGTGTGCCTGCATGTTGCGAGTGGAATCACTTCCCCTCGCAACATTTAACCCCTTAAATCTCGCTGCCAAAGTCTGGCAGCGAGATCTATATGCGCGCGGCCATGATTTTTACTTACCGCGGCCCCCACCGGAAGTCTCGTGCGTGATCACGTGACTTTCGGTGGTTGCCATCGTAGCACAGGGTCACATGATGACGCCTGCAGCTATGAAGTTTTACTTTCGTTTTCCCTCGGCCGGGAGCAGAGGGAAACAGGAAGTGACTGAATCTACTGTTTACAGCTGTATAGCTATGATTAGCAGATAGATAAGAGCGATCGGATTGCTGATCGCTATAGCGCCTTAGGGGGACTAGTAAAATGAAAAAAAATAAATTTAAAAAAAGTTTTAAAAAATGAAAAAAATAAAAAATAAATAAGAATTCAAATCACCCCCCGTTCCCCCCATTGAAAATTAAAGGGTTAAAAAATAAATAAATATACACATATTTAGTATCGCTGCGTTCAGAAATGCCCGATCTATCAAAATATGAAATAAATTAATCTGATTGGTAAACGGCGTAGTGGTAAAAAAATTCCAAAAGCCAAAATTACGTTTTTTGGTCGCCGCAAGTTTTACGCAAAATGCAATAACAGGCGATCAAAACGTAGCATCTGTGCAAAAATGGTACCCTTAGAAACGTCAGCTCGAGATGCAAAAAATAAGCTGTCACTGAGCCATAGATCCCAAAAAATGAGAACGCTACGGGTTTCGGAAAATAGCGCAAAACGTGCGCCACTTTTATTGGACAAGCTTGTGAATCTTCTTTAACCCCTTAGATACAAGTAAACCTATACATGTTTGGTGTCTACAAACTCGCACCGACCTCAGGCATCATACCCACACATCAGCTTTACCATATAGTGAACACCGTGAATAAAACATCCCAAAAACTATTGTGCCATCCCACTTTTTTTGCAGTTTTTCCACACTTGGAATTTTTTTGCTGTTTTCCAGTACACCATATGGTAAAACATATGGTTTCATTTAAAAGTACAACTTGTTCCGCAAAAAACAAGCCCTCATATGGCAAGATTGACGGAAAAATAAAAAAGTCACGGCTCTCGAAAAAAGGGGAGCAAAAAACAAAAACGCAAAAACGGAAAGTGCCCCGGGGCTGAAGGGGTTAAGCCCAGTGATAATGGAGCAAAACGTTGTACATGAGTTTTAATCTGGATAAAGAAATTAAATGCAAGCAACGTAATATTAGACCTTTGCCATCATTTCTGTCAAGACCATGAAAAGAAAATCTGAGAAGCGAGCAATGTAGTATTTATTGGACTTTCAGTTACTTCAGACAAGAGGGAGAAACTAGATGAAATTAAATCCCTCCCATGATGAACATTATTACGTACACGTACCATTGTGTGTCATAGTTAGGTTAGAGAGGCATCAATCACGTATACCCATTTATTATAGGCATTGGAAAAAATATACCTCTGAAGGGAAAATATAGTAGAAAAAAAAATTAAACAAAAAAATCATGAGTTATATTCCTGTTAAGGTTTATGGAGACAGTGAATAAGTGAGGCTGACCTTGTGGTATGTTGTTCACTAGTGTATAATACAACATTTCCACTACAAAACCCTAAATATAGTAAAATAAACCATAGGGAGGAAAGAATACAACACAGCCTATAATATAAGATCTTTTACTTATGTGTATATACAAAAGGGATCTAATTATCAAAAAAAACGTAAACGCCCCTCTAGGGCTTACATAGCTGACCTGACACCCCAGTCCATGGACAGAAGATTCTGTTTGTCCCAATTATTCCTCATTGGTGAGATGAACGGCAAGTTCTCAGTTGTTTGCCAACTCTGAAGACAGAGGTTCTCCTTCATTTCAACCATGGGAGAGGTCAATCAAGATTACAGTAAGCTAATGGAGCACTGTAATAGGGTGCCCAGTGGCCAACTCCCCCTAGACTAGTGTTGTGATGTGTGGTATTACACTGTACATGTGTGTGTTTTCTTTTACTGCATTGTAATGTATTTTATTGTGTATATACCTCCTGGGTAATATGGCTGGCTGCCAGCAGGTGTCACTAGTTCCAGATTCCTTAGTGAGGAGGGGGATATGGAAGTGGCAGGGCAGCAGAGAGTTTATTGAGAAGATGGCTCATAAGCACAGGAGGTGATATAGGGGAAGGAACTTCCTGGTTCAGGCAGATAGGGAGATGCTGTGTTAGTGAGCAGAACCAAGAAAGGAGTCCTGAAGGGACAGAAGAAGCAGAGTGGAGTATAAAGGGTGGAGGTGGTAGTGAGAAAGTGGAGACATGTCAGTGAAGTAAAGGAAGCCCAGACCTTTGCAAGTTCCCTGACCTCTACTAAAGGAGCAGAGACAGAACAGAAAGGAAAGAGAAGACGGAGGAAGCCAGAGGGCTAGAAAGGGTTCGCCTGCAGCAGGACTTAAGTGCAGAGAGGGTCATGGAGACGAAAAGGTGACGTTGGGGTGCCCCTACCTGAGGCGTCATCTGCCGGTACCTGAGGGAAAGCAGTTGCGGCGGGAGGGCAAGTGGGTCCACCTGGCCGTTAGCCTAGATGAAAGATCCAACACCATGCTGGGGGAGTGGGTTCTGAGTGAAAGGATCAGTCACCCCATTATGGCCTTCCCTGAAGGGCCGAGTCTGGTACAGAAGTCGATGTGTTGGAGAAATGATGATGATGATGATAATGTCTCTGTCCTGTGGAGATGGACAACTGCTGTTAAACAACTATATAGTAAAATCATTCAAGTATTTCCCAGTGTCCGTCCCTTTACTGAGCGCATGGAGCATGAGGCTCATGGAAGTGAATGGGAACCAGAGAAGTCGGCTGAAGTAACAGAAATGCAGCAGACAGAAGGTACCACCTTTGCACCACATAACACCTACTACACTCTGCCCCCATGTCTGTACTGTGTCAGGGTGGGCTGAGGACCTCGGCTAAGACCCTTGCCCACGATTGTCCCTCCCTGGCACTTTACAATTGCATAGGCCCTTATCATTCTGTGATGCCCTGGCAAAACACGTTAGTTTTGAGTTGAGTTTTAGTTGCGTTGAGTGGAGTCGAGTCTGGGAGTTGAAGCTGACAATTGACAGCAGTGTGGCCTGGGATAGTGGCCCTTGGACTACTTGGCTAAGTGGCAGACAGTGAGCAGAGCCACAGGCGGCGGGGATCCGGTCACGGGAGACTTAAAATGGACCGGGGCAGGTTTGTTTCCCACCGGTACCGACAGCGGGAATCCGGTCCGGAGGCCGTGCACAGTCGGGGTGCCTGGACCCTAGGGCGAGGAAGGTTGCAAGCCCCTCTCCAATTAACCAGCTGGAGACAAGGTTCCAAACATTGTCCCAATTTACTGCCCAGATAGAGCGAAACGGAAGCACAACGCAGGGGATAGGGTGTCCGCCAAGAACCCACTGAAATCCCAAGGGTCAGCTTTCGCAGGCCACAGCTCCCAACACAAATAGAACCGGGAGTGGACTTCTCCGTTCCATGCAAAGTTGTCCAAAAGAGAAGGAAACACAAAGTGCAGGAGAAAGGAATATCTGTTCATCAATCTGGGTGCAGTACCGGAATGCACCCTCCAAGGGCAGCTGCCCACTGGCAACTTGGTTTACTACTGGACTTGTGTGAAATTATTGAACTGTTAGTACACCACTGTCCCCCGGTCCGGCGCGCCACCTCCGGCAGCCATCACTCCCGTGTTCCATCCTCGGGCCCCGGGACTACACCTTCCCTACCTGTGGAGGGGATCTCACCTTGCTGACCCACTCCATAAGCCCCGGGCGCCCCATCAATAGGCAGTGGCGGTGCCAACATCTTTCACCGCAACCCACGGGTGGCGTCACAGACAACCTCCCTTGTAAATATCCCCTTTCCGACGGTTGTGAGGACAGGCGGCCGTGGGAGCCCGGGTCCGGTCACCACTTGAGCCGTAGCAGTAACCCGGATCCGAGCAGGCCTCCCGAGAGAAGCGGCAGCGGCCCCCGCTCGCAACAATTCCATTATGGAACCTCCTCAAAGAAGCCCCACTGTGATTTGATGGTGGGCAGTGTACATCCCGATTCTACTGTTATCTTTTGACATCATTGCATTGATAATTCTACTTCTACAATTTCGGAAGAGCAGGTCAATCGTGATTAGAGGCATGAGCAGCACAGAGGGTTCCTTTGGACTCAATCATCACATAAATAGTGGGCATCTGCTAGGATATAGCAAAGCTGCTGGGTCTTCTCAGGACCAGACTGGCTGTGCCACTGATGTGTGGTACAGAGTGGGGATATTTTCCCTATAAATGGTTTTCTTATGAATATCCTAGTAAAGTGGAAAAAATGAGCAAAAAAAGTTTCCTTGGTTGATCAGGTTATTTATCGTCAAGTGTAAAAATCATGAAAAAGCACAATATATAATATTACAAAGTAAAAAAAAAATAAAGAAAAAGCAAAAATGCACACCTCTATACCCAGTTGGTAAAAACTGTAAAAGAAAAAAGCTGTAAAGAGAAACAGCCATAAAGAATTGTAATTTTTTACTTGACGGAACTCCACCAAAAAGTGCAAAAGGAAAGTTCAAAACAACCAAAATACAGATGCATCTCAATAAATTAGAATATTATCAAAAGGTTAATTTATTTCAGTAACACATATATTATATAGAATTATTACACACAGGGGGATCTATTTTGAGTGTTTATTTATTTTGATGATTATGGCTTACAGCCAATGAAAACCCAAAAGTCATTATCTCAGAAAATCAGAATAATTACCACAAAACACCTGCAAAGGCTTCCTAAGTGATTAAATGGTCCCTTAGTCTGGTTCAGTAGGCTATACATTCATGGGGAAGACTGCTGACTTCACAGCTGTCCAGAAAGCAGTCATTGACACACTCCACAAGGAGGGTAAGCCACAAAAGGTCATTGCTAAAGAAGCTGGCTCTTCACAGAGTTATGGTTCTGGGAAAAGAGGAGGAATAAACGAAAACACCAAAAAGAAAATTAGCCATGGTGTGAAGGGGTTAAACTTGGGCTGCTCAAGCTCATAGTCCTACAGTCCGGAGCCCCCATAAAGGTGGGAACTACATTAAGACCCTAATTCATCAAGACCAGCATTGTGTGCTGGAGTCAGATACTCCTGATTCATGAAGAGCATTGGTGAAGTGGCATAGACTTCCATGTGCACCTCGCCACTAATATTGCTCCTGTTGGGAACTAGACTAAAATTAGTGGTGTAGCGAATGCCATCACTTGCCGTTAATTTGATGAGCATTGGTAACCCACGTATCGGCTCCAGCCATGCTTATTTTAACAGAGGTGGACTAAAATGGCTTGAGAATGCCAAAAGTCCCAACATTTTAATCCGGTTTCGAGCTGTGCCAAAACTTTGCGACTTTTCAAAACTTTTTACACCAAATACCTGGTGTAAAAACTTTGACATAACTGGCCCTTAGGGGTACTTTACATGTTGCGACATCGCTACCGAAATATCGTCGGGGTCACGGTTGTTGTGACGCACATCCGGCGCTGGTAGCGACATTGCAATGTGTAAATCCTAGGAGCGACGATGAATGAGCGCAAAACAGTCAAAAATCGCTGATCTGTGTCACGTTGTTCATTTCCTTAATATCGCTGCTGCCACAGGTACAATGTTGTTTGTCATTCCTGCAGCATCACACATCGCTGTGTGTGAAGCCGCAGGAACGACAAACATCTCCTTACCTGCCTCCACCAGCAATGCGGAAGGAAGGAGGTGGGCGGGATGTTACGTCCTGCTATTGGCCGGCAGCTTAGTGACGTCGCGGTGACGTCGCGGTGACGCCTAACGCACCTCCCCCTTGAAGGAGGGATTGTTCGGTGGTCACAGCGACGTCGCAGAACAGGTATGTGCTTGTGAAGCTGCTGTAGCGATAATGTTCGCTACGGCAGCAATCACCACATATCACATGTGCGATGGGGGCAGGTACTATCGCGCACGACATCGCCAGCCGATGCTTGCGATGCCGAGCGCGATAGTCCCCGCCCCTGTCGCAGCTGCGATATCATGGTCATAGCTGCCGTAGCGAACATTATCGCTACGGCAGCTTCACATGCACTCACCTGCCCTGCGACATCGCTCAGGCCAGCGAACCGCCTCCTTATTAAGGGGCCGGGTCGTGCGGCGTCATAGCAACGTCACATGGCAGGCGGCCAATAAAAGCGGTGGGGCGGAGATGAGCAGGACGTAAAAATCTCACCCACTTCCTTCCGCATAGCCGGCGTGAGCCGCAGGACGCAGGTAGGAGATGTTCCTCGCGCCTGCAGCTTCACACACAGCAATGTGTGCTGCCGCAGGAACAAGGAACAATATCGTAACATCGGTATTTCCCAATTCATGGAAATTCCGGACCCTACACCGATGATACAATAACGACGCTTTTGCGCTCGTTAATCGTATCAAAAAGGATTTACACACTACGATATCGACTGCGACGCCGGATGTGCGTCACTTTCAATTTGACCCCACCGACATCACAGCTGCGATGTCGTAGTGTGCAAAGGGCCCCTAAGACTTTGCCAACAATACACAAATCACAAAGACTCATTTATATATTTTTGCAAGTTGGTTGGGGCAACAGGCTGGTCCCACATTCTCTTACCTTATGGTAGTAACGGCATATTACGATTTTTGGCGGCGCCATCTTTCTGCCATACAGCCCCATCTTTATAATTACTTAAATATTTCGTATTACAGCAATCAATCAAGAGAGCTCGCTCAGTATATAAATATTCAGCTCAGGATTATAATTTATTATCTCAGAACACAGTATAGCACCGCACTATAGTGAGCACTAACGAGACTACCAAGATCTTCGCGCAGCCAGACACAACGATAATAAATTGATTTTATTACATGGGGTTCACTGTGTAAACATAAGAAAGACAGTTATAGGTCAATAAAAATAAAATTAACCCTAGCTAAACTGTAAAGCGTGTTTTACACAGACATGGCCCCAGGCGCAGACAGCTGGGCTTTGTAGCAGCTGGAGGTAGCGCTCGTATTATACAAGAGAATGGCAGCTATTGGCCTACAGGGATGGCTGTACTGATAAACAGGCCGGTTACGAGCTGCACTGACACCCTACAATATCTTGTGGGTGCAGCTGTAATATTAATATTACTACTCCTTCTATGAAAGGTCATATGTGTTCATAAAAGAAGCAGAACGCTGAATGTATGCGGACAGAATGTAATGGTTGGGTCTCACATTAAATGCATCATTTTTCCTGGTTGTAAATGTTTCTTCCTTAATTACCTTAACCTCATTATAAATGTCCTTCTCTTACGCTTTTAGATGTCACATAACTTGGAAACCTGCATAATGCAGTATAAATGGAGAATTCGGTGCATTGCAAACACTGACATTGCAGACAATTTGAAAGGACGAGGGAATTGCAATTGCCAATTTTGAAAAGAGTTGGAAAAAAATGAGTAAAATATGGCTTTGATCAACTATAAACAGCACCACACTTATCCACAGGTTGTGTATAGCAAAAGCAGATCAGCCCTATTTACTTAAAGGGGTGGTTCACTACTGGCCACATCAATAGAATGTTCAGAAACAAGGCTTCTCTCAAATATCTTGTGCTGGCTACTGCAGACAGTCCACTCATCCCCATCGCGTGACCCCCCAAGCTCCGTAACCTCTGAGAACCGGTGATGTCACGTCAACTTTCAGTTGACCCGACATCACCGAGGCCAACCCCAGTCTCCATGAGTAACTGGGCTGTAGTCAGCATTTCACTGCTCATCACAGCCCAGCGTCACAGTTGTAATGAGTGGTGACTGGTGACACTCCGCCCAAAGCGCAGTCACTCACGGAGCCTGGGGCCAGCCTCGGTGATGTCGGCTCAACTGGAAGTTAACATGACATCACCAGATTTCAGAAGTCACGGAGCCCAGGGGTCACGCGATGGAGATGAGCATACCGCAATAGCACCACTCATAGGCACTATTGCCAACACAAGGTATTTGAGAGAAGCCTTGTTTCTGAATGTTATATCGATGTCACTAGTAATGGTAAAGCGGGCTTTACATGCTACAATATCGTTAATAATTTATCGTCGGGGTCACGTTGTTTGTGACGCACATCCGGCGTCATTAATGATATCGCAGTGTGTGACACTTATCTGCGACCTAAAACGATCGCAAAAGCGGCTAAAATCGTTTGCCGTGGAGAGGTCGTCCTGAAACAAAAAATTGTTCTCTTCTAATTAGCAATGTTCCTCGTTCCTGCGGCAGCACACATCGCTGTGTATAACACCGCAGGAGCGACGAACATCTCCTTATCTGCCTCCACCGGCTATGCGGAAGGAAGGAGGTGGGCGGGATGTTTACGTCCCGCTCATCTCCGCCACTCCGCTTCTATTGGACGGCTGCCGTGTGACGTCGCTGTGACACCGCACGACCCGCCCCCTTAGAAAGGAGGCGGATCGCCGGCCAGAGCGACGTCGCAGGACAGGTAAGTCCGTGTGACGGGGGTAAGAGAGGTTGTGCAGCGATTTGTCCGTGTCGCACAACCGAAGGGGGTGGGTACGATCGCTTCTGATCTCGCTAGCGAGATCGCAGCGTGTAATGCCAACTTAAGTAATGAGCCACCCCTTTAAATGGAGCTGAGGCTCAATAGTCGATGCAGAGTATAATCCTTTGTTTATTTCCTACCTATTCACAGTTAATAAGATTGGGGTCAAACAAACCAAATATTAAGATGGGGGTGCAAACAATTTTGTCCAGCCCATTTTTCGAGTATTGTGTGAAATTATGTCCAATTTGCCTTTTCTCGCAGCTTTTTTTTGTGTTATTCCAACAAACACAAAGAAAATGAGCATGTGTATGACAAAATGTGTAATTTCCCTGATTTTCTAGGAGAAACACTTCATCATTTCCTGGAACAATTGCAAGGATGCCAACACTTTTGACCATCTCTCTCTCTCTCATATGTGTGTGTGTGTGTATATATATATATATATATGTATATATATACTGTATGTATGTATATATATATATATATATATATATTTTTTTTTTTTTTTTCCTTTAACCATCAACAAGATTCCTATACCTCTCAACAGAAGTTTAGACCCACTCTTGTTTTGCAAACTGCCCAAGGTCTCTCATATTTGTGGGGTGGCTTCTCCCAACAGGAATTTTAAGATCTCTTCAGAGGTGTTCAATGTGATTTAGCTACAGCTCATTGCTAGCCACTTCATTTGCTGGAACTTTGTTTCCAGCCATTTCTGGGGCTTCTTGAAGGATTTTTGGGGTCATTTTTCTGCTAGAAGACCCATGACCTAAGACGTGAACTCAGCTTTCTGACACTTTGCAATACATGGCGACTCAAAATCCTTTGGTAATCTTCAGATTTCATGATGCCAAAACATCTTTGAGCCGCCACCATATTTGACTGTAGGAACAGTGTTCTTTTCTTTGCAGACCTCATTCTGTTTTCAGTATACAGTAGAATGATGTACTTTACCAAAAAGCACTATTTTGGTCTCATCTGTCCACAAGACGCTTTCCCAGAAGGATTTTGGCTTAATCATGTACATTTTGGCAAACTACAACCTATCTTTCTTATGTCTGTGTCAGGAGTGGGGTCCTCTGGGGTCTTCTGCCATAATATTTCATTTTATTCAAATGTGGATGGATAGTTTGTGCTGACACTGATGAACCCTGAACCTGCAGGACAGCTTGAACCTACCTGTGGAGAACAGAAAGAGATCTGAGGGCTTGAGAAACAAAATTGTTGAAAAATATCAACAATGTCAAGGTTACAAGTCCATCTCCAGAGATCTTGATATTCCTTTGTCCACTGTGCAGAACATAATCCAGAAATTTACAATCCACAGTTTTATAGCTAATCTCACTGGGCACAGACGGCAGAGAAAAAATTAAGAAAGCTTGCACCGCAGGATAGTCTACATGGTAGATAAGCAGCTTCAATCAACTTCCAAAGAAGTTCAAGCTGTCCTGCAGGTGCAGAGTTCATCAGTGCCAGTTTGCCAAATTGTACATGATTAAGACAAAATCCTTCTGCGATTCGGTTGTACAGTATGATGTCCCCCACACAGCCCCCATAATCAGTATGATGTCCCCCACACAGCCAACATGCACAATATAATGTCCCACACACAGACATCATGTGCAGTAAAACATAAAAAAATAAAAAAAAAATACTCACCTTACCCCATTACCCCACTGTTATGATCTGCGCTGTGTATTGAGGCACCACTGGCATGATGTAGGGATGTCTTCATGCCTGCTGCACTCTCAGATACATAGGCTCCATAATGGAAGAGGGAGCTATCAGCTCCTCGTTCCACCATTGTTTTTACTGGTATCCATATCCAGAGGAAACCAGTGAAAGTGAGAAGCTGCATGGTGCAGGATGCCACCACATAAATCAACTTGATTGTCTCAGTCTGCGGGCCGCACTAGAACAGCCAAAGGGCTGCATGTGGCCTGTGGGCTGTACTTTGCCCACATCTGCTATAACGCATAATACTCCATAATAATTCCATAATACTGCAATTATACCACCTGCAATATGAAGCATATATATTTATACCACATAATAGAACTGGATACAATCTGTCACAGTGGTGGGTGTGGATGCACTGTGGTACAGGGTCAGGCTTACCTTGAAGAGGCATGACTAAGCAACTAACTGGTTCTTCACTAGAGCCACTCATGGTGTGGATAGGCTTATGCTGCAGGTAGTCGCTAGGTGCCACTCCAGGGCAGTCCCCGGACTGCAGGTAAAGACTGAAAGGCAGTCCTGACTTGGGGTGACTGGTGAGAAAGATCCAGAAGAGACAGATGGGTTGGGTTCTGGTTAGGCATCACAGGAGAGGTACTGGAATGCTGATGGAATGCAAGACAGGGTCTGGTGCACAGAACGGACCGGAACAGGTACAGGGATAAAGGCAGGGTACAGGACTGGAACAGATTTGGGGATACAGGACAGATCAAAGTAACAAGGCTTGGGTTCACAGGTACAGTAACATGGGGCTGTAGCAAAAGACTCAAATAAGACCTATTGCTCAGGCACCTCCCAAAAGGGAAAGGTACCTTATATACACCAAGGCACTAAGCAATAGGCTGGGGAAGACTTTTGAAGTGTACACGCAGCCCCTTTAAGAAGCAGGGAGAGCTCGTGCATGTGCCCTAAGAGCCCCACCAGGAGACCTACGCGGTCTGCGCAGGTCCCATAGACAGTTATCAAAGCAGTGAGAGCATCGGCATCCCTGCCTGGTGGAGTGCAGGGATACTGATGTTAGTTACACAATGCCTGACTCCTCACTACTAGATGTGTGGCGCCCTGGACTAGCCAGGTCGTCACAGGTACTACAACATACACCCCCACCCCGAGACAGGCACATCAGCCAGACACAAAATCCTTGTTGCCTCCCTCCAGGGGCTGATGTCCACACCAGGTGGGGTGGAGCCAGGAGGTTGGCCCCACCCACTGAGGAGTTCACAGTCCTGGAGGCGGGAAAAGGAAGTCAGTGCAGTTAGGAAAGTAGAGGAGTGAAGTGAGGAGTAAACTGACAGTGTCCGGGTGTGTGGCCCGGGCACTAAGAGCAAGGTTGGCAGACAGTGGTGGCCGTCTGCAGGAGAGGCAGATCAACGCGGAACCGTAGGACCGGGGACGGGCGGTGGCCCGCCGGTACCGAACCAGGGAGCGAAGTGAAGCCAGCACACACAGGCAGGGCCTGCGGACCCCGACCAGGCTTGGAGTCGCCATTAGAGGTCAAATCCGTCAGTGACCGGAACCCCAGGGGTTTCCTAACAGCCAAGACCCGATTGAAGGCAACCGTCCGACCAGCAAAAGGAAATACAGCTACCGCCACAGCTAGAGTTCCAAGGGCCAGAGCCTGTGAGCAAAAGGGCTCCTCCGGCACATATACACGCTGGGGAGGGGAGCGGGTTAAAGGTGGGAAGCCATCGGGACCGAACATACACAAAGGTGTAGGAAAAGGCAGTCACCACCAACTGTCCGGGAGAAACCACAGCAGCCGGCTGCGGGACCTGTCCATCCAGCCGTTTGGTTTACCAGAGACTTTGCGTACATTTGTGGCTGAGTGAGTACAACTGTGCCATCCGGCACCGCGCTGCGCAGTCCAAGCGACCCTGCACCTTGCCAACCCTGCCTCCCCGTCACCTCTCCGGGCCCCGGGACCACCAACCCCTACCCACGGAAGGGGAAAAACAACATCCCAGCTGCTCCCTACCATTGCTCCCGGGATCCCCGTCACCAGCAGCGGTGGTGCCCAACCTCACCACAACCCGTGGGTGGCGTCACGGACCAAATCCCCAAACCAAACTACCCCCTTTCACTCACGGATCCGGCCCACCGCTCGAGCCATCGAGCAGCCATCGCAGCAGCGCCGGACCCGAGCGTTAGCGAGCGCAGCGGCGTCCTTCCGCGACAGATGCATGTTTGGAAGCCCATATCTGTTCTGACCATCAATAAATCAATCAAACATTGAATATAATTTACCCTATGAAAATAAATAGATGCTACAAGCACAGCTGAGAAGCCGCTAGGAGTAGCTTACTGATAATATAGCACTTTTCATTTTTTGGCCTTTGTGAAGCGGCAGAGATGCTGATACTAGGACTGATTGAAGTGTAAAGCATACGACTGTTTTTTTATAGTCTGAGACAGACAATTATTGCAGTGTTATCCTTTCTGTGCTCCAGGCTCCTGCAAGGCTGAACAATTTTGTTGGAGTTCCCTCCAGCATGCGAGAGTTAATGGTGCCTTCATCCAACTGCAGATTACAAACGTAATTGGTGCCGAACCAAACAGCTTACTCCGTAGCCGGGTTTGAGGGCGATTATACATGGGCGCACTAGTGAGATTTCTTACCTATCTCTTCAACCTTACTTGTCTATGGCTAATATATGAATTGTAACTAAGAACTATGGAAATATAATTTTTGCTCACCAGACAGTGAGAGATAAAATCAATATTCTGCTGAGCTGTTACAGAGTCATTCCAGTTTATTGGACCAGGGAAAATCTCCAGAGCTGGTTATTAGTATTGCAGAAAGCTTTGTATGGGTGTCATCCTCTGGAGTCAGAGAAGAAGGACATAAAGGTGAGATTTTGGGTGTACCGGGAATACATGAATAAAATTAATGGAGCGCATGTAGTGATCATTAGATATGAGCAAATCAAATTGAATACATTTTTTTCCTCTAGTCAGCCACCAAATTTGCTGGATTTTTTTGCAGGGCCAATAAATGGTTAAAAAAATCATTTTATATACTAACCTTTTCTCATTTGTTCTTATGCTATAGCTCGTATACTCCACTTTGGTCTTCTTTTCATGTATTGCTCTAAATCCAAACCGGAGTACGTGATTGGCCCCGTGGTGTCACATGAAGTGATGCATGTTAAAATGTGCATTATTTCACCATGTGACAGCATGTGGCCAATTATAAGCCTATGAAGGCTGATCGTAGAGACTACCGTATTTTTCGGTGTATAAGACGCACTGGATTACAAGGCGCACCCCAAATTCAGAGCAAAGAATTGTGAAAAAAAGGGGTCCATCTTATAAACTGGTGGTGTCTTACCGTAGGGGACGGCAGCGGTGGTGGAGTGGGGTCACAGAAGGCAGGGGCGGTAGGTGTCCCAGAAACTGTTGGCTGTGCTGGTGCTGGGGCAGCTGTGCTGGAGCTGTGGCAGCAGCTATGCTGGGGCAGCTGTGCTGGGGCTCGGGCTGCGGACAGTGAGGGCTTCAAAGAAATGGCACCCGAACTAAATGAGCTCTCGGCTCAATGTACAGCCGAGATCTCATCTGCACAAGCGCCACCTCCGGGTGCCATTTTCCTTAAGTCCGCTGCTGGGAGATCAATGGACCATAGGCGGTGCATGTGCAGATGAGATCTTGAGCCGAGAGCTCCATCTGCGCACGCGCCAACTCCGGGCGCCATTATTTGAAGTCCTCACCGCCCTCCCCACAGCCCCAGCACCAGCAGCCGCAGACCCGGCACCAGCCACCACAGATCCAGCACAGCTGCCCCAGCACCAGCTGCCACAGACCCCGCACAGCCACCGCAGACCCCGACACAGCCACCGCAGACCCCGCACAGCCGCTGCAGACCCCACACAACCACTGCAGACTCCGCACAGCCACCGCAGCACCAGCCCAGCCACCACAGCCCCTGTACAGCTACCGCAGCATTCCAATGGCCTCCTGCGACCCCTCTCCACCAACCCCGGTAAGCTACATTCAGATTTTAAGATACACCCTTCACTTTCCTCCAAAATTTTTGGAAAACGAGGACGTCTTATAATCCTAAAATTACAGTAATTCCATTTATCAAAAATACTTTTAGATGATATCCTTATATGATTATTTAGAATAGGAACACTCACCAAAGCCAACAGTAGAGATAAGTATCAATTGCACTATGGCTTCCCAAGCAGCACAGAGAAAAACTGAACACAAGAAAAAAAACTCTTGAAAATGTACACTATATTAATCATTAATATTAAAGATTGTCCAATGACATCCCAATAATAAATATCAGACAAACACAATGTATCCTTTCCTCCATAACTGTTTTCCAAGAGAATAAGGCCCTGTGCACACACCGTGGTTTTTTAATAATCTGCATCAAAAACTGCATGCCTCTACTGAAGCAGGAAAGTCTATGGAATTTTAGGTTTGCTATGCATTCGTTGCGATTTTTTTCTGTGCGGTTTTGGTGCAGATTTTGATGCAGAATAAATCTGCAGCATGTCAATTATTGGTCCGGTTTAGCAGCGTTTTTTCACTCATTGCCTTCAATGACATAAAAAATGCACCTAAACCGGACCAAAATCGCGTTAGTTTTTTACAAGTTTTTATGCCACAACGAGCACATTTGGTGTAGAAAATTTCTCCACCAAATGTGCAGCGTGTGCATGTAGCTTAAGGGTCACCAAAAAAACATATATAAACCAGTATAGAAAAAAAAGCTGTATGGAGAAAATAAAAAAGAGGTAGATCAATACAGATGCATCAGTGAACACACACAGAAATAAAAATAATAATAATAATAATTAATAATAATAATACACAATATTCACCTAACCCACCTTTTGAATAATAATGAAAAATAAAAAATGAAAAGATATACGGTACCAGATAGTAAAAAAAAGTGTGAGAAAATAGGAGCTATGCTGACCCATATATATAGATCACCTTGCTTTGAAAAGATCACCTTTACTTGCCTCGGCAGTTGGCATCCTTCATACAGACGCACTATGGTCCTGCTCAATATGTACCCTAAAACATACTAGAGACAAATAGATAGAACAGATGTTTCACAGTTTGGATGGTGTTCTTAGGCGTCAAAGCTTCTCCTTTTTTCCTCCAAACATAATGTTGGTCATTATGGCCAAAGGGTTCCATTTTAGTTTTGTCAGACCACAGGACTTTTCTCCAAAAATTAATGTATTTGTTCCAGTGTGCATTTGCAAATATTATTCTGGCTTTTTTATGTTTCTTTTCGAATAATGGCTTCTTTCTGGCAGAGTGGCCTTTCAGCCCATGTTGATACAGTACTTGTTTCACTGTGGATAATGACACAATCTTACCAGCTTCCGCCAGCATCTTCACAAGGTCTTTTGCTTTTGTTCTTTGGTTGATATGCACATGTCTGACTAAAGAACATTCAACTTTGGTACACAAAACCCTTCTCTTTCCTGAGCAGTATGACATTCCCATCTTGTTTGTACTTGCATATCACTGTTTGTACAGATGAGCGAGACACCTCCAGATGTCAGCAAATTGGATGAACCAGACTCGTGCAAGTCCACAATTCTCTTCCTGAGATCTTGGCTGACTTTTTTTGACTTTCCCATGAGACTGCACAAAAAAGCAGTGTGTTTCAGGTGTGCATTAAAATACATCCACAGGTGTGTCTCTAATTTACTAAGATGTTTTCAATAAACCTATCAGCAGCTTCCAAAGCCATGACATCATCATATGGGCTGCCCCATATTGTTTAATGGCATAGTACTCTTAGGGGTACTTTGCACGCTGCGAGATCCCTAGCCAATTGTAGCGATGCCAAGTGCGATAGTCCCCGCCCCCGTCGCAGATGTGATATCTTGTGATAGCTGCCATAGCGAACATTATCGCTATGGCAGCTTCACATGCACTTACCTGCCCAGCGACGTCGCTCTGGCTGGCGACCCGCCTACTACCTATGGGGGCAGGGCGTGTGGCGTCACAGCGACGTCACAAGGCAGGCGGCCAATAGAAGCAGAGGGGCGGAGAGGAGCGGGACGTAAACATCCCGCCCACCTCCTTCCTTCCTCATTGCAGGCGGGACGCAGGTAAGGAGATGTTCCTCGCTCCTGCGGCTTCATACACAGCGATGTGTGCTGCCGCAGGAACTAGGAACAACATCGTACCTGTCGCTGCAGCGAAATTATGGAAATGACCGACACTACACAGATCAACGATTTTCGACGCTTTTGCGATCGTTTATCGGTGTTTCTAGGCTTTACACGTTGCGATGTTGTTACCGGCGCCGGATGTGCGTCACTTTCGATTTGACCCCAACGAGATCGCAGTAGCGATGTCGCAACGTGCAAAGTACCCCTGAGTTTAGGTAAATGTTTGTCTTTGCAGAAAGAAATAAAAATGTCTTAAACATTCTCTCTCTCTCATTATTCTGGCATTTGGCAAGTATAAATAATTTTGGTTCCTAATTGACCTAAAATAGGAAAGGTTTATTCTGATTTCATGTCAGATATGGAGAAAAACATGCAGATGTGTCTTTTTAGGTAGTGTATGTAAACTTCTGGTTTCAACTGTAAGTTACTGTGTCTAACAAAACTGATTTCAGATTTTTGTGGAGTAAAGAGCTTTTTGGATACTTAGAGGAAGACTGTAGACTGAAACTGGACAGCAATGCAAGGAGAGAGCCATTTCTTATAATATGCTATATTATAAAGTTTCATATATTTATATGGGGCCCCAAATCAATATAATGATAAATTAGAGAAAATGTTTGTAAAGTGTTTCCATACCAAATAAAAAATCCTCTTCCACCCCAGTGTTGGCTTTTTAGATGCCCACGACCTTAACAGATTGTTGTGACATGTTTATCTCTCTGCAAAATAAGACCCTTATTAGATGAGTTGGACAAGCTAATAGGGGATTTGCATCAATTTTGCAAACAGACCACCAGCATGAACAATACCGCGAGCAATCCCAATCTTCCTTCTTTTCTTTAGCTCTTCATTTGAAAGCGTTCCAGCTCATTTTACACACTTCTCTATCTATAGGATTCACAACTGCATTGATACTATTCCAAATAATATTTTTTCAGTGCATGGGAAGCTGCCAAACTTCCAAAAACATTCTGTTCCCTTTCCAGCATTCCTTTAATTAGAAGCTGAGAGCCTACTTAAAAAGTGTCCTTTGTGTTTAACTTTATGTCCTCCAGAAAAAAGAGCTGCAGGCAAGAAAAGTACGACAGTGCAATTATTACCTTAGAGGAGGTGTATTGCTTACACGTCTCTATAAAATAACATTTAGACTGATTCATTTTATATTCTCTCTATAAATTCTATTATCATTATGGAGTTCTAATTAGCAACAATACACAAAAATAGAATGCCTGGAAGCTAATGGCTATTTATGGAGCGTTATCATTAAGTTCTTTCAGCAGAATCTGAGTGCAATTACTAATAAAATCATTTTAGCCAATAATGTTAACATTTCCATATAACGCACTTCATGCCGTTTCAGCTGTATATACCAGTGATATACAGGGGGAGAAATAAATATTGACCTAGTCACCAAATTTCTAAGTAAAAACATTTTTAATGGTGTTATTGACATGAATTTCTCACCAGATGTCGGTAACAACCCATCCAATCCACACAGGCACAGAAATCAAACCATAGATGTCCATAAATTGTAATGTGTAATTATTGAGAAATATATTTACTTAGAATACTGGTAACGTGTTCAATACTTATTTCACCCGCTCTATAACATGGAATGACATTAAAAATAGTTAAATACTGTACTATTGTTATGCTCGTGGGGTGAGCACTGCATTAGTGTGTCCACTGGACCAAAGGTATCGTTCCCTTGCCTGGGGGAGCAACTGGACCGGCCGCCGAGTCCTCTCTACTTCCACTGGAGGTGACAGCAAGTACACGTGTGCCACCCCTGCAGCGGGTCGAACCGCTCAGATCTGGGGTTGGTGATTACTCGTGGCTCGAGGGTCTCCGGACCCGGGGGCTAGGGGCCACACTCAAATGGAAAAGGAGGTATTTACAGGGGATTGGTATAGTTCATGATGCCACCCGTGGTGTACGGTAATTGGGAGTACCGCCGCTGCCGTTGGGAGTACCCGGGGTGATGGAATGGGGGCAGCAAGATGACATTACCCTCCACGGGTAGGGAAAGGCCCCAGGACTCTGGATGGTGCTATGGGATGCAGGGGGGAGCGCAGGCTCGCAGGTTGCAGGGGTCAGTCGGGTACTCACTCAGCAATAAAGCAGATGCTGACAACAGGATAAACCGAGTCTCTGACTGCCATTGTCTCTTGAGGGGAGCTCGTCCGGGTCCCGTCCCCTGCAGCACTGCCTGGTGGTCCATGTCCTGCCTTCTGGCACAAATTTAGAGTGTCCTTTGTGGCCCGTCAGCTTGGAGCTTTTCGGGCCCCGCTCCCCACTATGGCTAAGTGAAGGAACCTGTTCTCCGGGGCTCATGCTTGGGATTTTAGTGGGCCGATTGTTTGGAAAGCCCTATCCCCCTCGTTGCGCTAGTGCTCCCGATCTCTGAGATTCGTGGGAACAGTCCATATAGGCCCTGTCCTCCACAGGTTAATTGCCAGGTCACCTGAAGCTTCTCCCCGACCTAGGGTGCGTGTACCCTGCCGTGTCTTTGGTCCCAGACCAGTGATAGGACCAGGCTGCTGACTGTCCTCCAAGACAAGTCCCAGGCACCTAGCCTCAATCCCCTGCGACTGGGGGTCTGACTGCTCTAGGTCCACACCACCATCTGTGACCTAGTCTGCTTCTCCCCTGGGAGCTAAACCTCTCAGCTTCCTCAGAGCTCCTCACAGCTCGAGGGCTACCACTCGACTGACTTGACACCTCCCACCTCCCTGCCTGACCCCTAGGTGGGCGGCCCTATTCCTGCTTATGCAGCCCACTGGTGTGCCTGACAGGGTGGGTTGCAAGGTGTATCTAGGATTTGTGAATGCTGGTGGAGGCAGTACTGAAAGATAAAGACCAGAACCATGGGGGTTGAATCCTGCACTGTAGAAAAAGAGGGTGCAGAACCCTGTGATGACCTGAATAGTCCAGGGCGTCACACACGCGCTGATAAGCAGCAGGCAGAGGGCAGCCCTAGGGGATCAGCAGTACCCCGGCAGCTGGCACCACGAACACACTACAGATATAGCAGCAGGTGGAGTAGCGGGTCCATCCGGGATGAATGGATGATATGACAGCAGCGACTAGCGTTGATACTTTCAGTGGCGGGTATCATATTAGCTGGGCAGCGTGGATGGTAGAAGCAGCAGCAGATCGGCAACCTGGCACAGCACTGAAATGTAAACCAATGTCAGCAGCAACACATAGCACAATATCGGCAGCAGCACTAAGGGACCTGACAACTAGCAATGTGACTAACTCATGCCCTTTGAGAGGTGCCTGGGCAGACGTGCCTTAAGTACCTGCATCATTTGTCCAACTCTAGAACCAACATTACGTAGGAATAACACCTAATAACTGCAAACACCACAGAAAGAACACTTGGGAAGGTGCATAACCTAAATATATTCTTTTATTTCAATTATTCCAATCATAAAATTCCATATACAAACTACACATATGTATACAACTGGGTCCAGTTCGTGATCACACTGGACTGGCTCCTATACCGCATTAGTAGGTTTCAATTGCTGCATAAATTGTTTATGGCTTATAGTAAGCCTCCACTAAATTTCTGTTACTTTTTCCTTAATATATAATAACTCTCTCCCTTCTAACCAGTTCTCTGTAAGTGCATTACCCAGAGCCTGCGGCCGCACAATGCATCTGGGGATTACTACCTAAATCCGATCACTGTATATAACGATAGTGGTGAAAAATCACGTCCCCTGATGAACTAGGGAAACGCGCGTCGGGACCGAGGACGGCACAACCGCTAGTAACACTATACAGGTCAGTTTCAGCTGCGCTCCACTTTTCACCACTATCGTTATATACAGTGATCGGATTTAGGTAGTAATCCCCAGATGCATTGTGCGGCCGCAGGCTCTGGGTAATGCACTTACAGAGAACTGGTTAGAAGGGAGAGAGTTATTATATATTAAGGAAAAAGTAACAGAAATTTAGTGGAGGCTTACTATAAGCCATAAACAATTTATGCAGCAATTGAAACCTACTAATGCGGTATAGGAGCCAGTCCAGTGTGATCACGAACTGGACCCAGTTGTATACATATGTGTAGTTTGTATATGGAATTTTATGATTGGAATAATTGAAATAAAAGAATATATTTAGGTTATGCACCTTCCCAAGTGTTCTTTCTGTGGTGTGTGCCTTAAGTACCTGCAGCCTCTCAGATGACCCGAGAGGCACTTCCGGGTTAGGGTATGCTGGCCCTTTAAGAAAGGAGGCGAGCCCTTTGGGCAGAACCAGGAAGTCTGTGAGATCTACACAGACTCCTGGAGACAGCAGCTTGGGCAGAGAATGGGGCTACCACCGCAGGACGGTCAAGTAGGTGAGAGAGCCAACGTCCACACCTGAGAAGAGGGGCAGGACAGTGCGATGATGCTGGTATGAGAATTACAACTATTCTTACATAGTTACTGTACATAGGTTGAAAAAAGACTTATATCCATCAAGTTCAACCTTTCTCCATCAGTTAGGCTGGGTTCACATGTACTATAGTCATCTGTTATCACGGATCCATTAGAGATCCGTTTGCAAAACAATTGTGCATACACAACGTTTTTGTCCATTGTTAAATAACGAATGTCGGCTGAATACGTTTTTAGCATGGGGAGTTTATGGACAACGGATCCGTTAACAGATTGCTATTTATCGTCCATTTGTAACACATCCATTAAGAAAAAAAGAATACATTACAAATGCAAGTACAACAGATGGCTAAATAGAAATCTGTTAACGGATCAATTGTCCATAGACTCGCATGTTAAAAAAACGGATGAGGTAGAAATTAGTTTCCCAATGGATTCTTCCTAACGGATGACTACAGGACATGTGAACTTAACCTTACACTGTTTTCAAACATTGTCAGGTTCAGTTATGATTATGAAATGAGCTATTTTTTATGATTTTGACCTCCTGAACTCTGACAACAACATTTATTTTCTTGCTTGCTACTCCTGCATTGGATCATCTAATTGTCCAACAGTAATCTGCAAGCATTGATGGATTCCATTTTCTTTGATATCTATTCTTCATAATCTCAATATCGTGGTGAAATCTCTGACCGTGCTCGTCACTCACTGTGTCGCAGTTTAGTGGATGGAAGAGAGTCTAGTTTCGAAAGTAATTAATCTTTAAGGATATCACAGCCAAGATCCCTATATGTTTTGAGGAAATTTTCCAGAAACTCTTCCCAGTTATCTGCTTTTCAGTTCCCAAAAAATGCAGCCTTTTCTTTGCCCTGCAACAAGCGGAGAAACTCCTCATCTTGAAGAAGTTTATAAATCTGAGCTCCAATAAAGACCTCTTAATTTATCTTTGCTTCATTCAATCTTGGAAATTTTTTAATGAGATACTTGAATGCTTTTACATTTTTATCTATTGCCTTTGCAAAATTCTTCATTATGCCCAACTTGATATGCAATGGTGGTAACAAAATCTTATGTGGGTCAACAAGTGTTGGATAGAGGACATTTTTACTCCCTGGCTGAAGTGAATGTTGGAGAGGCCGGTCTCATTGATTGTACTAAAATTCTGTTTCACAACTATCCCACTCACACAGAAAAGCAAAAATACTTTGTGCATCCAACTTGGAGACCAACTAAAATGACAACCACCTTTAAGTCACCACAGAGGGGTCACAAATGTTGGTCATAGTTCAGGCACAACTGTTTCATGTTGGGGGGAAAACGTTTCTCCTTGCAGAAGAATTTGAATGTTGTTATAGGTTTCTTTCATATGGATTGCATAACCAACTGGAATTAAAGGTAGTGCACTGCCATTATGCAGCAACATGGCATTTAGACTTTTTTGGATGAATCGATGAAGAGCCTCCATTGCTCTGGATTATGACTTATCTTCAGAGCTTACATTCAAGTGTTGATGTTGTTGCATGTCACAAGATCACCCTCCATATAGTAAGAAGTAAATGGCACTTCCTCCGTGTAGTTGTTAGTGAGCGTCGGGGTGCACTTCAGGTTCCAAGGCCATATATTTCAAGAAGTAAACAAGGCACTCCCAAAATTGGCTGCAACGTGTATTTATTCAATGTGCAAAAAAGAGAACTTTTCGGTCCTACATGGACCTTCCTCAATAGCACCATAAATAATTTCCGGTAGTATGTGGCATTGCTGTGACTCTTACATGGTCTTCCCCGAGGAAGACGAGAAGGTCAACCTGGGTTTACTTTGGTCAGCCCCCACGGAGATATAGGGAAGAATGTTGATGGTATTATGCAATGTAGACGTACCAACTGTTAGTGAATCTGTGTTTTCTTTTATTGTTTTTCAAAGTTTATTATTTTTCATATAAAGTAGTCATAACAAAAAAAATAAGAGTTTTAATCAACCAGGTTTAAATCAATAGAGAAAGTCACCTGATTAAGAAAAGTTAAATGGTGTGTATACCAGGTGCATGGACCCTTTTATTCGTATTTTACACCTGTGTTTAGTAGTAAATATGGACCATGGTCACGGGACTAGTTGTGACCAACACAGACCTGTGTCATTGTAAATAGTTGCACCTCCTGTGCCTACCAGAGTCGTCTTTTACAACACCAGGGACCTTAACCTGGTCACGGACCCACGAATAGGTATGCAGCGGGTCAGGTTGTTTGGGTGGTGGGTTGATGGGATCCGGGACGTTGGGACTGGACTGTCACAGGAAGAGTCTGCAATGGACCAGGTTGAGCCTCCGCTACTAACATAACCGGTAGAGTTCCATTGTTGATATGATGAACTCAAAAGTTACCGTAATATTTAAGTGAAAAGCCACCCTAATGTGGGATGAAACCTGTAATAAAAATGTTTTTCTTTTTTCTATCTTTGCAGTTTTAAAAAAATAAATAAACCTCTGATGTCCTGTAGCTCGAGGACGAGCTACGTTTAACCAAGGGGGAATGTGAATGCCCCTTGACTATCAGGTCGTCCCATGCAGTATCCACATCCTTCTTAGTTTTGGGTCCCTAACCATATGATGTTGCCTACATCAGCTAATCAAATCCTAGATACACCCTGCACCACACCCACCAAACACACCAGTGGACGGCTTGAGTGGTATATTCGCCCACCTGGGGGGTCAGGGAGGGAAGGTGAGGAGTGTCAAAGAGTAGAGAGTCTGGTAGTGAAAGTGAGAGGTCGGGAGCGGGGCTCCTGGGAAACACTCTAGGTGGCAGGCGGTGGTCTGGGCCTAGAGGAGTCGGACCCCCGGTCGCAGGGTATCATGGCAAGGGGCACAGATCTGTTGAGGAGGACAGCCAGCGGCCTTGCACCATCACCGGGCTGGGACCGAGGCACGAGGGGGTACGTGGACCCTAGGTTGGGGAGTAGCTTCAGGCAACCCGATAATATACCCGCGGAGAACGGAGCCTTCAAAATTCATTCTCCACCCGCTCCAAAATCGGGGCACTAGCGCAACGAGGGGGATAGGACTTTCCAATCCAAAATGGTCCATAAAATCCCAAGCGTGAGCCCTGAGAGCAAGCTCCCACACTTAGCCATAGTGGGGAGATGGACCCGGCAAGTTTCACACTACCGGGGCCACCAAAGCAGTAAACTTAGTGCCAGGAGGCAGGTCACGGATCACCAGGCAGCACCATTGGGGACGGGACCCGAACTAGCTCTCCTCAGCGGCAGCGGTGTCCAGAGACTTGTTTTACCAGTTGTCGGTGTCTGCTTATGGACTGAGTGAGTACCAAAGTGACCCCCCCTTGCACCCAACGGCATTCCTCTCCAAACACCGAGTCCCGGGGTATTCCCCCTACCCGTGGCGGGTTCTAACACCTGGCTGCCCCATTCCATCATCCCCGGGTACTCCCAACTGTAGCGGTGGTACTCCTAATTACCACATACCACGGATGGCATCACAAACTCTATAAAATCTCCCGTAAATACTCCCCTTCATTTGAGTGGCCGCACGACCCCCGGGTCCGGAGACCCTCGAGCCACTAAGAACTTGGATCCGAGCAGCTTGGCTGCTGGCACGGGGGTGGCGTAGAAGCGTGCAGAGATAGGTAAGGACCCAAGATGTAGAAACATAATACGTGCACAAGCAAAGAAGAAATAATAAAGGCAAGCAAGGATAAACTGTTAACAACCTAATAGAAAAGAAAAGCTACGTGTAGGAAAGGCAAATGAGAAAAACACAGCATAATACAACATTGTTCTCTGCCTAAATCCATTAGTTGCAGGGCTAGAACTCCTTAGTAGTAATCCACAAAGAATTATAGCCAGTACAGAAGGCTAGAATCAGGAAAGTATACAAATTCTACCCGAGATGTGATAGGACAGAGAAAATGAGCAAGTGAGAACACCTGATAACCACAAACCAAAAGGATAAAAGAAAAGGTAAAAAAACAATCACCATTTGGACAGAGACTGACATTTATAAAAGTAGTTGATGCAACTGTAATTAGGATTTTGTCATCAGAGATGAGTTGGTGTTTTTTGATTGGTCACCCTAAGATGATAGAATACTGAAGGCTCAATAGACTAAATAGATGATGTCATAGACTAGCTACTAACACTGCAATGATAATGATGAAATAATAATGATGTGATTTTTCTATAAGCCTGCATGAAAAGTGTCATTAATAATTACAACCTACACTGTATCTTGAAAATTAGAGCCAATCAGCAAATGTAACCATGATATTTGTTTTCAGCAACACAAAATTAGTTCAGTTCAACTGTTTTCGACTCTGAACCAATTTAGCTGTAAAACAGTGTTATATATTCTTTGTCACTAAATTATCTATAACCCACAATGACATTTTTGCTGAGAAAATCATCCAGCCCTTTCTTAAAATGTTTTATAGTACCGTATCTGCCATTACTACCTCTTGTGGTCGGCATTCCACAGTCTGACTGCTCTAAGAGTAAAGAACCCTTTTCTATTTAGCTGCTTGAATCTTCGTTCTTCCACATGTAGTGAATGTTTCCTGATCCTTAATAAGGTCTTGGGAAGGAATAAGTCATGTGCCAGTCCTTTGTATTGACCACACATGTAGTTTATACCTATAAATGAGATCTCCTTTGAGATGTATTTTTCTAAGCTAAACAAGCCCAACTTACCAACCTCTCATTATATGGAAGGCCTTCCATCCCAATAATCTAGTTGCCAAAATTTAGTAATTGGTAATACACTTCTGTACTTAATACGAAGACCCTGATTCTTTATTGTATTTGTACCTGTTTTCTGTCTAGTATCTTAGTATTTTTGTTTTTGATCCCTCTTGTTTTTTTTCACCTATTTTACATATTTTGCCGATTTGTTCTTTTTTGTCTTTGTGGGCGGAGTTTGGGATTTTTAAATGTTTTTGATCAATTCAGCAATTGTGACTATTTAAAAAATTGCTGTAAATCTACTCCAGAACCCCCCCCCTCCAGAGTGAGGTTATGCACTTCAAGCAAAAACTCTTAATTTCTGCGATAATTTGAAAAAAAAAAATTCAACTTTTTTGCTCAAAAAGTTGCAAAAAAAATTGATGGGAAAAAAGCCCTTTTTTGACTGTGCAAACTTAATGGCACACACATTTTATGATGATACATTTTGCACAATAAATGTCAGCAAATTCCACGGGACAAAAAAAGCATTGAAAAGATTCGCGGCAACCAGGTCCAGCATTCACATTGGTAGTCCATAGCTGCTGAACCAGAGGCCTGCAAATCTCCTCCTACCTGCCAGTGTCGCGTGTGGAGGAGGGGACGCTGCGCTCTCCCACTGCTCGGGTCCGGCCGCTGCTGCTGCAGCTGCTGCTGCTGCGGCTGCTGCTGCTCGGTCGTGGCTCGAGAGGTGGGCCGGATCCCGGGGACTCGAGCGGCGCTCCTCGCCCGTGAGTGAAAAGGGTGGGGATTGGATGGTGGGGATTTGGTTATTGTCCGTGACGCCACCCACGGTTGTGGTGAAGTTGGTGACACCACCGCTGCTCTGGATGGGGATCCCGGGAGCGGTGACAGGGAGCAGCTTTGATGTTAGTTCTCCCTTCCGTGGGTAGGGGGTTGGTTGTCCCGGGGTCCGGTGATGGAGTAGGGAAGGATGGCAGGTGGGTTACGGGGCCTGGTGAGGTGCAGGGTCGCGGGGGCAGCGCTGTGCCGCACGGCACGGTGGTACTCACTCAGCCAATGATGAGGACACAGTTCTCGGTAAAACACACGGCTGGATGGACTGGTCCCACAGACGGCTGCGATGTTGTTTCTCCCGGCAGGTTGATGGTGACTGCCTTTCCCTGCACCTATGTAGTGTAACGGTTCCAATGGGTTCCCACCGGTAACCCGCTCCCCAGCTTGGATGGTTGCTGGAGGAGCCCCTTTTGCCCGCAGGCTCTGGCCCTGGGAACTTTAGCCTTGGCGGTGACTGTGTTTCCCTCTCTCGGTTGGACGGTTGTCTTCTGTCGGGACTTGGCTGCTGGGAAACCCAGGAGGTTCCCTTCGCTAACGGATTTGGCAAATTCACGGCGACTCCTAGCCTTGCCGGGGTCCGTAAGCCCCTGCCGGATGGTGCTGGCTTCTCTTTGCGTACCGGTCCGGTACCGCCGGGCCACCGCCCGTCCACGGTCCTTGCGGTTAGCTCCAATAGGCCACTCCTGCAGACGGTCACCACCGTCTGCCAACCTTGCTGATCCATCCGGGCCACACACCCGGACCAACTTCAGTCTGCTCCTCTACCACTTTCCTTCCTTCCACTTTCCACTCTCAAACTGATCTGCCTGGTTTTCCCGCCTCCAGGACTGTGAACTCCTTGGTGGGCGGGGCCAACCGCCTGGCCCACCCCCAACATCAGCCCCTGGAGGAAGGCAACAAGGGTTTGTGTCTGACTTCGGTGTGCCTGACCGGGAGTGTGGGGTGTGTAGGTGTTGTTCTCTGTGGCCCCTGGCTTGTCCAGGGCGCCACACCAGCATTCCCGATGCCTCTTGTATTAAGTAGCCCAGTGTGATGTCATCATTACGGGCATACTAATCAGGAGAGACATCAGGGTCGCTGGCAGGGAAGTGGAGGTTTGCAGGGTTCTGGTCCAGCAGCCAGGGACTACCAAAGTGGGTACTATACCATGATCCTGCGAATATTTTTGATCATATTTCACAAGAATTTTATTACTGATGGCCACAACATTTATTGTAATAATATAAGGGTATATTCAAGGATATAAGGATATGATGTGAGATGATGAATGATATAAGGAATCTTATGTTTGAACAGAGATTATAGTTCACAGTATAGACACATAAAGGGGTGAACTAACCGATATTTGCCTATACCAGATTGCTGCATTTTGCACACATTTTTTTGGGAGAAAAGGCTACACTTGCATCTCATCTCCCATCTGTTGAAGTCTGCTAGAGATAAGGAAACAAAAGGCGCAAATAGGGTCTTACCCGGTAATAACCGTTTAGAAAATAAAGATGAAACACTCACCTGATGAGGTTGTGCCAGTCACAACCCCTTGTAAAGCATGTGAGTGTCAGCGTGGTTCCAAGCAGCGGCCCCGTGATGAACATCTACATATATAAAAAAAATCTGTTGAAGTCTATGGGGGTTATGCAAAAAGTCAAGCTAGAAAAGGAAAATGGAGGAAATATGGCAAAGGATCCCTATTCTCTTGATAGATAAGGGTGCCAAAAGTGCAATATAAATACAAAAGAAAATGACCACCTTAAACAAGTGGTTCAATACTCAGTATTAGTTGCCACATCACTGTAAAACTCTTAGGGAAGGCTTTTGTCGAACAACACCATGTGTAGCACATTCTGCCTCTGAGTGGTGCTATTGTGGTCTGCTGATCCCCATCAAGTGACCCCCGGGCTCCGTGACCCCTGCGATCCAGTGATGTCACGTCACCTTCCAGTTGACCTGACATTACTGAAGCGACCCCAGTTCTCCCTGAGTGACTGGGCTGTGGGCAGTGTTTGACCACTCGTCACAGCCCAGCATCGCTACTGCTTGCGGAACTCTGCAGCAAAGGAAAGAATGTGGAAGTTGCTGGACTGTGACGAGTGGTGAAACTGCGCCAACAGCTCAGTCACTCACGGAGACTGCGGCCCCCTCAGTGATGTCTAGTCAACTGGAAGAGGACATAACATCACTGGATCTCAGAGCGCACAGAGCCCGGGGGTCACATGATAAGGATGAGCAGACCACAATAGAGCCGTTCAGAGGCAGAATGTACTACACAAGATATTTGACAAATGCCTTCTCTATGAGTTTTACAGTGATGTGGCCACTAATGCAGAATAGTGGACCACCCCTTTAAATTAGAGCTGCTTTCCCACATTAATGACATGCATGCATTAATGACATGTGCCATGATGACCTTTTCTATTGTAGTTGTAAAATGTCTCAAAGTTGGACCACCTCTTTCATGAAGCATGGAATATACTGACAAAGTTGGGCCGATTCCGTATGAAGGTGTAAGTCACAACTCTAAAAATTTATCACAATTACAATAAAGATGTTTTTCACTGTATATCCATGACTTTCATCTGGGTAAGCAATGTGGATTAAGGAGATAATTTTCTGTATGTGCTGTGATACCCTATGCGGAATCTGATGGGACCCCTCGCTGCAGCATGCTGCCATATAAATAATATGCCCTCTGGATTGTCAAGATCCAGCACAACACAACGGTTAGCAGCTTAGCCTTACTTTCAGCTCCTTTTATTGTTGTCGGATTATGCCATGTGGATCAGTATTATTTTTTCCTTTCTAAAATATAAGCACCATATGAACATATTTGAAACAAACCATGATATTCTATATGAAACTTGTTTCTATCATAGCAAATATCATTTACATATAGGTCCAGTCATAGTTGGAAGGTGACTCAAGTTTTGGCATTTTAGCTATTTATCAAAACATATTCAAGATACAGTTGCATAATCAATGTAGGCGTAAAGTGCAGACTCTCAGCTTTAATTTGAGGATATTCACATCCTAATTGGAGTAAGGGTTTAGGAATTACAGCCCTTTAATATGTAGCTACCTCTTTTCAAGGGAGCAAAGGACAATTATCTCAACAGCTCTTTAATGGGCTTCATGGGGTTATGGGGTATTTTATCTTTAATCCATAATTAATTAAGCAGGTAAAAGGTCTGGAGCTGATTCCAGGTGTGGCATTTGCATTTGGAAGCTGTTGCTATGAACCCACAACATGCGATCAAAGGAGCTCTTAATGGAAGAGAAATCGTCAATCAATAAGCAAAAAAAAAGAAAATGGTCAAAGAGATAACAGAGACTAGAGATATTAGATTTTGGCAATTTGTCTGTATTTAACTGCTTCACAATCTTGGATGTACCAATATATTCCAAGGTCATGTCTGTCCTTTTATTGTAGGCTCACACAGCAAGCCCACATTTCCCTGCATATATCGGCTGATCTGAGCAGCCGACGTGCAGCTAACAAGTGTGGGTGGATCAGAGATCCCTCTGTGCCTGTTAACCAGTTAAACCCGCTATCAATCAACGACAGCGAGGACAGGGAAATTCCCCGCTCCATTGGGAGCCTTGTGATGTGTTCATGGGGTGCCGATGGGTTTTCACGACAGCGGAGGGGTCAGTGATAACCCTGTCACTGTCATGACATAGTTCCTATGACTGTTGGCTGAGCGCCAGCATTCACAGGAGTTTAGCATTTTTGCTGTGCAGAGCAGTGCTGAAGCATGACTGTGTAAACTAGAAGTAATTGGAATACAGTGCCTACAAGTAGTATTCAACCCCCTGCAGATATATCAGGTTTACACATTCAGAATTAACTTGGCATTGTGACATTTGGACTGTAGATCAGCCTGGAAGTGTGAAATGCACTGCAGCAAAAAAGAATGTTATTTCTTTTTTTTTTTTTTTTAAATTGTGAAAAGTTTATTCAGAGGGTCATTTATTATTCAACCCCTCAAATCACCAGAATTCTGTTTGGTTTCCCTAAAGTATTAAGAAGTATTTCAGGCACAAAGAACAATGAGCTTCACATGTTTGGATTAATTATCTCTTTTTCCAGCCTTTTCTGACTAATCAAGACCCTCCCCAAACTTGTGAACAGCACTCATACTTGGTCAACATGGGAAAGACAAAGGAGCATTCCAAGGCCATCAGAGACAAGATCGTGGAGGGTCACAAGGCTGGCAAGGGGTACAAAACCCTTTCCAAGGAGTTGGCCCTACCTGTCTCCACTGTTGGGAGCATCATCCGGAAGTGGAAGGCTTCTGGAACTACTGTTAGCCTTCCACGGCCTGGACAGCCTTTGAAAGTTTTCACCCGTGCCGAGGCCAGGCTTGTCCGAAGAGTCAAGGCTAACCCAAGGACAACAAGGAAGGAGCTCCGGGAAGATCTCATGGCAGTGGGGACATTGGTTTCAGTCAATACCATAAGTAACGTACTCCACCGCAATGGTCTCCGTTCCAGACGAGCCCGTAAGGTACCTTTACTTTCAAAGAGTCATGTCAAGGTTTGTCTACAGTTTGCGCATGATCACTTGGAGGACTCTGAGACAGACTGGTTCAAGGTTCTCTGGTCTGATGAGACCAAGATCGAGATCTTTTGTGCCAACCACACACGTGACGTTTGGAGACTGGATGGCACTGCATACGACCCCAAGAATACCATCCCTACAGTCAAGCATGGTGGTGGCAGCATCATGCTATGGGGCTGTTTCTCAGCCAAGGGGCCTGGCCATCTGGTCCGCATCCATGGGAAGATGGATAGCACGGCCTACCTGGAGATTTTGGCCAAGAACCTCCGCTCCTCCATCAAGGATCTTAAGATGGGTCGTCATTTCATCTTCCAACAAGACAACGACCCAAAGCACACAGCCAAGAAAACCAAGGCCTGGTTCAAGAGGGAAAAAATCAAGGTGTTGCAGTGGCCTAGTCAGTCTCCTGACCTTAACCCAATTGAAAACTTGTGGAAGGAGCTCAAAATTAAAGTCCACATGAGACACCCAAAGAACCTAGATAACTTGGAGAAGATCTGCATGGAGGAGTGGGCCAAGATAACTCCAGAGACCTATGCCGGCCTGATCAGGTCTTATAAAAGACGATTATTAGCTGTAATTGCAAACAAGGGTTATTCCACAAAATATTAAACCTAGGGGTTGAATAATAATTGACCCACACTTTTATGTTGAAAATTTATTAAAATTTAACTGAGCAACATAACTTGTTGGTTTGTAAGATTTATGCATCTGTTAATAAATCCTGCTCTTGTTTGAAGTTTGCAGGCTCTAACTTATTTGCATCTTATCAAACCTGCTAAATCTGCAGGGGGTTGAAGACTACTTGTAGGCACTGTATATCAGCTTCCAGTCCCCCAAGGGGACTAGTAAAAACAACAAAAAGTGGCAAAAAAAGTTTTTGAAAATATTAAAAAAATAACAAAAAAGCATAAAAGTTTAAAACACCACCCTTTTGCCTTTTTGAAAACAGATCATTAATAAAAAAACAAACACCTATTTGGCATCGCCAAATTCAAAAATTCCTAAAATAAATTAATCTGATCGTTAAAGTGTGTAACGAGAAAAAAATCAAAGTGCCAGAATTACAGGGTTTTTTGTCACCACAACTTTGCAATAAAATGCAATAACAGGTGGTCAAAATATCAGATCTACCGAAAAATCAAAATCATCAGCTCAGGATTCAAAAAATAAACCCAAACATAGCCCCAGATAATGAAAAATGAGAAGGTTACAAGTCTCAGAAAATGGCGACAAAAGTGCAAATTTTATTTTTTTGGTTTTTAGAAATTTCTGAATTTTTTTTTCACCACTTAAATAAAACAACAATCTATACATGTTTACTATCTGCAAACTCTAACTGACCTGGGGAATCATATTGCCAGGTCAGTTTTGCCATATAGTGAACACAGTAAATAAAAAAAAACAAAAAACAATTGTGGAATTGAACTTTTTTTTGCAATTTTGCCTCAGTTGGATTTTTTTCATTTTTTCCAGTACAATATGTGGCAGAATAAACGATGTCATTCAAAAGTACAACTTGTTCTACAAAAAAAACAAGCGCTCGTATGGCTATATTGATGGAAAAATAAAAAAGTTGTGGCTCTTGGAAGAAAGGGAGAAAAAAACAAAAACGAAAAATGGAAAATTGCCAGGTGGTGAATTGGTTAAATAAGATTGGCAACTGACCAAAGGAAAGCGGGTTAACTCAGCCATTGTTGGAAACTCCAAAAAGACTCAAAAGAAGCCATTCTTACATGATTTACATGTTACTATTAAATGTTTATTATTTGCAGTTTAAGGCTACAGCCTTTGACATATGTCCTACTACCAGATGTCACCACTAATATGCCAGCTTATGAAAATACTCTATTCATAATGCTCGATCCCATATTTCAAACCCTTAAAGTTACTCTTAATCAAAGTATACCAAGAGAACATTAGCCAATGCCTGATATCTCAATTATCCGACTGGCACTGGATTACATTTTTGCATGAATATTCATTCAGTGTGTCTCAACTCAAGGAAGCCCTAAGGTTTTGGCAGGAGTTGTTAGGAGTTTCTAAGGATAAAAATAGGCAATAGTAGAAGGAGCTCATTGTGGCACACGAGCCATCTTAGCAGTTGTGCCTAATAGGGAGATCCACTTTAAGAACAAACCCAATCTCTATAACATTTCTATCACTATTCAATACCAACAATGATCCAGATCCCTTCATCCAAGCACATCTATCATTTCTTGGTAAGAAACAACTGGAAGTGTATAACGTCTTCAGCATCTATGGTTTTATAAGCACAACTGAGATGACCAGAGGATATTACTTTACAAGATATTGAAGACATTAATCAGTTGTTTTCAACTAATTTTTTTAATTTGATATTTTAATTTTAAGCATTTTTATTAGTAGTCATCATTATTGGCTCACCTGATGAGACGGATTCTCTAAGCTGTAGGTCAGGTTGAATAACACGGACTAAAGGTGTTGGTACCTCCAGTAGGACTTGCCAGAAACTGTGTGGATCTACGAGGACCAAGACTGCAGGGTTTGCAGAGTGACAGGTAGACTAGCGGAGAAGGAAATACTAGAGGATACAAACCCAAGAGCGTAGACATGCATAGGAACTGGAGATGTATCATCAGTCCGGGACTTTCAGAAAATGAATGGTTAAAAACAGGTAAATACTATCAGCAGACAGATGGTTTTTAGTAGGGATGTACTGTAGGTATCAGAAATGAACAGGCAAACTCAATATTTGTTTGAACACACTGTTCGTTAAACTTACAGCAGACAAAGGATTAACTGCAGAGTCAAGAAGTAAATGCACATAGCTGAGTAAGAAACAGGAATTTGGTTGAAGAGATGGGTGGTGAGGCAAACTCTAAAGCACATAGTAACTGAAAGCAAAGTTTACTGAATACTGAGACACATACAGCTGTCGGAGTTGGCTTTAAAAGTTCTAAAGTGATGAAGCCAGAGTAGATCCCCTAGTTACTTAAGAAACTTGGGTTTTACCACCATAAAACAAAGTGGCAGTAGGAGAAGGGAGAATGGTCTAGACATAAAGCTGAGACAGGTGAGGAACACATATTCTCTTGAATGTGCCATTCCTGCTATAGATCATATGGTGTCGAGACCTCCCCCTTAATTGTGAAAAGCCCAACAACTTGCCTTACATCATGCATGGAATTTTCCCCTGAACAGGACTTTCTACAATGTACGTGAAAGATAAAATTCTATTGCCCACAGCTCATGTGTGTTTCAAAGTGTGCATATTTGCTGTTAGTAAGAAGTCTTCAGCCCACCCTTGTGCAAGGTGTCACATATTACATCATAAACATTAAGGTAAAGCTAAAGCAAAGGAAAATAACATTAAGTGCAGTACATAATCAGGCACGTTGCTGAAAAATGGGAAAGCTTCAAGTAACTTATAGGGGGGAAAGGTAAATCCATCGGGGACAAAACTACTAGTTACCCCTGAGGAAGCCATGTGTGATGTGGCTATACATTTGAAGTGGTGTAAACAATTTATTTCTTTGTGATTAGTATTTGACTCTTAATAGAATTTTATGTTTCCCTGAAAATAAGCCCTAGTAAGATTATGGGAGTTTTAAGTATGCTTAAAATATAAGCCATACTGAAAAAATAAGCCCTAGTTGCAGTTCAATAAGGAAGTGTCCAAGCAGCTAAAAAAGTTAAAGAATACAGCAGGACTCTTCCTCAAAGAAAGTAGACACCCCCAAAAGAAAGCTGACCGCCCTCAAAAAAAAACAAAAAAAACACTCACCAGACCAAAAAACAATTACAATTGGCAAGTGCCAATGGTGGATAGGGTCTCACACAGAGATCTGCATCACTGTCAAGTCCCTTGCCGTTCCAGCTGCACTGCACTGCAGCTCTCCATAAACAGATAACCAGTATCACTCAGTTATCCAGTCACCAGAGAGATCCAACCGCTGTAGAAGACAGGGAGACCTGACAGCGATGCAGACTTGCATGTGAGAGCCCATTCACTTGCCAACTCTAATTGTTTGGGCTCTGGAAAGTGCGATTCTTTTAGGGGGTGTCTGCTTTCTTTTGGGAGTAAACTTAGCAGTAGATAAAGAATAATATATTTAAGCTGGTAATTTAAACCATTGTAAATATGGTATGTACCCACCACTATAGGACTGGTTCTACACAATGAGAATAGCAGATCAGATAAGAAAATGTGCATCTGAACCAGTAATAGGATTAATACACAATGTTGATGTTCCAGAATGTGATGACAAGATTATATTAGAGTAAATGTTGATTTTTTTTTTATTATTTTTTTTGATTCAAGAATAAAAGTGGATTGTTGTTCATGAGAAAATTTAAGACATCCCCTAAAAATAAGCCCTAGCGCATAGGCTACAAAGTGATTTAAACAAAAAACTTGGTTTAGGACAACCGCTTTAAATTGTACACCATGGTTGGAAATTTCAAGTGGTTGTCTGAGATTAGAAAAGGGTTTGTGTTTTTGCTATAAGCAGCGCCTCTCTTGTCCATGGACTTTTTCTAATATTGCAGTCTTGTAACTTCTATATGTGTTATGTGTTGAGCAGAGTTGTTTAGAGAACCCACTGAGCCACAGCACACAGAAAACCCAGAGGGGTTTGATTACGTACCTGAGCGTGGTCTTCTCCAGAGCTCCTGATAGTGAGGGTGTTACGCTGCAGGTTTGAGTCTGGGTGCCACTCGGGAAGACTGGTGCTGTGTCGGCTGGCCCCGGGGGTACGGGAACGGCAGTCTCTGATAGTAGGTTACAGTAGCAGACAGTGTCAAGATTCCAAGATGGATGGACGGATGGTAGTGGCAGCAGTGGACGATATTTCGTGCCAGCAGGTATCGTGCTAGGCAGCCGAAGTAGTGGCTCGCAGTGGCGGCTGGTGGAGGTAACGGCAGCACTCTCTAATGCAAACATGTATCAGCAACAGAACGAGCACAATGTAACAGCGACAGCAACACAGTGCTGGGGGAACTGAGAACTAGAAATGTATGGACTCATTGACGAGGGACCACTGATAGGGCAGAGGTGCCTTAAGTATTTGCGGCCTCCCAGCTGACCTAGATTGTACTTACGGGTTATGAGGACACTGGCCGTTTAAGAAAGGGGGCGTGGTCGTGGGCGCACCCTATGGGCAATGGCTGTGAGCCTGCAATGTGTACAGACACTCCAGAGGCAGTAGCATGGGACAGGGATAGGACCACCGTCGCAGGACACCTGGACAGGTGAGGAAACCAACGTCCTCGCTGGGGGAGGGGAGCAGGAGAGTCCGAGGACACTGGCATGGGCATTACAGTATGTAACATTCTCCTAGTAAATTTTGTTGGTTTTAGGAGCATTCTGTACATTATCATGGAACCATTGATTTAACTGAATAAAAAAACTATTATTTCTTCTGTGTATAGCACATAAGGATATTTTAAAAGACTATAAAATACATTTCAAAACACCCAAAATATGATTGAAACTGATGCAGGATCTTTCATAGAGGAAAAGACTATAATACATATGTAATAAAAGAGTGTAACAATCAGAGAGAGGAGGGATTAGAGGGTATGAGTAAAGTGTTATGTACGTCTTTCAGCCTATAATAACGGCATAAAAATTACACAGCATGACAACTCTTCATCTGCTGACAATTTTGAGTAGATGATTGATGTCTGGAATCTCATATGATAGTTCTAGGAAAGCTGATGGCACAGTTATTTGAAAGCCATAAGTCATATTTTTGTGCTTGAACCTTGGATTATTTTCAAGGCTGACATATAGTAACTGACACCTACCTCTTTGCAAAACTAACTAGAAAACTTTCACATTTTTTTTCTACAGAATCAGCTATAAATTAAAATGGAAACCTGTTTTGGTAACAATTTGCCTGAAATATTAAGGGATAGCTTTATATATGACTTTATACTGTTATTAAAGGGAACCTGTCAGGTGCAATATGCACCCAGAGCCACGAGCAGTTCTGGGTGCATATTGCTAATCCCTGCCTAACTGTCCCTGTATACACTAGCATAGATAAAGAGATCTTTAGAAAAATAATTTCTAAATATTCTTTATGATATACTAATGAGCGTAGGGACTAGTCGCAATGGTGTTAATTCCTGCACTTATTCCCTCCTCTTACCATATTAGCACACCCATAGGGGCATGCTAGCATGCTATTCAAGGCCCAGCGTCATCATTGGCAGTAATGCTGATACCTGTGTCCGCTGTCACCGCTGCAGAACGCCAAGCTTAGGTTCAGTGCGCATGGATCAGAATGCACTTCCGGTCATGCGCAGTATGAAGCTGGGTGTACAAATCCCGGCTTCAGAGAGGTCTAATGCGCATGACCAGAAGTGCAGTGACTTCTCATCCAAGCACACTGAGCCTAAGCCCGACATCTGAGTGAGTGCAATGGACATGTGAATGCCCCGAGAGTGGATCGAACCGCTCGGATCCGTGGGGGTGATTATTTGTGACTCGAGGGTCTCTGCACCCGGGGGCTAGGGGCCACACTCAAATGTGAAAGGGGGGTATTTACAGGGGAGGTATAGTTCGTGATGCCACCCGTGGTGTACAGTAATTGGGGATTACAGCTGCTGCCATTGGGAGTACCCGGGGTGATGGAGTGGGGCAGTAAGGTGTCATTGCCCTCCATGGGTAGGGGAAGGCCCCAAAACTCTGTAGGTTGAGCTGGGGAGCGCAGGGTCGCTGGTCGCAAGGGTCATTCAGGTACTCACTCAGCAATATAGCAGATGTTGACAATCGGGTAAACCAAGTCTCTGACTGTCGCTGTCTCCTAAGGGGAGCTCATCCGGGTCCCGTCCCCTGCAGTACTGCCTGATGATCCGTGACCTGCCTCCTGGCACAAAATTTAGATTAACTGTAGTGGCCCGGTAGCTTGAAACTTGCCGGGCCCCGCTTCCCACTGTGGCTAAGTGTGAGGGCCTGCTCAAAGGGGCTCTCATTTGGGATTTCAGTGGGCCGCTTGCTTGGAAAGCCCTATCCCCCTCGTTGCGCTAGTGCCCTCAATCTCTGAGCTTGTGGGAACAGTCCATAAAGGCCCTATTCTCCGCAGGTTAATTGCCCGGTTGCCTGAAGCTTCTCCCTGACCTAGGGTCTGTGTACCCCACTGTGCCTTCGGTCCTGGACCGGTGATAGGACCAGGCTTCTGGCTGTCCTCCTTGACGGGTTCCAGGCACCTAGCCTCAATCCCCTGTGACCAGGGGTCCACCTCCTCTAGGCCCAGACTACCATCTGCAACCTAGTCTACTTTCCCTGAGAGCCACTACTCCCAGCTTCCTCAGAGATCCTCTCAGCTCGAGGGTCACCACTTCACTGCTCTAACACCTTCCACCTTCCTGCCTGACCTCATGGTGGGCGGACCTATTCCGCTTCAGCCTACCACTGGCGTGGCTGACTGGGTGTGGTGCAGGGTGTATCTAGGATTTGATTTACTGTTGGAGGCAGTACTGCAAGATGGGGACCCAGAACCATGAGGGTTTTGAATACTGCACGGGGAGAGCAGTTTGTGCAGTATCCTGTGACGACCTGAGTAGTCCAGGGGCGTCACAGACACAAGTACCCGCGTCACTGCTGCTGATGACGCTTGGTCATGGACATTGAATTGCGTGTTAGCACGCCCTTGTGGGTGTGTTAAAATGCTAAGAGAGCGGAATGAGCACAGGAACTAATGCCCTTGCGACTAGTCCCCGTACTCATTACCATATCATAAAGAATGTTTAGAAATACTTTTTCTAAAGATCTCTTTATCTATGCTACTAGATACAGCAGGGGTGGGGAACCTCCGGCCCGCGGGCCGCATGCGGCCCGCCATGACCTTTTATGTGGCCCCCGGGCAGATTCCCGGGGGAGGCAGTGCTCGTGCTGTCACTGCGGTCTTGCTGCCGCCGGCCCTTTAAATCCACACATTGCTGTTTGTGCTGCAATGTGTTCTCCCGTCGGCCAGTGCCAATTGTGGGCGGGTCTACAGCAGCCTCAGCTTCCAGCCTTGTGTGTCCGCCCCCTGCCCTCCGGAGATCAGTGCCTGCCTTCTCCTTCTGATGCAGTGTCCGGCTCCTGCACTCCGGTGATGTGAGTGCAATGCTGCTGTGAGTCCAGCGCCGACCCTCTGCTGCTATGTGCCCTGCCCAATGCTTTGTGCCTCCCCACACCAGTTCTGTAAACCTTCTCCCCCAGAGTTGCATGAAACTCTCAGCGCAGTGTGCCCCCCAATGTCCTGTGTGCACCCCTCCCCCAGTCCTGTGTGCAGCCCCCCAATGTCCTGTGTGCACCCCATCACCCAGTAGTCCTGTTTGCATCCCCCCAAACCTGTGTGCACCCCTCCCCCAGTCCTGTGTGCAGCCCCCCAATGTTCTGTGTGCACCCCCACACAATCCTATGTGCAGCCCATCACCCAGTCCTGTGTGCACCCCCCCCAGTCCTGTGTGCACCCCCCCCAGTCCTGTGTGCACCCCCCCAGTCCTGTGTGCACCCCCCCAGTCCTGTGTGCACCCCCCCCAGTCCTGTGTGCACCCCCCCCAGTCCTGTGTGCACCCCCCCAGTCCTGTGTGCACCCCCCCAGTCTTGTGTGCACCCCCCCAGTCCTGTGTGCACCCCCCCAGTCCTGTGTGCACCCCCCCAGTCCTGTGTGCACCCCCCCAGTCCTGTGTGTACCCCCAGTCCTGTGTGCACCCCCCCAGTCCTGTGCACCCCCCCAGTCCTGTGCACCCCCCCAGTCCTGTGCACCCCCCCAGTCCTGTGTGCACCCCCCAGTCCTGTGTGCACCCCCCAGTCCTGTGTGCACCCCCCAGTCCTGTGTGCACCCCCCAGTCCTGTGTGCACCCCCCCAGTCCTGTGCACCCCCCCCAGTCCTGTGCACCCCCCCAGTCCTGTGTGCACCCCCCAGTCCTGTGTGCACCCCCCAGTCCTGTGTGCACCCCCCAGTCCTGTGTGCACCCCCCAGTCCTGTGTGCACCCCCCAGTCCTGTGTGCAGCCCCCCCAGTCCTGTGTGCAGCCCCCCCAGTCCTGTGTGCAGCCCCCCCCAGTCCTGTGTGCAGCCCCCCCCAGTCCTGTGTGCAGCCCCCCCAGTCCTGTGTGCAGCCCCCGCCAGTTTTGTGTGCAGCCCCCGCCAGTTTTGTGTGCACCCCCCCAGTCTTGTGTGCACCCCCCCAGTCTTGTGTGCACCCCCCCAGTCCTGTGTTCACCCCCCCAGTCCTGTGTTCACCCCCCCAGTCCTGTGTTCACCCCCCCAGTCCTGTGTTCACCCCCCCAGTCCTGTGTTCACCCCCCCAGTCCTGTGTGCACCCCCCCAGTCGTGTGCAGCCCCCCCCCAGTGATGTCTGTGCCTCCCCCCCAGTGATGTCTGTGCCTCCCCCCCAGTGATGTCTGTGCCTCCCCCCCAGTGATGTCTGTGCCTCCCCCCAGTGGTGTCTGTGCCTCCCTCCAGTGGTGTCTGTGCCCCCAGCCCCTCCAGTGGTGTGTGCCCCCAGCCCCTCCAGTGGTGTCTGTGCCCCCAGCCCCTCCAGTGGTGTCTGTGCCCCCAGCCCCTCCAGTGGTGTCTGTGCCCCCAGCCCCTCCAGTGGTGTCTGTGCCCCCAGCCCCTCCAGTGGTGTCTGTGCCCCCAGCCCCTCCAGTGGTGTCTGTGCCCCCAGCCCCTCCAGTGGTGTCTGTGCCCCCAGCCCCTCCAGTGGTGTCTGTGCCCCCAGCCCCTCCAGTGGTGTCTGTGCCCCCAGCCCTGCGTGTGGTGTCTGTGCCCCCAGCCCCATGCCCCCAGTTAATTAATTGCTTCACCCAATATAGCAGGGTCATTTAAACATTGATAATTTTGTGCGGCCCCCGAAGGTTGGTAGAAATTTCCAAATGGCCCCCGACAGAAAAAAGGTTCCCCACCCCTGAGATACAGGGACGGTTAGGCAGGGATTAGTAATATGTATCCAGAACTGCTCGTGGTTCTGGGGGCATATTGCACCTGACAGGTTCTCTTTAACAGAATCTCTCCTACAAAAGATTAGGGCAGAACTTAAACTTTTTGAAATATGGAAAAAAAAAAAAAGTTTATTATAGTATGAATGTAAAATAAGTAAACCAATATGCTAATATAGAAACCACAAAAAAATGTATGAAGCCTCATCATGTCAATGTGAAAATACCGTACATGCCAGGAATTTGGTTGCAGAGATCCCAGCCGCAGAGCACCGGCAATCAATCCAGGTGCAAAACAGAAGACAATGTCATGTGTTTAATCATATCCTGGATGTTTTAAATCATGAAGAATAAAGATTGATACATTTTTTACGTATGTGCTGATCCAATTTTTGTACCTGAATATACCGTAGTAATTTACTCTTTTCATTGAACGTGGCAGAATTTCATCAAGAATCTCACGGACTGTCGAAAAAATCTTTAATGGTATTTGTGCACAATGTCTATGTCACATGAATCTGCTGTGAAACCCACCTGAAAAAGGGTTAACTATACACTCAAAAAAGTGAATGACTTGCTGCTCATATGTTCAAGTTTTTAATGTCTTTTAATTAGAGAAGGGCGAGCACTAAAATGCTCGGGTACCTAGTACTCGAGTCAAGTAGGTCAGACGCTCTGAAATAGCTCAACTCGAGTAATAAGTATAATGGAAGTCAATGACTGGGCAGATCGGCTGTCCGTTCACATACAGCCAGCCATCAATGGAGCATGTTTGGGGTGAGGGAGGTTGGGGTGTTTTTCTTTTGATAAACTACATCCAAAAATATTGTTTCAACCCCAGTGAGAGCCATTCAGAGAATGTGAATGGCTCTCCCTACACACATCATGCAGTGAAGCAAGTCTGTGCGTTGTGGTCGTTGTTTCCCGGTTGACACATCAAAGCACACACTATACTTGGCCGAGCTCCGTGTGTACCCAAGGACCCTGATGATCAATCAAGTACCGAACAGCGGTGAGCATGCTCACCCAACACTACTTTTAACCTCTTCAGGTTTTCAAAGATGGTAAGGGATCAAAAGAAGTGAGCAAACCATTCTTCAGATGTCTACTGTTCTAAAGGTGCTCTATACTTTATAGTAAAAGTCAATGTAAAGGCTCCAAAGGCACCCAAAAGACTCCAATGTGTCTTCTTTCCTTGTTGTTGAATGGAGTTAAAAAGTTTGGAAAAAGCTAGTAAAGGAAAACCTTTAAAAAAATTCCAAAAAAACCCCACTGGTAGCCAAAAACATTGACAAAATGCTTAAAAGGAACGTGTCACCAGATCTGGTGACTATAAGCTGCGGCCACCACCAGTGCGCTCTTATATACAGCATTCTAACATACTGAATATAAGAGCCCAGGCCGCTGTGTAGAACATAAAAATCCCTTTATAATACTCACCTTAGGGTGCATGACGCGTCCTACGTCATCCAGACAAGCCGACGCTGGGGTCCAGCGCAGGCACACTTTGATCTGCCCTGAGCAGGGCAGATCAAAGTATTGTAGTGTTTCTGCGTAGGACCTCAATGCCGGCTAGTGTGCATGACGTAGGACGCATCATGCACCCAGGCTTCAGAAGGGGGGGACAAAGATGGCCAAGAGAGGAAGATCCGGTACCGGAGAACAGAGACACCCCTCTGATCAGTCTGCACCGCAACACCCTTTAGGTGAGTATTATAAAGTGATTTTTACATTCTACACAGCAGCCTGGGCGCTTATATATAGCATGTTAAAATGTTGGATATAAGAGCCCGCTGGTGGTGGCCGCAGCTTATAGTCGCCAAATCTGGTAACAGGTTCCCTTTAAAAAACTACAAATTCACAATTCACAGCTGAAATCCATCCCCAAAAATGTTACCCCAATTGCCACCATAGCAGGACAATCAGGAAGACCCTGGTTGAAGCGCAGAATTGGCATCTAATGGAAGCGCCAATTATGGCACGGCTGTGGGCTGCTATTTTTAGGCTGAGAAAGGACTGAAAACTATGACCTTCCCAGACTGATAATATCAGCCCCCAGATATCTGCTTTACCTTGGCTGGTTATCAATCATGGGGGAGCCCATGCTGTTTTTTTTAATTACGGTACTTATTCCTTTATTAAATTAAACCAGCCTAAAAACAACCTTTAGTGCCACATGAAAGGCACTAAAGGGTGCAAATATAAAACCCTACCTAAATGCCTGCTCTAATCTAAGTTCTACCTCCTACATCAACTCTCCCTGAACTGCACTGTGCCAAGCATTACACCCTTAAGCCTGCTTTACACGTTGCAATTAGTTGTACAATCGCATTTGCGATGTGACACGCCCAGGTTGCATACGGGATCTTATGAGATCACACGTAGGTCGTTCATTTGCTGTCACACGAGCGTTAGTAGTCTATGTTAAATTGATCAATTTTGTGTGTGATCCTTTAGATCATGTGTTCTGTGACGTATGCATTGGGCCCCCTTTTTTTTTTTTTTATTTATTGACTTGCCAAGCGTGTGTAATGTGTAGGGATGCGTTTTTACTATGTCATCTGCCATTCAGCTCTGCTACATGGCCGCTGACAGCAGACACAGATAGCCATGTAGCAGAGCTGAATGGCAGATGACAGCAGACACAGACAGAGCTGCACTGTCAGAATGAACTCGGGTGAACTTCACCCGACTTCATGGTCATGCTGCGGCTCTGTCTGTGCCACGTCCTGATTAGCGGTCACCAGTAAAGGACTCACCGGTGACCGCTAAACTCCTAGTAACTGAATTGAGCGGCCCTCTCTCATATACTCACCGATCCCCGAGCAACGGCGCGGCGCTGCACGGCATTCACACTACTTGGGGGGGACCGCATGCCGTTTTTTTTAATTATTTAAATATTTATTTCACTGCACAGTATAGACACGCCCAGCGGCTGCTGTGATTGGGTGCAGTGAGACACCTGTCACTCAGTGTGGGGGCGTGTCTCACTGTAACCAATCATAGGCGCCGGTGGGCGGGGAAAGCAGGGAATACAAGATTGTTTAATGAGCGGCCGGCTTTTTCAAAACAGTAAAAGCCGCCGGGCTTTTACTGTTTTGAAAAAGCCGGCCGCTCATTAAACAATCTCGTATTCCCTGCTTTCCCCGCCCACCAGCGCCTATGATTGGTTACAGTGAGACACGCCCCCACGGTGAGTGACAGGTGTCTCACTGCACCCAATCACAGCAGCCGGTGGGCGTGTCTATACTGTGCAGTGAAATAAATAATTAAATAATTAAAAAAAACGGCATGCGGTCCCCCCCAATTTTAAAACCAGCCAGATAAAGCCATACGGCTGAAGGCTGGTATTCTCAGGATGGGGAGCTCCACGTTATGGGGAGCCCCCCAGCCTAACAATATCAGCCAACAGCCGCCTAGAATTGCCGCATACATTATATGCGACAGTTCTGGGACTGTACCCGGCTCTTCCCGATTTGCCCTGGTGCGTTGGCAAATCGGGGTCATAAGGAGTTATTGGCAGCCCATAGCTGCCACTAAATCCAAGATTAATCATGTCAGGCGTCTCCCCGAGATACCTTCCATGATTAGTCTGTAAATTACAGTAAATAAACACACACACCTGAAAAAATCCTTTATTAGAAATAAAAAACACAAACATATACCCTGGTTCACCACTTTAATCATCCCCAAAAAGCCCTCCATGTCCGGCGTAATCCAGGATGCTCCAGCTTCGCTTCCAGCACTGCTGCATGGAGGTGACCGGAGCTGCAGAAAACACCGCCGCTCCTGTCACCTCCACACAGCAACTGAAGACAGCCGCGCGATCGGCTGAGCTGTCACTGAGGTTACCCGCTGTCACTGGATCCAGCGGTGGCCGCGGGTAACCTCAGTGACAGCTCAGCTGATCGCGCGGCTGTCTTCAGTTGCTGTGTGGAGGTGACAGGAGCGGCGGTGTCTTCTGCAGCTCCGGTCACCTCCATGCAGCAGCGCTGGAAGCGAAGCTGGAGCATCCTGAATTACGCCGGACATGGAGGGCTTTTTTGGGCTGATTAAAGTGGTTAACCAGGGTATATGTTTGTGTTTTTTATTTCTAATAAAGGATTTTTTCGGCTGTGTGTGTTTATTTACTGTAATTTACAGATTAATCATGAAAGGTGTCTCATAGACGCCTGACATGTTTAATCTAGGACTTATTGGCAGCTATGGGCTGCCAATAACTCCTTATTACCCCGATTTGCCAACGCACCAGGGCAAATCGGGAAGAGCCGGGTACAGTCCCAGAACTGTCGCATATAATGTATGCGGCAATTCTGGGCGGCTGTTGGCTGATATTGTTAGGCTGGGGGCTCCCCATAACGTGGAGCTCCCCATCCTGAGAATACCAGCCTTCAGACGTATGGCTGTATCTGGCTGGTATTAAAATTGGGGGGGACCGCACGCCGTTTTTTTTAATTATTTAATTATTTATTTCACTGCACAGTATAGACACGCCCACCGGCTTCTGTGATTGGGTGCAGTGTGACACCTGTCACTCAGCGTGGGGGCGTGTCTCACTGTAACCAATCATAGGCGCCGGTGGGCGGGGAAAGCAGGGAATAGGAGATTGTTTAATGAGCGGCCGGCTTTTTCAAAACAGTAAAAGCCGCCGGAGCAGTGTGAATGCCGTGCAGTGCCGCGCCGGGGATCGGGGATCGGTGAGTATGAGAGAGGGGGTTAGAGGGATAGACTGACATGGACAGAGAGTGAGGGACAGAGATAGTGACCGACTGACAGAGATTACTGAATGACAAACATTGTGAGGCGCTTCAGAACGCAGCTTTTCAGCTGCGCTCTGAAGCGGACCTTTTTTAAGCTGCGGTGCAGAGCGCACACCTGCGCACATATCCTCAGACACCAAAATCGTATGAGGGATGTCACACGTTTCAATTGACTAGGTTCGTGCAACAAAACGCTCAATTCTAGACAAAGATACGATGTGTTTGTGATCAACGGTTTTGCGTTCAATCATGATCGCACGTAGCTGTCACACGCAGATACCTCACAAACGATGCCGGATGTGCGTCACTTACAACTTGACCCCAACGACGGATTGTGAGATATATTGAAGCGTGTGTTGGGGGCTTTAGGTCTCATATAAAACCCAATGATGTGATGTGGACGTCAATCACAGTAATGCCAATTGAAAAAATAGTTATGGTATTACCACAGTTGGCAGGCAATCCCCGCATGTTTAGTGGCTGAAAAACAGCTGCAAAACATGCAGGGTTGGGACTCAAGCATAGTTCTCGAGCACTCCCGATACTCGGCCAAGTAACGACCAGTGCCGAGCACGCTCTCTCACCTTTAGTCCACAATCTATGTTGATGTGAATGGAGAGGTGAACAATTAACTTCTATATAAGGATCCAAAAGTGGGACCCACATCTACTAAGCATTTATGGCATCCTGTGAATATGCTATAAATATCTGAGTTCTAAATGCCACTTTGAGTTTGGGACTGGATATGGTCATCATGTTTATCAAAATTGGGCAGCTCTGTTCCTTCAATAAGAAGGGATTCTACAGGTAGGACCTTCACCTACTTGAGGTTTATGGCATATAAATGTCACACAGAGTTTTGATCAAAACTCGGCGATTGTCATTGCGGCATCAGATGCCGTTCATTCTACAGATTCTGACACCCCACCCTATTGTTTCTCTGTTGTTTCTGAGTTACACAGGCAGGCTTGGGTGTGGACCAGCTATGTGCTCATTCATCGTCAGGCAAGCAAGAGTTAGCCTCTGCTAGCCTGCTGGTTACCTCTGGGATCACATGTTGTTGGAAACCTACCCTGCCTTTTTAAGATGGTGGAATATGTCTACCCACGCCGACTATAGTTTATTGCTGTGTTGGTATGTATGCTGTTGTGTCCTAGTCCTGCTGGTGATTATATTGTGTGGTGCTTGGAGTTGTTGTGGAGTTCTCCCATCATCTTGTGGTTTCTTCCCTGCTCTAATATTCTTCCTTATCTCTTATTGTCCTATACCTCTGTGTGAGCGTGCTGTGAGATAGAGTTTTGGTTTCCCCTGTTTGTCTTTCTCTGTTGGTTTAATCACACTCCTGTCCCAGCCCTTCCCTGGGGTAGAGGGTATAAGATCAGAGCTGGTCAGTAGCAGGGCAAGGCAAGTGGCTCAGACATCCTCACCTTCAGAGGTATCTCTGAAATCAGGGATAGCTAGGACCCCCTAGCTTAAGAGCCAGTCTAGGAGCCCCTGTCCCCAGCTTTCTCCACAGCCACCGTGACAGTAAACCACATTTGCCATATATATATATATATATTTAGGGTGGGATGAACCTGCTAAGTAAATGGAGAAATGATTTTGCTGGAAAGATGTAATGCACCTGTGAGAGAAAAAAAACCCAATACTAATCTAAACTTAGATTAGATTAAGATTAGATACCAAGCTTTAATTTAAGCAGAAAATCTAATTATTGAGAGCACTGACTCAAATACACAATTTTAAGATGAATTCATGTTTTGACGGAAAACTCCATCTTGTGGCAGCTCAGCCCATGGATAAAATATGTCTTGTGTGATCTGAGTATCTTCTGAGCAGACCGTGATCACAGGTTGTGATTTATGGCACAATTATCCTGTTATACACACTGATATACTGATACATCATTACAACCACATGATAAAAGCACAGTGCGAGGACCATGCTAGTCATTAGCGGTAACAGGTCTTGGCTGCTTTTATGAGTCGCCATTGCGCAATGCGAGTGAAAGTGTAGAAAGCATCTAAAGACAATGGATCACAAGATTTTAGTTAAAAAAAATGGATAGTCAGGCAATTTTATTAATAAAGCAAAAACAGTATAGCTATCATATAGCAAATAAAAATGAAGTTACATGAAAATTAGTGTGGAAGTGCATCGGGGGTGTATAGATGTGTATTGTCACCCCCCCTTCCCCCAATGCTATTATAGGGTCATTTGTATGTAGCTTAAATGTTTAATTTCCAAGCAATAGCATAGGATTTCAACAAGACAGGTATCATTTTAATTGTTGCTTGACCACCAATACAGTAAGATGACTAGTTTGACTAATAACATCGATACGAAAGGTTCGCTTTAAAAACTCTAAGTATTCTTTTCAGAATTAGGGTTTGCTCACATGACTTGCTTTGAGTTCTCAATTGACTTCTATTATACTTGCTACATGAGTAGCACCTGTCCAAGCGTCCAACTGCTGGTTACGAGTAACGAGTACCCGGGCATGGCAGTGTTCACTCATTAGTAGGTATGAGTGTCGAGCACCTGAGCATGGCAGTACTCACTCATCAGTAGTTACAAGTACTGAGCATGGTAGTGCCCGCTCATCACTAGTTATGAGTACCGAGCACCTGAGCATGGTAGTACCCGCTCATCACTAGTTACAAGTACAGAGCACCTGAGCATAGTAGTGCTCGCTCATCACTAGTTACAAGTATCAAGCACCGGAGCATGGTAGTACCCGCTCATCACTAGTTACAAGTACAGAGCACCGGAGCATGGTAGTGCCTGCTCATCACTAGTTACAAGTATCAAGCACCGGAGCATGGTAGTGCCCGCTCATCACTAGTTACAAGTACAGAGCACCGGAGCATGGTAGTGCCTGCTCATCACTAGTTACAAGTACAGAGCACCGGAGCATGGTAGTGCCCGCTCATCACTAGTTACGAGTACAGAGCACCTGAGCATGGTAGTGCCCGCTCATCACTAGTTATGAGTACCAAGCACCTGAGCATGGTAGTACCCGCTCATCACTAGTTACAAGTACAGAGCACCGGAGCATGGTAGTGCTCGCTCATCACTAGTTACAAGTATCAAGCACCGGAGCATGGTAGTGCCTGCTCATCACTAGTTACAAGTACAGAGCACCGGAGCATGGTAGTGCCCGCTCATCACTAGTTACAAGTACAGAGCACCGGAGCATGGCAGTGCTCGCTCATCACTAGTTACAAGTACAGAGCACCGGAGCATGGTAGTGCCTGCTCATCACTAGTTACGAGTACTGAACACCTGAGCATGGTAGTGTCTACACATCACTAGTTACGAGAACTGAACACCTGAGCATGGTAGTGTCCACACATCACTAGTTACGAGTACTGGACACCTGAGCATGGTAGTGCCCGCTCATCACTAGTTGCGAGTACTGAACACCTGAGCATGGTAGTGCCCTCTAATCACTAGTTACGAGAACTGAACACCTGAGCATGGTAGTGCCCTCTAATCCCTAGTTACGAGAACTGAACACCTGAGCATGGTAGTGCTCGCTCATCACTAGTTACGAGTACTGGACACCTGAGCATGGTAGTGCCCGCTCATCACTAGTTACGAGAACTGAACACCTGAGCATGGTAGTGCTCGCTCATCACTAGTTACGAGTACTGGACACCTGAGCATGGTAGTGTCCACTCATCACTAGTTACGAGTAGTGAGACCCTGACCATGGTAGCGCTCACTCATCTCTAGTTACGAGTACCGAGCACCTGAGCATGGTAGTGCCCACACATCACTAGTTACGAGTACTGAACACTTGAGAATGGTAGTGCTCGCTCATCACTAGTTACGAGTACTGAACACCTGAGCATGGTAGTGTCCACACATCACTAGTTACGAGTACCGAGCCCTCAAGCATGGTAGTGCTCGCTCATCACTACCTTACTACCAATACTTGCTTCTTTAATAATTTAGAGCACAGAGTATATTAAAGTACAAGTTTGTGATCTGGTTCTCATGATATACGATATCCAATAATATAATATAGATAAATTTGACTTTTAGAACAGATTCATACTTCTGTGTTTCACATTTCAAGTATGGATCATGACACAAATGTGGCGCCCTGGACTAGTCAAGTCGTCCCAGGTAGTCCCATGCACACACACCCCCCTACTTAGAAAGGTGACAGCAGCCAACCAAGAAACCCTTGTCACCACCCTCCAAGTTTGATGTCCACACCAGGGGGGCGGAGCCAGGCGGTTGGCTCCGCCCACCAAGGAAGGAGTTCACAGGCCTGGAGGCGGGAAAGACACAAGTTCTAGTTCGAGTGCACAAGTAGATGAGTCTTGACAGTGAAGGAGAGAGGTTGAGTTCAAGGGCAGACCTGTGACCAGGCCTGCCAATAGTCTACTTAGGTAGCAGGGTCGGAGCCCAGTCACCTCTGGCAAAGAGGCAGACGGTGGTGGCCGCCTGCAGGAGCTGGGATTACAGCCGGTGGAACCGTAGGGACCGGAGTCGGGCGGTGGCCCGCCGGTACCGAACCGGGGAACCGATTGGAAACCAGAGCACCAGGAGGAGTACTCAGACCCAGTACAAAGCCCCGAACCGACAGGGCCGAGTCAAATCAACTGATTGAGGACTGGACTTAAGGACCTAGCCCACACAAGACCCGTTAGAAGACAACAGCCCAACCATACAGGGTAAAGCCACCGCCAAGGCATAGAGACCCAAAGGGCCAGCATCTGCGGGCAAACAGGGCTCTTCCAACAACCAGCAAGCCGGGGAGCGGACTAACGTTGCTTAGGCATAGGAGTCAAACATTCATATAAAAAGGTGCAGGAGAAAGGCGGAAACCACCAACCCGTTCAGGGAGAAGCTGCAGCCGGCTGCGGGCCCCGTTCATCATCCTGTTGGTTTACCAGAGACTCCAGTGTATTGTGTCATAGTGAGTACACCAGTGCCTTTGGGCCACGCACCGCACAGCACCACGCCAGCATACGCCCGCACCCGCTCCAACGCCTCCGCACCTCCCTCGGGCCCCCGGGACCATCACTTTCCTACCCACGGAGGGGTCAACACCAAGCTGCGCAACACCATCCCTGGGAGGCCTAGTTAACGGCAGCGGTGGTGTCCATCTATTCACCACAACCCGTGGGTGGCGTCACAAACTTACACCCCTACCAAACCACCGCGGCCCCGGCTGTGGAACTTCCCCCACTGAAGTCCCTGCGTGTAGCGCCAACCCCCTTGCAGAACGACGTGACCCCCGGGTCTGTGAGAAGCTCGAGCCACCACCCACCGTACGAGCATGGATCCGAGCGGCTCGGCGGTCGCAGCCGAGCCCGTGGGGCGGTACACATAGACTGAATGCGGGTCTGCTCATTCGTCCTCAACAACCTTCTTGGCTTATACGAGACTGTCACGTTTGGGTCGGGAGATGCGCTAATGACTTGTGCATCACAACCCTTACTTGGACCAGGAAACATGGTTGTGTGAATCCGGCTTTAGATTGTTGAGATCCTGTTATTTATCAAGTCATCATGAGGCACATGAAAACTATAAAAGATGCATTTAGCCACATTAACAGCAGAATATACAGAGTTGTTGAACATACACATCTTACATAGGTCTGGAACATTTATCCTATCCCTCTAATTAGAAATCAGTGCAGTTGATGAAACGTTGGCAGACATGTTTGAACACTTAATTGATACTGCCTTATTGTTACTGAGTTCATTGACAGGTTCAGCCTTTACGCCATGTTTAGACAGATGAAGACTGTAACACAGCCGTCATATATACTGATGGATTAGAGCATAAACTGATTTTCCTGGGAGAAGTATATCTGCATGGTGCAGCCTCACGCTTGACTTTACTGAATTTTCATGTTCCAGTGTTCGCAGTCCTCGAATGACTAAGCTCTGTCTGGAACAGCCCAAGCACAGGAAGAATATATTAAGCAATTAAAAAGTCTCCTTTATTCTGTTTCCTGCAGATTGCTAATATACGCTTGCAATTTTCAGCTTGCGAAACAGCATCACCTGCTGGGAACGGACCAGACTTCACTGCAAAGAGGAGACCTTGGTTAACTCATTTAACCAAGACGAAAGAGTAAGGGCAGCTTTACTCTCTACATTCATAGAGGAAACATGCAAGGATAAAGCACGAAGCTTACAATATGGTGGATGCGGCTTTACTTGTCAGCAGACCAAGACTATTTATAAAAGGGGATACCATTACATTACGATGGTATTACCTATATAAGATAGTGATCTAGAGGTGGAGATGAGCCCGACACAGCACCCTACTGTGATGCTAGCCACTACTTACGGGAGTATGGACGGAGGCGTAGTCAGGAAAGCAGGGGTCTGATAACGGGAGGATGCCTATGAGCACAAGGAGAAAACAGGGGTGTAGTCAAGTCAATATCCGAGGGTCAGAAATCCAGGGGAGCATGTAATAGATTCAGGGGAGAAGCAGAGACGTGGTCAGGTAAAGGTCCGAAGTCAAAAAGGCAGGAGGTTACGACAGGAACAGAGGACAGGCAAAGAGAGAAGTCAAATAACAGTCCAGGGTCAGAGAGCAAAGATCAGAACACTATCAGAGACACAAGGCAACAGCACAACTGCAGAACCAGAAAATACAACTTGCAATATCCTGGGTGAGAATGCTCAGTAATGAAGCCTGAGCAATTACCAGAAAGGTGTGACACCTGAGTAATCAGCACCAATATGGAATCCTGCGCTGTCAAACAAATTGCTTGCTTAGTAACACAGGAAAGTGTAGCAGAGCATCTCTAAAGGCAAGATGCTCTGCAGAGAGACATCATGACACCTACATTCTCTACAGGGTGGTGGTTGGACCAAGGGTTCTGGCTGGGTTAGATTACCAGTTTGATTTGGTTTTTGAGAATTTATGTCAGAATTTAGTTTACTAGACTGTACCATAACTAATAGTAGAAAGCTGTTGTCTATACCTGGAAATCAGTATTTTTTTTATCAGAAAACCCCTGTAGTCCCATATTAGTAAATCGGATCTGATTAATGACATTGTGCAAACTTACACTGTTACTTAGAACTCTAAAAGCCATAGACACTTAAAGGAGTTGTCTCAAAATGTAGGTTCAGGAGCATACTACTCCTCTGTCTCCCAGATTCCGGCTTTGACAGGAGGAGCTGGGCTCCTGCAGATTGACAGTTCCGACCAGCAGCAAGCTCATGTTCCTGGTCCAAACTCCTAGGCTGCTGGCGGAGGCAGCTTTACCTCTATAACATGGGAGAAGCAAACAAGAACTGAGGCTGGTTGGAGCTAGTGATCCAGCAAGCTTCACAGCAGTGGGAGATGGTTGTTAAACATAGAACCGGCAAGAGCAGTGCCCTCCTTGCTTAGATAACCAGCCATTATAAGACTGCAGGGTGGCCGGTGACTTAGTCAATGAGCTGTAAATTATAAAACTAAAAATTCATCTATTCTTGAGGGCAAAAAGGACTTTAAATAAAATGGTAAATTGCACTGTTGCTTGTTTTATTTTATACTCATCCTTCAACAGTTTCACCTTTTTTCGACGTCCTAGGGTGCCACCTTGTGATCGTAACTTCTGACTGGCCAGAAGTCAGAAGTTACATCATAAGTGCTTAACACAAGTCTATGAGAGCCAGAATGAGACCAGAACAAGGCTCTCATAGACTTTTATTGAGTTGTTGTGACCTTTGGTGTGCTCCATGAAACACTGGAGCTGCTGGCAGGTCATCAACTGGAGAAGACTGACTGGAACGGCCATGATAGAAGATGAAGACAGCGGAGGGTGAGTATAAGACTAGGGGCAGGGGACTTAGATTTAAAGCACCACTCCAGCTGTGAAAATTAAAAAAAATACTAAACACTAAATGTTAAAGTTACTATGGCGCTAAAATGGAGTAACCATAGACGTGAATATATCATGCCCTAATTCAAGCTGTGTTACATAGCTGCTCTGACAAATGGTACCACGTGAAGGAACATATGGCAGTAGAATATGTGTGTCTTCTGGAACTGTAGAGGGTTAATGTTGATTTTATTGCTTTGGCCAGCAAATCTTGCAAAAGTAGTTTTGATTATATTATGGGGATGTTCCACTCATGATGAACCCATCAACCTAGAAAATATACTATTAAATTGCTCAGAAAGAATATATGAGAGATGTAATCAAGTGAATGATCCTGAGCTACAATATTAGATATATTGCCTACTATAGTAGAGAATTCTCTTCCAGGATTCCAGGTTATGGATCTCTAGTGATCACACATTGATCACATCTTAATTGGGACTACCCATAAATGTCTGATAGATGTGTTTCCCACTGGTGGGACAGGCCCACTGGTGAACATACTAGATAGCTGCCCATGCATGTCTCTCTCAATTCATTTGTATAGAACAACAGGACTAATTTCTTACATTACCTTAAAGCTCCACTCCACCTTTCTTTTTTATTTCCCCTCTGGAGTGGTGCTTTAAATCTAATGCCTGCTTTACATGAGACATGCGATTTCACGATCGATCGTACCCGCCCCCATCGTTTGTGCGTCACGGGCAAATCGCTGCCCGTGTCGCACAAAGTCGTGAAACCGCCGTCACACGTACTTACCTGCTGAGCGACCTCGCTGTGGGAGGTGAACATCCTCTTCCTAAAGGGGGAGGGACGTTCGGCATCACAGCGATGTCACACAGCCGCCGGCCTATAGAAGCGGAGGGGCGGAGATGAGCGGGACGTAACATCCCACCCACCTCCTTCCTTCCGCATAGCCGCCGGGAGCAGCGGGACGCAGGTAAGCTGTGTTCATCTTTCCCGGGGTGTCACACGGAGCAATGTGTGCTACCCTGGGTACGATGAACAACCAGCGCCATTTTAATTAAACAATTTTTTAAAACTAAGCGACGAGTACATGACTCACGATTTGTGAGCGATACTGCGTTGCTCGGAGGTGTCACATGAGACGACGTCGTGAACGATGCCAGATGTGCGTGACGAAAACCGTGACCCCGACGATGCATCGCACGATAGCTCGTCTCGTGTAAAGCCCGCATTAGTCCCATGCCCACTGGCTTATACTCACCTTTTGGCATGTTCATCTTCTATCACGGTAGCTCAGGTCGGTCTCCACCGAATTGTAACCTGCCAGCAGCTCCAGTCTTTCATGGAGTAATCTTGAGGTCATAACTCAATACAAGACTATGAGGGCCTTGTTCTGGCTCTCTGACTTAAATGGTTACTTGTGATGTAAGTTGTGGACACATGATGGCCCACAAGACCAGAGCAACACCAAAAAAAGGTAAAACTGCCAGAGTGTGAGTATAAGACCCTGGAGTGGTGCTTTAATAAACCTGATACATTCTTATGCAGAAGTTACAAAAAGGAGACAGTTGCACTCTGTAGTACTAAGATATATGGAACAATGAATATGGGAATATAGACATGCATTACTGCTATGAAAAACACATAAAAATAGAGATACCTGGCACACAAAAATGGCCAGTTTTATGTGAGCCAAAAGACAATGGCATGGAGACCCCTTATTGTTGGGTCCCTGCCTCCTCTAATGCATCTCTTTGGGTTAAAACGCCTACAATTTATGGGTGGAAAAGAACCTGCAAATGAAGAATTAAAATCGCCTAAGGCTGAAGAGCAGGAGTGTTCAATCAGAGGGCATAACCCTGTAATCTAAGAAAATGACTGATGGCACATCCTACCTTTCAAATGTGAACGTGAAACTTAGTAACAAAAAGGAGACAGTTGCACACTGCAGTGCTAAGAAATGTAAACAATGAATATAGGTGTCATGATCCAGGACCGGTATTCCCCGCTCCAGAGTTTCCCAGACCCGGCCTGGTCGTGTCAGGGGTTAACTCCCATCAGCCTTGTTCCAGCTTCAGGAGACACTATATTTGGTCTCTGCACTTGCATTCTTGTGCTGGTTATAGTTTTGCTATGCAGCCTGTGACTGGCTCTGGTGAGATTTCCTGTTTGATCTGACTCCTTGTTACAGTGCCTTGACATTTACCCTCCCCTGTTCGTCTATCTGTCCCAGTCCCTGACTTCCCACTCCTGTCAGTTATTTACCCATACTGGTTCATCCTCCTTCCCGTGTTTGTGTCTCCTCACCCTAGGGTTTTGTCTTCTGTTCCCTGTGCCATTTGTGTTTCCCTTTGCATACTTGATCTCCTGGCATGCGACTTCGGTTCTCTTTTCTGACCTGACTTTGATCCTCCCTTTGCAGTGACTTGACTTTCCTGGCTAGACCCTGACTGCTTGACTACTCTTTTGCCCCCTGGTGGTTTGCCTGTGAACTGCCTGCTGAAGTTACACTGCTGTACTTCAGCTTCCTTTCTGTTACAGTGTTACTTTGACTCTCCTTCACTAATCTGCTGCCACCTAGTGGGGAATACGCTATATTAAAGGGGGCTTTACATGCAACGACATCGCTAGCGAGATGTCGTTGGGGTCACCGAATTCGTGAAGCACATCTGGCCTCGTTAGCGACGTTGTTGCGTGTGAAACGCAGGAACGACCGTTAACGATCAAAAATACTCACTTAATCATTGACACGTCGTTCTAATCCCAAATATCATTGATGTTGCAGGACGCAGGTTGTTCGTCGTTCCTGCGGCAGCACACATCGCTATGTGTGACACCGCAAGAACGAGAAACAACATCGTACCTGCGGCCGCCGGCAATGAGGAAGGAAGGAAATGGGCGGGATATTCCGGCTGCTCATCTCCGCCCCTCCGCTTCTATTGGGCGGCCGCTTAGTGACGCCGCTGTGATAACGAACGAACCTCCCCCTTAAAGGAGAGATTGTTCGGCGGCCACAGCGACGTCGGTGAAGAGGTAATTGCGTGTGACGCTGCTGTAGCGATATTGTTCGCTATGGCAGCGATCACCCCATGACGCGCCACCGACGTGGGCGGGTGCTATCGCTCGCGACATCGATAGCAATGTTGCAGCGTGTAAAGCTTGCTTAAATCTTACCAGCCCTTTGTACAGCGTGACAATAGGAATATAAATATGCATTACTGCTATGAAAAAACATGTAGAAATTGAGATACTTAGCAAACAAAAATGGCCAGATTTTATGTGAGCCCCACAGCCAATGGCAAGGCGACCTATTTTTGTTGGGTCCCTATCAAACTAATGCCTCTCTTTGGGTTAAAAACCCTACAGTTTATGGGTGGACAGGAACCTGCAAATGGAGAATTAACATAGGCAAAAGCTATAGAGCAGGAGTGCTCAATCAGAAGGCATGACTCTGTAATCTAAAGGGCCCGTCACACGCTACGATATATCAAATGATATGTCGTCGGGGTTACGTCGTTAGTAACGCACATCCGGCATCGTTTGACATATCGTAACGTGTGACAGCTACGAGCGACTGTGATCGAGCAAAAATACTCACCTTATCGTTGCTCTTTGACACGTCGCTCATTTTCTAAAAATCGAACGTCCTTCTGCGCGCCAGGTTGTTCATTGTTCCCGAGGCAGCACACATCGCTACGTGTGACACCTCGGGAATGATGAACTGCAGCTTACCTGCGTCCCGCCGGCAATGCAGAAGGAAGGAGGTGGGCGAGATGTTACGTCCCGCTCATCTCCGCCCCTCCGCTTCTATTGGCCGGCCGCTGTGTGACGTCGCTGTGAGCGTCGAACATCCCTCCCCCTTCAGGAAGAGGATGTTCGCCGCCCACAGCGAGGTCGTTCGGGAGGTAAGTACGTGTGACAGGGGTTACCGACTTTGTGCGACACGGGCAACAAATTGCCTGTAACGCACAAACGATGGGGGTGGGTGCGATCGCACGATAAATCGCCGCGTGTAAAGCAGCCTTTAGAAAAAGACTGATGGCCATCCTATCTTTCTATGCAGAAGCAGATAGAATAAACAACATCCGATGGATTAACACTATTTTTTTTCCAAACCTGGTAATTGTTAATTTTAGGATATCTCAAGCCAAGGGAAAAAAAACCAAAAGGTAAAGAAGGATTCATTTGTAACTGTGCACCTGCCATTGGACACCTGTAATAGCCAATATGGGTTACACATTTCATGAAATGAATGGGGGAAAAAATGTGTCATGGGGATGGAATTCCAGAACTGAATGTAGTGTGCACAAGAACAAGAAGAGACATATGCAAACACTATGTAAATATCAACTTTTCTTTTTTTCCAGGATTTTTTTTTTTGTACTATAGAAGTAGAAAATCTGAATTCATAGTCACGGAATCATTCTAAATCGCTTCATGAGCAATTGACCTTTACCAAGTATTTTTCTTAAAAACAAATCAGGAACAAAACTGGCAGTTCCTGTTAATGAAAGTCAAACAGGAATGAAAATGTGTAATAATCTTGTAATGAGTGAACTTTCTAATCAGCGATGGTCAAAACAGTCAGCAGAGAAAGTTGAAGCATTCGGACAAATGTCATGGGACTGCGTAGGGTGCGCATTTCATCTTCCCACAATGTCTTTCCGAAGAGACAGCAAGTGTAAACACAGGCAACGGAGAATGTATCCTCCTGCCCGCTGCCAAAAAATATTCCCGAAAAAGTCTAATAGCCATGATGAGACCGCATTCATTCTAGTAAAGAAAATGGGTCAGTCCTCCTCCATGGAGTGATCAAAAAAAGTAATTCCTCGAATGAAAAAAAAGGGTCATTTTCCTTGGGATTGCTGGGGGTGATGCCAAATAAAACATGATTACTGAGTTAAAGAAATATTAAAGGCATTTCCTCTCCATGTTTTTGTGCGCTTTTACCCACACAATCAGCTGCATAGCATAGTACAGGAATGTCACACGCTTTGTTTCCATATTCGCATTTAACCTTTGCATATAAGGCACAAGAGTGGGACCAGGGCTTAGAACGGTGACATAGTTGTCCTGGCTGAGCCGTGAAATCACAGGTGTGTGGGTGGACATAGGCTCTTATATTTAGCTACAGAATCATTTGTCATTATGCAAAAAATATATGACATGGTCCACTCTTTGTTTGTTTCATAATTCTGCTTTGTACCTTTATACAGTACCAAACTATGCAAGTGAAGGAAGGCACGGACGCCGGGCCGTATGGGCTCCGCGATCCTTCACCAAAGAGCCCCCATATGCGTGTATGACTTTGAGCGGGGGGTGCAACATTTACTGGTTTCTTCAGGCTGGTGCCATCTGTCGGTCCCCATAGTAGACGAAGTAGTAAAACATGCGACATCAGAGTTCTCATGTCAAACAAAACTTGTACAGTTTATTTTTCACACGGTTATGACAGACATGGCCTCACTTGTCAAGGGTCTGCTGTTTCTGTTATTGTGCAGTACTCTCTCTCGACTTAAGCGGGCTTTACCCACTACGACATCGCTCAAGTGATCTCGTTGGGGTCACAGAATTTGTGACGCACATCCGGTCGCTTTAGTGTGACACCTATGAGTGATTTTGCATTGTCGCAAAAACGTACAAAATCGCTCATCGGTGACATGGGGGTCCATTCTCAAATATCGTTACTGCAGCAGTAACAAAGTTGTTCCTCGTTCCTGCTGCAGCACACATCGCTCCGTGTGACACCGCAGGAACGAGGAAGCTCACCTTACCTGCCTCCCGGCCACAATGCGAAAGGGAGGAGGTGGGCGGGATGTTCGTCCCGCTCATCTCTGCCCCTTCGCTTCTATTGGGTGGCGGTTCAGTGACGCTGCTGTGATGTCGCTGTGACGCTGAACAAACCACCCCCTTAGAAAGGAGGCAGGTCGCCGGTCACAGCGACGTTGCAGGGAAGGTAAGTCCGTGTGACGAGTCCGAGCGATGTTGTGCAACACGGGCAGTGATTTGCTCGTGTCACACAACTGATGGGGCGGGTACGCACGCTGGCGATATCGGTACCGATATCGCAGTGTGTAAAGTAGCCTTTATCCCCACTATCTTGGACCTCGTCCTAAAGCTGCCAGGCCTGTGTCTCTGTGCCCCCTCTTCCTTACACTGGCATCCACTTCGGGCCCCGACAGCTGTCTAGTTGTACGTTTTCCCTGAGCTGCTGGGGTGAGCCATAGGCTCCAGACCTCTTGACCTATCTTGGCTATCTTGTATCTCATCCTCAAGTTGCCAAGTCGGTGTCTTCTTTCCCGCTCTTCCTTACACTGGTGTCCACTTTTGGGCCCCAACAGCTATCTAGTTGTACGATTTCCCTGAGCCCGCCGTGATGAGCCATATTCTCTGGACCTCTCAAGGTTACCTGACACCGTAGTCATGCCTTCTCTTACTTGACCCCTATTCAGAATTGACACCCCAAGAGGGCTGTACCACTAGCCAAACCACTTACCACCTGTCACTCCTCCCCCATTTGGTTCAACACTAATATCTATCCCACCGCTGGTCCTGCCCGACTGCAAGATGGCGAAGGCCGCTACACGTTCCCTACTTTTCTATATGGGGGCATAAAGTTCGCTAGCAGCAGTATATGTTATCACATACATTTTAATACTGAACAACACCTACAATATGCTTAGTATAAAACACATCCTTTACAGTCAGAAAAATGACATAAACAGTATGGGGATTCACCCACCTCCTACATAAGCACCAAACTCAAACAGCAAGTAATAATATGGCTCCAAACAATATATCCACCATGGAACATCATTTTTTGACCTTGATGCTTGTCTCACTGATCGTTCTCGCATCTACTGGACACATATATGGGTATAGCATAGGTGTCCCAGATAACACAACCCCTTTAAAACCCATACCACCATGGTCCACTTTAGTTTTTGCACTTTTGTATTTTCCTCCCGTTCTTGAAAGAGCTCATACATTTTTGTGTCTACATAACTATGGCCTGTTTTTTGTGGGTGTGGGACAAGCTGTAGTTTCGAACTACATCATTCATTTCCTATTTATATAACTTATATGGCGCCATCGTATTCCACAGACATCATCACTGTCCCTATTGAGGCTCACAATATAAATTCCCTAGCAGTATGTCTTTGGAGTGTATGAGGAAACCAGAGAACCTTTTGGAAATTCATTCAAAGTTGGGGGAAAATATGCAAACAATATGTTGTACTAAAAGACAAGAAAAAAAACTCCAAGTTTGACAAAATGGTGAACAAAAAAAAAATCACAACTCTACCAATGTCTTTTGTTTTTAACAGCATTCATTGAGTTGGAAAAGTACTCTGGCAACATGATTTTTCATGTAGTACCATTATGGCAATTCCAAATTTATTTAGTTTTATTTACAATTATTATTTTAAAAAAATCCAAACTCTGTAAAAAAAAATATTTTGTGTGTTTTTTTTGTATGGTGAGCAGTCATCATTATTTGTATGATTTTGGAGTGATCATGATGTTTTGATCACATAATCCAAAATAAGAAAGATGAAATAAACTAACAAATAAACAGCGGCACTCTGAGATGCTAGAGGTATACAGAAACTGACTGAGCACTCCTTCCCATCAGCTTAAGGCCAGTTTCACACATCAGTGAAAAAACACAGACATTTTTCACTGACGTGTTAAAAACGCCTATGTCCCTCCATGTGACGTGATTCACGGCACATGTGGGTTGTCCATGTGCAATCCGTGATACGTTATCCGTGCTCCGTGATTGCACATGGAGATAAGTCACTTGTCCCCATTCCTGCTGTCCTTGGTGCTGAAGAGTCCCGCAATGCAGCATCCAGCCCCTGCTGTCTCTCTTCTCTGCAGCTACTTCCGGGTCGACTGTGGTTGCATAAATGAAGATGCATGCCATAATGAGGAGGCCAGGAAGAAGCAGACAGCAGCTGCCGAACACAGCGTCGCTGGAGATGGGTGAGTTGAAAATGTTTTTTATTTTCAATCCACGTTTTTTTCTGGTAAGTGTTTCATGGAATACACCATAGTGTGGTCCATGGGACATCAGTGATGCCAGAAAAAAATGGACATGTATTTGTGCGGCAATCACGGACACACGTTTACGCCACATGGAGACACGGCCAGTGAAAAATCACTGATGTGTGCGCAGACCCATTGATTATAATGGGTCTGTGTATGGCCGTGATTCTGGTACGTATAAAAACTAGCACATACGTACCACAATCACTGATGTCTGAAACAGGCCTAAGGCGATTTATAATTTCCTAGTAGCAATTACTGCCCTCCCATAAAATTATAGGCTGTTTAGCCCGGATAGAGGCATCATTTGGTAGGGCTCTAGCATACAAGATACGCCTTGATGATGGCTGTGGGGCTCACATAAAACTGGTTTTTTTATATGCTAAGCGTCTCAATTTTAAAATTTATTTCCTAAGCAGTAATGCATGTCCAAGTTGCTATATTCAATGTAAGAAAACATTGGAGTCTCAGAGTGCAGCTGTCATGATTGACTCCTGGCTCAGCTGGAGCTGAGCCTTTTTTTTAGTTTCACTTCTGATGCAGGTCACGTTAGGGGTTAATCCTTCCTGCCTCGTTCTGGAGGTCAGGCTGCTTTATTAGGGCACTGTGTCTCTTGGACTTCGCCAGTGATACTTCTGGCTCTGCTGTGTTCTGCGCTTGAGTGACCTGTTGTCTGCCCTGCCCCCTCCTGACCTCCGTGTTCACCTGACCTGTTAACCTCCTCTGTTGTCTGTTTCCATCAGTGTCTCTCCCGCTGTCTCCCTGTTCGTTCCTTATCTGTTTACCTTTATTCTGTCTTGTCTTCCCACTCCCTCTCGCTTCTAGGCTCTGATTTCCCGGCTACTGACTATTTGCTTCCCTCTGACTACGTTTAGACTTTGCCCTTGTGTACTTACAAGACCTCATGTTGTGACACGGCTTTCTGACGATTTCACTGCCATCTGGTGGGCTTGACTAGTATTACCTCTGCTAGGGAATTCCCTGCTCATACGTTTCCTCCACTTTTACGCCCCGTAGTGGTTTACCAGCTAACTACCTTCTCAGATAGTTTCAGGAATCCTCTCAGTCCCACATTACTGCGCTATACTGCTATTGTACATCTTAGAGTACAGCGTGGCAGCAGCTTGTTATTTGTTAGTTTATTTCCTGTTCAGTTTGCAACTGTTGACACTTGTCTTTTAGGAAGTGCCATCAGTTTTCTAATTATGGATTATGTGGCCATACCTTCTGATTGAGCACTCCTTCCCATCAGCTTAAAGTGATTATTAATTTCTTAGTAGCAGGTTCCTGTCCACCCTTAAAATTGTATGCTAGGGACTTAGTATACAAGATACGCCTTGATGCTGGCTGCTGGGCTCTAAGAAAACTTTTTTTTTTTTTTTTTTACACACTTGATGTTTTGATCATTTTTCACTGCATTTATGTTGAAAATGCAGCAGCCAAAACCAGAAATTCTGGTGTCTGGATTATTATTTTTTTTTGCATTTTGATAGATCATGCTTTTGCAGACATGCTGATACTGAATATGTTTATTTTTCCATTTCTGTATTTTGTATTGATAAAAGAGAGGAAATTCAAACTTCTATATTTTTTAAATTTCATTTTTTATTACTTCCTTTATATTTTTTTTCAGGCCCCCTAAGAATTTTTTTTTGTAATACTCACTGGGGACATCAGTATATTTACTTCAGAATTCCAGTATGTACCACCATTAATCCTCTAAAGTGGGGGTCACAATGCTTTGTAGCATAGCGTCCCACCACGGTTTTGTTTGGTGCAGGTGATCACTCGCTATGCAGGTAACTGTGGCTGTAGTTCCCTATACATCCAGGTGCCTGCGAGTGGCGCTGTACACAAAAAACAGAAGCAGACACAGGTCTACACCAAAGATGTGGCCTCTTCATTCGCAGGATCGCAGTGTCCTAGAGGTTACATTGTCTGTAATTACAAAGTAATAATACATCATCATTTATAAGATGAAAATCCCCTTACATGAAACAGCTTACACTTTTATAATCAAAGAACAATTTCGCCCCCTAGTGGCTAAACTGAGCATCTATCAGGATGAAAATGTGAAAGTGGATGAAAGCATTTACACAGCCTTTTAAGGTAAAAAGAGGAGCAAAAAAAATTGACGACGTGAAAATATATATTTTTAAGTAACAAAAATATTATATCTTAGCGTCTATATTGGTGTTTGTCAGCAGAGATACACATTACTCATGGATCGATAAGTGTCAAAAAGTGCTAAAAACACAACATTCAGTAAGGATTTCTATACATTTACCAAGGACACATGGCCAGATAAAAACACTAAACTTCTTATTATTAACAGTTTCATGATTGATGACATAAATAATGTAGATTATAATAAAAAGTGCGACACAAGCCCCTACACTAAAATCACAGAGACAGTGAGGAGAACATTGAGACCTCTATACTATAAGTACACGAGAAAAAATGTGTCCAATGAGGAAAAATTAGAGTAAATATTACTTATTATACACTGCGAATGGAAGAAAAGTGATTCCAGCAGCTAAATAGGAAAGGGTTCTTTACAGTTAGAGCAGTCAGACTGTGGAATGCCGACCACAAGAGGTAGTAATGGCAGACACTATAACAGATTTTAAAAAAGGGCTGGATGATTTCCTCACTACACACAACATTGTTGGTTATAAATGACTAAAGGTGGCTTTACACGCTAAAGCGATCTCGTTGGGGTCACGGAATTTGTGAGGCACATCCGGCCGCAGTAGCGATGTCGTTGCGTGTGACACCTTTTAGCGATTTTGAATCGTTGCAAAAACGTTCAAAATTGCTAATCGGTGGCATGGCCCCCTCGTCCCAAATATCGTTGCGGCTGCAGTAACGATGTTGTTCCTCGTTGCTGCGGCAGCACACATCGCTACGTGCGACACCGCAGGAACGAGGAACCTCACCTTACCTGTGGCCGCCGGCAATGAGGAAGGAAGGAGGTGGGCGGGATGTTCGTCCCGCTCATCTCCGCCCCTTCGCTTTGATTGGGCGGCCGCTTAGTGACGTCGCTGTGACACTGAACGAACCGCCCCCTTAGAAAGGAGGTGGGTCGCCGGTCACAGCGACGTCGCAGAGCAGGTATGTGCATGTGACGCTGCCGTAGCGATAATGTTCGCTACGGCAGCGATCACCACATATCGGCCATACGATGGGGGCGTGTTCTATCACACTCGACATCGCTAGCATTGGCTAGCGATGTCACCGCGTGTAAAGCGGCCTTTAGGGACAAAATGTAGAATTGGTGGCGGAAGGTTGAACTAGATGGACCTAGATCTTTTTTCAACCTATGTAACTATTCCTCTGTAAAATATTAGTCCATTAAGAAGCACTTCCAGTCTATCGATTGACTTAAAGGGAATCTGTCAGCAGGTTTTTGCTATGTAATCTGACAGCAGCATAATGTAGGGACCGAAATCCTGATTCCAGCGATGTATCACACGTTTACTGTGCAGCAGAGTCTCTGTTGTAGCTCTGTCAAAGTTCAGAATTTAGAGATCTGTATAAACCCGCCTACACCACTGATTAGCTGCTTTCTGTGTAAGCTGAATATTGATCAAAATCTGCCAATCACTGCTGGGGGTGGGGCTGGAACAGGAGGAACAAAATACCTAGTCCTATACTGATAATCTTCTGTTGATAAAACACTGATTTATGAGAACACAGCCTAGTAAGTGACACATCCCCGAAAATTGCCCTTACATCATTCTGCTTTCAGATTACATAGCAAAAACCTGTTGACAGATTCCCATTAAAGAGAAAACAAGGAAGCTGTTCCCAACAGTTCTTTGCTCTGCTGCAGCGATAACAACCCGCCAACCCATGTGACCACTTCAGCCAATCTCTGAACTCCATAGTATTTCTGAGGCCACTGATTGGCTGCACTTTAACATGGGATGTCATCACTGCAGCACAGTATTTAAAGTCCGACCCTACAGCAATGATGTACCTGAAATCCCAGGTGACCGTTACCACCATTCATTAGCGTCAGAGACACAATATGGCAGATTACAAATGATCGCCAACATGTTTGCCGGTCAGTGGTCGTTTAGTAGCTTGTTTACACAGGTCATCACTGCTTCAGATGTGAGACCTCGCTCAGTGTGCACAGGCTGAAATTGTTCTCGGCAGTGCGGGTCCTGTTTATATTGAACGATGATCATTGTGCAAACCAAAAGATTATTTCACCTGACAATCTAGCATTTTGCTCACTCATTGGGGAATCGGCAGCCTGTTTAGACTGCATGACTACAGTGAAATTGAGTAAATGGACCTGATATGATCCATTTATGATGATGTCCTCTCTTTTATCAGTGTCCATTAGGTTCTTCACATTGAAGTGTCAGATAGGGTTACATGATGGCTCAGTGGTTAGCACTGCAGTCTTGCAGCACCAGAGTCCTTGATTCAGATCCCACCAAGGACAACCTCTGCAAGGAGTTTGTATGTTCTCTCTGAGTTTGCGTGGGTTATCCAGTTTCCTCCCACACTCCAAAAAACATATTGATAGGGAATTTAGATTGTGAGCCCCGATGAGGACAGTGTTGCCATTGTATGTAAAATTCTGTGGAATTAATAGCGCTGTATAAATGAATGAACATTATTATTATTATTATTATTATTATTATCATCTGCCCTGCTTTTCTATTGATTTGTGGCTTTCAACACCAGTAAAAATGTCAGGTCTCAAATTTTCTTATAGTTTTCACTGCAAAGCAATTGATCCTCAAGATATACATTGTACAGATAATATTAACACAAAAAACATAAATAACAAATAACTAATGGATACAAATGGGTAATTAAAATGTTATTTAATTGAATTTTTAAAAAAAATGAATAAAACACTGGAAGAAGCTGGTCGAAACATGCGTCGAGGATGGAAGGACACTTTGCCTGGAGCCTCTCCCTTTTTTACTACTCCATCACAGGTATTATCTGTATATAAATTGTGTCACGTGAGTGGGTTTAACCATTCTGATACCACAGTATATAGTGTCAACTATATACCATGTATGCCATAATACTTATACATATATATATACAGTCATGGCCAAAAGGTTTGAGAATGCTACAAATATTAATTTTTACAAAGTCTACTGCTTAAGTTTTTCTAATGGCAATTTGCATATACTCCAGAATGTCATAAAGAGTGATCAGCTTAACAGCAATTACTTGCAAAGTCAATTTTGGCTAAGCAAATGAACTTTAACCCCCAAAACACATTTCAACATCATTGCACTCCTGCCTTAAAAGGAGCAGCTAACATTGTTTTAGTGATTGTTCCATTAACACAGGTGTGGGTGTTGATGAGGACAGGGCTGGCGATCAATCAGTCATGATTAAGTAAGAATGACACCACTGGACACTTTGGACAAAGGAGGCTGGTGCTTGGTATCATTGTTTCTCTTCAGTTAACCATGGTTATCTCTAAAGAGACATGTGCAGCCATCATTGCTCTGCACAAAAATGGCCTAACAGGGAAGAGTATCGCAGCTACAAAGATTGCACCACAGTCAACAATCTATCGCATCATCAAGAACTTCAAGGAGAGAGCTTCCATTGTTGCCAAAAAGGCTCCAGGGCGCCCAAGAAGGACCAGCAAACGCCAGGACCGTATCTTAAAACTGTTTCAGCTGCGGGATCGGACTACCAGCAGTGCCAAGCTAGCTCAGCAATGGCAGCAGGCTGGTGTGAGTGCTTCTGCACGCACTGTGAGGCGGAGACTCTTTGAGCAAGGCCTGGTTTCAAGGAGGGCAGCAAAGAAGCCACTTCTCTCCAGAAAAAACATCAGGGACCGACTGATATTCTGCAAAAGGTACAGGGAGTGGACTGCTGAGGACTGGGGTAAAGTCATTGTCTCAGATGAATCCCCTTTTCGATTGTTTGGAACATCTGGAAAACAGCTTATTAGGAGAAGAAGAGGTGAGCGCTACCACCAGTCTTGTCTCATGCCAACTGTTAAGCATCCTGAAACGATTCATGTGTGGGGTTGCTTCTCAGCCAAGGGACTCGGCTCACTCACAGTCTTGCCTAAAAACACAGCCATGAATAAAGAATGGTACCAGAATGTCCTCCAAGAGCAACTTCTTCCAACTGTCCAAGAGCAGTTTGGCGCCCAACAATGCCTTTTCCAGCATGATGGAGCACCTGCCATAAAGCAAAGGTGATCACTAAATGGCTCATGGAACAAAACATAAGAGATTTTGGGTCCATGGCCTGGAAACACCCCAGATCTTAATCCCATTGAGAACTTGTGGGCAATCATCATGAGACGGGTGGACAAAACAAAAACCAACAAATTCTGGCAAAATGCAAGCATTGCTTATGCAAGAATGGACAGCTATGTCAGGATTTGATCCAGAAGTTGATTGAGAGCATGCCAGGGAGAATTGCAGAGGTCCTGAAGAAGAAGGGTCAACACTGCAAATATTGACTTGCTGCATTAACTCATTCTAACTGTCAATAAAACCTTTTGGTCTCATAATATGATTGCAATTATATTTCTGTATGTGATGTAAACATCAGACAAACACAATTAAAAACCAGAGGGCAACAGATCATGTGAAAATATAATTTTGGTGTCATTCTCAAAACTTTTGGCCATAACTGTATATATATACATACACATATATATATATTCTGTATTCAATTTTAGGGTATGTTTATCGGCCCTATATACGTTTAAGCTTATAGAGGGGAGGGCATATATTTATTGTTATTATTGCCACAATCATGTGATTTGTAAATTAGATTTTATTAATTTTCATATATATCTATTAGTTTTATACAATCTTTTCTATGGTTATCAATATTTACATCCAAGTCATTTTTTGTTTGTCCCTGTTTTTATTAAAATGTTATTTTATTAAAATATTTTTAATAATTTAATTACCCAATTGTATGGATATCTTACATACCCAATAGTTATTGGTTGCTTATGGGTTTGTTAGTATTCATTAATTTAATATTTTAAACATTTTTTTGATCAACCTTGTACAGATAATGAAGCATTTACTTATCTTCTAAATTTACGGGAAATAAAGATTCTCAGAGACATGCATATGCTGCATATGGGAGGAAACATATTTCACCCTTTCACCGGACAGGCCGTTTTTCCTCTATAAATTGTAAGGCTTTGATCATCCACTGCTTCACCAGTCACAATTAAGGAGAAGAAGTGTCGGGATCATCAGACTGTCTGAACTAGAGCTACAGGAACCTTAGGAGATAAATAGACTTTTTAATGGGAAATCACATGAAACCAACATAAATTAAAACTTGGTAGCAATTACAAGAATTACTATTTCAGTTCTAATTATATCCCAGGTATACATTGTGTCCTCTGTTGTGTGCCCTTAACTGATAAGACCAAATGGCTGGTAATTGTAAAGGTTCTAGGTCATAAATGGATTTATAAGTGAGAAATCTACTGTAGAGCTGCCACTTATGGAGATAAAATGATCCTCATACACAAACCTTCATAAGAATTGTAGAGCTTTGGGTCTAATTAGTAAGAACTAATTCAATGATGGGATCTGAGTGCAAAATCCATGAATATCAAGGTTCCATTGTCACATAGAGCTCGGGAATTGGTCTACTGGCTGCCATGATAATAATATTTATTCATTTATATAGCACCATTAATTCCACAGTGCTTTACATACATCAGTAACACTGTGCCAATTGGAGCTCACAATCTAAATTCCCTATCAGTATGTTTTTGGAGTGTGGGAGGAAACCGGAGAACCCGAAGGAAACCCACACAAAGACGGAGAAAACATACAAACTCCTTGGAGATGTTGTCCTTGCGGGGATTTGAACCCAGGACCCCAGCGCTGCAAGACTTCAGTGCTAACCACTGAGCCATCATGTTGCCCTATCTGACACTTCAATGTGAAGAACCTTATGGACACTGATAAAAGAGATGATATCATCATAAATGGATCATATTTGGAGCTAGATTTCTTGCTTGTACCCAGTGTTGGACTGGCTACCAGAGAAACCACCAGTAATACCAGTCCTAACTGTGGTCACCTGAGCTCCGGAGTTCAGCTCTGCCTGTCCGCAGCTGTCATGAACTGAACTGCAATTGCCGGGGAATGAGTCAGCGCTCACAGTTCAGTCCTGGAAACACTGCAGTCCAGGCTGCACTCCGGAGCTCAGGTGAGAGCTCCAGAGTTCAATCCAGGTAACCGCAGCCAGGACTGGTATTAATAGCGGTTTCTCCGGTAGCTAGTCCAACACTGCTTGTACCTCTCACCTTATATGTCTCGGACATACCCTACAAAAGCATTAATGCATGTAGCAGGAATGAAGCTACAGGTTTTGTAGTCGGGGGAAGGAGACACAGACCCCGGAGCTTGAGGACGAGATAAAAGATAGTGGAGGGGGACAGGTCGAGGGGTAGTACCCCAGACTGTAAGGAAGGACGCAAGGGAAGGCCATGAATGTCATAATGCTGTAAAGAATAACATGAACTTTCTGGTTGGCTAAGTGAGCTCTGGTGTTGCGTGTGTTACTGTCTACGACAATAATTGCCAGTGTGGTGATGGATTCCGGCTTGAAGAAACCAGTAAGTGTCTTGCACCCCACCCAAGGCCTCATCTGCACACAGTGGACCTTTAGTGAAGGAGTGCGGCACCCGAGCAGCCCAGGGCCAGCACCTTCCTTCACACAAACACATACCAGATAAGCACACTTTATCCCTTTAGACATTCACGGAGCTGTGCCAACTCTTAAATATCCACAATTACTGACTGGAGCCACGGGACCTGTACAACACCAATGAAACAGCCCCAAAACACTAACCCCTCCACCAACGCCCCCCACAAGATACCAACATGTCAGATAACAAAATAACATTTCTTGCAACAAAGTGTTGGAGCAGCTCAATGGTCGAATGTTCACATCTCAATTGTAAAGAAATTTTGGGGCACTGTTTCCAATCTTCTTAGGCCTCTTTTAGACGTCCTTCCACTTATGTGTTTTAGGCTATGTGCATTTTTTTTACTGACTTTATGCAAATACAGAGCTTTTTTTACTGTATCAACAAAATCTATGAGATGTCAGAAATCTCATGCACCGCCACCAGGGCCCTCAAAAGAATCACAGACTACTCCTGATTAAGCCCCAGAAAAGTCACTTTCATAAACTTCGCCTACTTTTGGACCTAGGAAATTAGGGACAGTTATCAATTGTAGTCAGGCTGAGGGAATCTGTCACCAAATGTTTGCTACCTCATCTCTCATCTAAGAGCAATGTAATGTATAGACAGAGACAATAACTCCAGAAGCGTCTTACCTGGGCCAAGGAGAAAAAGAACTGGACTGTAGCTCAGTGGTCCAAGGTGCTGTTTTCAGATGAAAGTAAATTTTGCATTTCATTTGGAAATCGTGGTCCCAGAATCTTGAGGAAGAGTGGAGAGGCCACAATCCAAGCCACTCCAGGTCTAGTGTGAAGTTTCCACAATCAGTGATGGTTTGGGGAGCCATGTCATCTGCTGGTGTAGATCCACTGTGTTTTATCAAGACCAAAGTCCGCACAGCCATCTACCAGGTAATTTTAGAGCACTTCATTCTTCCCTCTGCCGACAAGGTTTTTGGAGATGGAAATGTAATTTTCCAGCAGGACTTGGCACCTGTTCACCTCAGCAGTGCCACGGGCTGATCGCCTCCATACCACACCGCATTGATGCAGTAATTCATGCGAAAGGAGCTTCGACCAAGTATTGAGGGCGTTTATTGTACAGTGGAACCTTGCTTAACGAGAACAATCCGTTCTGGGACTGTGCTTGTTAATCAAGGTACTCGTAGCAGAGCAAGATTTCCCATAGGAAATTATTGCAATGCTGACGATCCGTTCCACAACTTGTAAAATGTCCCATCCTGGTCCCCTATTCTATTATTCCACACATGCACAAACACACATGTCGCGGGCGGGGAGGGCGCCGCCGCCGCTGCGCTCGCCAACGCTCGGGTCCGGCGCTGCTGCGATGGCTGCTCGGTGGCTCGAGCGGTGGGCCGGATCCGGGGACTCGAGCAGCGCTCCTCGCCCGTGAGTGAAAGGGGGCGGTTTGGGCTTGGGGATTTTGCTCCATGACGCCACCCACGGTTTGTGGTGAGGTTGGGGTACCACCGCTGCTGGTGACGGGGATCCCGGGAGCGATGGCAGGGAGCAGCTGGGATGTTGTTTCCCCCTCCGTGAGTAGGGGTTGGTTGTCCCGGGGCCCGGTGAGGTGACGGGGAGGCAGGGTCGGGAAGGTGCAGGGTCGCTTGGACTGCGCAGCGTGGTGCTGGATGGCACGGTTGTACTCACTCAGCCACAAAGGTAAAACAAACGGCTGGATGGACGGGTCCCGCAGCCGGCTACAGTGTTTTTCCCCTGACCCTGGGTTGGTATTGTGAGTCCTTTCCTGCACCTCCTTGTATGCTCCTCCTGTGCTCCGGTTTCCAGCTGGTTCCCTGGTTCGGTACCGGAAGGCCACCACCCTGTCCCGGCTACCTATGGTTCCCCCAAGACTGTCTTCCCAGCTCCCGCAGATGGCCACTACCGTCTGCCTGACTGGCTACACGAGGGCCCTAGGCTCCAACCTAGGCCCCAGTCTGCGTCTGCCTCTCTGCAGACCTCCTCTCTCTTCCTCTGCCTGGACTTGTCTGAACTTGTTTCCTGCCTCAGGCCAGCTAGACTCCTCGGTGGGCGTGCCTATCTGCTTAACTCCGCCCACCTGGTGTGTCTGTCTGAACCCGAGGGGAGAAATCAGGTCTCACTGGGGATGACTGCTGTGAACTGCTGGGGGTGGGGGTGTGTGTGTGTTGTTACCTGTGATGACCTGGCTAGTCCAGGGCGCCACATTCCCCCTTGGTAAAATGCAGACCGTCCTCGGGCTGCCCGTCCATCATCGGTTTTATTTTCTTTTTAAACTGCAAAAAGATAAAACAAGCATATTTAGAAATCTTCCCTTAACAGGAGGCACATTACTTCAACTTTAAACTGTTCTGCCACCCCCCCACCTGCGGTGCAGATGGCCCCCTCCGGAACTTGAGGATGCTCAACAGGGGTGACAGTCCATAAAACAGTCAACGTTACACTTGCGGGTAGCCGTCCATGCTCCACTACCACCGCTGCTGCCGCCACTCCCAGTACGGGGCACGGGTTCCGTGCTCTGCCTCCTGCTCAGGAGCCAGGCCCACTCGCATGCCCTTGGCGCCGGCTACAACCGGCCTCGCTAACTGCCGAGGGCCCCATCTCTCACTGGCCTGCTCCTCTCTGCAGGTGCACTCCGGCTGCTCCACAGCCGGGACGGGGTACCTGGGAGTGGCTGGCACCGCATCTGGGGCAGACTTCCGGTCGGGTGTCGCCTCCGCTGCGGCCGGGCGGACTGCCGGGGCCGACGTCATCATTGTTGCGGCCGGGCGGACTGCCGAAGCCGACGTCATCACCGTTGCGGACGGGCGGACTGCCGGAGCCGACGTCATCACCGTTGCGGCCAGGCGGACTGCCGGAGACGACGTCATCACCGTTGCGGCCGGGCGGACTGCCGGAGCCGGGTGAGCTGTCATCGGGGTTGCGGCTACTGCTTACAGGAACCAGACGGGTGCAGAGTCCTGGCATCCCTGCTTTTATAGCCTCGGTTACAAGCAGCAGGCTTGCACCCGCCCCCCCTTGGTTCTTTCTAGCACTTCCTGCTTCAGGGGGCGGGGCTTCGGCTTTCACGCCTCCACTGCTCGAGAAGACGCTCGAACGGGAAAATCTTCGCGCCCAAGATGGCAGATTCTGAAATTTTTCGGCCGGACACCGCCGGCGGGACACAAGGCGCACCTCTACCAGCCGATAGAACGGTAAGATCCTGTTCGTGATGCCAAGTTGTCGCGGGCGGGGTGGGCGCCGCTGCCACTGCGCTCGCTAACGCTTGGGTCCGGCGCTGCTGCGATGGCTGCTCGGTGGCTCGAGCGGTGGGCCGGATCCGGGGACTCGAGCGGCGCTCCTCGCCCGTGAGTGAAAGGGGGCGGTTTGGGCTTGGGGATTTTGGTCCATGACGCCACCCACGGTTTGTGGTGAGGTTGGGGCACCACCGCTGCTGGTGACGGGGATCCCGGGAGCGATGGCAGGGAGCAGCTGGGATGTTGTTTCCCCCTCCGTGAGTAGGGGTTGGTTGTCCCAGGGCCCGGTGAGGTGACGGGGAGGCAGGGTCGGGAAGGTGCAGGGTCGCTTGGACTGCGCAGCGTGGTGCCGGATGGCACGGTTGTACTCACTCAGCCACAAAGGTAAAACAAACGGCTGGATGGACGGGTCCTGCAGCCGGCTGCAGTGTTTTTCCCCTGACCCCGGGTTGGTATTGTGAGTCCTTTCCTGCACCTCCTTGTATCCTCCTCCTGTGCTCCGGTTTCCAGCTGGTTTCCCGGTTCGGTACCGGAAGGTCCACCACCCTGTCCCGGCTACCTACGGTTCTATCAAGACTGTCTTCCCGGCTCCCGCAGACGGCCACTACCGTCTGCCTGACTGGCTACACGAGGGCCCTAGGCTCCAACCTAGGCCCCAGTATGCGTCTGCCTCTCTGCAGACCTCCTTTCTCTTCCTCTGCCTGGACTTATCTGAACTTGTTTCCTACCTCAGGCCAGCTAGACTCCTCGGTGGGCATGCCTATCTGCTTAACTCCGCCCACCTGGTGTGTCTGTCTGAACCCGAGGGAAGAAATCAGGTCTCACTGGGGATGACTGCTGTGAACTGCTGGGGGTGTGTGTGTGTTGTTACCTGTGACGACCTGGCTAGTCCAGGGCGCCACACACACAAATATGTACAAACACACACAAACATGTACAACACACACAAACACACACAAACTCACACAAACACACAAGCACGCACGCAAACGCACATATTATATGCTCACCTTACCTTCCGTTCCATCGCCGGTCTGCTGGGACTTGCTGTTCTCTGGTACGGGGCCGGGCTGTGTAACGCGTTACCATAATGACGAGGCAGGAAGTTCCAGAGCGCTGACGTCATTAATTTAAAGGGGACGAATAATATTGCACGCCCCAATTTTCAGTTATTTATTTTTTAAAATAGTTTAAAATAAGCAATAAATTTCGTTCACCTTCACAATTGTGTCCCACTTGTTGTTGATTCTTCACCATAACATTAACATTTTTATCTTTATGTTTGAAACCTGAAATATGGGGAAAGGTTGAAAAAATCAAGGGGGTCGAATACTTTCACAAGGCACTGTATAGGAATAGATCACTCTGTGTGTAATGACTATATAATACAGTTAGGTCCAGAAATATTTGGACAGTGACACAAGTTTTGTTATTTTAGCTGTTTACAAAAACATGTTCAGAAATACAATTATATATATAATATGGGCTGAAAGTGCACACTCCCAGCTGCAATATGAGAGTTTTCACATCCAAATCGGAGAAAGGGTTTAGGAATCATAGCTCTGTAATGCATAGCCTCCTCTTTTTCAAGGGACCAAAAGTAATTGGACAAGGGACTCTAAGGGCTGCAATTAACTCTGAAGGCGTCTCCCTCGTTAACCTGTAATCAATGAAGTAGTTAAAAGGTCTGGGGTTGATTACAGGTGTGTGGTTTTGCATTTGGAAGCTGTTGCTGTGACCAGACAACATGCGGTCTAAGGAACTCTCAATTGAGGTGAAGCAGAACATCCTGAGGCTGAAAAAAAAGAAAAAATCCATCAGAGAGATAGCAGACATGCTTGGAGTAGCAAAATCAACAGTCGGGTACATTCTGAGAAAAAAGGAATTGACTGGTGAGCTTGGGAACTCAAAAAGGCCTGGGCGTCCACGGATGACAACAGTGGTGGATGATCGCCGCATACTTTCTTTGGTGAAGAAGAACCCGTTCACAACATCAACTGAAGTCCAGAACACTCTCAGTGAAGTAGGTGTATCTGTCTCTAAGTCAACAGTAAAGAGAAGACTCCATGAAAGTAAATACAAAGGGTTCACATCTAGATGCAAACCATTCATCAATTCCAAAAATAGACAGGCAAGAGTTAAATTTGCTGAAAAACACCTCATGAAGCCAGCTCAGTTCTGGAAAAGTATTCTATGGATAGATGAGACAAAGATCAACCTGTACCAGAATGATGGGAAGAAAAAAGTTTGGAGAAGAAAGGGAACGGCACATGATCCAAGGCACACCACATCCTCTGTAAAACATGGTGGAGGCAACGTGATGGCATGGGCATGCATGGCTTTCAATGGCACTGGGTCACTTGTGTTTATTGATGACATAACAGCAGACAAGAGTAGCCGGATGAATTCTGAAGTGTACCGGGATATACTTTCAGCCCAGATTCAGCCAAATACCGCAAAGTTGATCGGACGGCGCTTCATAGTACAGATGGACAATGACCCCAAGCATACAGCCAAAGCTACCCAGGAGTTCATGAGTGCAAAAAAGTGGAACATTCTGCAATGGCCAAGTCAATCACCAGATCTTAACCCAATTGAGCATGCATTTCACTTGCTCAAATCCAGACTTAAGACGGAAAGACCCACAAACAAGCAAGACCTGAAGGCTGCGGCTGTAAAGGCCTGGCAAAGCATTAAGAAGGAGGAAACCCAGCGTTTGGTGATGTCCATGGGTTCCAGACTTAAGGCAGTGATTGCCTCCAAAGGATTCGCAACAAAATATTGAAAATAAAAATATTTTGTTTGGGTTTGGTTTATTTGTCCAATTACTTTTGACCTCCTAAAATGTGGAGTGTTTGTAAAGAAATGTGTACAATTCCTACAATTTCTATCAGATATTTTTGTTCAAACCTTCAAATTAAACGTTACAATCTGCACTTGAATTCTGTTTTCGAGGTTTCATTTCAAATCCAATGTGGTGGCATGCAGAGCCCAACTCGCGAAAATTGTGTCACTGTCCAAATATTTCTCGACCTAACTGTATATGCGTTTCCCTTTTTGTATTGCATTACTGAAATAAATTCACCTTTTGATGATATTCTAATTTATTGAGATGCACTTGTAGGTATCATCTACAGGTAAATAGTATTTTAGTCCTTTGTTGTTGCTTACTGGAGCATCAGCTACATGGAGAACACGACAAATGTCCGATACATTTTCGCAGAGTAAAAAACGGTCATCAGAGGAATTTTTTTTTTAACAAACTTACCCTATAGATTCCAAAACAAAAGTCCCTTTCAACATTGAAAGGGGAGCCTATGATTAAAGTGTAAACCGTTGTGGATTTGATCCTGTCAAGTAGGTATTACACCAGTAGACACTGCAGGTGCTCATTATGCAGTCACTGCATACAACAAGATAAATGCCTTAAGGAGCAAAGTGGAAACGAGAGGCATCTTACTAACCATGTAAATGAATTAGCTATTAAGACAACAAGGATTTCTGCGGTATAAATTCTTCATGCCATGCACCGTGGGCGAGAAAGTATCTGCATTCTAAAACACGGATCCTTTGAGGAAGAAGGAAGAAAAAACAAGCCATTCTAGAACCTTGTTACTTTCCAGTCTATTACAAATCACTGGATGGTAGACTTGCGGGGAAGATAAAGTGCTGGGGATAATTTAAACATCATCACAAATTCATAGACATTCAGTTTCTCAAAAGAGCAACAAAATAAAAGTTAATTTGGAAAAAGGCGGCATCTTGTTATAGGCTCCGCTACGTAGACTGTATTTTAGTTTAATTAGTTCAGCCGATGGTTTGTTGTGAACAAGCTGTGTTGTGGGAGAAAATCGTATTCTTTGCTAGCAGGAGTATATAAATTATTGCACCAGGTAATGGAAAATAGCAGTAAATTATTTATGCAAAGGCAAGAAATATAATGTTTCCTTAAAATGCTATTATAATGATAAATGCTTCATTAAAGCAAGACATTCTCAGAAATCCAGAGTACTGCATGGCACGTCCAGGGCATTTTGCGTAAAGACCTTACTGTCATATAATTACCAAACACAAACAATACTCATAGATTATAGACACAGTTATACTAAGGATTACCCATGCAGAACAGAAGCCATTGACTTTGATGGATAAATACATCAAAGAGAAAACTCACGGATATGCAAGAACTGAAGTCTAACAACAAATGGATAATAGTATCATAAACGGGGAGAGGAATACGGGTGTAAGCCACGCTAAACCACAGAGTGCAGAAGATTTTAAATTAATCCCTTTATTTTCATAAGTCTATGCATTTCAGAGATATAACCATCTCCTTCTTCAGGACAAGGGAAATCATGATTTCCCTTGTCCTGAAGAAGGATATGGTTATATCTCTGAAACGCACAGACTTATGAAAATAAAGGGATACTATTAACTTTCAGGGCCGCTGCTGACCACCACCGTTACTTGTGCAGAAAGGAGTTGTGACTGGCACAACCCCACCAGGTGAGTGCGTTTTCAGCACTAGACAAAAACCCTATACCGGGTAAGACCCTATTTTTGCACTTTTATTCTACAGTTACATCACGTTCAGCAAATGGATAATAGGCAGAATACACCCCTTCTAGATTGCACAAGTTTTCAAGAGGGGGTACTCTGATTCCTGACAGTCATTGTTTGACTCTATAGGTAGCCTTTATATTTTTTGCAATAAAATTGTTATTGACAAAGTATTTCATTTTTCTCTAGTAATTCGTGATGAACGAATAGTAACTATTTGGGTTCGGATTGTTTGTAAGAAATCTCAAAGTACTATTCCGGTATTCATCATGAATAACAAACCTAATTCAAGTCAATAGGGAATCAGAACATTTTTCCAAAGAAAAATGCTCGGGTTCCCCATTGACTTGTATTAGGTTCGTTATTTGTCGAAATATTTTACATGAATAGTTACTATTCGCCCATCATTACTAGTAAGCAGTTCTTTGCCTGCAGCAGTTCTCATACAAAGGATTGCGAGGTTTGGCAGAAATGAACTGCGGTGAACTCATGACATCACTGCATATCACTGCTTCCTGCTCTCATGCTACTTTGTGTGAGAACTGACACACGCAGTGAATCGCGATGAACTCGTGATGTCACCGCTTGTCACTGACCGGCAGCAGTTCACACTCTACTGTGTGAGTCAAACTCTGTGACCTGCGCTGACCTCATGAGGTCAGCGCAGTTCACAGCCATGGTTCTCACACAGTACAGTGTGAAAGTCGGCAGTAGCTGCTGTCCCACCCTATAGGGAACATTCTGTTCTTCATAGGCTGGCACAGTAAGTCTTAGAATGACATGAGACCTCCATATGGATTACAGCAGACCTGGTTGATGGGTAATAAATTGATGAATGTGGGGTGTCTCGACGTTTTTCTTTAAATAATTCTCTCTTGTTATATCTTTCAGGTTCGCCTTAGATGAAGGTCATTGATCTTCCTTGTGGATTACGGCGGAACTTTATGGATTTTTTATGAATAAACTGGTGAATGAGGGCTTGTGTCGGGGGGGTTTATTATAAAATATTTTTTGTAATTTTTAGACCATGTACAACTACTATTTTTATGGATTTACTAAATAAATGTGATTTCTAACTGGATATATTGGACTGCGCTGGACTTTCCTCTCTCCTGATGTACAACTACTGGATTAGTGATGGGGGTGTCTGATAGACGCCCAGCCAATACTAATATCAGGGCTTGATGCCAGTTGGCAATTCACAACTGGCATCAACCCCATATATTACCTCATTTGGCACTGCACTATGGCAAATGGAAGAGCAGAGGGAAAGTGCCAGGATTGGTGCATCTAATGGATGTGCCACTTCTGGGGTGACTGCACCCTGCTATTTTTAGGCTGGGGAGGGCTAAATAACCATGGGCCTCCCCAACCTGAAAATACCAGACCCCACTTGTCAGCTGGACCCCACATTTTTTTTTAATTATTTAATTAAATTTAATTAAATAATTTACAAAAACAGAGCGGAGTAACCTCTGTTTTGGATTACCAGCCAAGGTAAAGCTGCCAGCTGTGGTGTGAGCTAACATCTAAGAAAAAGACTGATGTCACATCCTATCTTTCTAATGTGAACAGGTGCAAACTGAATATGAAACATAGTAACAAAACAAAAGGAGACAGTTGCACTCTGTAGAGCTAAGATATATAGAACAATGAATATGGGAATATAGACACGTATTACTGCTATGAAAAAACATGTACAAATTGTGATACTTAGTACACAAAATTGGCCACATTTTATGTGAGTCCAATACATAATGAATGCGTAGCGTCAGAGGCATGGTCGCTCTCACCTCAGCTGCCACCGCTGGTTTTCGTCTCAGTGCGCATGATCAGAACGTCCCCGGACTTCTGGTCATGTGCACTACACCAGTTTGAAGCCGAGATGCGTACACCCGGCTTTATAGTGTACATCACTGGAAGTCTGGGACTTCTGATCAATGTACACTGAGCTGAACTCCAGCGTCTGGTGCGGTGGCAGCAGAGAGCGGTGAGATCGACCATACCTCTGATGCTGCGCATTCATTAGCATGTTAGTACGCCTAAGGGGGCCAACTAGCCAAGGGAAGTAACACCCTTGTGATTAGTCGCTGGCCTCATTAGCATATGATAAAAGATCTTTAGAAATACTTTTTGTAAAGATCTCTTTATCTATGCTACTAGATAGAGTTACAGTTACTAGGGATTAGGAGTATGCACCCGGAACTGCACGTGGTTCTGGGTGCATATTGCACCTGACAGGTTCCCTTTAAGCTAATATACTATACCTTTATTATGTTTTACTAAACAGTTATAATGCCAAAACTTGTGTCAGTGTCCAAATATTTCTGGACCTAACTATATTACTTTCATATATAATATTGCCTGTGTAGTATTATAGCAGAACTATCTCAGCTAATCATAGGTATTTCTCTTAGAACGGCAGCTAATGTTTTTCCTTACTGCTAAGTTTATTCTGATCCTAGGAGATTTCATTGTTTCTAAATCACCTTTTTGTGGATGTAAGCAAGTAATAATGTTATAACAGTCTGTGCCAGATAACAAGGCAGCATGTCCCTCTATGGGGAGTTTATTCATTAAAAGCAAAAAAAAAAAAAAAAAAGTTAAACTATCCACATATCTAATACTTTTCTCCTTATATGAGAGTGCACAGATTATTTATCTTACAGATCTGATACATTTTAATTGTTTAATATCCACATGAGTTAGGTTAAATGAAAAAAGTTTGAAGTGATCCCAAGTCATTTGGCTTTGCTCACATCACCTTAGAGCTATTATTATTATTATTTATTATTATAGCGCCATTTATTCCATGGCGCTTTACAAGTGAGAGAGGGTATACGTTCAACAATCATTAACAGTACAAAACAGACTGGTATAGGAAGAGAGAGGACACTGCCCGCGAGGGCTCACAGTCTACAGGGAATGGGTGATGGTACAATAGGTGAGGACCGAGCTGGTTGTGCAGTGGGGTACTGAACTGAGAGTTATTGTAGGTTGTAGGCTTGTTGGAAGAGGTGGGTCTTGAGGTTCCTCTTGAAGCTTTCCACGGTAGGGGAGAGTCTGATATGCTGAGGTAGAGCGTTCCAGAGTATGGGGGAGGCACAGGAGAAATCTTGTACGCGATTGTGGTAAGAGGAGATAAGAGAGGAGCAGAGAAGGAGATCTTGTGAGGATCTGAGGTTGCGTGCAGGTAGGTACCGGGAGACTAGGTCACAGATGTAGGGAGGAGACAGGTTGTAGATGGCTTTGGGAAGGCTGGGAGACAGGTTGTAGAAGGCTATAAGGACTTGTGAGCACACTGCGTTTTTTTCCGCTTTTTTCGGGTGCAGGTTTGGTCCCAAAACTGCATGCATTTCCTTCTCCAGCAAAGTCTATAAGATTTAATTTTTTTTTTTTCATTTTTGCTGTCCGCACATTGCAGTTTTCTTTGTCGGCATATTTGTGGTGACCACAAAGATTCAGCATATCAATTCTTTGTGCGTTTTGTCCCTGCGTTTCGGAGGACTGACAGATCAATCCTCTGCGGACTCAGGGTCGGCGGGGGATTGATCCCTGGTACCTGACCATATGCCCATCCCCATATAAAGTCTATGGGAACCAGAATCCGGTGCAAAGGGGTAGGAGCAAGAGCTTAATATTTACCAAGTCACGAGGGCGGCTGTCACACTGCTCCCACAGCCTCTCATTCGTCTTCCCGGGCTGCTCATTAGGCTCATACATATTCACTGCTTCCTCCGCCCACCGGCATCTGTGATTGGTTGCAGTAAGACGAGCCCCCATGCTGAGTGACAGCTTGTCTGAGGCTTAGAAACACAGACGCCGGTGGGCGGGTCTATATCGTACAGTGAAATATATAAAGAAAAAAATTAGCATAGGATTTAACCATATTATGATAACAGAACAGATAAAGGCTGAGAGCTGGGGCTGGTATTTTCAGACTGGGGATACCCATGGTTATTGGGCACTCTCCAGCCTAAAAATATCAGTCAGCAGTCGCCTGGAATTGCTACATCCATTAGATGCAACAGTCCCGGCACTCTTCTCGGCTCTTCCCAATTGCCCTGGTGTGGTGTCAATTGAGGTAATGAGGGAGTTAATGGCAGTCCACAGCAGCCACTAAGTAAATAAACACAAACACTGAAAAAAAATCTTTATTTGAAATAAAAGACAAAAAAGCACCCTCTTTATTAACCACCAAAACACCCCTTCAGACGGGACGTAATACACACGAGGCCCATGACACTTCCAGCACTGCTACATGTGAAGCTCACAGCGAGTGCCATAGAACATGACTGCCCTCTGTATGCTCCATGCAGTGACTGAAGTGAGCCGTGTAATCAGCGGTGACATCATTCAGGTTAGCCGTGGCCACAGCAGAAGTCCTCCACCTGTGACCGAAAATCACCTGAGTAAAGTCACCACTGATTGCACGGCTCACTTCAGTCGTTTTGTGGAGCTCACATGAGGCAGTCATGTTCTAGCTAGCTGAATAGGATAACTGAAGTGAGCACTAATATATATTATGAGTGCAAGCCAAAACATACATACTATACAAGGATAAGGCTGCACATCAAACATAGATAATGGTATAATGCCTCAAGCATATGGAAAAATATTGGAATATACAATGAAAAATGCTACTTGCTAATTTGAACATGTGAATAATGAATTGCATACCTGCAATGAATATTAGGAAAAAGGAGATATTTAGCAATCGCATTGATCAATGTAACTGAGCCCCAAGACCTCGTCAAGGTATATCTCTATATTGGGGTCCCTAGCTCTGTGACCCTAACTGTGTTTCATCTCATTGCAATTAAAAACTGCTGTGGGTGGAGAGGGGTAACTAAGGACTTTCTTATATAGGAGATGGAAAAAACATGGCCGAAAGGGGCGGAGCTGTGTTCACATTCAGAAAAAAACTACATATAACTGAATAGGATAACTGAAGTGAGCACTAATATATATTCTGAGTGCAAGCCAAAACATACATACTATACAAGGATAAGGCTGCACATCAAACATAGATAATGGTATAATGCCTCAAGCATATGGAAAAATATTGGAATATACAATGAAAAATGCTACTTGCTAATTTGAACATGTGAATAATGAATTGCATACCTGCCATGAATATTAGGAAAAAGGAGATATTTAGCAATCGCATTGATCAATGTAACTGAGCCCCAAGACCTCGTCAAGGTATATCTCTATATTGGGGTCCCTAGCTCTGTGACCCTAACTGTGTGTCATCTCATTGCAATTAAAAACTGCTGTGGGTGGAGAGGGGTAACTAAGGACTTTCTTATATAGAAGATGGAAAAAACATGGCCGAAAGGCGCGGAGCTGTGTTCACATTCAGAAAAAAACTACATATAACTGAATAGGATAACTGAAGTGAGCACTAATATATATTATGAGTGCAAGCCAAAACATACATACTATACAAGGATAAGGCTGCACATCAAACATAGATAATGGTATAATGCCTCAAGCATATGGAAAAATATTGGAATATACAATGAAAAATGCTACTTGCTAATTCATTCATGGCAGGTATGCAATTCATTATTCACATGTTCAAATTAGCAAGTAGCATTTTTCATTGTATATTCCAATATTTTTCCATATGCTTGAGGCATTATACTATTATCTAAGTTTGATGTGCAGCCTTATCCTTATATAGTATGTATTTTTTGGCTTGCACTCAGAATATATATATTAGTGCTCACTTCAGTTATCCTATTCAGTTATATGTAGTTTTTTTCTGAATGTGAACACAGCTCCGCCCCTTTCGGCCATGTTTTTTCCATCTCCTATATAAGAAAGTCCTTAGTTACCCCTCTCCACCCACAGCAGTTTTTAATTGCAATGAGATGACACACAGTTAGGGTCACAGAGCTAGGGACCCCAATATAGAGATATACCTTGACGAGGTCTTGGGGCTCAGTTACATTGATCAATGCGATTGCTAAATATCTCCTTTTTCCTAATATTCATGGCAGGTATGCAATTCATTATTCACATGTTCAAATTAGCAAGTAGCTTTTTTCATTGTATATTCCAATATTTTTCCATATGCTTGAGGCATTATACCATTATCTATGTTTGATGTGCAGCCTTATCCTTGTATAGTATGTATGTTTTGGCTTGCACTCATAATATATATAAGTGCTCACTTCAGTTATCCTATTCAGTTATATGTAGTTTTTTTCTAAATGTGAACACAGCTCCGCCCCTTTCGGACATGTTTTTTCCATCTCCTATATAAGAAAGTCCTTAGTTACCCCTCTCCACCCACAGCAGTTTTTAATTGCAATGAGATGACACACAATTAGGGTCACAGAGCTAGGGACCCCAATATAGAGATATACCTTGACGAGGTCTTGGGGCTCAGTTACATTGATCAATGCGATTGCTAAATATCTCCTTTTTCCTAATATTCATTGCAGGTATGCAATTCATTATTCACATGTTCAAATTAGCAAGTAGCATTTTTCATTGTATATTCCAATATTTTTCCATATGCTTGAGGCATTATACCATTATCTATGTTTGATGTGCAGCCTTATGTTCTAGCTAGCTGTGAGCTTAAGATGTAGCGTTTTTGCCACAGGTGCATTTTTTGGGTGCCAAAAAACATGCACTTTTGTGGCCACCAGAGAGATGCAGCGTGTGCATGTAGCCTAAGACAATTTTGCTTAGCAGGATACCATGAAAAGCGCTTTAGTGGTTGTGAGGTGACACTAATTAGGATTAAGGTTGTGCTCTTGTGAAAGTCAACAGTATTCTCACACTTTGGTAACTTGAGAGAGTGCATAAAGAGACCTTTCCACCAAAAGATTCTAGACACACATAGACAAATGGTTTGGCAGATGTAGAAGAGCTGTAGTTTCCAGCAGAAAGTGACTGCATCAGTGGTAAATGAAAGTAGGGGGAGATAGCCCAGTTTTTTTTTACCTCTGGGGCTGTAGTAAGGTTCACAATAAGCTCCAGCTTGTTCTGACATCCATTAGTTTCTTGTAGCTGAAAGAGATCAGTCTGCCTGCAAGAGACAGTACCAACTTTATTGAAAGAGGTGGAGGATATTTGCAACAAAGGAGTATCTTTATGAGAAACTGAAATTGCAGCTTTGTTGATGCATATGGCAGAGAATGATTTTCTGCCATATGTGTCCACAACACAGAATTTGCAGTTTCAAATCAGTGATATGTCAGAATCAGGCACAGAATTGCACGGCCTAGTAATTGCAAATACAGGGGAGCTGAGCACTGCCAGAAACCAGCTACGGTAAGAATGCTAAAAAAAAACAAAGTAGAAAATAACATGAACATATACCCTGCTGTAACTAAATAGAAGCATAATGCATATAAATAAACATAGGGTACTTAGTAAACACTATTTTTGATCAAAAAAGTGTAAAGCCATCCCACCAACCACAAGGTGTACTCAAATCAAGACAGTACCTACACTCTCTAATATTAAAGCCTCACCATGTGTCAACAGATATCAATCTGAATAAGGGCAGAGAGTGGCTGGGTCCGAAATGGACACACAGCCATGGGAACCATTAGATGAAATGCCCTGCTCACTGAGAAGGGGGCCACACCCTATTTGTACTGAGTACAAGAGACTGCCAGCTGCAGTAAGAATGCTGTAGATGGCAGAAGACAGAATTGGTCAGGCAAGGTACAGTATAAGACTAGACAGGGCACAGATGCATAGAATGAATTCCTAAAGGTAAAAGTACAGCAGGCACAGCATAGCTATCCTGGCAGGACGCCAGCGGAGAAAGACTGCGAATAATAGACCAGGAGCATTGGAAATACGATGTCACAGGTGTGTCACGATTGGCAGACAGTCCTGTAGTTTCCGGCTGTAGAAGGTTGCAGTGTTTGGCTACACAAGTTGCTCTCTGACTTTCCCTTTATCCCTTTCCCTTTAGGTCCCTGCGGATTTTCTCACCTTTTCAGCTGTTCATCTTCAGCACTTCCCTTTGTGTCTTTAAATACTCTCATTCCCACTTACTCTGTGTTGGTGATAAGTCCAATACCAATACCCTTGTCATCAGTGCAAGCAGTCGGCTTGTATTCAACTGGGGAGACTTTGTTGTTGTTGATCTTCCTCTCCCTGAGTGTTTCCCCTGTGGTTCTTCAGAGCTTAGTGGGGTTGACTAAGCGCTCAACCCATTGGTTCCCTTGCTAGCACCTATTCCAGGGTCAGCCAAGGTCAGGTATCCTGCTTGGGGCATAGGTGCGCAACCTATTTAGGCTGGTGAGGGAAGCCAGGGGCCAGCAGTAGGCTTGGTCAGGGATCACCATCTCCCCCTTCCCTAGACACAGTGTTTGCCTTCCCTTCCCCTGTTCCCTTGGTACTTCCCCGTACCTAGCATGACATATGGAAGGACAATTCCATGGACAACTGGAGGTTCAATAGAGCCTGGAGGGGCATCCTTTGAGAGTTTATATGTGGAAACTGGGACATATTTAAAAATTACTTACATTGACACAAATTTATTTTCCTACTGAAGACTTCAAAAACCTATTATTGTTTGTTATTTTTAATAATCATGAATCCATAGAAATGCAAGGGCAGAGCTGCCGGTTTACATGTGATGACATTTAGGCCCTGCCTCTACAAATACCCCCAAAGTGACCGGGAACACACAATTTGGGCAGGATTTGCGTTAGTTCTGTCCCCTTTTTTAGTTAGATTGTGGGATTGCACCCTGCAAAATCAGAAGTATGCGTCACTCATATGAGTAAAGGGGGTGTTACACGCAGCGATATCGCTATCGATATCGCTGGTGAAAGCACCCGTCCCCGTCGGTTGTGCGTCACGGGCAAACCGCACAATATCGTTTGGAGCCGTGACATGGACTTACCTGCCTAGCGACATCGCTGTGGCCGGCGAATCGCCTTCTTTCTAAGGGGGAGGTTCGTGCATCGTCACAGCAGCGTCACTAAGCGTCCGCCCAATAGAAGCGGAAGGGCGGAGATGAGCGGGTGCAACATCCCGCCCACCTCCTTCCTTCCTCATTGTGGGTGGCCGCAGGTACGGTGATGTTCCTCGTTCCTGCGGTGTCACACGTAGCGATGTGTGCTGCCTCAGGAACGACGAACAACCAGCGTTCTGCAACAGCAACGATTTTATGAAAATGAACGACATGTCAACGATCAACGATAAGGTGAGTATTTTTGATCGCTAACACTCGCTCGGAGCTGTTATACAGACAACGATGTCGCTAACGACGTCGGATGTCCGTCACGGAACTTGTGACCCCGGCGATATATCGTTAGATACGTCGTTGCGTGTAATGGTGCCTTAACCCTGTATCAAGACTCCCTATGAAATGAAACAGATGTGAAATGTCCTGACATGTGGGATCCATGTACAAAGACCTCTACAGAGGCAATAATAACCTGTCAGTAGTACAGACAAGGAATAGACCTGTACTGTAATAATGCATTCATGAATAGAATCTAGGACTTCATTAACTCTCACATACTCAGTATATTTATACTGCACTTATTTGCTATAATACGGTACATGCACTTTGCTTTCAAGAAATAGGACAGGATAAATTAGTTTTCACTTCTGTTTAACAAGCTATGAATTTGCACTTCATAGATGTAATGTGAATCGTCTCGATACTCAAATGCTCAGTAATGTATGTCGCTTCAGCTAAGGATGTACAACATTTGTATGCAGCAATTCAGATAATAGGAATTCATGGTTCATTTGTTGAGTTTAGGTAAATACATTTTGCGTATCATGTTGTCATATAAGAGCGGTACGATCAGACAATGAATAACAGCTGCATTACTACTGCACCTCCAACCATCCCTCCCAGCTTAGAAAGATAGGAAAGAGGGACACGCTGCACACTGCAAGTGTAATTCTACACAAAACTAGTTCCCGAACCTCATCCAGTCCATTATATGTGCTCACACAGAAATATTTCTCCTAATGGAGCCCATTACTGTTTCAATTTATTGCAATCACCTTTTCACGGCTCACCCAGTGGCCCCTACACAGTGTGATGTCCACAGTGGCCCTCACACGGTGTGACACCCCCCACAGATCCCCCACACACAGTATGATGTCTACAGTGGCCCTCACATGGTGTGACACCTCCCACAGATCCCCCCACACAGTATGATGTCTACAGCGGCCCTCACATGGTGTGACACCACCCACAGATCTCCCCACACAGTATGATGTCCACAGTAGCCCTCACTTTGTGTAACACCCCCCACAGATCCCCCCACAGAGTATGATGTCTACAGTGGCCCTCAAATGGTGTGAGACCCCCCTCACAGATCCCCCCACACAGTATGATGTCTACAGTGGCCCTCAAATGGTGTGAGACCCCCCACAGATCCCCCACACAGTATGATGTCCACAGTGGCCCTCACATGGTGTGACACCCCCTACAGATCTCCCCACAAAGTATCATGTCTACAGTGGCCCTCACATGGTGTGACACCCCCCACAGATCTCCCCACACAGTATGATGTCCACAGTGGCCCTCACATGGTGTGACACCCCCCACAGATCTCCCCACACAGTATGATATCTACAGTGGCCCTCACATGGTGTGACACTGTCACCCAGGGAAAGGGGTACTCGGTCCCGAGTGGTTTACTACTGGGGAATGTCACTTTGGTGGCCATTGGTCCCGTGCCCTGGGTGCTTTTTTTAATATGGAGTATTTACAGGGGAGATTAAAGTCATTAGTGTGACGCCACCTGTGGGTTGTGGTTAAGATGTTGAAACCGCCGCTGCTGAGTTGATTATCCCCCAGGGCTAGTGGTAATGGCAGCTGTGGTGGTAGGCCCTCAGCATGTAGAGCTGAGCCTGGGAGATGTATGATGGAGTAATAAGTGAGGCCACATCGTGGTTGTAGTTAACAGTCTCTACTCACTCTTGACCCTCGGACTGCTGGTTCAGGTCCCTTTAGTTCCAGTGCCAGTTGATGACTCAGTTGCTCTGTCCCCAGCACCCTCAGTGTGGTTGGGTCCCCGTAGCGTGGAGCAGTTTGGGGCCCGACTGTCCCTTTTTGTGGCAGTCTCCTTGTCCGTACGGCAGGCAGTGTGGACCCTGTAGGGCTGGTGTGTGTCCCTAACCCTGATCCTTGCTTTACTGCTGGTGCCCCCGGATCTGTGGGTCAGTAAGGCCCGTGGAGGCCCCCCTCACTGTGCAGGTATTTGCCAGACCGTATGAAACTGGCGTCTGACCTAGGGCCCTGTGCCCCGTCGGTACTCTGGTCCCAGCGGTACTCGGGTGTACCTGCCCTGGCGACCATTCTCCTGTGCCCCCGGGTCACCGTTACATGACCCAGCTCTCAGGCGCCTCTCCTCTCTACTCCTTACTACTAACTAACTGCTGTCCCCTCTCACCAGGCTGTCTAGTACCTCTAGTCTGGCTCCGCCCTAGAAGTGGCCATCCCCTTATGTCTGACTAGCCAATTACCCCTAGTGTGAAGTCGAAACTGGGATTTTGGTGTGTGTGGGTGTTCCTGGCACTGGTGTTCCAGGTCCCAGGGGGTAGGCTCTGCATCCTTTACCCTGGCTACGTGTGCAGGGAGCCCGACATTGCCCCGCTCGGCTCCGCCCCCTCCCGCACTCCGCATGTACACACACACACACACACACATACTCACCTGTCTCCGGCCATGCAGAACGCAGCACTGATGTCCTCAGCGCACCGGCCCCGCTCGGCTCCACCCACCTCACACTCCTCCGTGAGGATGCAGTTCCTAATAGTGCCCTGAGTGACTCAGGGGCGCTACAACACCCCCACAGATCCACCCACACAGTGTGAAGTCCACAGTGGCCCTCACATGGTGTTACACCCTCACAGAACCCCCCCACACAGTATGATGTTCACAGTGGCTTTCACATGGTGTGACAAACCCACACAGTATGATGTCCTACAACATGATGCTACTACAGTGGCTCTACAGAGCAACATTCCCTTACTGTCCTCTCCCACATAGTTTGATGCCGCAACACTGTAAAATGCCCTCACAGTCATGGCAGCACAGTATGAAACCCCCACAGTCCCACCCACAAAGTGTGATGATCCCACACAATCCCCATGTCATAGTATGATACTCCTTATAGTCTCATCCACACTGTGTAATGCCCCCACAGTCCTTACCACACAATGTGATGCCCCCACAGTCCTCCATTTCACAGTATGATGCTCACCCCCAAAGTCACCCCGACACACAGTATGAGACCCCAATAGTCCCCATCACACAGTATGAAAATCCAAAAGCCTGCCTCCTCTCTACAGACAAATGTCCCCACAATGGCACCAAAACAGGTATCTTGTTTGCTTGTGTCTGTCACATATGGTACTTCTTCCTTGCTTGAAAGTCCTTCAATTTATACCCACAGGGAGAGGTGGAGCAAGGCTCCTTACCCACCATTATATTAAAGTGTATCCTCTGTCCCATCCCTATTAGGCTAGGTTACAAAGAACAGAATTCATTGTCGGACTCCGTTGAGTGCGGGGGGCGGAGTGCGAGGTGGGTGGAGCCGAGCGGGGCCGGTGCGCTGAGGACATCAGTGCCGCGGTCTGCATGGCCGGGGACAGGTGAGTGTGTGTGTGTGTGTACATGCGGCGTGCAGGAGGGGGCGGAGCCAAGCGGGGCAGTGTCGGGCTCCCTGCACACGTAGCCAGGGTAAATACCGGGCAAAAACTAAGCAAAGCACTTTGCTTGGTTACCCGATATTTACCTTGGTTACCAGCGTACATCGCTTAACGCTGGCTCCTTGCACACGTAACCAGGGTAAATATCGGGTAACTAGGCAAAGCGCTTTGCTTGGTAACCCGATGTGTATCCTGGTTACATGTGCAGGGAGCCAGAGAGAGCATGCGCAGCAAAATCCTACGGATTGCGCTGCTCAAAAAACGTTACAAGCTTCTCCTTCTGCCCGGCGGTCAGTCGTTCCACGACTGATCAGTCGGGTGGAGGATGCAACGCAGCATCATCAGTCACAATCCGCCGCTCGTACAAGTCTATGGGAACAACGGAATCCGCCAAACGGATTCCGTTGTTTACCAGAGCAGCGGATTGTGACTGATACAATTTAACGGAAGTGTGAACCTAGCCTTAGAGATGAGCGAACCCATGGAAGTTCGATTTGGTGGGTGCAGCTGAACTGAACCTCCATGAGTTCGTACTTGACCCGAACCCCAAAGAAAGTCACTGATTGGCAGTTTGGGTTTCCGCCCACATGCAGCCAGCCATAAACAGATCACTTCTGATGGAGGGGTTTTTTTGTGTGCATTACATCAAATCTCGCTGTTGTTACCCCCACTGTGCGCCGTTCAAACACTGCAAGCGGCTCGCACTGGGCTGATCACCGAGTGCACCTGAGCACAGCGATGCTCGCGTGATTGGATTCCATACTGTCACGCTCCCCGGCTCCCGGGCCACGCTCCCCGACTCCCGTGCCATGCTCCCCGGCTCCCGTGCCACGCTCCCCGGTTCCCATGCCACGCTCCCCGGTCCTCCGCTCCACAGCCTCCTTGCTCCCTCACCTGCGTCCTCCAGGTGTCCCGATCCCCGCTCCCAGCACCCTTCCGCGACACGGAGCCTTCTGCCGGGCACTCCTGCCTCCTGTGCACCGCTTCCTGCTCTGGCTTCTGGCACCTGGGCCTTGCGCATGCGCGTTAGGGCGCGCTCGCGGTCATTGACCCTTTCTTAAAGGGCCAGCGTCCACTGACAGGATATTGAACACACAGGTACAGGGTATAAAGGGGATTATTTTCCAAGTGGGCGGGGCCTGTTCTTCATGTTTAGTAAGCTAGGAGTCAGGTCCCCCTGTGCCTAGTCCACTACTGACTTATCTGTCTCGTAGAGCCGCTCCTGCCTCGCCAACCGGTCCTGACAGTTCCAGAACTCCAGAGGGTGACTGTCCGCCATCTCTTCAGTCCCTCCCTCCCGTCTCCGATCCCTGGATCCGTGTCGCGACCGACCCCCTCGCTCAGCTGGTTCCGGATTCTGCCTGACATCATCCCGGCCTCCGAACCTGAGCCTTGCCACCCGGACTACCTTCAGATACTCTGTGGTCCCAGGGACTTCTTCACTCCGGTCCTCCGAACGGACTGTCCTGCTACCCGTAGTGCTCCAGCTACCAGGTACCCTGCCCTCGGTGGGGTGCTCAGTCCAGTGGATCTACCTTCTGGGCCCACCCATCCTCCTGGCCCTTACAGTAAGAACAGGCCATAGATCCCACCAAAGCACTAGCGTCCCAGCTGGCCGGATTGCAGCAGGAACTCGGACGACAACGCGAGACCCAATCCCACATGCTAGCCTTCATGACCTCAGTGGACACCCGCCTGAATACGCTGCAAGTGACAGCCACGTCCCTGGCATCACAGTCCACGTCCTCGGAAGCCTCTAAACTCCGCTTGGCCTCTCCGCCCCGGTATGCCGGAGATCCTAAGACCTGCAGAGGATTCTTGAATCAGTGCTCTCTCCACGTTAAGCTGCTTCCGCATCTTTTTGCCTCCGACCAAGCCAAGGTGGCGTTTGTGATGTCCCATCTAGAGGGTGAGGCACTGGCCTGGATGAACCCCTTGTGGGAGAAGGAGGACCCTGTGACCACTAACATCCAGGAATTCCTGCAGGCTTTTTGAACCACCTTTGACGAACCCGGACGTGCCGCCGCGTCCTCCTCATCATTCCTCAGGCTGCGCCAGGGGACCTTGATGGTGGGTCAATATGCCATCTGCTTCCGCACCTTGGCCTCAGAATTAGGGTGGAACAATGAGGCCCTAACTGCCGCCTTCTGGGAAGGACTCTCCGGTCGTATTAAGGATGAACTGGCCGGCCACGATGTTCCTTCCACCCTGGATGCTCTGATTGCTCTAGCCACCCGCGTGGACCTCCGCTTTCAGGAACGATCCAAAGAGGTGTCCCGCGAGAGACGTCCGATACGGCACTCCTCTCCTCCGCGGAAGTCCGCTGTTCCTCAGTCAGCGTCATCTGGCGTCTCTGTCCACGAGCCCATGCAGATTGACTGTCTGAGGCAGTCCGAGCATTGCCGAGCAGAATGGCTCGCCAAGGGCCTCTGCTTCTACTGCGGAGAGGGCACACATCTGCTACGTTCCTGTCCAGAGAGACCGGGAAACTCCAAAGCCTAGGGTTGGTAGGAGAGGCCACCCTAGGTACTGGGACTCTCTCAGACCCGGTTACATGGACTGTTCAGGTGACAACGGGAGAGACGCGGTTCACAGCAGAGGCGTACCTCAATTCCGGGGCAGCCGGCAATTTCATCCAGCAGGCTACGGTGGACAAGTACCAGGTGCCTGTTATTCCACTAGAAAAACCCCTCGTGATTGCCTCTGTAGATGGGAGACCTCTCTCTGACACCATCTCGTGGATCACAAAGCCTGTAGAACTACGTATCGGTGCCCTGCACACCGAGAAAATCACTCTCTACATTCTCCCGTGCATGTCACATCAGATCCTGCTGGGACTCCCCTGGTTACGGACACACGAACCGTCGGTCAGCTGGCGTGCTGGCGAAATTACCCGATGGGGCCCCTCTTGCCACGAGAACTGCCTGAAGTCCATACAGCCCATCCGACGACCTCCGGTCCCGGAGTCCCTACCAGGACTGCCTTCTGCCTATTGGTCCTTCGAGGATGTTTTTGATAAAAAAGAGTCTGAGGTACTGCCGCCACATCGTCCCTACAACTGTGCCATCGACCTACTGCCGGAAACCACACCTCCTCGAGGACGGATATATCCTTTGTCCCCTGCTGAAACAAGGGCCATGTCTGCCTACATCACTGAGAACCTGGCAAGGGGATTCATTTGGAGAACCTCCTCTCCTGCTGGAGCAGGCTTCTTCTTCGTTAAGAAGAAAGAGGGCGACCTGCGCCCCTGCATTGACTACCGGGGATTGAACCAAATCACCATAAAGAATAAATACCCCCTGCCGCTCATCCCCGAATTGTTTGATCGGCTCAGAGGAGCCCGTGTGTTCACCAAGTTGGATCTTCGTGGTGCCTACAACCTGGTCCGCACCCGCTCTTGGGCGAATGGAAGACCGCATTCAACACTCGTGATGGGCACTACGAGTATTGTGTGATGCCTTCGACCTGTGTAATGCACCGGCAGTCTTCCAAGAACTAGTGAACGACGTGTTCCGGGAACTTCTCTACGTCTGTGTGGTGGTATATCTGGATGACATCCTGGTCTTCTCCCCGGACCTACAGACCCACAGAGAGAACGTGCAGCTGGTACTACAAAGGCTTAGAGAGAATCGCCTGTACGCCAAGTATGAGAAGTGTGTCTTCGAACAATCATCTCTTCCCTTCCTGGGTTACGTAATCTCTGACACCGGCCTGCAGATGGACCCAGAGAAGGTCTCTTCCATCCTCAACTGCCCCCTCCTTCCGGACTGAAGGTGATTCAATGTTTCCTTGGCTTTGCGAACTATTACCGTCAGTTCATTCCTCACTTCTCTGCTCAGACTGCGCCTCTCTCTGCCTTGACCAAGCAGGGGGCTAACCCGAAGGACTGGTCACCTGCGGCCGACGCCGCGTTCGGCTCCCTGAAGCGGGGGTTTGCTTCCTCTCCTGTGCTCCATCGACCAGAGTTAAACCGACAGTTCACCTTGGAGGTGGATGCCTCCTCCTCAGGGGCCGGGGCAGTGCTCCACCGGGAAGATGGTCACTTGCGGATTCTTCTCCAAGAGCTTCTCGGCGCCTGAACGCAACTACACCATCGGTGACCGAGAGCTATTAGCAGTCTAGCTGGCTCTGGAAGAATGGCGCTACCTCCTGGAGGGAGCAGTGTACCCCGTGATCATTTACACTGACCACAAGAACCTGGAATACCTGCACTCTGCTCAACGACTGAACCCACGACAAGCCAGGTGGTCCTTGTTCTTTGCCAGGTTTGATTTTCAACTCCATTTTCGGCCCGCGGATAAGAACGTGCGGGCAGATGCCTTGTCCAGGTCTTTCGTGCCCATGGAGCAGGAGGAGGAGACATCCCAGCTCATCATCTGCCCCAGTAAAGTCATTCCGGTGGCTCCTGTCACGCTGGCTCAGATACCCCCTGGGAAGACCTATGTCTCTGAAACCGACAGACAGAAAGTCTTGCACTGGGGCCATGCCTCGAAAATAGCCGGCCATGCTGGTCAGAAGGGAACATGGAGTACGATTGTCCGGCACTATTGGTGGCCATCCCTTCGCACGGACGTCGCGTCTTTTGTCTCAGCCTGTTCATCCTGTGCCCGGAACAAGACGCCCAAACACCTGCCATATGGTCGTCTTCTGCCGCTGCCAATTCCCTCTGTTCCGTGGCAACACATTGCAATGGACTTTATTACAGACTTGCCCTCGTCCTCCGGACACACGGTCATATGGACCGTGGTGGATCGTTTCTCCAAGATGGATCATTTCGTCCCCATGGTTGGACTGCCCTCTGCCCAGGAGCTCGCTGACGCCTACATACAGCACATCTTCCGGTTGCATGGCTTTCCCGCACACATTGTGTCCGATAGAGGAACTCAGTTTACCTCGCGCTTCTGGAGGGCTCTCTGCAAACATCTGGGAGTGGCTCTGGACTTTTCTTCGGCCTACCACCCTCAGTCAAATGGCCAAGTGGAACGAGTCAATCAGATCTTGACCTCCTTCCTGCACCACTACGTCAACATCCATCACGACGATTGGTCCACGCTCCTTCCTTGGGCTGAATTCTCCCATAACCATCACGTCAGTGAGTCCACCTCCAGCTCTCCCTTCCATGTCGTTTACGGACTTCAGCCTTCCGTCTCATTACCTGTATCCTCTACCTCGGATGTTCCTGCTGCTGATACCTTAGTCCGTGATTTCTCAACTATTTGGAACTCTGTCAAGACGTCCATTGGACGCGCTTCCCTGCGGATGGTGAGACACGCTGACAAGAGGCGTCTGGATCCTCCGTGTTTCTCTTCAGATGATCTGGTCTGGCTTGCTTCCAAATATGTCCGATTGAAGCTGCCGTTGTACAAGTTGGGTCCTCGATACATCGGGCCATTTAAAGTCATCGGCAAGATCAATGAGGTCTCCTACAAGCTGCAGCTCCCGGCCACGATGAGGATACCCAACTCCTTCCACGTCTCCCTGCTCAAGCCGGTTGTCCTTGGTCCCTTCTCCGCTGACGCCAGTTCTGCTCCTCCTCCTATTGCTGACGATGACATCTATGCGGTAAGGGATATTGTGGCCATGAAGACCGTGCGGGGCCGGCAGTTCTTCCTGGTGGACTGGGCTGGGTATGGTCCTGAGGATAGGTCCTGGGAACCCCGGGAGAATGTGGGTACCCCCTTGATACGTGCCTTCCTGTCGCGGTTGCGGGGAGGGGGGCGTGGGGGAGGGGGTACTGTCACGCTCCCCGGCTCCCGTGCCACACTCCCCGGCTCCCGTGCCACGCTCCCCGGTTCCATGCCACGCTCCCCGGTCCTCCGCTCCACAGCCTCCTTGCTCCCTCACCTGCGTCCTCCAGGTGTCCTGATCCCCGCTCCCGGCACCCTTCCGCGACACGGAGCCTACTGCCGGGCACTCCTGCCTCCTGTGCACCGCTTCCTGCTCTGGCTTCTGGCACCTGGGCCTCGCGCATGCGCGTTAGGGCGCGCTCGCAGTCATTGACCCTTTCTTAAAGGGCCAGCGTCCACTGACAGGATATTGAACACACAGGTACAGGGTATAAAGGGGATTATTTTCCAAGTGGGCGGGGCCTCGTCTTCATGTTTAGTAAGCTAGGAGTCAGGTCCCCCTGTGCCTAGTCCACTACTGACTTATCTGTCTCGTAGAGCCGCTCCTGCCTCGCCAACCGGTCCTGACAGTTCCAGAACTCCAGAGGGTGACTGTCCGCCATCTCTTCAGTCCCTCCTGTCTCCGATCCCTGGATCCATGTGGTGACCGACCCCCTCGCTCAGCTGGTTCCGGATTCTGCCTGACATCATCCCGGCCTCCGAACCTGAGCCTCGCCACCCGGACTACCTTCAGAGACTCTGTGGTCCCAGGGACTTCTTCACTCAGGTCCTCTGAACGGACTGTCCTGCTACCCGTAGTGCTCCAGCTACCGGGTACCCTGCCCTCGGTGGGTTGCTCAGTCCAGTGGATCCACCTCCTGGGCCTACCCGTCCTCCTGGCCCTTACACATACCTAAAGCACCAGAAGTCTTTTTTGTAAAGTCTGTGTTTGGTACGAATACCGAACCTCGGGTCCTCTCATCTCTAATCCCTATGCTGTTCCTGGGTTCATACCGCGGAGGCTCTGACATTTTATTGCCGAAGTCTCTATCTTAGGCCTGTTTCACACATCAGTGAAAAACACAGACGATTTTCAGTGACGTGTAAAAAAGTATATATCCCTCTTCTCTGTGTGCAGTGATTCACGGCACACGTGGGTTGTCCATGTGCAATTTGTTATCTGTGCTCCGTGATTGCACATAGAGATAAACTCACCTGTCCCCGCTCCTGCTGTCCGTGGTGCTGAACTCTCCGGCTCTGCTGTGCTTCCTGTTGCCGCTGACCACGCTGCAGATACATCCGGGTCGGCTGTGGCTGCATACATGAATATGCATGGCAGTTGTGCCACTCCCACGCCTGTAGCAGCCGGGCTGCTCGGATCCGGACCCGCTTTGTGGCTCGAGGGATCCTCCGGACCCGGGGGTCACGTGGACACACCAAATGAAAAGGGGGACGTAGTTGTACGGCCTTGGCCGTATTCAGTTCGTGACGCCACCTACGGTGTGTGGTGAAGTGGGACACAACCGCTGCTGTTGTGGGACACCCGGGGGAGATGTAGTGGCAGCTGGATGTTAACCCCTCCGTGGGTAGGGATGGTTGCCCCGGGACCCAGTGTCCCTGTGCAGAGTATGGCTATGGCAGGGGCTCGCACGCCCGGACGTAGCAGGGGATGTTTGGTTACTCACAATTAAATGAATCACACGAGTCTTTTGGTAAACCAAGGTGCTGGTGGCCAGACGCCGCGGCTGGTTGTACTCTGGTCCCCCACCCGGGCTGGTGGTCGCCGTCTTTTCCCTCTGCACTGTGTTTGCTTGTGTTGGACTTCCCGGTATGGAAAACGGGAGTCCGCTCCCGGCTTGTTGTGTACCTGAGGAGCCGTGCCTGCTGACACTGACCCGTGGGATCTATGGGACCTGGCGGTTGCCCTATCTCTCTCTGTGGGTGGTTGCCTGCTTTTGGGACTTTCGTTGGGACAGGACCTATAATCCTGCCCTCAATCGGTTGATTAGCTAGGCCGTTGGTTCCGGTCCTGGCTTCAGGGTCCAAGTACCCCCTCTGTGCACGGTTTCCGGGTCGGGTCTCTGGTGTCGGTACCAGCGGGCTCCAACCCTGTCCCGATCCACCTCGGATCTCCGGCTGCCGTCTTCCCGTCGCCTGCCGACGGAGACCACTGTCTGCCACCTAGCCAAGGTACCAGGGCTCCAACCCTGGCACCGTTCAACTTGAACTTCTCCTCTGCTGGAGCTACACCTAGCCCCAGCCTCCACTTCTCTCAACTTGAACTCTAGACCTAATCTACTTGTTTTCCTGCTCCAGGCTGTCTAGACCCCTAGGTGGGCGTTCCCTAACCGCCTGGTCCCACCCACTGATGTGCCTGTCTTGCCCTGAGGGGGGGTGACTGAGGTTTCAGGTCGGCTGTGTGTGACCTAGATGAGGGAAGGTGTTATGCGGGGGCCTAATGTGTGACTACCTGGTTTTGCCAGGGCTTCACACAGTAATTACCCGGCTCTGAAGCAGAGGCAGCAAAGGCAGGAGACAAGTAGCGCTGGAGAAGGGGAGTTAAAAATGTTTTTTTATTTTCAATGTTCGTGGTTTTCTGGTATGTGTTTCACGGCTCACACCATAGTGTGGTCTGTGGGACATCAGTGATGCCAGAAAAAAATGGACGTCTCCATGCGGAAATCACAGACACGCGTGTACGCTGCACGGAGACACGGTCAGTGAGAAATCACTGATGTGTGAGCAGACCTATTGATTATAATGGGTCTGCGTATGTCAGTGATTCTGGTACGTTTAAAAACTAGCACATACGTACCAAAATCACCGACGTGTGGAAAAGGCCTTAAAGGGAACCAATCATCAGGATTTTCGTGTATAAGCTGCAGCCAGTGCAGTACTGGCACTATCATGCACAGTGTGTACATACCATCAGGGTGCAGCTTGGGTGTTTAGGCAGTGAAATTCATCTTTATAAAGTTTGAAATTTCGTGCACTTTTTGATTGACGTGTGCACCTCTGCAGATAATGTCCGGGCGGGTTATGCAGGAGTTCCCCGCCCCCCCACCAGCCTGTTCCTCCCTCTCTCCTGATGTCCAGGCGGGTTATGCACGTGTTCCCCGCCCCCCCCGCGCCGCCTGTTCCTCCCTCCCTCCCTCTGGCTGTATGTAAATATCTAATCTTCAGAAACATGGCGCCGGAGTGGGCCTCTGCGCACAGCGCTTATCTCCGGCGCCATGTTTCTGAAGCCCGCATCACACAGCTTGGTGTTAGAGGGCGGCGCATGCGCCCTCGCTCCTTCAGATCCCGTTGTGACCGCAGGAGCGAGTGCGATCACAACAGGACTGCAGAACAGCTGATCGGAGGACGCGATTACCTGCTGCTCCTGTATCGTGCCGCCCCAGGACACCGGGCCAACACACCAGCCGGTGTGACATCGCTGTGGCGCCGCCCTCTCAGACACCAAGTTGTGTAATGCGGGGGCTTCAGAAACATGGCGCCGGAGATAAGCGCTATGCGCAGAGGCCCACTCCGGCGCCATGTTTCTGAAGATTAGATATTTACATACAGCCAGAGGGAGGGAGGGAGGAACAGGCGGCGCGGGGGGGCGGGGAACTCCTGCATAACCCGCCCGGACATCAGGAGAGAGGGAGGAACAGGTTGGTGGGGGGGCGGGGAACTCCTGCATAACCCGCCCGGACATTAACAGAGAGGTGCACACGTCAATCAAAAAGTGCACGAAATTTCAAACTTTATAAAGTTGTATTTCACTGACTAAACACCCGAGCTGCCCCCTGATGGTATGTACACACTGTGCATGATAGTGCCAGTACTGCACTGGCTGCAGCTTATACACGAAAATCCTGATGATTGGTTCCCTTTAAGTAACCTCTGCACTTTGTGATGATTGTGCTGTGTGTCTGTGTGGGGCTACCCAGAGGCTGTGACTTGAATTCTAACTTTTCAAGGGTTTTTCTAGCGTGCTGCCATATAGGCACACAAATAATGCAGCAATAGTGCGATAAACAGTAATAGAGCCGCACGGCACAGCACACTACAGGAGGGTATAATAAGGCTCCAGTCACACACGGGATTGCAGCATAACGTACATTGGACTTTATACAAATCTGCTTCAAGAATATGCTGTACTGTGACAAGGCGGTGACCCCACTGATGAAGAGGGGGTCCCCTGAGCTCTTGTCATTATAATACCCCTTCATCACTTCTTTTCTGGCGCACAAGAACAAAAACATTATTGGTCCCAAGTAGGAGAGAAGTGCCCAGCTCAGGAACTACAGGGATTTTGTTTGTTTTTTTTCTTTTGTGCTTTCAATAAAGTTGTATAAAATTGAACAAGAAAATGAGGAATTGTGGGTATTGAAGTTTTGTACGCAGGGCAGTGAGCAGGCCGGAGGCTGGCGTCTGTGAATATTTGCGCTGTGACTGCGGTGGGCGGCGGCGGTAGTCTCCTGTCTCCGGTGTTTGCCTGCTCCCGGTGCCTGCCCCCGGGACACAAGGCATGGAGCTCGGCTGTCTTTCCTTCCGGCAGCCGTATGCCGGGCTGCTGTTAAACGGAGTCAAGACTGTAGAGACACGCTGGCGCCCTCTGCTGGCTGAACACAGGAACAGCACCCTGGCGGTGCATATTGCAGTCAGAGACTGGGAGCAGCAGGACTGGAGGGACGTCCTGTACCACAGACTGGGGCTGGCGCAGGCGCAGGAGCTGCTGCAGCAGGGGGAGCAGTTCGGCAGAGGAGTCATTGCAGGTCACTATTTAACCCCTTCTGTTCTTCCTAAAGCCATAACTTGTTGTTTTCTGTTGACAGCGCATGTGAGCGCTTCTTATTTACAAGACAAGTTGACGTTTTTATTCCAGCATTCACCCATACAGAAAACTTGTACTTTTTGGGAGGAGAGGTTAGTGGTGCCATGAAAAATATTGGACAGCACTCCGCTTCCATCCGTGTGCAGCTGTGCTGTCCGTTTTTCACGGAATATGTATTATAAGACGCTTCAAGGGATTGTCCACTAGAAAACACCCTTCTCATTCCCCCTTAAAATAAAAGAAATGCCTGTTGTGTCTGCGCTGTTCCAGCGGTGCCGCTGCTCCCGTAAGGTTGTGATGTCGCACGAGCCCCGTGTGACATCACCAGCAGCTTCTCTCTCCTCACTTTTACAATTATAAGGCTAGTTTCACACTTGCATTGTACGATCCGTTGCATTGCGTTGTGTGATGGATGCACCGGATGCGTTGCATATAATGGCACAACGGATGCAACGGATCGTACAAAACAACGGAAAGCTGTTTTTTTTTTTTTTTTTGTTTGTTTGTTTTCCTTCTTTACAGTTTTACCGGCAGCAGACTATTGTGAATGATCATCTGAGCGCTCTCACATGCCGGCGGCCGGGCGCTCAACTGAGTGCTCTCACATGCCGGCGGCCGGGCGATCAGCTGAGCGCTCTCACACGCTGGCGGCTGGCACTCAGCTGAGAGCTCTCACATGCCGGCGGCCGGGCGCTCAGCTGGGCGCTCTCACATGCCGGAGGCCGGGCGCTCAGCTGAGAGCTCTCACATGCCGGCGGCCGGGCGATCAGCTGAGAGCTCTCACATGCCGGCTGCTGGGTGCTCAGCTGAGAGCTCTCACATGCTGGCTGCTGGGCCTTCAGCTGAACGTTCGGCCACCGAGAAACAAAATAAAGTTTCTGTGATTTAAAAAAAAAAAAAAAAATGAGCATGCGAAGTGAAAAATAAAGGTTTCCGCCACTCTAAAAAACGTTACATACTGCGTTCCCTCCGCCCGACGCAGTGTCAAAATAACGACGCTGCATCGTTCAGCGGATGCAACGCTGACACTCGCGTTACAGTGCGTCGTCCATACAAGTCTATGGAGAATAGCGCAGTGCGTTAACGGACTGCGCTATTCTCCATAGTGACGGACTGCGCTGAACGCAAGTGTGAAAGCACCCTTAGTAATCCACAGGCAGTGCCGACCACTTCCTGTTACATACTTATACTTGTAAAGGCGGAGAGAGAAGCTGCTGGTGATTGGGCGCGGGGCTTGTGTGACATCACAACCTTACGGGAGCAGCGGCACTGCTGGAACAGCACTGGCATGGGCGGAGCACAGGTTTGTTTGTTTGTTTGTTTGTTTGTTTTAATGGGGAACAACAAGGGCTGTCCTAGTACTGCACAATCTCATTACGGCCTCTCTCACACGTCAGTGATTCTGGTACGTACGTGCTATTTTTTTATATGTACCAGAATCACAGACATTATAATCAATGGGTCTGCGAACACATCAGTGATTTTTCACTGACCGTGTCTCCATGCGGCGTTCACGCGTGTCCATGGTTGCCGCACAGAGACATGTCCGTTTTTTTTCTGGCATCACTGATGTCCCATGGACCACACTATGGTGTGATCTGTGAAACACGTACCAGAAAAACACGGACATTGAAAATAAAAAGCTTTTTAAACTCACCTTCTCCAGTGAGGCTGTGTTCGGCAGCTGCTCTTTGCTTCTTCCTGGCCGGCTCATTATGGCATGCATATTCAGTTATGCAGCCGCAGCCGACCCAAAAGTAGCTGCAGATGTGAGAGACACAGCGGGCAAATGCAGCAGAGCTGAAGAGTTCAGCACCACGGAGAGCAGGAGCGGGGACAGGTGAGTATACATCCATGTGCAATCACAAATTGCACATGGACAACCCACGGGTGCCGTGAGAAACAAACAAACAGTTTTTCCATACAAGAAAACCTAACCAAACTCTGATGACACCGATAAAAAAAAACAAAACCCTGAAGCGCAGCCCTTATATATATTCTATATATCTTTATGGACATGACTATGCCAAACATGTTTGTTAGGCAGCGCTCACATCAGCGGTATTTTGCCGGAAAGCCGGATCCGGCATAAATGCGTTTCAGCTCCATTCATTTCCTATGGAATCGCGGCAAGATGCGGTCATGTGCGACGCACTTGACCGCATGTGACCACATCTTGCTGTGATTCCATTGTATCTGAATGGAACTGAAACGCATTTGTGCCAGATCCAGCTTTCCGGTTAAATACCGCTGATGTGAGCAGCGCCTCATAGTGTCGTTGCAGGCGCGCTCTGACCTCTCATCAAAGGAGCCGGACATCCGCGCCCGCAGCCATTGTGCGCACTGACACTGACCGTAATCATCTAGTGTCATTGCGCAGCGTTTGCTCTGGGCGGCAATCAGTGTAAGGTACCGGCTTTATTATGCAAAAATGAGAGCGTGACGGGGCCCCAAAGCTTAGACCACTCCATGGGTGCACGATGCTCCCTCATTTGCATACAAAATAAAAGTTATTTCTTAATTTAATATTAAGCCACACTTATCTAATATAATATAAATAGGGGCTAGGAGCCTTATATAAATGTTTAAGCAGCCTAATTGCCATTTTGGTGGTGAGAGCCTCTCTTTAAAGGGAATCTGGCACTAGCATTTTTACTGCAGCCTGATGTAGGGGGAAGAATCCTGATTCCTGTGCTGTATCCCATACTGGCTGCTTTCTGCAGGTTTGATAAAATCACAGTTTTATCTGCTGCAAATCCAACAGTTCTCTGAATGCTGATCTTTGTATATATCCGTTTCCGGCACCACTGATTGGCAGGTTTCTGTGTGCACTGTGCATAGGCAGAAAACTACCAATCAGTGGTGGAGGCGGGGTTATACAGAGCTCATGAATATGGAGGACTACATGGCAGTAGGTTTACTAGTCCTCTAATGATTATCTCGAGCTGATAAAACTGTGATTTTATTAAAACTCCAGGAAGCAGCCTAGTAATAGACACCACTGGAATCAGGGTCTCTCCTCCTACATTATGCTGCTCTTAGATATCAGGGTCTAGGTGTGCACTATGGTTTGTTTTCTTTATATTAATGTGTGGCATTCTGTATGATTTTACCAGGACTCATTGACATTGGAGACACGTGGCATCATACTGATGACGTCCCCCCTGAGGAGACCACTGACCTGGAGAATAAAGCCTTGTTACACGGACTGGAGGGCAAATACCTCACCACTGTTTCCAATGCCAGGTGGCTATTAAAACCAATTCCGGCAAGAGGGGGCAAAGACATTTGGCAGGTGACCATACCAGAGGAATTCATCCCCTACTAAATTTACAGCAGGAAATTAGGACATGAACCCGACACCAAGAAATGGGCAAAGTGAAGAACCATAGACAAATAGATTACCAGGGAAAATGAGTGCCGCGGATGAGACACCTCACACTTCCCTCTGACATTGGAGGTGTCCAGCAGCGCCATCAGCTCAGGACCGGAAGCAGATTTATTCCCTTCCAGTTTGTACTTGGCGTCTCCATTATGAAGAGTGTAATAGACATTGATATTGTAGGTAAATGATAAGGTCTTGGTTGTCCATGAATGTGGCCCCTGTGTGATCACAAATACAGTGGAACCTTGCTTAACGAGTAACCCAGTTAACGAGAATTTCGCTTAACAAGCAATGCTTTCTGTAAATTTGTAACTCTGTTTACGAGAAAGCTTTGTTGTACTTGCAAAATCCTCACCGCACACACTTCCGGTTCCGTACATCCGCACTCTGACCCGCTCTTGCAGTCCACACAAACACACACAAGAACGCACAAACACACACACACGCACGCACATACAGTATTATGCTCACCTTACCTTCCGTTCCATCACCGGCCTCCTGGGTCTTGTAGTTCGCCGTCTCATCGCGACGAGGGAGGAATCCTTACGACGAACTACAAGACCTGGAGTATGTATGTGTACCTTCCATTCCATCGCCGGCCTCCTGGGTCCTATAGTTCGCCGCTCCAGGATGTGTATCAGCAAGCATGGCGACGAGGCAGGAACTTCGTCTGTCAGACGCTACTCAAAGGCAGCGCGCTGACCAATCAGAGGCAAGCGGCTCCTGCCTTTGACGTCAGCGCTCTGGGTGCGGAAGTTCCGCCGTCGTCGTGATGGTAACTCGATACACAACCCGTACTAGTGAACAGCAAGTACTAGGAGACCGGCGATGGAACAGAAGGTAAGGTGAGCATAACATGTGCGCGTGCGTGCGTGCTTGTGCGTTTGGGCATGTTTCTGTGCGTGTGTGGAATGGCACAATAGGGGACCAGGATGGGACATTTAACGAATTGTCTGCATTGCAATGATTTCCTATGGGAAATCTTGCTTTGCTGAACGAGTAACTTGGTTAACAAGCACAGTCCCAGAACGGATTGTTCTCGTTAACCAAGGTTCCACTGTACTATAATATACAATGTGCGGCTCCTCTTTTCCAGAAATCCTGAATTGGTTCCTCTGTACAAATGGGTTTTCCCATCTCATTACGTGGCTGTATATCACAGGGATCTGCTGTCACTGGGATTATTGGGGACAAAGCTTGTTTTTCCTATGGATCCTGAATATCTTTGGTCCCTTCAGTGTTTTCCTTGCACAGGAGTGTATGTGTCTCCCACTATACAGGGACCTGCAGCCACCACAATTACTGATGAGCGGGCACTGCCATGCTCGGGTGCTCGGTGCTTGTAACCAGCAGTCAGATTCTCGGGTTCTCGACTCGTCTACGAGTATAATGGAAGTCAATGGGGGACTCAAGCAATTTTCTGGAAAGTCTTCTGGAAAAATCCTCGAGTTCCTCATTCACTACCATCATACTCGGTGCTCGGATCAGTTCATCTCACCTGCTCATTACGAGCCCCGAGCCCCCGAGCATGGCAGTGCCGCTCATCACTAATCACAGTATCATATGTGACATGGAATTGGGATATAGTTACTGACCCCCTAGTAGAGCCGCGTCCTCAGATATAAATTTCCTGAATACAGAGAATTATTGGATATTGATCTTATTCCCTTCAAGACGGGGCCAATTTCCGTTTTCGTGCTTTTTGATTTTTCCTCCTCTTCTTCCCAGAGCCATAACTTCTCTATTTTCTGTCCACATGTACATAAAAGGGACCCGTAACGTTTTCATTTTTTGGTCACTGTACCCGTGTGATGGCTTATTTTTTTGCAAGGCGACATTTTTATTGATGCCATCTCAGGATAGATATGATGTTGTGATTGATTGTAAAAGCATTTCATGTAGTATGGCACCGAGCAAAAAACACATAATTTTGGCATTTTTGATATTTTTTTAATCTTTTTGCTGTATTAGTCCCCTTAGAGGACTTGAACCTTTTTGTGATCACTAGTGCTATATACAGCCATAACACACTATTGCTTTATGTAGTAAAAATCACTCTGTACTTTGAAGCTTGGCCACAGGCAGGGCTTCAAGGGAGCTTCATAATGAAAAGTACTGAGGTCTTTAACAGACCCCAGCTGTCATAAGAATCCATCAGCATCCCGCGATCATGTCACGGGTGTGCCGATGGGCTCATATATTGACATGCCCCCATGCTGGCGTGCTATTAATGGCGCTGTCAGAGTTTCACAGCGGCATTAACAGGTTAATAATCAGGGGCAGCACTTAACACCACCTGCGGTTTTCAGGAGAAGGTCTTGTCTGTAACACACAGTCGTCACTTCCCTGGTATGGGGTGAGCTCACAAGAAACACAACAAAGAGCAGAGGACGGAGACTCAATGGAAATAAAGCAGCAGACAAAGATATAGGGGTGAAAATCAAAGAATTTTATTAATGGGGGAGGCGGGGGGGCAGGTAATTTTGATAAATGTCAAGGATATATTAGATCCATGGACTTCAGTTGATTCAGGGGAACGGGAAAAACTCATTCCTAACTCCACTGAGGAAAGTCAGACTAGTTCCCTGGATTAAGGATTAAACACATTTTATTAATCCAGGGGAAGGCGAAAAAACCTCATTGAGCCATCGGCCAATTCAGCTTCAATTGAGGAAAAATTCCTTCCCGACTCCACGCATGGCAGTCAGACTAGTCCCTGAATCAATCACTAAATAATTGTATTATTGATTCGGGAGGTGGATGAATGGTGGGGGCAGAGGTGTTGATCCAGAGGAAGGAGAGAAAAAAACCCTTTATGACTTCTGCCAATTTTGTCCTGATTATAAGGGGAAAAACAATCCTTCCTGGATCAAGTGCCCAGACGGATACTCACCTCATTCCCACCGCATGAAGTGTAGAGATGGAAACCTGGCTCCAAGGCAACGTGGTGGTCTTCATCCTGGAGTTGCTGGTCCTGGGTAGAATCCGTTCTTCACAGCCAAAGGAATCCATGTCTTGAAGAGATGTTGAGGTCGGGCCAGAGGTCAGAGGATTCAGAGCCAAGAGACACAGATGGAAATATGATGTTATTCACGGCACTGAATCAGCAGAGAGGGTCGTAGTCCGGAGCAAGCCAAGGTCAGGCACACAAGCAGCGGGCGGAGGAGGCACAGGGTTCTGGGCAGGTGGCTCGGGTTCATCCTACTGTGTCCAGCTTGGTGGAAAGATGACTAGTCGGACACAGGGTGAAGAGGTGGTTTATCTTCCGGCCAATCCAGATGGTTCACTCCAGAACATGCTGCAAGAGAAAGAAATGGACAGAGATATAATAACAGCAGTTCCTGGTAATATTCTCACATTTCTAATTGTGGTTATCATTAAAGCATGGGAATCCTAAAATCTTTTTGTAATAAGCCTTTACTTACAAGGAAAAGTTCAAAAGGTGGCCGTGCTCTCCTCTGCTCCAGTTCCTCCCAACAGATGGTCTCGAAAAATGGGTGGTCTCTGATGTTCCCTGACACTCCCAGGCGCTTCTCTGGATCCTTCCGTAGCAGCTTCTTTATTAGATGTTTCACGTCTACGTCTAGCCATGTTGGAAATTTTGGCTTCTCGGTGGTAATTGACTTGTAGACGTCTTGCTTCTGGGGGCCGTTGTTAAATGGGGAACGTCCAGTTGGCATTTTGGACACCACTATCCCCAGGCTCCACCAGTCTACTGCTGCAGTGTAGGATTTCTCCAGGAGCACTTCTGGGGCCATGTAGCGGAAAGTTCCCGTCCGTCCATAGATCTTTTTGGACGCGGTCAGTCCGTCTTTTGCCAACCCAAGATCTATAATTCGGGCGTGACCATCTTTATCCAGCATGATGTTGGCTGGTTTGATGTCTCTGCAAAGAAAAAAGAAAATGTATTACTTTGTCTATATAACCACAGGACACATCTGAAAGGTGATACAATAGAATAGTAAAAATGCATCTCTTACCGATGGGCGATGCCATGGCCGTGGAGGAACTGGAGGCCACAGATTAACTCTGCTGTGATAAACCTGACGAGAGAATAGACTGTTTAGTATCAATGACATGAAATCATCCTGAGGATAAAACTTATTACAATCTCTAATATACCCTATTGACGGCCATTGTCCGAATGTTTCCATATTTCCCCGTATTTAGCAATTTGTCATTGTTAGATACTCACCGTGTGGTCTCGATGTTCAAATTGCCGCTCTTTTTAATCAGTGACTCAAGGCTGCCACCGGACAAATACTCCATGATGAAATAGGCCTGGCTCTGGAAATAAAGCACAATATATAGATATTATCACTAGCTGCATGTAGTACATATATGTCATGGTAAAGATGTCTGGAGCCCGGAGACCCCTCTGTACCTGAGACTCCAAAGTGGCATCCAGATGACTCACGAATGGGCAGTCTCTGGCCGCCCGGAGTATGCGCGCCTCTCGCCGTAGGGCTTTGGCATTGTCCTGTTTCTCAATGATCTTAATGGCCTTGTAGATGTTTTGGCCACGGACTGATGCCAGCACCACCTGAGGAAAACACAGGGAAAAAGCCATTAAAGAGGCCACATTTTTTATTATTTTTGCCATTTTTTTTTCTTCTTCCCCTTCTTCCAAGAGGTATAACTTTTTATTTCTCCTTTGACATAACCGTATGAGGAATTGTTTTTGCTGGATAATTTGCATTTTTAATGACACCGTCTATTTTACCATACATTGTACTGAAAAAAAGAAAATTAAATTCTAAAATTTGTGTATAAAATAAATAAAATAAAATATTCTGCCCGTGATTTTTTTGGGGGATTTGTTTTTACTGTGTTTGTATGGATGGAAACCTAATTCTCCAGGTCAATATAATAACGGCAAAACCTAATGCGTGGATTTTTAAAAAATATTTACATTTTTTATTTTATCTAGATGTATATGTAAATATATTTTTTTTTAATTATTATTATTATTATTATTATTATTATTATTTTCATTTTTTCCTCCCCTTCTTCCAAGAGCCATAACGTTTTTATGTTTCTCTCTATCTTGCCATACTTGGTTTATTTTTTGAGGGACGAGTTGTACTTTTGAATTAAACCATTAGTTTTACCATATAGTCTACTGGAAAATGGGGGGAAAAAATTCCAAGTGTGGTGAGGTTGCAAAAAAGTTTAATTGCAAAATGGTTTTTGGGATCTTTTATTCGCCACATTCACTATATGGTAAAACTGAGGTGTCTGTGTGATGCCTCATGTCGGTACGAGTTCGTAGATACCAAACATTTATACTTGTTAATTTTATCTAAGTGGTGAAAAAAAATTCAGAAGTTTGTCCAAAAAAAGAATAGTGATTTTTGTCGCCATTTCCCGAGACCTGTAGCCTTCTCATTTTTTATCAGATGTTCCTTTTTGCATTTTAAAGACATGTTGCGGCCACCAAAAATCGTAATTGTGGAGTTTGGCTTTTTTTCTCACCACTCCTTGTACCAAACAGATTACCATATTTTCCGCTTTATAAGACGCACCTGATTATAAGACGCAGCCCCAAATTTGGTGAAGGAAAATTGATTTTTTTTTTTAATGTTAAATGGGGTCCATCTTATAATGCCAGTATCCGTCTAACAAATCATATAGGGTATATGTCCCTCATAGCTCCCCATCCTAAAATTAGCCCCCCTTAATCTGGATATGGCCCCCTTATATTGAATATAGCCCCCTTGTGCTGAGACATGTCCCCCAGTGATGCCACATGTCCTCCATTGATGACACACATCCCCTATTGCTAGCACATGTCCCCTATTTATGGCAATGTCCACCTGTGCTGGCACACGTCCCCTATTACTGGCAGCCTGGCATAAGTCTCCTATTGCTGGCACACATCTCCTATTGCTGGCACACATCTCCTATAGCTGGCACACGTCCCCTACAGCTGGTACAGGTCTCCTATAGATGGCACACACCTCATACAACTAGCACAGGTCTCCTATTGATGGCACACGTCTCCTACAGCTGGCACAGGTCTCCTATGGATGGCACACGTCCCCCTGTGCTGCCCATGGCCCCCTATGGATGGCACACGTCCTCCTGTGCTGCCCATTGCCCCTTATTGATGGCACATGCCCCCCTGTGCGGCCCATGGCCCCCTATGGATGGCACACGTCCCCCTTTGCTGCCCATTGCCCCCTATGGATTGCACATGTTCCCCTGTTCTGCCCATGGCCCCTATAGATGGCACACCTCCCCTGTGTTTGATATGGCCCCCATGTGTGCTGCCCGTGGCCCCTATAGATGGCACACCTCCCCTGTGTTAGATATGGCCCCCATACTGCTGCACATAGTAAAATAAAACACTCTTTCCTTACCTTCTTAGCGCTGTCCCTCCTCGTATCTCCCTCCGTGCTGCTCCTCCTCCACTTCCTGGTTCTCGGTGCCGGTCATGTGATCGGCACAGCAGAGTGATATCGTGTCTGCGTGCCTGATGACAGCGGCAGCAGAGACATCGGGAGATCAGCGCTGGAGGTAAGTAAAGCTTTCTTTATTTTTCTATGGGCAGCAGTATGGGGGCCATATCTAACACAGCGGGGGTCATGTGCCATCAAAGGGGGGCGCAGGCAGATATAATAAGCGCCGCTGCTCCTGCCCATCGCCGCGGTGCGGTTTCAGCACCACGGTGATGGACAGCGGCAATGCATATTATACGAGCCGGAGCAGAAGATCAAAGGCTCCCTCCTGCAGCTTTGACCACCCCTCAGCACTGCTCCAGAGCTGCCCCCACCTCCCTTGGACCCTGCAGTGTGTATATATAATTACACCCCCCCATATATTCGGATTATAAGACGCACCCCCTACTTTCCCCCAAAATTTGTGGGAACAAAAGTGCGTCTTATAAAGCGAAAAATACTGTAATTGATTGTATTTTATTTGTTTAATAGATCAGGCATTTCTGAATATGGCGCCACCAAATGTGTTGTGTTTTTTTTATGTTTTTAAAATTGAACTTTTATTTTGAATCGGGCGAAAAGGGACTAATTTGAAATGTTACGTTTTTTTATTTTTTCATATTTTTTAAAACTTTTTTTAATTTGTTACTATTTTCCCTAGGGGACTTTATACCTGCAGTGTCTGATCGCCTGTGCGTTTTTACTGATCAGAGCAGCATTGCCCTCATCAGCAGAAATGCTCATCTCCTGTGAGTGTCGGCTCTCACAGGAAGTGAGTGATGGCAGCGTCAGGGGTCATTGGCTGACCCCGCACTATCGTGTAATATAGCTGTCATCTACCACATGTAATACTTACTTGGCCGAAGCTGCCTTCACCCAGCACCTGATGGAACTTGTACTCATTGATGTCAGGCTGAGTGTTGGATATTGGTGTTATAGCGGTGCTGGGTCCTAAAGGAATGAATAAGGAATGTAACATTAGTTTATTTGGAAGAAATGTAATGAAGCATGTAGAGATTGTGAGAATAGAAAGCTGCAGAACTCATGTTTACCTGAAGTGCTGCACATATAAATGGATATGAAAAGTATACTAAGGGCTGCTGATAAGTCTTTGGCTTTACCCAGAAAGAAACGAGATAGGATGGTGAAACTTTACATTTACTCCACATACTCTCCACTGATGACAACACACTTCTTATATCGGTATTCTAAGTTCTGTAAGCCTAGCAAAAAGAAGGATTTCGGTTGTGCCTCAAACCAGGCATCTGTAGCATCAGAAATTGTGTAAAATTTGGTACCCTTGAGGGGTTTCTTCAGGTTTGGAAACAAATGATTGTCGGAGGGAGCTAAATCTGGTGAATAAGGTGGGTGGTCAACCAGCTGAAGGCCCAGCTCTGCCAGTTTTGCCGTGGTCACTTGTGCAGTGTCACCGGAGGCGTTGTCTTGCAGGAACAAGATTCCTTTGGACAGCTTGCCGCGACTTTTGGCCTTCAGAGCTATCTTCAATTGGTCCAAAAGTTCAATTTAATACCTTACATTGATGGTGGAACCCTTTTGAAGGTAGTCCACTAGCAGCACGCCCTCCTTATCCCAGAACACAGATGCCATTACCTTAGTGGCTGATTTTTGCACCATGAGCTTCTTTGGATGAGCAGAACCACTGTGCCTCCACTCTTTTGACTGCTCCTTGTTTTCAGGATCATACAAATAAATCCAGGTCTCATCCATAGTGACCAGTCGATCTAGGTAGTTCTTATCAGTTTGGAAATGCTGACAAATGGACCGGGAAGTTGTCACTCGCATGCTCCTCTGATCTGTTGTCAAACATTTGGGGATCCACTTTGTAGATCGCTTCCTCATGTCCAAATGTTTATGGATAATGATGACACAAACACCTTCACGGGAAATCCCCATGATGTCTGCTATTGCTTTAGCTGAAATTTATCGATTCTCCAGTATGAGTTTGAGCACAGCATCGACGATCTCCGGAACAACAACCACTCTGTCGTCCAGGACGTTCTTCATTATTGGTGCTGGAGTGGCCCGTTTTTTAAATTTGCAACCCAGTTCTTAAAGGGAACCTGTCAGGTCCCATATGTGTTCTGACCTACAAGCAGGGTGATGTGTGACCTAGTAACCCCTTCCTACTCATCCCTGTGTTGTAATATTGTGTAATATAATTTTATAAAAAAAGTTTTATAACTTACATGTTTCCTATGTAAATAGGAGAGGGTCTAGTCCCCTGGGCCTTGCATCGCTCCGTGGGCGTTTGCATGCTTTCCGTGGTATCTCGCCCCTGTGGGTGTGATACTATGGATTTACATGAGCAACGTCACCGCAGCGCCTTGAGATCCCGTGTGTGCGCGCTTACCATTCCCACAGCCTTGTTATGAAAACCATAAATTAATCCCAATTAAAAAGTAACTTTTAATAATACCATTAATCGGTCAGAAACCACAAAAACACAATAAATGCAGGGTGTATAATAACAAATGCTAGGCGGGAGAAGGGGATAAAATAACCCTATAAAGCCCTAATTAAACTCTCCCTTCCTAGCAATGGAGGGTATGACGCCCTAGGGTTGTGCCGCCCCATTCACTGACGGGAGACCCTGAATGACCCTATAAAGCCCTGCATAGGCCAAACACACACCAAACAATTAGATAAACAGCCCCATCAAGGTGAGCTGGAGACATCAAAAACACTTATCTGAGAATGTCCGGAGACAAAGCCCCAATCCGGGGAAGAGGCTGTTTATCTAATTGTTTACTGCTTTGTATTATAGCACAGTTGGAATAATTTGTGAATTTACACTTTTTATTTACACTTTTGATTCGACAATGAATTTGGAAATTCATAGGGTCACTCCCCCATATATACACTTGACCCCATTCACTCAACCAGCCGGGAATTGTGTGACCCAGAATCTATAAACCACCAAATTATAAGTAAAGAGACTCCAAAAACTGTTTATAATTCATTATTTTTATTTAGAAAATCTACAAAAACAGTTTATTGCATTAAAATGTTACACTATAGGGTTAAATTTTATACACACATTGATCATATTAAATTAAAGTCCATAAAGAGCAGGACAAAAAGTGAGGACCCCAATAACAAGCCCTATAGGATGCGACTCCCCATCCGAGCCCGCACAGCCCCAATACCCAGTAACTTATACACACCTGGATACTTTACACTGCTCCATCTGTTACTACATTGCTGCTACATGTAATAGATAAAGAAATATATTTATCCCGAGTCTCTGTATTGCTGTGTATATATACAAGTGTAGAGAGAGATATTTACATGCATTGTGATATATATGTCTGTGTAAGGCTATGACCGCACTTTGCATCGTCCTAGTTGCATTTCTAAACGTACGTTTTTGCCTTAATTGATTTAGCCAAAGTTGCCTTTTCCAGAAATTTAGCGCTAAAAACGCATGCATATTTACCGCGTTTTAGATGCGTTTTCAGCGCTATTTACATGCTTTTTCACCTGCGTTTTGACAGATGCGTTTTGAACATCAAGACACTGCTAAATAAAAATTAAATAGTCAAACAGAATGAAAAAAGAGAAAAAAAAAACTAAACATATAATTTTTTAATTATTTAAGAAAATAGTTATATTTCATGTAATTATAGCGGTTTTATAATATTTATAGCTAAAATAGCAAAATCATAGTTTTCAATAATTTAATTGTCGGACTATGTCTGTGTAAAGGGACATATCATTCCATTATTTTAATGTCTGAAAAGCATGCATTTTTGAAGTAAAAAACGCAGTGTTTCTGCACCTAAAAAGCAGGTAAAACGCAGGAATTTTGATGTTTGTTGCTTTTTGATACTTCTCATTGACTTCAATGTTAGCAAAACGCTGCAGAAATGGCAAAAACAATTGACATGCTGCTTCTTTGAATGCATGGTTTTTGCCACAAATTATGCAAATTAAACGCAGCGTTTTAAAACGCAAAGTGCGGACTAGAAATCCCCATTTTCCATAGACTATAATGGAAAAGCAAAACGCAAGCCTTTTGGCATGAAAACGCTGCAGTTCAAAATGGACCTAAAAAGCAGCTGAAATGCAAAGTGCGGTCATACCCTAAATCTGTGTGTGTAGAGAGAGGTATATATCCTTGTATACATATATATCTGTGTGTGTGTGTGTGTGTATATATGTATGCATATATATATATATATGTAGGTGTGTATATATATATATATATATATATATAATATATATATATATATATATATATATATATATATATATATATATATATATATATATATATATATATATATATATATATATACACACACACACACACGAATGTATACAGACATATATATCTCTATGCATATCAATATCTATATATAAATCTCTATATATACACAGCAATAGAGAGACTCAGGATACATATGTATTTACTGTATTTATGTATGTGAACAGTTTAAAGTATTTCAGCTGTGTGTGTGTGTGTGTGTGTGTGTGTGTGTATATAATATATACACAGTACAGACGAAAAGTTTGGACACACCTTCTCATTCAAAGACTTTTCTTTATTTTAATGACTCTAAAAATTGTAGATTCACATTGAAGACATCAAAACTATGAATTAAAACATGTGGAATGAAATACTTAAAAAAAACTGAAAATCTGTCTTATATTCTAGATTCTTCAAAGTAGCCATCTTTTGCTTTCATTACTACTTTGCCCACTCTTGGCATTCTCTTGATGAGCTTCAAGAGGGAGTCACCGGAAATGGTTTTCCAACAGTCTTGAAGGAGTTCCCAGAGATGCTTAGCACTTGATGGCCCTTTTGCCTTCACTCTGCGGTCCAGCTCACCCCAAACCATCTCGATTGGGTTCAGATCTGGTGACTGTGGAGGCCAGGTCATCTGGTGTAGCACCCCATCACTCTCCTTCTTAGTAAAATAGCCCTTACACAGCCTGGAGGTGTGTTTGGGGTCAATGTCCTGTTGAAAAATAAATGATGGTCCAACTAAACGCAAACCGGATGGAATAGCATACCGCTGCAAGATGCTGTGGTAGGCATGCTGGTTCAGTATACCTTCAATTTTGAATAAATCCCCAACAGTGTCACCAGGAAAGCACCCCTACACCACCACACGTCCTCCATGCTTCACGGTGGGAACCAGCCATGTAGAGTCCATCCGTTCACCTTTTCTACAAAGACACGATGGTTGGATCCAAAGATCTCAAATTTGGACTCATCAGACCAAAGCACAGATTTCCAGTGGTCTAATGTCCATTCCTTGTGTTCTTTAGCCCAAACAAGTCTCTTCTGCTTGTTGCCTGTCCTTAGCAGTGGTTTCCTAGCAGCTATTTTACCATGAAGGGTGCTGCACAAAGTCTCCTCTTAATAGTTGTTCTAGAGATGAGGTGTGTCCAAACTTTTGGTCAGTACTGTAATATAATGTATATACACACACGGTGACAGAACTGAAATACTTTAAACTGTTGACATCTGTTACCACATTGCTGCAAAAACCTAAATAAATAAGTAAATTTGCATAGTGATTTTATATATATATATATATATATATATATATATATATATATATATATATATATATATATACACACACACACACGCAGTGTGTTCACCCATATCCTGTCCACCGACATTAACATAAGAATGGCGGCAGCTATAGGCCCTACAACTTTGTAATTCACTTTTTTTTCCTCTCTCTTGTTCCGTTTTCGAGATAAAAATGATAACTCCATTGTCTTCCACCAGGTGGCGCTATCGGTGGTTTCATTGAATAGCACATGGGTACTTTACTATACCTAGACTCCACTTCTATGCCTACAGCTGCCACCGTTCTCAAGTTAATAGAGGTGGACAGGATATGGGTGGACACACTGTGTGTGTGTGTGTGTGTGTATATATTTATATATATGTGTGCATTTTGATGGCAATTGTAACCTTGATGAGGTTTCCAATAGTTGGTGGAGCAGTGGGGATATAAACATGAGTGCAGCTGTAATAATGTCCCCTCCGTTTGTTCTTCGGCTCAGCACTGAGTGTACCTGAGCCAGGTTACAGGTTCCGGTCTTGCGCTGTCTCGGTTGATTACTTCTCGGCTTCAGACGCGCTCTGCACATGACCGGAACCGCAGGAATCTTGTGAGCATGCGCAGTGCGCGTCTGAAGCCAACAACCAAGCACTGGGATAGCAAGGCTGCGGGAATGGTAAGCGCGCACGTGCGGGATCTCAAGGCGCTGCGGTGATGTCGCTCATGTAAATCCATAGTATCATGCCCACAGGGGCGTGATACCACGGAAAGCATGCAAACACCCACGGGGCGATGTGATACCCAGGGGACTAGACCCTCTGATCATTTACATAGGGAACATGTAAGTTATAAAACGTTTTTCTTTTTTTTATAAAATCATATTACACAATATTACAACACAGGGCTGGGTAGGAAGGGGTTACTAGGCCACACATCACCCTGCTTGTAGGTCAGAACACATAAGGGACCTGACAGGTTGCCTTTAGCTGTGGAATATGAAGGGCATTGATCCACCAATGTCTGCGACATATCACCATGAATATCCTTCGCAGACTTTCCTTACAGAAACATGAATTTTATCCCTCTTCTGCTCTCAGTTGCTGTGAATATCGCATTAGACTCCGCCATTTTGTTTTCCCGCGTGCGTAGAACACTGTTGCCGTAAGCAACAAACACAAAATTTTGAAAACATATATTAGACACATAAGGCTTTCATGTGATGTAACATTAGTTACCATAGAAACAAAAAAGCTCACAAAGCCAAAGACTTATCAGCAGCCCCTCATATAATGGCCATTATACAGTGGTGTTTGCATGTTTGTGAACCATTCAGAATTTTCCGTATTTCTACATAAATTTGACCTAAAACTACATCAGATTTCTGAGAAGTAAAAAACAAAGGAGTTAAAAATAATAGGACATTGTCATTTTTATCAACGTAAATGATCCAATTTCACGTGTCTGTGAGAGGCAAAAGTAAGTGAACCCTCAGGATTAGCAAATAATATGAAGGGGACATTAGTTTGGTGTTTTCAGTGAATGGGAGGACAATCGGGTGTGAGTGGGCGGCTGTTTTATGTAAGGAGAAGAGATCTAATAACACATGATCACCACACACACGTCTGTGGGGGTTTATCATGGCGGGAATTAGGGGATGTGTGAGACCCTCACAAGAAAAGCTGCAGATAAGGAATAACCTGTAGAGGATTATACACCCGGCTCCACAGATTTAATAATTGGAGCATTTTCCTCAGTTTAAAAATTTCAGAAACTATTATTTTTTTAATATTAATCTGATGTAGTTTTAGGTCAAATTTACACAAATCTGGAAAATTCTGAAGGGATCACAAACTATGAAGCCCTGAATTCTCAAAAACTGCTCAAATTCTCAGGGATTCCAATACCACGATCCAATAATTACTGACCCCATACACAGATTAGAATAAAACAAGCTTTATTTATAAGACAAACGCACAAATGACATTACACATTCACAAATTGTCAGTAACATTACATGGAGACAAGGATGAGGATACACAACACCAGGGCAAGAGGAAACATTGCCAGAAACCATGAAAAACAATACGGCAATGGCATGAATGGGATATAATACATATGTAGAATAATCTTACAGCAGAGGGTTTTACCAAATATTTGAGAAAAAAAAGTGTTACACAAATATCACTGAAAATCAGGCTATGAGATGTGCTATGTATGTGTAGAATAATCAAATAAGGTACACTTAATTGAAATGTGTAAATGTAGGTATTTTTGATGCCCAATTTAGCAATATTAAATGTGTGTGTGTATGTATATATATATATATATATATATATATATATATATATATATATATATAATTTAGAAATGCCAACTGATCTCACAATAGTATAGAATCAAAATATTTGAAACTGAAGCTAAAAAAATCATAAATCACTGTATATAAAAATTTAATTAAACTGCAAGTGTTTATATTGCAAAAAATGTCCATGTCAAGTAAGAATATTGCAAGAATTTTTACATAGCAGTGGTAAAAAAAAGGAAAACCTCCAAACTCTGCAAAGTAGAGCAAGGAGCATACACATTCAAGAGATATATATTGCAGGATTTATAAATGCCAATATAAAAGGCCAACTATTTGATGACAATGTAAAGTAACCACTGCTCGCATGGCCACAGCATTCAATGGGCTACGCAATTGAAAGAAGGTGTGTAACTATACGTACATAGTAATGGGGAAGGTAAAAGTCACTGGTAAGTACAAAAATCCTATCCCCTGTGCCAAATAATGCTGCTCCATAGTGAACAATGGACAAATATTCACAGTCAAATGTACATGGAAATAATCATTGCTATACTTAATCTGCCACTGGTAACCCCCTGACGCACGTTTCTTTGCACCACTGACCATGTTACACCTCTAGCTCCATCTATATTATCATAGGACTTAATAATGTATAGACATAATATCTTTGAGAAAGCCTGTACTTACTGATACCAGGGCAGGTTACAATATTGCGGTATTATAATTGTACACAGATAAGACTTTTATATGGTGCAGGTCCCACTGTTACGTGTAGTGCACCATACCATAGCAGTCACATATATTATGACCTGCCCTTTTACCAAATAATCAGACAGCGCTGACACAATTTTATAACATTTTTCAAATTTACATCAAAACCACATTGGAGTATTTCATGGAATAGAGTCCGAGCTTCATTAATAAAACGAGAAACTGTTTTGCATACTTCCCACATTTCAGACATTAACCTCTACCTAAAGTTCTGACCGGAAACTGTCACTTTGTACTATCCTGTTACCAACAACACAATAAAACATATCAGGACCGCACTAGGAAATCCTCGCCCTCACTGCAATGTATGACCCGGGCAATGCATTCATATCTATAGTCACATATACTTGTAGTAACATCTGACACATGGGACTTGTCTAATCCTCCTCATATTGGTTATAAATCTAGAACTACCACCACATTGTAGATGAGACGTGAATGTGTCTCCTACCTGCTCTTGGCTCTTCATCCTCCAACTCTCTGGCGTTGGATCCAATAATCCTCTTCTTCTTCTTCTTCTTGATGTCTTCCTCCAGGCTGTCTTCTCTCTTCCTCTTCTCTTGTCCTCTCTCCTCTTCTCTCATCTTCTCTTCTTCTTCTCTCATTTTCTCAGCGTTTTCTTGTCCATTGGACGTCATTTTGAAATTCTCTCGCAGAGCAATCCGAACTATCTTCTGCACAAGGCCGTCGACAGTTAGAAAGTGAGCGGCAGTTGAGCGCATGCCAGTCACATGACCTCTGGATGGAATTCTCAGTGGGCACCGGCCATGTTGGAGCTTGGCAGCTGCCCACAGTATTGTAGACATCATGAGTGGCATCTAGGGGGCAGATACATATAGAAATTCATGAATGGGTTTTCAGTTGATGTGATATTAAGAAAAAACAAAAACCAAGATGGAAGTTCATATTTTATGGCTTTTATAGCTGAATTTGCAATGGTTCCAATATTTCATTTCTTCTCTAATGGGGTTAATGATATATATATAATTGATGGGAATGTGGACAGTTTGAGAAATAAAAAGAAATGAGATAATCCTTGTGAGGGGCAGTGTTGTCTAATGCTCAAAGGCCTTGATTTATCAAGTCCGGCGATGTTCATGTCAGTCATTTTGGTGCAGCTGCCAAAGACGCCATTCTCGCGGTGCACAAATATTTAGTGACTTTTCAAATTGTTTTATATTAGCTTTGGGCTCTTCCCTTTGGAGGAACTGTACCTTGGACGTCCCCTCATTGTGTGCAGGCTGCAATTCACACAAGTCACAGGTCACGTCACTCCACAGGAACAGCGGAGCCGACATCACTGGAACGACGCTGCTGCAGGAGGGGAGACGTCACTGTTGTGTTTTTATTCAGGTCCTGGATTGATTAAATAGTGGGTGTAAAGTAATGGACAATCCCTTAAAGCAATCGTTGGGCGTCCAGGATAGAAGAGATTTGTGCTGCTGGTTTATATCATGGCTTTTAACAACGAATGTTTTAATTTTTTTGCATTAAATAAAGACCTTAAAAGATTTTTTTTTTATTAAAATAATCTCAAAATTTTGTTAATAAAAGTGGAATAACCTTTCCTATAATGATTAGAGGGGTTGTCTTATCTTCTAAAATGGGTAAAACTGGAAATACTCGTAAGAACAAGCAATTTTGCAATTTAACTTTTATCAACCCTTTCACGACATCCGCCGTACATGTATAGTGCAAGTGGGGAGTGGGTGTATGGAGCGGGGGACTCATGGGGTGAACCCCCTTTATACCCGGCAGGTAATGGGTGTGTGTTACTGGACCTGCCGCTAACAATCGCGGGTGCAGCAGAACTCCGCCCACTATTGCTAACCTGTTAAATCTCACTGTCATACTCTGACAACAGGAGTTACCACGTGCTGGTATAGGGGGGCGCCATTTTAAGCTCCCACTGGTAATGTGATCACAGGTCACCGATAAGCAGGGAGGTCTTCAGCAGACCCCAACCTATCATAGCAGCCATTCTTTGATTGAAACTCTGCCTGTGGCTCCAAAGAAGACTGTGATTTCTGCCACATACAGCAATGCTTTGGCTTTCCTGTACAGGGCAAAAGCAAACAGTCAATCGCAGTGGACTATTAAAAATAGTGAAAAGTTAAAAAAAAGTTATAATAAACATAAGACTTCAAATCCCCTCTTTGCCCCATTAAAATAAAATAACCATAACTGTAAACACTGTAAAGAAAAAAAATACAAGAACGCAAAAATTAGGTTTTATTTGGTCATTGCAAAACCAAATCTGATGTAACAAGGAATGAAATCATATCTATCCCAAAATGGTATCAATAAAATGTTGTCCCAACTCGCAAAAACTAAGTCATCACACGGCTCATTGCACCCAAAAATGAAAATGGCAACACAAGCCCCCAATTTCTTTCTGCAAACTTCCAATTTTTTTTTACCACTAAAAATAATAAAAAACCTAGAAATATTTAGTAATGCCGTCATCCTACTGATGAGGAGAATGTTACCGCGACGTGAGCTTTACCACAAAATCTACACCATAAAAACAACTTGCAAAATCCCATCAGAATTGTTTCTTTCACAATTTCTGCCCATTTGGAATTTTTCCCTGTTTTCCAGTGCACGATGTGGTAAAATGAATGGGGTCATTCAAAATTACAACTCGTTCTACATAAATAATCCCTCCTGGGTATGTGGACAGAAAAATAAAAAAAAATTATGGTTCTGAGTAAGAGGAAAAAAACAAAAATGCAATTGGTCCTGTCATGAAGGGGTTAAAAATCCTCTCTGCTCTCAAGAAGGGGGGGATCTTTATTCTCTAATGTCCGGCTTGTGGTCCGGGTTCCCCACTCCTGATCTCGCACTGTGTAGGGAATGCACAGGCTGGGAGTGTTGTGTTGTATATCACACTGCTTGGTTGTCCATGAAGTCTCTTCATTGTTAGAATTGGGGGATCTCTGTGGTTTTACCCTCCACAGATCAGACAATGATGGAGTATTTAATCAGTATATTATCAATATTATTGGGGACCGAAAACATAACTATAGTGACCAGTGCTAAGCCGTTGCTTTCAAGGAAAGTAAAATCATTGAACTACTGTATATGCTCGAGTGTAAGCCGACCCAAATATAAGCCCTGGCCCCTAATTTTACCACAAAAGTAATTATTAACTCGAGTATAAGCCTAGGGTGGAAAATGCAGCAGCTACTGGTAAATTTCAAAAATAAAAATAGATACCACTAAAATGTAATATGCTCCATCGTTGTCTCCTGTAGTAATGTGCCCCATCCTGTAGTAATGTGCCCATTCTTGTGCCCCATTCTGTAGTATTATGGCTATCCTGCAGTAATGTGCCCATTCTTGTGCCCCGCCCTGTAGTAGTGTGCTCATTCTTGTACCCCATCCTGTAGTATTGTGCCTATCATGTAGCAATGTGCCCCATCTTGGAGTTATGTGCCCATCCTGGTGCTCCATCATGTAGTATTGTGCCCATCATGTAGTTATGTGCCTAACCTTGTGCTCCATCCTGTAATAATGTGCCCATCCTGTAGTAATGTGCCTATCCTTGTGCTCCATCCTGTAATAATGTGCCCATCCTGCAGTAATGTGCCTATCCTGTAGATATGGGCCCATCTTTGTGCCCCATCCTGTAGTAATGTGCCCATACTGTAGATATGTGTCCATCCTTGTGCCCTATCATGCAGTAATGTGCCCATCCTGTAGATATGGGCCCATCTTTGTGCCCCATCCTGTAGTAATGTGTATGAGAAGATCATAGCTAAACTAGAGCGGGTGCAGAGAAGAGCAACCAAGGTTATTAAGGGAATGGGTGGACTGTAGTAATGAGCGAATAGTAACTATTCGGGTTCGGATTATTCATAATGAATCCCAAAGTATTATTCTAGTATTCGTCACATATAACAAACCTAATGCAAGTCACTGGTGAACCCGAGCATTGTTCATGAAGACTTCCCAGAAAAATGCTCTGTTTCCCCATTGACTTTCCTTAGGATTCTTATTTGTGATGAATACTGGAATAGTACTTTGAGATTCATTACAAATTATCCAAACATGAATAGTTATGATTCGCCCATCACTAGTAGACTGCAATACCAAGATAGGTTATTAAACTTGGGCTTATTAAGTTTGTAAAAACAAAGGCTTAGGGGCGATCTTACACGTCAGGGAAGGATGGGAAGGATGGGACGCAGTGCAGTGGAGCGCGAGGACCTGCTGTGGACGCATGGATGATTCGGCGGTGGAACGCATTGATGTGTTCCACCGCTGGTCCTCTATGTGTTCCACTGCACTGCGTCCCAGAAACCTTACACGCCAGAAGTAATTGGTATCGCTGGATGTGATAAGTGTGTGTGTGCGATCTGATGTGCGATTATGTGCGATCTGATGTGTGTGATCTGATATATGTGGGTGTGGGTGTGTCTGTGTGTGTGTGTGATCTGATGTGTTCCACTACAGGTCCTCCTGTTCGGCATCTGGTAAGTATAATTGTTGGGTCTTCTGTCTTCGCTCTTCTCTGTTTTGGGGGTGTCTCTGCTTTCTATAATGAAGTGTCCTGCAGTATTATTTAAGTATTTAGCTGCATGAACACTTTATTATTGAATCGCAACCAGGGCTTATTTTTGGGGTAGGACTTAGGCGGGCTTTGCACACTACGACATCGCAGGTGCGATGTCGGTGGGGTCAAATTGAAAGTGACGCACATCCGGCATCGCATGCGACATCGTAGTGTGTAAAGCCTAGATGATAAGATTAACGAGCGCAAAATCGTCGTAATCGTATCATCGGTGCAGCGTCGGAGTAATCCATAATTACGCTGATGCTACGGTCCGATGTTGTTCCTCGCTCTTGCGGCAGCACACATTGCTGTTTGTGAAGCCGCAGGAGCGAGGAGCATCTCCTACCGGCGTCACCACGGCTTCCGTAGGATATGCGGAAGGAAGGAGGTGGGCGGGATGTTTACATCCTGCTCATCTCCGCCGCTATTGGCCGCCTGCCGTGTGACATCGCTATGATGCCGCACGACCTGCCCCCTTAGGAAGGAGGCGGTTCGCCGGCCAGAGCGACTGTCGCAGGGCAGGTGAGTGCATGTGAAGCTGGCGTAGCGATAATTTTCGCTACGCCAGCTATGACACGATATCGTACCTGCGACGGGGGCGGGGACTATCGCGTGCGACATCGCAGCATCGGCTTGCGATGTCGCAACGTGCAAAGCCCGCCTTACAGTACAGACCAAAAGTTTGTGTCATTCAATGAGTTTTCTTAATTTTTATGACAATGAAACTTGAAGATTCACATTGAAGGCATCAAAACTATGAAGTAAAACATGTGGAATGAAATACTTAAAAAATTGTGAAACAACTGAAAATATGTCTTATATTCTAGGTTCTTCAAAATAGCCATCTTTTGCTTTGATTACTGTTTGCACACTCTTGGCATTCTCTTGATGAACTTCAAGAGGTAGTCACCGGAAATGGTTTTCCAATAGTCTTGAAGGCGTTCCCAGAGATGCTTAGCACTTGTTAGCCCTTTACCTTCACTCTGCGGTCCAGCTCACCCCAAACCATCTCGATTGGGTTTAGGTCTGGTGACTGTGGAGACCAGGTCATCTGGCGTAGCACCCCATCACTCTCCTTCTTAGTCAAATAGACCTTACACAGCCTGGAGGTGTGTTTAGGGTCATTGTCCTGTTGAAAAATAAATGATGGTTCAACTAAATGCAAACCGGATGGAATAGCATGCTGGTTCAGTATGCCTTCAATTTTGAATAAATCCCCAACAGTGTCACCAGCAAAGCACCCCCACACCATCACACGTCCTCCTCCATGCTTCACAGTGGGAACCAGGCATGTAGAGTCCATCCGTTCACCTTTTCTACAAAGACACGGTGGTTGGATCCAAAGATCTCAAATTTGGACACATCAGACCAAAGCACAGATTTCCACTGGTCTAATGTCCATTCCTTGTGTTCTTTAGCCCAAACAAGTCTCTTCTTCTTGTTGCCTGTCCTTAGCAGTGGTTTCCTAGCAGCTATTTTACCATGAAGGCCTGCTGCACAAAGTCTCCTCTTAACTTTTGGTCTGTACTGTATATACCTTATGCTGAAAATACTGAAATTCCTGCAAGAGCTTATTTTTTGAAAAACAAGGTATTATATTGTAGAAATATATGAGGGGACAGTCCAGAGATCTATGTACATCCTCTGCTGTATGAGCAGTGACACTATGGGACGTGATGGTGAAATGGTCGCTTGACTTGACAATGATGAAGGAGGCCTGGGCGACTTATTTAAAAAATATATAATATTACAGATTATGAGCAGTAGATTTTGGAGATGTGACGTTGATCGAGTGGAACGAGAGTGATTGCTGAATGTGGAGTTGTGGAGAAATGTCTCCCCGTGTATGGGGCATCTAATATCTGCCTGATGAGGTTTTCCCTCTCTCAGAATCAAACCCTTATTTTATAGGTTAAACGTTTTCTCTTCTTTTCACCTTGAAACTATGAAATTGTTCATGAAACTAAACTTTTAACACCGGAAAATAAATCTTTCCTCAGATGATGATTTACACTTGTATTGATGTTATTGTGACTCCAGCAATGTCTGCCGTCAGCTCCCCACAATCCGGGACACATTCATACATATGGTGACAGTCTGAGCTGAGGGCATGGTTTTGCTGCCGGCCTGAAATGTGCACTCTGTGATGCAGCTAGCACAGACAGCTTTGCCTCTGAGGACTGCACGGGCGCTGAGGCTGGCAGATCTGGGAAGTTTCAGAGAAACACCAGCTACAAGTGCATCTCAATAAATTAGAGTCTCATCAAAAAGTGAATTTACTTCAGTTATTCAACACAAAAAGGATGCACATATTATATAGAGTCATTACACACAGAGTGATCTATTTCAAATGTTTTTGTTAATGTTGATGATTATGGCTTACAGCCAATGAAAAAGCAAGTCATTATCAGAGAAAATGAGAATAATTACCACAAAACACCTGCAACTCTGCCTAAGCATTTAAAATGGTCCCTTAGTCTGGTTCAGTAGGCTACACAATCATGAGGAAGACTGCTGACTTGACAGATGTCCAGAAGGCAGTCATTGACACACTCTACAAAGGAGAGTAAGCCACAAAAGGTCATTGCTAAAGAAGCTGTTCACAGATTTCATTAATATGCTTGGATACAGCAGAGTTGAATGGAAGGAAAAAGTGTGGTAGCAAAACGTGCATAAGCAACCGGGATAACCGCAGCCTTGATAGGATTGTTAAGAAAAGACCATTCAAAAAGTCTGGGGATATTCACAAGGAGTGGACTGCTGCTGGAGTCAGTGCTTCAAGAGCCACCACACACAGACGTATCCAGGATATGGGCTACAACTGTCGCATTCCTTCTGTCAAGCAGGGCATCTACCCCGGGCACAGCTGTCAGGGGGGCGCTGTTGAGCTGCCTGCTGCAGTGGTCTGAGTCACTTTGGCGGCTGTGTGTTGTCACTCCTGTAGTGGTCGCTGTGAAGCTGACAGCCGAGACTCAGAGGAAGTGCAGCGCCCGGCTCCCACTGATCAATTGTCCTTCTTTCTATCAGACGCGAGGACAGTTGAGGTGATGACCGCCGGTCCTGACTTCCGGGTCAGAGAAATGTCTGTACTGTGATCAGGTCAGCTGATCACACTGCTGACCCGGAAGTCAGGGCTGCAGCGCGGAGGCCGCAGAGAACACCAATGATAAGTGCTCCAGTGCTCTGTCTCCCGACAGAATGGGGAGACAGAGGATGGGGGGAGGGAACTATGTGAACATACTATGGGGGGGACAGAGGGTGGGGAGGGGGCAGTAGCTAGACACAGTATGGGGGAGAGAGGGTGGGGAAAGGGAACCCTCTTTGTACACACTATGGGGGGCTGTATACAGACAGTATAGGGAGTGAGGGATGATGTATACAGGCAGTCTAGGGAGTGGGTGTGAGTGGTGATGTATACAGACAATTATACTGTATAGGGGGTGAGGGGGGAATATATACAGTGATCATATGTGGAGCGATTGGGAGAATGGGGAGCAAACGGGAAAGAAATTTTGAGGACACAGAATAAAGAGCGAAATGGTATGGGGAGTGTGGGGAAAAAGTATATGGACACACAGAAGGGGGCACAGAATAGAGACTGGGTAGTGTCAGGTGGGGTGGTATGGAGAGGGAATAGCTTCTGGGTACAGTATGAGGCCATAGTAAGGATGGGTGTGTGATGAGAAAGCACAGTATAAAGACTGGGCAGTATAGGGTGATACAGTGTAAAGGACTGTGTGAAGAGTGGGCTCAGTATTGAAAGGAGAGGGTAGTGTGGAGGGCATGTACCATAAGAGGGACAGTGTGAGGGTCATATTTTGTACAGAGAACACAGTGAGGGGCCATTATTTATTCTGGGGCACAGCGTAGGGCAGATATTTTTTAAATAGGAGTATTATTGTCATTCTTCTATTTTTAGGGGCATCGTGTTGGGATGTGCTGTGGAAGACTGGAGAAGATGGAAATCTGCAGAGACGAAATGTGAATGTGAAAAGTCATCATGGCTTAGGACAAGATGAAGAATAGAAAGAAACGACTCAGAGACAACATCATCTATAAGGTACCTGAATGTAAATGTTTATTTGTGATACTGACTATGTCCCATCATTAGGCCTCGGTCCTTCTTGCGCATTGCTTCTGATGTGAGAGCAATGGGACCTCGCTGATCAGCTGATCTTGCTGCAGGTGGCCGGAAATGCTTATTTCTGAATCTACTCCATCCTCTGATGGTGTCTGCAGCCGGATACTGCACATCCGCCTCATTGATTGTAACAGGAGGCTGATGCCACTATCAGAAGATGGAGCAGATCCAGAACTGAGCACTTCCGGCCACCTGCCACCACCAGCACGGCACCTAGCTAGAACAGGCAATTGGCGGGGGTGCCAGGTGCCAAAACTGACCAATCACACATTGGTGATCTATCCTAAGGAAAGGCCATCAATGTTAAAGTATCTTAAACCAAGACAATCCCTTTAATTACAAAATTAAGCCGTGTAGTATCCTCAGTTCTAACAGCGTGTAATATGCTCACTGTCAGGATTCAGCTCTGCTTGCTGGGTCCAGCAGTCACCAAATGGCTGCTCCACTCATATGTGATTTTCATACTTGCATGTGACAACTGGCTTTTTTTCTTACGTTTCTCATTGAACATTGAGAGAATTATGTGACTTTAAGTATGCAAATCACATATGAGTGATTGTTCACAAGACAACCACCCAAACTGCTTGGTGGAGGGGGGGGGGGGGCGCCAAACTGAATTCTTGCCCCGGGTGCTGGAAAGCCTAGATACGCCTCTGGTCTAGTGTGAAGTTTCCACAATCAATAATGGTTTCTGAAGCCATGGCATCTGCTGGTGTAGGTCCAAAAATTTGGGAGGAAAATGAGGGGTAGTCTTAAAATCCAGATATAGCTTACCGGGAGGTGGAGAAATTGCCCGGGGGCTATCTGTGCGGGCGGCCGCCTGCCTCTCTGTGCAGCCGGCTGTCTGTGCAGGTAGCTAGGTTCCTCTCTGTGCCGGCTGCCGGCTGTCTATGTGGGCTGCGGTTGCTGTGCTGGCAGCGGAAGCTGCGGTGGCTGTGCAGCGTGTGTCCCAGATACTCTGGCATCAAATGATGGCGCCCGGAGTCAGCGTGTGTTTCTTTGAAGCCCGGACCACTGACATAGCATCTGGGACACCCGCCGCACCGGCCTGCTCCATACAACCTCCGCAGCTTCCGCTGCCAGCACAGACCCCCCCGTTTCCAGCACAGACCCCACCAGCATTGCCCTTGCCTCCTGTGACTCCACTCCACCGCTGCCTCCCCCCTCTCGTAAGACAATCCTGGAGTACAAAACGGACCCTATTCTTTTTTTTTTTTACCTTTTTTTTTAATCTCTAAAACTGGTGTGCGTTTTAAATACAGTATATTAAAAAAAATAAAAAAAGGCTTTTGCTAGTGCTATATTAAGGGATGCAAGATGGGTCCAAAGCAATCGTTCCTTGTACAATAGCTGCACATTCACTAAAAACAAAAGAAAAAAAAATGTTGACTGTCAGTTTTCATTATGATAAAAGTTTTTTTCGATCTGTCCAAAGACGTAGGAATAGATGCATCATCTGTGAGATGAGCCGACACGGTCAGGTTGAAGATCTTAAGTCAGCACCATGGATGAGCGTTAGTAAGGACTCACCTGCGCTCTGGGCACGTCTGTCTTACTAAAGCCCAATATTTCTCATGAAATAACTTTTTTGGATCCTCCTCTTCTTTTTTTCCTGTGTTGCTTCTTTCCTGTTCTACTCGTCTTCTAAATGAAGTAATAAAATGGGCGATCGTGTTCCCCTCGTGTAGAGAAGGTGTCCTTACACAGTCCGACACGGTCAGCACTTATTGGACAGTGTCTGACTAGATGAACGGTAACAGTTAGCCGTCCATTCATTCATTTCCAGGAGGAATAACAGAGGAATATTACAACACAGCCTTTGACACATGCAAGAATTTCCCAAAACAGAGGTGTCAGGAAAGCAGAAAGGATTCTTTACGCCGCATTATAAAGTAACAAACAAACAAAAACAAAGCCCCAGAGAGTGAGGTCAATAGCGTTTTCAGTCTTGCATACCTCCCAACCGTCCCGGATACAGCGGGACAGTCCCTCTTCTGAGCCTTTGATCCCGGGTCCCGCCCGTGAGGCTGTTTGTCCCGGCTCCACCCACCCACTGTAGCCCCGCCTCGCTGTTTCTCCCTTCTACTATTCATTACAGAGCCGAGCGCGCACCTACTCCTGTGACTGCTGCTGAGGTATGAATCACCCCCTGCAGCAGAGCGACCCCCCTGCAGCAGAGCGACCCCCCCCCTGCAGCAGAGCCCCCCCCCCTGCACCAGAGCTGACCCCCCCAGTCCCGGAGCCTGCGTTTGTCTGCAGCTGTTCTCTGATTCCCCGTGTGCGGCTTCTCACTGCTGCAGACACGCGGGGAATCAGGAAGCTGAGGAGACCGTGCAATCAGCACTTCTCTCTCCTGCAGATAGCACTGGCCAGTAATAACCTATGCAGAGTGACATCTGCAGGCTTCTATTACCGATCAGTGGTCTCCTGCCTGTGGAGCAGAGCTGCTGGGTCCTAGCTTCCCAACAACTTCAGCTCTGCTTTATCCTGGCTCCCCTACCAGTTAAAGGGAACATGTCAGCAGAAATTTCACAATGAAAGTAATAGATTCCCCTCTGCAGCTCCTGGGCTGCATTCTGGAAAGGTTCCTGTTGTTATTGTGCCCCCTTTGAGACCTACAAAAATACTTTATGAAGTCTTACCTTTTTGTATGCAAATGTGTTTTTATGGTCACGGGGGCGGGCTGTCTGGCGTCCGTTATTCCCCCTCCTGCCGCTTTACGCAGTCCCCCATTGCTCATTTACATACACAAGGACGCCTTCCTCATGTAACTGTCCTCCCGAAGTTTTGCGCATGTGAACGCTTTTTCAGGTGATTGCGCAGGCACGAGATTATGGGCGGCGCTGTGATTGTCATCAGCAGCGTTAACCAAGTACCCGCCCATAATCTCGTGCCCGCACTTTTCCCTCTGACTCCACCGTTATGCGCAAGTGCTGGCCATATGAACCATGTTACCTATTACTGCTTGCACGAGATTATGGGCGGGTACTTGGATGACTTTGCTGATGACAATCACAGCGCCGCCCATAATCTCGCGCCCATGGTAATAGGTAACGTGGTTCATATGGCCAGTGCTTGCGCATAACGGTGGAGGCAGAGTGAGAAGCGCGGGCACGAGATTATGGGCAGGTACTTGGATGACGCTGCTGATGACAATCACAGCGCCGCCCATAATCTCGCGCCTGCGCAATCACCTCAAAAGCGTTCACACTTTGCACAGTGCTTACTCCCGCGAGAGTGGCACTGGGCATGCACAAAACTTCAGGAGGACAGTTACATGAGGAAGGCGTCCTCATGTATGGAAATGAGCAATGGGGGACGGCGTACAGCGGCAGGAGGGGGAATAACGGACGCCAGGCAGCCCACCCCCGTGACCATAAAAACAGATTTGCATACAAAAAGGTAAGACTTCATAAAGTATTATTTTAGGTCTCAAAGGGGGCACAATAGCAACAGGAACCTTTCCAGAATTCATCCCAGGAGCTGCAGAGGGGAATCTTTTATTTTTTTTGCTAAATTTCTGGTGACAGTTTCCCTTTAAAGGGAACCTATCAGGTGCAATATGCACTCAGAGCCAGGAGCAGTCCTGGGTATATATTGCTAATCCCTCCCTAACTGTCCCTGTATACACTAGCATAGATAAAGGCATCTATAGAAAAAGTATTTTTAAAGAGCTTATATCTTATGCTAATTAGCGCGGGGACTAGTCCCAAGGGCGTTACTTCACTTGGCTAGTCGGCTCATATAGCGTGTTAGTACTCACACAGGGGCGTAATAACATGCTAACATGCTATGCGAGCCGACTAGCCAAGTGAAGTAACGCCCTTGTGACTAGTCCCCGCGCTCATTAGCATAAGATATAAGATCTTTAAAAATATTTGTTCTTGATCTCTTTATCTATGCTAGTGTATACAGGGACGGTTAGGCAGGGATTAGCAATATACACCCAGAACTGCTCCTGGCTCTGAGTGCATATTGCACCTGACAGGTTCACTTTAAAGGGAACCTGTCACCAGATTTGGGGCCTATAAGCTGCGGCCACCACCAGCGGGATCTTATATACACATTCTAACATGCTGCATACCTCCCAACCGTCCCGGATACAGCGGGACTTTCACGCTTTACGTTGTTTGTCCCGTTGCCACGGGCGGGACGGCCGGCTCCCGGGCTCCGCCCACCCACTCTCTCTCCGCCTCCCTGCTTTTCCCTCCTACCATCCTAGTAGACGTGGCATAGAGAGGAGCGCTGCCTGTGCTGCTGCTGGTACAGTAAACTAATCTCCCCAGCGCTGATTTCCCTCCCTCCCCCCTCACCCCCGGCCGGAGCCTGTCTGTGCGGTCGGCCCGCCACCTGTCTGTGCGGGCGCCCCCCGCCGCCTGTCTGTGCGGGCGCCCCCCTGCCGCCTGTCTGTGCGGGCGCCCCCCTGCCGCCTGTCTGTGCGGGCGCCCCCCGCCGCCTGTCTGTGCGGGCGCCCCCCTGCCGCCTGTCTGTGCGGGCGCCCCCCTGCCGCCTGTCTGTGCGGGCGCCCCCCTGCCGCCTGTCTGTGCGGGCGCCCCCCTGCCGCCTGTCTGTGCGGGCGGCCCGCCGCCTCATTGTGCGGGTGGCCGGCCGCCTCTCTCTGCGGGCGGCTGGCCGCCTCTCTGTGCGGGCGGCCCGCCGCCTGTCTGTGAAGGCGGCCGGCCGCCTGTCTGTGAAGGCGACCGGCCGCCTCACTGTGGCTGCCTGCGTGTCCGTGCTGGAGGCCCGCCGGCTGCCTGCGTGTCCGTGCTGGAGGCCCGCCAGCTGCCTGCGTGTCCGTGCTGGAGGCCCGCTGGCTGCCTGCGTGTCCGTGCTGGAGGCCCGCCGGCTGCCTGCGTGTTTGTGCTGAATGGGTGTGGATGGGGAGTGGATATGGGCGTGACTGTGAAATGGGTGTGGTTAGGGGGCGTGGCCTAAAAATTTGCCATGTGACCTTCTCTCTTCTGAATGCAGATGTCCAACTGTTCAATCAGATCAGCAGACATGTGGGGGATTACTGTGCGCAAGCAGCGCGAGCCCGCGGTAACGGGACAGACATGGCCGAGAACGTGTGGGTACATCTTTGGTTGTGAAGAAGTTAAAGTTTTTTTTTTGTTTTTTTTTTATTTTATATATATATAAACAAACTACTCCTGGGGACACAGATTTTCTGAAACCAGAAAACACTATAACCAGATTCCCAGAATGGAAAACATTATTTTCTTTATGGCACAGTCTCGATATTCTCTGGATTAGTAGCTGATCTGCAGCACCTGGCAGCGGCCACTGCCCCTAAAGCTGGTGTCACACACAGCGACAACGACAACGATGTCGCTGCTACGTCACCATTTTCTGTGACGTTGCAGCGACGTCCCGTCGCTGTCGCTGTGTGTGACATCCAGCAACGACCTGGCCCCTGCTGTGAGGTCGCAGGTCGTTGCTGAATGTCCAGCTTCATTTTTTGGTCGTCACTCTCCCGCTGTGACACACACATCGCTGTGTGTGACAGCGGGGAGAGCGACGAAATGAAGCGAGCAGGAGCCGGCGTCTGGCAGCTGCGAAGCTGTAACCAGCGTAAACATCGGGTAACCAAGGGAAGCCCTTTCCCTGGTTACCCGATATTTACCTTGGTTACCAGCCTCCACCCTTGCTGCCAGTGCCGGCTCCTGCTCTGTGCCCATGTGGCTGCAGTACGCATCGGGTAATTAACCCGATGTATACTGTAGCAAGGAGAGCAAGGAGCCAGCGCTAAGCAGTGCGCGCGGCTCCCTGCTCTCTGCAGTGTGACATGTAGCTGCAGCACACATCGGGTTAATTAACCCGATGTGTACTGTACCTAGGAGAGCAAGGAGCCAGCGCTAAGCGCGGCTCCCTGCTCTCTGCACATGTAGCACAGCGACGTTATGATCGCTGCTTCTGCTGTGTTTGACAGCTAAGCAGCGATCATAACAGCGACTTACAAGGTCGCTGTTACGTCACAGAAAATGGTGACATAACAGCGACGTCGTTGTCGCTGTCGCTTAGTGTGACCCCAGCTTTACACAGCTCTGCTGTTAAGCTCCATTCAACAGTTATGTGAAGCTGATAAGAGCTGATCGTCGGGGTCTCCCAATATCTGACATCAAAATTATATTCCTAGACACGCCCTTAAATGGTTGGTGGACTTTCTCTAAGGCCTAAAACACACTTCCGCAAAAAAAACGTCCCTGTGACACGGTCCGTTTTTCGGGTCTGTGTTCTGTTTTTTTGGGGCGTTTCTCCGGTACGTATGGCATCCGTGCGATGGTGTATGCGAGCCGTGTGTACGTGTAAAATGTCCGTGTTTGTGTGTAAAATGCCCGTGTATGTGTACGTGGAATGTCCGTGTGGAATGTCCGTTTGTGTGTTGCACAATGTCGTTGATACAGGTCGGCTGACAGCAGACAGAGTTGCGCAATGAGAATGAACTCGGGTGAACTTCACGCGACTTCATTGTCATGCCGCGGCTCTGTCTGTGTGCCACGTACTGATTAGCGGTCACCTGTGAAGGATTCACCAGTGACCGCTAATCCCCCGAGTGACTGAAGTGAGCAGCCCTCTCTCATACTTACCGCTCCCCGATCACCAGCACGGCGAGGAACAGCTGTGCAGAGAATACGCGGCAACAATTACTTTGAATATGCCGGCCGCTCATTAATCAATCTCGTATTCCCTGCTTTCCCCACCCACAGATGCCTGTGATTGGTTGCAGTCAGACACGCCCCCCACGCTGAGTGACAGGTGTCTCACTGCACCCAATCACAGCAGCCGTGGGCGTGTCTATACTGTGCAGTGAAATAAATAATTTAAAAAAATGGCGTGCGGTCCACCCCAATTTTCAAACCAGCCAGTTAAAGCCATACGGCTGAAGGCTGGTATTCTCAGGATGGGGAGCTCCACGTTATGGGGAGCCCCCCAGCCTAACAATATCAGTCAGCAGCCGCCCAGAATTGCCGCATATATTATATGCGACAGTTCTGGGACTGTACTCGGCTCTTCCCGATTTGCCCTGGTGCTTTGGCAAATCGGGGTAATAAGGAGTTAATGGCAGGCCATAGCTGCCACTAAATCCTAGAATAATCATGTCAGGCGTCTCCCCGAGATACCTTCCATGATTAATCTGTAAGTGACAGTAAATAAACACACGCACCCGAAAAAATCCTTTATTAGAAATAAAAAACACAAACATATACCCTTGTTCGCCAATTTAATAAGCCCGAAAAAGCCCTCCATGTCCGGCGTACTCCAGGATGGTCCAGCGTCGCTTCCAGCTGTGCTGCATGAAAGTGACCGGAGCTGCAGAAGACACCGCCGCTCCTGTCAGCTCCACGCAGCTAATGAAGGGAATAGCGCGATCAGCTGTATTCAGCGTTGGCCGCGAGTAACCTCAGTGACAGCTCAGCTGATCGCGCGGCTGTCTTCATTAGCTGCGTGGAGCTGACAGGAGCAGATGTGTCTTCTACAGCTCCGGTCACCTTCATGCAGGACAGCTGGAAGCGACGCTGGACCATCCTGGAGTACGCCGGACATGGAGGGCTTTTTCGGGCTTATTAAATTGGTGAACAAGGCAATTTGTTAGTGTTTTTTTTTCTAATAAAGGATTGTTCGGGTGTGTGTGTTTATTTACTGTAATTTACAGATTAATCATGGAAGGTATCTTGGGGAGACGCCTGACATGATTAATCTAGGACTTATTGGCAGCTATAGGCTGCCAAAAACTCCTTATTACCCCGATTTGCCAACGCACCAGGGCAAATCGGGAAGAGCCGGGTACAGTCCCAGAACTGTCGCATATAATGTATGCGGCAATTCTGGGAGGCTGCTGACTGATATTGTTAGGCTGGGGGGCTCCCCATAACGTGGGGCTCCCCATCCTGAGAATACCAGCCTTCAGCCGTATGGCTTTATCTGGCTGGTATTAAAATTGGGGGGGACCGCACGCCGTTTTTTTTAATTATTTATTTATTTATTTTACTGCACAGTATAGAAACGCCTACCGGCTGCTGTGATTGGGTGCAGTGAGACAGCTGTCACTCAGCGTGGGGGGGGTGTCTGACTGCAACCAATCACAGGCGTCTGTGGGTGGGGAAAGCAGGGAATACGAGATTGAATATGCCGGCCGCTCATTAATCAAAGTAATTGTTTCCGCTCATTCTCTGCACAGCTGTTCCTCGCCGCACTGGTGATCGGGGAGCGGTATGAGCCGGGGGAAGAAAAAAAAAACGAGCGCCAATGTAAGTATGACTGAGAACAGCAGAAAAAAAGGTAAGTATACTGACTTTAATTTAAAAAAAACAAAAAGTAAGATCGCTAGTGTAAAAACACACACGCACGAAACGTGCTGAACACGGACATACTCCGTGTGCGGTATGTGCAGGCACGGACCCATAGACTAAAGCGGGTCCGTGCCTGCGTGCTGCCGGCCAAGAACGGACATGTCGTCAGTGTAGAAAAGCGCACACACGTACTTACCACACGGTCACACGTTCCGTGTGATTTTACGTGTGTGTGCCATCTACCATTGAATAACATGGGTCTCCGTGTCTCGGGTATGTGCAAATACGTACCGCACACGTACAAATTAAACGGATGTGTGTTGCGGGTCTAAGGCCAGACCCTTACTGGTCAAATGTGACGGCCTCCACTATGGAGAGAAAATCAGTGCTGTAGTCCTGGAAATAATCCACCTTTACCAGGAATAGGTGAAATATATAAATTATATACATGTACCATATGACAATTCACATGGCTATAATTTATCTATGGGGATCGCTATAACTGTCAGTCAACCATACTGGATCCCATGATTATGTAGAAGTGTCAGTATAGCCTCCATGCTGAATATGTGACCCCCACCACAGTCACGTACCTCAAAAGTGAGCAATGGCACAACGATAGCCATCCAGCTGACGGCCATGGTGATGTGGGTCCTTCTTTGCTCAGCGATGACATCCATGGATCGCAAGAACATCACGGACCACACGATGTAGTACAGGACCACCAAACAGAGGAAGGACATCAGGATCCAGAGCGGCACACAGACCACCTGAGCACAGAAGACATGGGAAATCACTGAATAATATGGAGCTAATGACCCAGCGGCCGCACACCAGGAAGAGCACATGGCGGACATCAAGAAGGAAGAAAACTTACAAGCCACGGCCACGTGATGATGCTGTCCAGCCTCAGGGCAATGAATATAAACTGCAAGATGTTCCCTGAGCACAAGATCTCCAGCTGCAGAGAGAAGAGGCGCAGGTCAGACGTCCCCATACAGAAGATACAGGTGCATCGCAATAAATTAGAATATCATCAAAAAGTTAATTTATTTCAGTAATTCAATACAAAAAGAGAAACATATTATATAGAGTCATTACACACAGAGGGATCTATTCCTATATATTATACAGGGTCATTACACACAGAGGGATCTATTCTTATATATTATATAGTCATTACACACACAAAGTGATCTATTCCTATTTATTATATAGAGTCATTACACACAGAGGGATCTATTTCAAGTGTTTATTACTGTTAATATTGATGATTTTTGCTTAAAGCCAATGAAAACCCAAAAGTCATTATCTAAAAAAATAGAATAATTACCACAAAACACCTGCTAGGAAGCCTTAAGTGTTTAAAATGGTCTATAGTCTGGTTCAGTAGGCTACACAATCAAGGGGAAGACTGCTGACTTAACAGATATACAGGAGATAGTCACTGACACACTCCACAAGGAGGGTAAACCATAAAAGGTTGTTGCTAGAGAAGCTGGCTGTTCACAGAGTGCTGTATCCAAGCATATTAATGGAAAGTTGAGTGGAATGAAAAAGTGTGGTAGAAAAAGGTGCACCAGCAACCGGGATAACCACAGCCTTGATAGTATTGTTAAGAAAAGGCCATTCAAAAATTTGGGGGAGATTCACTAAGAGTGGACTGCTGCTGGAGTCAGTGCTTCAAGAGTCACCACACACAGACGTATCCAGGACATGGGCTACAACTGTCACATTCCTTGTGTCAAGCCATTCATGACCATCAGACAACACCAGAAGCGTCTTCCCTGGGCCAAGAAGAAAAAGAACTGGCCTGTTGCTCAGTGGTCCAAGGTGTTGTTTTCAGATGAAAGTTAATTTTGCATTTCATTTGGAAATCGCGGTCCCAGAGTCTGGAGGAAGAGTGGAGAGGCCACAATCCAAACTGCTTGAGGTCAAGACCAACGTCAGCGCAGCCGTCTACCAGGAAATTTTAGAGCTCTTCATGCTTCCCTCTGCTGACAAGCTTTCTGGAGATAGAAATTTCATTTGCCACCAGGACTTGGCACCAGTCCATATTGCCTAAAGTACCAGTACCTGGTTTACTAACCACAGTATCACTGGGCTTGATTGGCCAGCAAACTCACCTAACGGTTACCCCATAGAGAATCTATAGGCTATTGTCAAGAGGAAGATGAGAGACCCCAGGCCCAAGAATGCAGATGAGCTGAAGGCTGCTATCAAAGCAACCTGGGCTTCCATAACATCTCAGCAGTGCCACAGGCTGATCGCCTCCATGCCACGCCGCATTGATGCAGTAATTCATGCAAAAGGAGCCCCGACCAAGTATTGAGACATTTACTGTACAGACTTTTCAGTAGGCGCCAACATTTCTGAGTTTAAAATCATTTTTTCAGTTTGTCTTATATAATATTCTAATTTTCTGAGATAATGACTTTTGGGTTTTCATTGGCTGTAAGCCATAATCATCAACATTAACAGATCACTCTGTGTGTAATGACTCTATATAATATACCATATTTTTCGGATTATAACATGTACTTTTCCTTCCAAAACTTTGGGAGGAAAATGAGGGGTGCATCTTAAATTCAGTATGGGGTGGTGGAGAGCAGTGGCCTAACTAGAGTTTGTTAGGCCCCGCAGCAAATTTTGGACCTGGGCTCCCCCAAGCCATGTACACCAACACTTGGGGTACGGGATAATGACACTGACACATGGCTCTTACCTTCAGCACCCAGGTTTCCCATGATCTGAAATCCCTCTATCAGCACCCAGCTTTCCTATGTTCTGATACCCATCTCATTCTCGACACCCAGCTTCCCCATGCTCTGCTATATATCTTTATCTCAGCACACAGCTTTCCCATATCAGAGAATGAAAAAGCTGGGTGCTGAGAGAAGATGTATAACAGAAAATGGGAAAGCTGGGTGCTGAGAGAAGATGTATAGCAGAAAATGGGAAAGCTGGGTGCTGAGAGAAGATGTATAGCAGAAAATGGGAAAGATGGGTGCTGAGAGAAGATGTATAGCAGAAAATAGGAAAGCTGGGTGCTGAGAGAAAGAGCCTTTTTCCCTCAGCACAAAACGTTCCCATCCCATGCTTGTATCTTTGTCCCCCTCGTATATAGTTCTCCAAATACTATAATGGCTCCCACATAGCCTTCCTTATAGTATAACAGGTCCCAGATAACTCTACATATATTAGAATGCACCCCCATAATCCTCCATGTATTATAATGCATTTTCCATAGTTCTCCATGTATTATAACTCACCCCATAGTTCTCCATATATTATAATGCAGTCCATAGTACCCCATATATTATACTGCACCATAGTCCTCCATGTATTATAATGCAGCCCATAGCACTCCATATATTATAATGCACCTCCATAGTCCTCCATGTATTATAATGCATTTACCATAGTCCTCCATGTATAAAGTAGCCCTTATAGCCCTCCAATAATGCATTTCCCATAGTCCTTCATGTTTTATAATGCACCCCCATAGTCCATGTATAAGGTAGCCACTATATATTATAATGCAGCCCCATAAACCTTCATATTGTATTATGCAGCCCCATACTCCTCCATGTATAATGCACCCCTATAGTCCATGCATAAGGTGTCCTTCATGTTCTATAATGCATCCCCATAGACCTCCATGAATATTGCAGCCCCCTAAGCTTCTTGCCGTGTGCTCACCGATTTAAAAAAAAAAAAAACAAAAAAAAACAAGTACTCACACCTCTCCTCATTTCACCATTCACCACTGCTCTGGTCAGTGTCATCACATCCTGCCCTTTGTGCTTTGCATGCCTTAGCACAGCAGTTGCGCAGGAGTGACATCACCGTGCAGGCACAGAGGGAGAATGATGGAGTGGCGCGCGCCACGCCATGCTTCATCATTGCTGTGAGCGATGACTGGCGAGGGGGGCCCGGTGCCGCCGCCGCTGACACCAGGCCCCCTTGACTTGCGTAGTCTGCCACAGAACAGTGCAGCTCCTATCTCACAGAGAGGAGCCGGCTGCTGATCTGCAGGGTGGGCCCCTAACCTGCCGGGTCTGGTCGCAATGGCAACCTCTGAGACCACGGTCGTTATGCCACTGAAGCTGAGTGTATGTAGGTAAGTGTGTAGGTGTGTGTTAAGCCCGTTAAAGGAATCCGCATCGTCGCATTTACAATCACAAAATTTTGCACAGCCGCCTCAAGTGACTCAGGAAACGTCATAGACTATATTTTGAGGGGAAGATGTAACCCTCCACTTTACAGTTATTCACCAAAAAAACAGGGTACATTAAAGTCAATGGAGCTGGGAGCTACTAAAGGTCATTAATAGGAGTTGTGATTGGTTGCTATAGGCAACAAAGGACATCTTAGTATAAGAAGCTCATGTGTGAGGTAATATGATATCACAAAAAGGAGGGGAGCCAGCACTGCTTATGAGTGGCATGCAACAATGAGAAGGTAAAAAGTGTAATATTCACAAATTCATTCCTACTGTGACAATTCAATGAGATTTTTGGCAAATAATTGATCAATGATTTGAGCCCCCCTGCCCCGTCACAGCAAATCTCTATAAGGGGGGTCCCTACACTATATTTATAATTTATATACGTACCATAAGGTCTCGTGTAATGCGCAGGGCCGTATAAGAACATCACCTACCTGAGAAGTGTCAGAACCGCTCCCATGCTGCAAGGGCTGACAACTGCGAGTAGAAGGGCAGTCCAGGTGCCAGCGTGTGCGGCGGAACCACACACACCAGCACAATGTCAGAACTGGCCCCCACAGTGTCAGACCAGCAGACATGGATGAAGGGCGGAACAGCCCCAGGCAGGTGGTGCTTAAGTAATAATGCCTATGGAGCAGGAGGCGGTGGCTGTATGTGAACAGGCACCAACATAAATTTTGACGGCAACAGAAGGAATTTGCAAACCACACTGGGCGTGCACGGCAAGGTGGCGGTCAACCACCGACCATCTAAACACAAAAAGGAGGGGAGCCAGCACTGCTTGTGAGTGGCATGCAACAATGAGAAGGTAAAAAGTGTAATATTCACAAATTCATTCCTACTGTAACAATTCAATGAGATTTTTGGCAAATAATTGATCAATGATTTGAGCCTGGGGCTGTTCCGCCCTTCATCCATGTTTGCTGGTCTGGCACTGTGGGGGCCAGTTCTGACATTGTGCTGGTGTGTGTGGTTCTGCCACACACACTGGCACCTGGACTGCCCTTCTACTCGCAGTTGTCAGCCCTTGCAGCATGGGAGCGGTTCTGACACTTCTCAGGTAGGTGATGTTTTTATACGGTCCTGCGCATTACACGAGACCTTATGGTACGTATATAAATTATAAATATAGTGTAGGGACCCCCCTTATAGAGATTTGCCGTGACGGGGCAGGGGGGCTCAAATCATTGATCAATTATTTGCCAAAAATCTCATTGAATTGTCACAGTAGGAATGAATTTGTGAATATTACACTTTTTACCTTCTCATTGTTGCATGCCACTCACGGGCAGTGCTGGCTCCCCTCCTTTTTGTAATATGATATCGGTGCAGAGACGGAGAAAGAGACATACAGAAACAGACAGACAGAGTCAGATAGGGAAAGAGACAGACAGGGAGAGAGTCAGACTGACAGGGAGAGAGTCAGACTGACAGGGAGAGAGTCAGACAGACAGGGAGAGAGTCAGACAGACAGGGAGAGAGTCAGACAGACAGGGAGAGAGTCAGACAGGGAGAGAGTCAGACAGGGAGAGAGTCAGACAGGGAGAGAGTCAGAAAGGGAGAGAGTCAGACAGGGAGAGAGTCAGACAGGGAGAGACTCAGACAGGGAGGGAGAGAGAGAGAGAGACAGGGAGAGAGAGAGACAGACAGGGAGAGAGAGAGACAGACAGGGAGAGAGAGAGAGACAGACAGGGAGAGAGAGAGACAGACAGGGAAAGAGCCAGACACAGAGAGAGACAGACAGACGGAAAGAAACAGACAACCAGGCAGACAAAGAGACAGACACACAGAGACAGACAGGGAAAGAGACAGACACGGAAAGGGTCAGACAGGGAAAGGGACGGACAGTAAGCTAGAGACAGACAGAGACATAGAGAAGTAGAGAGAGATACAGACAGACATAGTTAGGGAGAGAAACAAAGAGACAGTTACTATCCCGGGCAACACCGGGTACTACAGACATAAAATCCAAAAAATAATGCATGGTAGGTAGCCTATGAACAAAACGTGATTTGTTCATAGGCTACGTACCATGGATTATGTTTTGGATTTTATGTCTTGATGTTACAAGTTTTTTATGAAATTTTTGATAAATAAAGGATGAGTTGTTAATAAGTCGCCGATTGTCGGATATTCCTATTCCTTTGTGCTCCTGCTGACACCCAGTTTCCCCTGCAACGGACGTCTTCTCCCGCTGGTGAGCTGACCCCTTTCCTCTTGGTGCTGCTATATGTGCCCCTATTACTGCACCAGCTGTGTGGCACAAAAACTGCGCTCCTCTTACTGCCCCACATAGTAATGTCAGCTCTGTGCCCCTTACATGCTAAAAAATATTAATGGTGGAAAATATGAATGCCCTGTGCAAGTGCCCTAGAAAAGTGTCCACATTTTGCTCCTAGAAAGTAATAATGCCCCTGTGTGCTCCTTTGCCCCATCACAATAATAGTTAAGTGCTTTCTTAACATTTAATAATGTCTCCCCATGTACAGCTCCCCTATACACAGTATGATGGGTCCACAGCTCCCCCAAAAATAACAGTACACACACACACTGAATGACAAAACAAATTAAAGAAAAGCAGGGGTCTGACACATTGGCCAGAGGCTTATGTCCAGATGAACAATGCGATCAGCACTCCCAAATCGGACATGTCCAATCGACATCACCCTTGGCCATCAGTCGGCGAGCGGACTATGCACATTAGACTGTCGGTTGAACCTATAGAAATCAGCGGATTCGGCCCCCATTAGTCTAATGTGTATGAGTTTTCAGGGTTCCTTTTCTGTCCAACTGACAACACTGAGGGTCTGTCCGCACGTTGCGTTTTTTCCTGCGTTTTGGTTGCGTTTTAAACTGTACTGTGTCATTGACAAACTGCATGCTTTTGTTTCCCCAGCAAAGTCTATGAGAAATCACAATTTCCATCCGCACGTTTTGTTTGAGAAAATTTGTCAAAATCTTTGACAAAAAAACAGTGTGTTCATTCTTTTTGCGTTTTGGTCACGTTTTCTCACCCATTGAAATGAATGAGGTATGTCAAAACGCAACCAAAATGTTAGCTGTGCGTTTGCACTGCGTTTTGGTTGCGTTTTGGATGCATTTTTGTCAACAAAAACACAGGTCACCAACTTTTCTCCATTCTCTCTCCCTCTCTGTCTCTCTCCTTCATACTCACCGATCACCTGCGTAGCGCGACTGTCACACTGCTCCCGTGGCTTCTGCTTTTGAAAGTGCCGGCCGCTTATTAGGCTCATTTCATATTCACTGCTTCTCCCACCCACCGGCGCCTGATTGGTTGCAGCCAGACACACTCCCACGCTACATGACAGCTGTCTGACCGCAACCAATCACAGACGCTGGTGGGCGGATCTATATCGTACTATTAAATCCATAAATAATTTTAGAAAACCGGCATGCAGTCCCTTTCAATTTGACACCCAGCCAAGATAAAGCTGGTGAGACCCATGTTATTGGGAGACCCGCAGCCTAAAAATATCAGCCAGCAGCCGCACGGAATTGCCAGATCCAATAGATGTTACAGTCCCGGGCCTTTACCCAGCTCATCCTGATTGCCCTGATGCGGTGGCAATCGGGGTAATAAAGAGTTAATGGCAGCCCATAGCAGGCACTAAGTCCTAGATTAGTCATGGCAGGCGTTAACGATCCGGCATGTCTGATTTTGGACTGCCGTTCCTTTTGTTCCCAGTGAGATAAGCCAACACCAAAGTTATTCGGAAGCAGCTTTCTCATATAACACACAGGACAGTTCAATTGAGCAAGTTATCCTGTGTGTGGGAGAGTCTGGAGAGATACCTTGCAGCTGGTATTCAGCCAACAGCTACCCTGTTTCCTGAAAATAAGACCTACCCCAAAAATAAGCCATAGAAGGATTTGGGCGCAGTAGCAGAGGGGCACGCTACCAGGCACTGCAGCAGAGTGGTGTGCTGCCAGAGAGTGCCAGGCGCAGTAGCAGAGGGGCAAGCTGCAAGGTGCAGTAGCAGAGGTGCATGTTACCAGGCACAGTAGCAGAGGGGTGAGGAGCAAGTTGCAGGCACAGTATCAGAGCGGCTGTTGCCAGGCGTAGTAGCAGAGGGGCGAGGCACACGCTGGAGGCGCAGTAGCAGAGAGGCAAGGAGCATGCTGCCAAGCAAAAGTAACAGAGGGCGAGGAGTGCTCTATTAGCGCAGGGGCGTGTTGCCAGGTGCTGCAGCAGAGGGGCACACTGCCAGGCATAGTAAAAGAGGGGTAAGGAGCGCCAGGCACCGCAGCAGGAGGAGTGCTGCAGCTGGGGGGACACTGCCAGGTGCCCCAGCAGACGGGTGTGCCGCCAGGTGCCAAAGCAGAGGAGTGCGCGGTCAGGCACTCTAGCAGTGGGGCACACTGCCAAGCACAGCAGCAGAGTGGTGAGGGGCAAGCTGTCAGGTGCAGTAGCAGATGGGCAAGGGGGACTCTGCCTGGTGCACTAGTAAAGAGGCGTGCTGCCAAGTATAAATAGCAAGGGGGGAAAGGGGCCCAATGTCAGGCGCAGTAGCAGAGGGGCAAGAGGCAGAATGCCAGGTGCAGTTGCAGAGGGGCGAGGAGCACAATGCAAGGCATTGTTGCAGAGGGGCAAAAGACACATTGCCAAGCACAATTGCTGAGGGGCGTGCTGCCAGGCGAAAGAAGCAAAGGGGCACAAGACTAGATGCAGTTGCAGAGGGTGATGGGGTGATTCACTTTTCCCGCTAATTGTCATGTCTATTTGCTCTGCCATCTTTACTGGAAAGTGCAGGAGCTCGGTCGTGGCTATAACGATGATGATATCGCAGGAGGGGGTGGAGCCTCCTGTATCACAGCGCCAGGCTCAACTGCTCTGAAGAGGAACTGATAGCAGCGCTGTCCTGCACAAAGGGGAGGATTAGGCAGGGGAACCATGTACTAGAGAAGGAGGCTGTATATAGATGAAAGGAGACATGTACTAGAGGAGGGGGCTGTATATAAATGAGAGGAGCCATGTACTAGAGGAGGGAGTTGTATATAAATGAGAGGAGCCATGTACTAGAGGAGGAGGCTGTATATAAATGAGAGGAGACATGTACTAGAGGAGGAGGCTGTATATAGATGAGAGGAGCCATGTACTACAGTAAGTGGCTGTATATAGATGAGAGGAGCCATGTACTGCAGGATGAGGCTGTATATAGATGAGAGGAGCCATGTACTGCAGTAAGTGGCTGTATATAGATGAGAGGAGCCATGTACTGCAGGATGAGGCTGTATATAGATGAGAGGAGGCATGTACTGCAGGATGAGGCTGCATATAGATGAGAGGAGACATGTACGAGAGGAGGGGGCTGTATATAAATGAGAGGAGCCACATACTAGAGGAGGGGGTTGTATATAAATGAGAGGAGCCACATACTAGAGGAGGGGGTTGTATATAAATGAGAGGAGCCATGTACTAGAGGAGGAGGCTGTATATAAATGAGAGGAGACATGTACTAGAGGAGGCTGTATATAGATGAGAGGAGCCATGTACTGCAGTAAGTGGCTGTATATAGATGAGAGGAGCCATGTACTGAAGGAGGAGGCTGTATATAGATGAGAGGAGCCATGTACTAGAGGAGGAGGCTGCATATAGATGAGAGGAGCCATGTACTGCAGTAAGTAGCTGTATATAGATGAGAGGAGCCATGTACTGCAGTAAGTGGCTGTATATAACGGGATAAGAGAGATGAACTGTGCAAAGCATGACCGCAGAACCAAAATCACCAAAAGACTTGTTGTGAGACACTACACACATAATATAGTTTATTGGAGGTACCATTTATATATTTTATTGTACAAGGCTGTATAACTCAAGACGCGGCCCCCATTACATCTCCAGGGGTCTCTCCTGGATTTCTAATAATTCAGAGTTTTTATTTACTTTAACATCTGTCACTGAATTTTCCCAGAATCCTTAGTGGCTGATCCTCCGGCTCCAGAGCTGTGAATTCAAGGAACCATTGATCGCACATTCGCTTTTTATAGCACTAAGTCCTCTGCTTTGTAACTAGACAAGAAAACTAAATATGCAAATTCCATCCAACTTCATAGAATATACAAATTGCGTCCAACCACAACCAATGACTTAATAAAGGTGACCTGCCCGCTTGCCTATGTCATCACTTTGTGATGTCACAATGATCAAAGGCTCTAAACAAACCGCTCCTGGGAGCTTTACAGCTATTTCTCACTTTTTTACTATAGAGACAGGATGATAGAGCCGAACCATGGCAGCCAGAAAAATGTAAGTAGAGCCCTGCGACAATATTACTTTCTAAAAAGGCTGTCACACGCAGCGATATCGCTGGTAAAAGCACCCGCCCCCGTCGTTTGTATGTCATGGGCAAAACACTGCCCGTGGCGCACAATATCGTTAGGAGCCGTCACACGGACTTATCTGCCTAGCGACGTCGCTGTTGCTGGCGAACCGCCTCCTTTCTAAGAGGGCGATTCGTGCGGCATCACAGAGACGTCACTAAGCGGCCGCCCAATAGAAGCGGAGGGGCGGAGATGAGCGGGACGTAACATCCTGCCCACCTCCTTCCTTCCGCATTGCCGGCGGCCGCAGGTAAGCTGCAGTTCGTTGTTCCCGAGGTGTCACACGTAGCGATGTATGCTACCTCGGGAACGACGAACAACCTGCGTCCTCAACAATCAACGATTTTTTGAAAAGGAACGACGTGTCAACGATGGGTGATAAGGTGAGTATTTTCCATCGTTAACGGTCGTTCCTTGCTGTCACACGCAACGACGTTGCTAGCGATGCCGGATGTGCGTCTCGGAATCCGTGATCCCGGCGATATTTCGTTAGATACGTCGTTGCGTGTAACGGGGCCTTTATATAGGGCAAAGGACAAGAATAAGCCTTTGGATTATAAACCGTGGAGCCTTTGGATTATAAACCGTGGAGCCTTTGGATTATATACCGTGGAGCCTTTGGATTATATACCGTGGAGCCTTTGGATTATATACCGTGGAGCCTTTGGATTATAAACCGTGGAGCCTTTGGATTATATACCGTGGAGCCTTTGGATTATATACCGTGGAGCCTTTGGATTATATACCGTGGAGCCTTTGGATTATATACCGTGGAGCCTTTGGATTATATACCGTGGAGCCTTTGGATTATATACCGTGGAGCCTTTGGATTATATACCGTGGAGCCTTTGGATTATGTACCGTGGAGCCTCTGGATTATATACCGTGGAGCCTTTGGATTATATAGCGTGGACCCCTGCACCCTTATTGCCTTTTTGGAGAGAAACAGGATAAGAACACTACATTTTCATCAGAATGAAAAAAGAGGCAATGGAGGACGACCCAGGACCATGATGTGAACCTGGTGACGTATCCCACTCCCCTGCTCTGTATCTGCTGATGTCATGTAACCCTTTGGTGGCGTTTAATCAAGGCTGGTGTTTTTCTATACCAACCTTCATGAAGCGCCCGCTGGAGTAAGATGTACCAAATTCATTTCTTCTTAATGAATTTGACTCCTCTTTTATAGGGAATAAGTCAGGAGGTTTTTGCCACCTAATCTGCATAACGTACAGACAGAGAACCTGATTCCAGTGATGTGTCACTTACTGGGCTGCTTAGTGTAGTTTTGCTAAAATCGCTGTGTAATCAGCAAGAGATTATCATTACAGGACTACTTGGCGTGCTGCCAGGTAGTCCAGCATATATTCATTATCTCTGTATAACTGCTAGATCTGCAGCAGAGAAAACATTGACAGCAAACAGCTCAGTAAGTGACAAATCGCTGGAATCAGGGCCTCTTGTGACTTCTCCCTGTATCTTCAGCTCCTTGGGAGACTCATGTACAGGGTGAAGTGTAAAATATGCAAAACAATTAGTGATTTTTTTAAGAGCTTTCTGGTGATAAGTTCTGTGAAAACCTCTATGTGTAAATATTTTTTTTTCCAGAATTTTAATTCAGAAAAAATTGTTAAAGGGGTTTTCTAGGCTTGAGGTAAAGTCTGCAGCTGCTCTAGGTGTCAGCTCCTGAATGCATGTATGCAAGTCACATACTTGTGGTCACATGACTGCCCGCTACCGGCAGAGGCGAATCCTCACAGTGCACAGTGCCGTTCCTGTTAGGATTCAAAAGTTTGTCGTTAACCTTAAGCCTGGACATCCCCTTTAAGACAAAAATTACATTTTATTATATATTAAATATATTAAAATGATTGTCCACTAGAGGATATATAATTTTAAAGTAAATAGTTCCCCTTGTAAAATTTCTGGTGTAAACTGCTTGAGGAGTGAACTCTTAGGGGTACTTTGCACACTGCGACATTGCTAGCCGATGGTAGTGATGCCGAGCGTGATAGTACTCGCCCCCGTCGCAAATTCGATATCTTGTGATAGCTGCCGTAGCGAACATTATCGCTACGGCAGCTTCACATGGACTTACCTGCCCTGCGACGTCGCTCTGGCCGGCTAATCGCCTCCTTACTTAAGGAGCGGGTCGTGCGGCGTCACAGCAACGTCACACGGCAGGCAGCCAATAGAAGCGGAGGGGCGGAGTTGAGCGGGACGTAAACATCCCGCCCACCTCTTTCCTTCCGCATAACCGGTGGAGGCAGGTAAGGAGATATTCCTCGCTCCTGCGGTGTCACACACAGCGATGTCTGCTGCCGCAAGAACGAGGAACAACATTGTATCTCCTATTGGTGCGACATTATGAAAATGACCAACGCTACACAGATCACAGATTTACGACACTTTTGCGATCGTTTATCGGCGCATCTAGGCTTTATACGTTGCGACGTCGTTACCATCGCTGGATGTGCGTCACTTTCGATTTGATCCCGACGATGTCGCAGTAGCGATGTCGCAACGTGCAAAGTACCCTTTAGGCTGCGTGCCCATGATCAGGGTTAGCAGCGTTTTGGATGCAGAATGCTTCAGCTCCATCTAAAACGCTGCGTTGTACAGTACAATTAGACACGACAAGTCCATATACGCAAAAAGAGCAGGGTGGATCATACAAAGAATCACCACACCACTGAGAGCTACTCAGAAAGCATATCAAAACAGAGAACTGAGAGTAGAAAAGCTTCCATTCATCAATTTATTGGTACAGAATAATAAATGTAGAAAATACGAGGTCAAAAATAGACCAAGAACAAGTAATGCGGCACAAGAAGGGAAAAGATGACAAAAAGATTGGGCAGTAAAACCGGATACCTGCACATCCAATAGGTAGAATTCCATCTTAAACCCCAACACATGGCCACATGCATCAAAGAAGAAGAGATTGAGACATAATTGCATCACATTGCTTGTAAAGAAGGGAATTTTGTTTACTTACCGTAAATTCCTTTTCTTCTAGCTCCAATTGGGAGACCCAGACAATTGGGTGTATAGCTATTGCCTCTGGAGGCCACACAAAGTATTACACTTAAAAGTGTAAGGCCCCTCCCCTTCTGGCTATACACCCCCAGTGGGATCACTGGCTCACCAGTTTTAGTGCCAAAGCAAGAAGGAGGAAAGCCAATAACTGGTTTAAAGACCAATTCAATCCGAGGAAACATCGGAGAACTGAACCATACCACATGAACAACATGTGTACCCGAAAAAACAGAAAAAACCCAGAGAAAACAGGGCGGGTGCTGGGTCTCCCAATTGGAGCTAGAAGAAAAGGAATTTACGGTAAGTAAACAAAATTCCCTTCTTCTTTTTCGCTCCTAATTGGGAGACCCAGACAATTGGGACGTCCAAAAGCAGTCCCTGGGTGGGTAAAAGAATACCTCGTGATAGGGCCGTCAAACAGCCCTTTCCTACAGGTGGGCAATTGCCGCCTGAAGGACTTATCTACCTAGGCTGGCGTCTGCCGAAGCGTAGGTATGCACCTGAAAATGCTTGGTAAAAGTATGCAGACCCAATCAGGTAGGTGCCTGACACACCTGCTGAGCCGTAGCCTGGTGCCGTAATGTCCAGGATGCACCCACGGCTCTGATAGAATGGGCCTTCGGCCTTGAGAGAACCAGAAGCCCAGTAGAACTGTAGGTTTCAAGAATTGGTTCCTCGATCCCCCGAGCAAGGGTGGATTTGGAAGCTTGCGACTGTTTACGCCGACCAGCGACAAGGACAAGAGTGCATCCGGGTGGCGCAGGAGCGCCATGCGGGAAGTAAAACCTGAGTGCTCTCACCAGAACCAACAGATGCAAATCTTTCTGAAATTGATGGACTGGACGAGGACACAAAGAAGGTGAGGTGATATCCTGATTGATATGAAAGTGGGATACCACCTTAGGGAGAAATTCCGGAACCGGACCAGAACTACCCTGTCCTGGTGAAGGACCAGGAAGGGAGTTTGTATGAGAGCGTTGCTAGCTCGGACACTCTCCTAAGAGACGAGACCGTTACTAGAAGGCCACTTCCCGTGAAAAGCGGGAAGGGAGACATCCTTCCAAGGCTCGAAAGGCGGCATCTGGAGAGCAATTAGAACCTTGTTCAGATCTCAGGGCTCTAACGGCCGCTTGTACGGAGTGCTGAGAAGACAAACTCCCCGTAGGAACGTGCGTACCTGAGGAAGTCGTTGTTTCTGAAAAAATACAGATAGCGCTGAGACTTGTCCCTAAAGGGAACTGAGCGACAACCCATTTTCCTACCTAGATTGCAGGAAGGAAGGAAACATAGACGATGCAACCGGCCAGGGAGAAACACCCTGCGCCGAGCACCGAGATAAGAATATCTTCCACGTCCTGTGTCAATCTTGGCGGACGTTGGTATGCTAGCCTGTCTCATGGTGGCAACCATGACCTGAGGTAATCCTGACGACACTAGGTTCCAGGACTCAATGCCACACCATCCGGTTGAGGGCCGTAGAATTCAAATGGAAGAATGGCCCTTGAGACAGCCAGTCTGATTGGTCTGGTAGTGCCCCCGGTTAGCCTACCGTGAGGCACCACAGAACCGAGTACCACAACATCCTCGGCCAATCTGTAGCGACGAGGATGGCGCGGCCGCAGTTGGTCTTGATCTAGCGCAGTACTCTGGGCAACAATGCCAGAGGTGGCACCTAAGGTAGCTGGAACTGCGACCAATGCTGAACTAAGGCGTTTGCCGCCAGAGCTCGATGATTGTGAAACCGTGCCATGAAGCTGGCACATTGTTGTTGTGCCGTGACGCCATTAGATCGACGTCCGGCCTCTGTCAGCGGCGCCAGATCTCCTGAAACCCGTCCGGGTGAGGAGACCATACCCTTTCGGCCACACCTCAGCGACTTAGGAAGTCAGCTTCCTAGTTTCCACACTTGGGATGTGAATTGTGGATATGGTGGATGCCGTGTCTTCCACCCACATCAGAACCTGCCGGACTTCCTGGAAGGCTTGCCGGTTGCGCGTTCTTCCTTGGTGGTTGATGTATGCCACCGCTGTGGAGCTGTCCGACTGAAGTCGGATATGCTTGCTTTCCAGCCGCTGTTGGAAGGTTTGTAGGGCAAGATACACTGCTCTGTGTTCAAGAACATTGATCTGAAGGGTGGACTCTTGCTGAGTCCACGTACCCTGAGCGCTGTAGTGGAGAGAAACTGCTCCCCACCCTGATAGACTCGCGTCTGTCGTAACTATCGCCCAGATGGGGATAGGAAGGACCTTCTTTTTGACCAAGAGGTGGGAAGAAGCCACCACCGTAGAGATTCCTTGGCCGCCTGAGAAAGAACGACGACTCTGTTGAGGGACGTCGACTCCCCGTCCCATTGGCGGAGAATGTCCCATTGTAGTGGACGCAGTAAAACTGCGCGAAAGGAACTGCCTCCATTGCTACCATCTTACGTAGGAAGTGCATGAGGCGTCTCAATGTGTGCGACTGGTTCTTAAAGAAGAGCTTGCAGCCCGTAGTGAATGCTGTTTGTCTAGCGGAAGCTTCACTATCGCTGAGAGAGTAAGAAACTCTATGCCTAGCTATATTATCGATAGGGTCGGGGTCGGATCTGACTTTAAAAAGTTGATGATCCACCCAAAACTTTAGAGAGTCTCCAGCGCAACGTTCGGGCAGTGTTGGCATGTTTCCTAAGAGAGTGCCTTGACCAGTAGATCGTCTAAATACGGGATCACAGAGTGACCCTGAGAGTGCAGGACTGTGACTACTGCTGCCCTGACCTTGGCGAAGACCAGTGGGACTGTCGCTAGCTGGAAGGTAGAGCTACGAACAGAAGGTGTTCGTCTCCTATAACGAAGCGTAGAAACGCTAGTGCTCTGGATCAATCGGCACGTGTGGATAAGCATCCTTGATGCCTAATGATGCTAGGAAATATCCTTGGGACCTTGAGGCGGAGGGATTCCATCCGGAACCGCCTGGTGTCCACGAGCTTGCTGAGCATGTTGAGATCCAGAACGGGACGGAACGGCCCGTTGTTATAGGTACCGCAAAAATTTGGGGTAAAAACCGTGACCTTGTTCCTGAAGAGGAACGGGGGTCATCACTCTTTCTGCCTATAGAGTGCACCCTGTTTGCAGAAGAGCAGCGGCTCGGCCGGGAGGTGGAGAAATTCTGAAGAATCGAGTTGGAGGACGAGAAGTGAGCTCTATCCTGTACCCGTGAGACAGAATGTCTCACACTCAATGGTCATTGACCTATGGCAGCTAAATATCGCCAAGGCGGGAGAGCCTGCTACCGACCGAGGCCGCAAGTCATGAGGAAGCCGCCTTGGAAGCGGGTTTTCAGACTGTCGATTTTTTGGGCGTGACTGAGCCCGCTAAGAATCTGAGCTCCTCTGATCCTTTTGAGTCCACATTGGACGAGGAAAAATGGGACCTGCCCGAGCCTCGAAAAGGCCGAAAACCCCGACTGCCTCTTGCTCTGTTGGGGTTTGTTGTGTCCGGGCTGAGGAAAGGATGAATCCTTACCCCTGGACTGTTTAATGGTTACATTCACCAAACAGTCGGTCAGCAGAAAAAGGCAACTGGTTAGGCAACCTTTTTTGGAAGCAGAATCTGCCTTCCATTCACTTAACGAGCAGACCAGGCTCTGCTTAAAAACACGGAGTAGCGGAGGCTACCGCCGCACGGTACGCAGAGTCCAGGACAACCTGAATCGCGTAAGAAACAAATGCAGACATTTGAGAGGTCAAGGATGCCACCTGCAGCACAGATGTACGTGTAACCGTGTCAATCTGTGTAAGACAAGCTGAAATAGCTTGGAGTGCCCCAAGGGAGAGAATGCCGGAGCCAACAGCAGTTCCATCTCCCACTGCAACTATGGATCTAGCTACAAGCCTGGAGATTGGAGGATGCCGCTTGAGACACTGGGTCCAGTCCCTGACCAAGTCAGGGGACAGGGATAACGTGTATCCTAAGCCGTCTGGAGAAGCGCATATCTGGATAAGCGTGGTGTTCCTGGACTGCCTCTCTGTCCAGAAAAATACGTGAAGCTGACTCCTCCACTGGAGGAGCTGTGAGAAATAACCCACATTCTATAGATGGACGCTATAAGATTATTTACTATGGCGTCACGATCAGGTGTATCCAGATTGAGAGCGGTCTCAGGATCAGAATCCTGAGCCGCTACTTCCGCCTCATTACACAGCGAGTCCTTCTGCTAGGACCCTGATTAAACCGAGGCCGCTCATAGTGAGCCCGCTTAGGCTGTCTGGGACTGACGTCCGTGCAGAGCCGTGACTCTGGGATGCGTGTGACATTCCCGGAGCTGTTAGTTGTTCACACTGAGGGGGGCCATGGATCAATGATTCAACAGTGCCCATATTGTGAGAGACATGTCCGGACTGCTAGGCTTCTAGTATCATAGCCATAGTCTCAGAAAAAACTGTCAGTAAGTACTGCAGACACCGTCCTCATCCCCTGGCCATTAGTGCATACAATGGGAGTCTATGTAACCTGCCGGCCGTATAGCCGTACATGCTGTACCAGCTGTATAGAAAAACATGTGGTTCTGCACCTTTGTTTTACACAGAGAATATGCTGATAACTCCTCCGCATAATCCAGGAGGGTATATACAACGTGCGACCAAACAGTGCAATGTATATAGTACAAGCATATCTATAAGTGCACTTCTGCACTAGTGGGGTTAGCACCACAGGTGCTGCTTAACGCCTGTTGCAGCGATTGTGTGACTATCAGAATGCCAGGGTCTTCCACACTTGTCTCTGTATCGTACAGAAACTGACACTAATGGCTGCCGGCGTCCTTGTAGAGAAGGAAGCCGTGGGCGTGCCTGAGAAAGTGCGGGAATCCGGATTCACAGTGCACACAGTGAGAGGGGTGGAGTATGCAAAACCTACTCCAGCTCTCAGCGCTGCTGTGCTATGCAGCGTCACGCCCCTACCCTGACTGTCAGGGCTGTGGGCGGTAACGAAGGGAGATAGGCCCAGAAGCCGGGGACTCGAGTTAACAGCGCGGCCGCCGTAAAAGCGCGGGCCGCGCTGAAGTCCCCGGCGCACCACAAGTGCCAGCCGCGCCGCAGTCCCAGCGGCCGGTGCGACCGATGCCTGGAAGTGGCCAGCGTCCCGCCCCTCTCCTGACTGGCAGGTCTGGGGGCGGGAACGAACGGAAGCAGGCCGCAAAAGCCGGGGACTCTAGTTATCAGCGCGGCCGCCGTAAAAGCGCGGGCCGCGCTGAAGTCCCCGGCGCACCACAAGTGCCAGCCGCGCCGCAGTCCCAGCGGCCGGCGCGACCGATTCCTAGAAGTGGCCAGCGTCCCGCCCCTCTCCTGACTGGCAGGCCTGGGGGCGGGAACGAACGGAAGCAGGCCGCAAAAGCCGGGGACTCTAGTTATCAGCGCGGCCGCCGTAAAAGCGCAGGCCGCGCTGAAGTCCCCGGCGCACTACAAGTGCCAGCCGCGCCGCAGTCCCAGCGGCCGGCGCGACCAGTTCCCATAAGTGAGCCTGCTTCAGCGAAGCTGAATGAGGCCATGGCACAGGCGCCGCAGCGCTGATGTCCCCCGGCGCACTACAACACCCAGCATGCTGCGGTGTGAGCGCCAAATGCACGGGGACACAGAGTACCTTGAGGAAGCAGGGCCATGTCCCTGATGTACTCCGCTCCATCCAGCATCTTCTCCAGGGGCTGTAGATGGAGCACGGTCTCAGTGCCTGGAGACCGGTAAATCCCACTTCACCCAGAGCCCTGTAAAAAGGGATGGGGAAGGAATCAGCATGTGGGCTCCTGCCGCCGTACCCGCAATGGGTACCTCAACCTTACAAACACCTCCGACATACAGTGGGGTGAGAAGGGAGCATGCTGGGGACACTATATGTGTCCTCTTTTCTTCCATCCGACATAGTCAGCAGCTGCTGCTGACTAAAAAGTGGAGCTATGCGTGGATGTGTTGCCTCCTTCGCACAAAGCACAAAACTGGTGAGCCAGTGATCCCACTGGGGGTGTATAGCCAGAAGGGGAGGGGCCTTACACTTTTAAGTGTAATACTTTGTGTGGCCTCCAGAGGCAATAGCTATACACCCAATTGTCTGGGTCTCCCAATTAGGAGCGAAAAAGAAATATCAATACACACAACTTCTGATACACATATGAGCCATGTCCAGAGCCGATCAAACAGGCAAGCAGTAAAGTTTAGGACACATGCATCCTGCAGCCCAAACCAAAAGGTTCATTAAAGTTAGAGAGTCAAGGGGGAAAACGCACCAATGCATGTGTACAATCACAATAAACAAACTGCTAACCTGTAGACTAATATAAAGTGCCAAAGGACGTGCAGGTAATACCGGGGGTGACGGGGAGGGTGACCCCCAATGTAGGACTCCAACGTACGTTTCACGTCAGTGATATCTTTGCTTCATCAGGGAGTAAGTAACAGGCACCGCAGGGCTACTTTAAATAGCCCGGCGTACAGCTGAAACGCCTCACCGATCAGTCTCGACGCATGCGCACATCGCACCGCACAGGCTCGGCAACTCCCACTGGCCGTCACGATCCAGCGCATGCGCGGGAGCGGGGACGTGTCTCTATAGCTCCCGCGCATGCGCAAAGGACCACCATAGACATCTGGGGAGAACAGGGCCGGCGGCGAGACGCGGGCATGCGCACATCAATGAAAACGCAGAACCCGGATATCTAGGCCAGAAGCTGCAGCAATAACATGAGAGCTCACATATAGTACAGAATGGCCACAGAGGGTAAATAATAATATGTATAACAATATAATTCCAAATCATTACAACAGCGTAGCACTGGTTCCAAGGTTCAGTATGTGACTTGAGACTCGAGGCATATAGAAGACGATCACGTGTAAGACCCGAGGATGAGGGTAACAGCTGAAATCATAACTGTGCCACATAAAAAATAGGGCAGAGAAAAAATTATGAATTTAAACACAAGCCAAAAAATAAAAATAACAAAATATGAATAATATAGAAAAAAATTATATCAAGCATTAAAATACAATAAAACCCCTAAAGAAAGGGGGAACCCAAGGTGATATCAGAGGAAAGAGGCAAAACTCAAAGCCTCATTGAGACCAGATGGGGCAACTGTCCCAAGAGTCACCATCCATCTGGTCTCACGTTGGGCCAGCCTCCTCTTGACATTGCCACCCCGGATGTCGCCATGGATGACTTCAATGCCCGGAACCAAAAGCGATTTGGGATCACAACCATAATGTATTTTAAAATGGCGCCGCAATGTCTTTAAGGTGGCAAAATCATCCACCATCTAGGCCGCCGCAATGTCACGCCATGTGTTCTCGCACGCGGATGCGGAGGTCACGAGATGTCAAACCAATATAAATTAGTGAGCATCCGCAAAACCGCGTAATAAACGACATTGGATGTGCCGCAAGAGATGTAATCTCTGATTTGGAACTCACGTTTCCCATCGGCGGATGAGAACACGAAGCTGCGCGAGACATTACAGCAGGCCAGACAATGGCCACATGGGAAGAAACCCACACGGGGTGGCATGGAACCAAGAAACCCAGATGTAGGGGGAACATAGTGGCTTTGGACAAGCTTGTCCCTTAAGTTCAACGACCTTCTCGCAGTCATCAATGGATAGTCAGAGAGTGAATCCCTAAGAGCTGGGTCAGTCTTCAAAATGGACCAGTGCTGATTCAAGATGGCTCTAATATTATACCATTCACTATTATAAGTAGTGATAAATCTAACACTGGAACCATCAGGAGAGTGTTTCTGTCTTGAAAGAAGGAGCTGGGAACGGGGAGTATTCTTCGCCCTGAGGTACCCACGTTTTATGCTGCGGTTGCTATAACTCCTCTCCCGGAAGCGTGACATGAGATCAGCAGCTTGTTCCTCGAATTTAGCATCCGAGGAACATATCCTCCTCATCCTCAGGAACTGTCCGGTAAGGACAGCATGAATAGTAGATGTGTGATGGGCAGACGTAGCATGAATGAGTGAATTAACGGATGTGGACTTCCGAAACACATCCGTTTGAATCAATTTATTATCATCAACATCAATCAGTACATCTAAAAAAATCGATGCACTTGGTGTTATATTTGTAAGTCAGTTTGATGTTGAAAGAATTCATGCCAAGTCGACCCATAAATAAGTCCAGCTGCTCCGCCGTACCCCTCCAAAAAATCAAAAGGTCGTCAATATACCTGAGCCAGCACTGCACATGGGATACGGCCTGGTCACCCTCGTCGCCAAAAATTAATCTCTCCCAATAGCCCAGGAAGAGATTAGCGTACGAGGGTGCACAGGCCGCACCCATCGCAGTGCCACGCTGCTGCAGGTAAAACGAGTTCTTAAAGGTAAAAAAATTATGGGTTAAGATAAAGCGGAGCAACTGGAGTATTAAATCACACATCTCACTGTCCCGACTGGAGGTCCCGAGGAAGAAGTGGACCGCTGCCAGTCCATCCTCATGGCGGATACAGGTGTATAACGACTCTATATCCGCCGTGACGATCAACATGTCCGCTTCCATATAGATGCCATCAATCCTATTGAGCACATCCATTGTGTCTTTTAGGTAGGAGGGAAGTGTTTCAACCAACGGTTTAGGTAGATATCAATGAATCTACATCCCGGGTCACACATTCCCTCCAAACCAGACACAATCGGACGGCCCGGCGGATTGATAGCATCTTTGTGAATCTTGGGGAGCAGATAAAACGTGGGCACCCTGGGGTATTTCACTAAAAGTCCCTCAAGAAGAGTACTCCCCATTCCCAGCTCCTTCTTTCAAGACAAAAACACTCTCCTGATGGTTCCAGTGTTAGATTTATCACTACTTATAATAGTGAATGGCATAATATTAGAGCCATCTTGAATCAGCACTGGTCCATTTTGAAGGCTAAACAAGCTCTTAGGGATTCACTCTCTGACTATCCATTGATGACTGCGAGAAGGTCGTTGAACTTAAGGGACAAGCTTGTCCAAAGCCACTATGTTCCCCCTACATCTTGGTTTCTTGGTTCCATGCCGCCCCATGTGGGTTGCTTTCCATGTGGCCATTGTCTGGCCTGCCGTAATGTCTCGCGCAGCTTCGTGTTCTCATCCGCCGATGGGAAATGTGAGTTCCAAATCAGAGATTACATCTCTTGCGGCACATCCAATGTCGTTTATTACGCGGTTTGCGGATGCTCACTAATTTATATTGGTTTGACATCTCGTGAGCTCCACATCCGCGTGCGAGAACACGTGCGTGACAATGCGGCGGCCCAGACAGTGGATGATATTGCCACCTTAAAGGCATTGCCGCGCCATTTTAAAATACATCATGGTTGTGACCCCAAATCGCTTTTGGTTCGAGGCATTGAAGTCATCCATGGCGGCATCCGGGGTGGCAATGTCAAGAGGAGGCTGGCCCAACGTGAGACCAGATGGATGGTGACTCTTGGGACAGTTGCCCCATCTGGTCTCAATGAGGTTTTGAGTTTTGCCTCTTTCCTCTGATATCACCTTGGGTTCCCCCCTTTCTTTAGGGATTTTATTGTATTTTAATGCTTGATATAATTTTTTTCTATATTATTCATATTTTGTTTTTTTTATTTTTTGGCTTGTGTTTAAATTCATAATTTTTTCTCTGCCCTATTTTTTATGTGGCACAGTTATGATTTCAGCTGTTACCCTCATCCTCGGGTCTTACACGTGATCGTCTTCTATATGCCTCGAGTCTCAAGTCACATACTGAACCTTGGAACCAGTGCTACGCTGTTGTAATGATTTGGAATTATATTGTTATACATATTATTATTTACCCTCTGTGGCCATTCTGTACTATATGTGAGCTCTCATGTTATTGCTGCAGCTTCTGGCCTAGATATGCGGATTCTGCGTTTTCATTGATGTGCGCATGCCCGCGTCTCGCCGCCGGCCCTGTTCTCCCCGGCTGTCTATGGTCGTCCTTTGCGCATGCGCAGGAGCTATGGAGACGCGTCCCCGCTGCCGCGCATGCGCTGGATCGTGACGGCCAGTGGGAGTTGCCGAGCCTCTGCAGTGTGATGTGCGCATACGCCGAGACTGATCGGTGAGGCGTTTCAGCTGTACGCCGGGCTATTAAAAGTAGCCCTGCGGTGCCTGTTACTTACTCCCTGATGAAGCGAAGATATCACTGACGTGAAACGTACGTTGGAGTCCTACATTGGGGGTCACCCTCCCCGTCATCCCCGGTATTACCTGCACGTCTTTTGGCACTTTATATTAGTCTACAGGTTAGCAGTTTGTTTATTGTGATTGTACACATGCATTGGTGTGTTTTCCCTCTTGACTCTCTAACTTTAATGAACCTTTTGGTTTGGGCTGCAGGATGCATGTGTCCTAAACTTTACTGCTTGCCTGTTTGATCGGCTCTGGACATGGCTCATATGTGTATCAGAAGTTGTGTGTATTGATATTTTACAAGCAATGTGATGCAATTATGTCTCAATCTCTTCTTCTTTGATGCATGTGGCCATGTGTTGGGGTTTAAGATGGAATTCTACCTATTGGATGTGCAGGTATCCGGTTTTACTGCCCAATCTTTTTGTCATCTTTTCCCTTCTTGTGTCGCATTACTTGTTCTTGGTCTATTTTTGACCTTGTATTTTCTACATTTATTTTTCTGTACCAATAAATTGATGAATGGAAGCTTTTCTACTCTCAGTTCTCTGTTTTGGTGTACAGTACAAGCACAGTGGATGGGATTTCTAGAAATCCTGTGCCCACTGTGCATGCACGGCCCGCAGCAAACACTGACCTGCAGTGCGGCTTTCCTGAGCCACAGCATGTCAATTGTTTGCGGCGGAGTTAGGGAGAACACAAGTAAGAGACCGCAGCGCACTGAATCCTGATTGTGGGCACGGGCCGCTGCGGTCTCCTGCGTTCTCCTACAGAGGAGGCGCTCTGCCCCGCAGGTCAGGACATAGATTTTATTCCGGTGCTTTGTTGGATTTTGCCTTCGGTACTTTGTTGGATTTTGTCTCCTGGTAATGGTGTCATTTCCATTTGTTCATCTTTTAAAATTGGAAAACTAAAACGCCATAAAATATCTGTTTTATGTTACAATGAGGCTCCTTGAATGGAAACTTAAGTGAATATATACGGATTACCCATAAAATTCTGAATGTGTATAAGGGAGTCCAACTAGGTGTGGTCAACAGTCATTTGTGGACTAAAGACAGATGATAGGGTATTATACACTGCACCCCGGGTACACGATCCCTGATCCCAATGAGATAATATTTCTTGTCTTATATATCTATATAGGTATTGTTATATGTGAATTTCTATTAATAACACTGAGTGACTGAAACCTCCACGTTTCAAAAGTGGACACAGGGTCAGACCTGCGGAGGTCAAGTGGGACCTTGTCACGATCACTGTGGAGTTAGTAGAGTCCGCGCCGATGGTGCTCTGAATACCTGATTTTAAGATCGGGAACGTCTCTGGATATAAAGAGGCGGTGTCGTTGTTCTTTATCTCAGCACTTCAGGTCTAGGAGTGCGAGGGAACCTTTATCTCAGCCAAGGGAAAGCAGACAGCGGGGGACTGGTACTATCAGGCTGGGAAGGGCCATGGTTATTTGGCCTTTCCCAGCCTAAAAATAGCAGCCACAGCCAACCCAAAAGTGATGCATCCATTAGATGCTCTTTGCCTGGCTTCCCGATTACCCTGGTACAGTGGCAATCGGATTATTACCTTTGGGGTTAATGTCAGCTGTGAATTGTCAGCTGGCATCAACCCCAGGGGTGAGTAATGGAGAGGTATCTATCAGACACCTCCATTACTACCGCGGTTAAAAGAAAAAAGTTCATGGATGGCATAAATGTGCCTTTTGTGAATGATAGAATATTGCAGGTTATTGTTACTAGATTTTGTTATGGGATGTTGATCCAGGGAACTAGTCTGATTGCCATATGTGGAGTCGGGAAGGAATTTTTCCCCTGATATGGGGCAATTAGCGTCTGCCTCATGGGGTTTTTGCCTTCCTCTGGATCAGCACATTAGCTTTTAAGATGAACTTGATGACTTAGGTCTTTCAACCTTAAAGCTATGAAACTGTCTTTGTATTGAGGCTCAAGGCTGTAGGCCGGGGTTTCTTTGGGACCAGCATTAATGGAGTGTATTCCTCCGAGTCTATCCCAGGAAGCTTTTTTGAGCTGACGTCCTTAGACAGATCCCAACATTTAGAGGGGAAAAAAGCTTTAGTTAGTTAAAGGGGTTTTCCCATGAGCAAACTTAATTAACATAAATTTTAATCAATAGATCTTGGAATAATAGTAATTTCCAGAATTGGATGTGATTAATAACAAATGTTCCTGTGTGTATGCAGACATTACAGCACAGGATCACAAATTATTCTTTCTTTGAGGAAAAACATTTTTTAAAAGCAAGTAGAAAAAGGTTTTACCTCACAAAAAGAATCAGCTGTGATCCTGTTCAATTGATTAAGTTTAACTTTATTCGTGGGGAAACCCCTTTAAGGGTGAATTAAAAGCAAAGCCACAGAAAGATTTAGGTTTTTTTTCTTGCTATATTGAACTTTCGAGGATTTTTAATTCCTTTTTCTGTGGCTTTACATTTAATTTTAGATAGGGACTCGCAAGACAATGAGGACCCTTGACGTGGGTTGCGAGCTTGTATATTTTGGCCAAAATATTGACCCATGCCACATAAATTTATTTATATATTTTTTGAATATTACATCTCTTTATATGCAGGATGCAGCCAAGCCCATCTAAACTAGGGTGTCTGTGATTGTGGGGTGCACTGATAGAGTGCTGGGCAGCCCGCCTAATCTAATACTATGGGCGTCACTATTAGGCTGTAAGCCAGGCACTGTGCACTTCATGTGTGTGACCATCCCCCTATACAGGCCTTATCTGTGTGCAATGCTAATACTGAGCTATCACCCCTCCATGATTTGGCAGGTTGTGAGTGGTTGTCTCATCAGTGTTTTGCACCGGTGTTACCTCCATATTTATCAAGGAGGGCTGCTCCATCCGGTTACTGCATTACATTCTGTGACCTGGGCAGGTAAATGCAACAGTATTTTTTTTGCTATATTGAACTTAGGAAATTTTGGGAAATTTTAATTTTTCTGTGGCTTTGCATATATTTTTAGTATAGGGACTCACAAAACAATGAGGACCCTTGACGTTGGGTTGTGAGCTCGCGTATTTTGGCCAAAATATTAACCAATACCTCATTTATTTAGATTTTTATGTACACAATTCTCGATTACAGCCAATCACATCTATGTTGGTCTTGTACACTAGAGTGTCTTTCCCTGTGGAGTGCAATGATAGAGTACTGGGTAGGGTGTCTGTCCCGGTGGAGTGCAATGATAGAGTGCTGGGTAGGGTGTCTGTCCCGGTGGAGTGCAATGATAGAGTGCTGGGTAGGGTGTCTGTCCCGGTGCAGTGCAATGATAGAGTGCTGGGTAGTCCGTTTGATCTAATAGTAGGGGCTTCAGTAATAGGCTGTAAGCCAGGCGCACTGTGCACTAAATTACCCGCCCCGTATACAAGTATAATGCCTGTGTAATTTTAATACTGAGCAATCACCCCTCCATGAATTGGTGGGTTGTGAGTGGTTGTCTCCTCAGTATTTTGCCCCTGTGCTGCCTTCTTCTTCATCAAGGAGGGCTGCTGTATCCTGTTAGTGCATCAGTTTCTGTGACCTGGGCAGATAAATACTGTTGCTTTTTCGTTTGCCATGTTTAACTTATTGTTGAATCAATCACTAGCCTCAAGCTCGCTCCTCCGGCCAGCAGCTACTCTGTAGATGCAACCCATTGCCTGTGGTAAGTCTCTATCTCTGTACAGGGGTGTAGAAGTGAAGGCCAGAGTTCCTGTGGAACCTGTAGGAGAGAGTGGCTAGTGTCAAGTCTGAGGAAGCCTTTTTGAGCCGACGTCCTCAGACAGGTCCTAACAAGAGAGTCGCAGTAGACAGTTTTTTTCATTTAGGGTTGATTCAGCAACTCTAGCCTCAAGCTCACTCCTCTGGCCAGCAGCTGCTCTGTAGATGCAGCCCTGGACCTGTGGCACGTCGCAGTAGCAGAGGGGTGTGGGCTGCAGTGCCAGGCTCAAGCAGCAGAGGGAACGGGACCATTGCCAGGCGCAAGTGGTGTGCTGCCAGGTGCAGTAGGAGAGGGGTAAGGGGCGGTGGGGGCGCTGTCAGGCACTGCAGCATGGTGGTGTGCTGCCAGGTGCAGTAGGAGGTGGGTAAGGGGCGGTGTGAGAGCTGTCAGGCACTGCAGCATGGTGGTGTGCTGCCAAGTGCAGTAGGAGGTGGGTAAGGGGCGGTGTGGGAGCTGTCAGGCACTGCAGCATGGTGGTGTGCTGCCAAGTGCAGTAGGAGGTGGGTAAAGGGCGGCGGGGGCGCTGTCAGGCACTGCAGCATGGTGGTGTGCTGCCAGGTGCAGTAGGAGAGGGGTAAGGGGCGGTGGGGGAGCTGTCAGGCACTGCAGCATGGTGGTGTGCTGCCAGGTGCAGTAGGAGAGGGGTAAGGGGCGGTGGGGGAGCTGTCAGGCACTGCAGCATGGTGGTGTGCTGCCAGGTGCAGTAGGAGAGGGGTAAGGGGCGGTGGGGGAGCTGTCAGGCACTGCAGCATGGTGGTGTGCTGCCAGGTGCAGTAGGAGAGGGGTAAGGGGCGGTGGGGGCGCTGTCAGGCACTGCAGCATGGTGGTGTGCTGCCAGGTGCAGTAGGAGAGGGGTAAGGGGCGGTGGGGGAGCTGTCAGGCACTGCAGCATGGTGGTGTGCTGCCAGGTGCAGTAGGAGGTGGGTAAAGGGCGGTGGGGGCGCTGTCAGGCACTGCAGCATGGTGGTGTGCTGCTAGGTGCTACAGCAGAGAGGCACGCAGTCTGGTGTAGTAGCAGAGGAGCACGTTGTCAGGAGCAGGCGCAGAGAGTCAAGGGAGAGTAGCAGAGACGTGCTGCCAGTTGCCACACCAGAGCAAAGGGGCGAGGGGAATGCTGCCTGGCACAAATAGCGCAGGGGCGAGGGACGCCCTACCATACGCAAGTAGCAGAGGGGTACCCTGCCAGGCACAAGTAGTGAAAGACTAGCACATTGCCAGGTGCAGTAGCAGAGGAACAAGGGATGCAATGCAATGCATAGTAGCAAAGGGGTAAGAGTCACAATGCCAGGCGCAGCAGCAGCGGCACAAGGAGCACAATACCAGGGACAGTATCAGAAGAGCAAGGGGCGCAATGTCAGGCGCAGTAGCAAAGGAGAACAATGACAGGAGGTGTAATCAGGGCCGGACTGGCCATCTAGCAACTCTGGCAAATGCCAGATGCAGGGCCGGCTCCAGGTTTTTGAGGGCCCTGGGGGAAAGATTCCCAGTGGGCCCCTCTAACAGATACCACGATTAATGATTAGAATATAGAGCTAGGGGTTCAGCTCAGGGGGGTGAAACATCAGGGTGGGCCCCTAACCAGGTAACCATGATTACTACAGTAGTGCAGCCTAATCGTGGGTATAGTGGAACCTCAGCAGATGACACTGATATTACCACCATATGGTGACTATATAGCGGTAGATATCGGGGCTGCAGGACATACAAGAGATCACAGTGCAGTTATAGATGGTGACTTGCAGCTGATGTTCTTTCGGATGGAATTGTTCACTTTTCCCATCTTTTCCATCTGGTCCAGACTGACATAACGTCTTCCAGGAACAACTCATCTGCAGAGATTACAAAAAACAGACACATCTGACCTTACATTTCCGACCCCGTCCCATCTATTCCCAACCTGCACAAACTCCTCATCCTCCTGACACCCCAATACTGAGCCGCTGCTGCCGCATGTGCCCTTATTACTGCACCAGCTGTGTGGCACAGAACCAGAGCTCCTATTACTGCCCCACATACCGTGTCTCCCCGAAAATAAGACACTGTCGTATATTTTTTTGCCCCTATAAAAGCACTAGGTCTTATTTTAGGGGGAGGGCTTATTTTTGGGGAGACATGATTTGGGGTAAGTTTATTCCCCAGGAAATGCAGATCCCCCTTCCCAATTATACAGAGTAGGGGGCACTTATACAGGATGGGAGCTAATGTGGGGGCTGTCATATACTGTGGGGACTACTTTGGGGGTTCTCATACAGTGTGGAGACTACTGTAGAAGCCATTATACAATGTGGGGACTACTGTTGGGACAATCAGTGTGTAGGCTACTGTGGTGGCCATTATACAGTGTGTGGACTATTGTTTTTGGGGGGGCTGTGGACCCATCATACTGTCTATAGTGGAGGTGTAGCTGCATCATACTGTGTATAGGGGAGGTGTACATGGGGAGACGCAGGAGACATTAACTGTAAGAAGGCACTTAAGAACCATTACTGTTATAGGGGCACTCAGGGTATTGTAACCATCAAAGGAGCACATGGGGCATTATTATCACTTTCCATGGAGCAAAATGTGGACACTTTTCTGGGGCAGTTGCTCAGGACATTAATATTTTCTACCATTAATATTTTTTACCATCTAGAGGCTACAAAGGAGGCATTTTACCATGTAAGGGGCACAGTGGTGGCATTACCGTGTCTCCCTGAAAATAAGACCTCCCCTAAAATAAGACCTAGCAGGAGTTTTTAGCAAGGCATAAATAAAAGACATGCTCCGAAAATAAGACCTAGTTGTGGTTCAATAATGAAGTGTCCATGCAGCTAAAAAAGTTAAAGATACTGCAGAACACTTCATTATAGAAAGCAGACCCCCCCCCCCCCCACAAAAAAAAAAAAAAAAAAAAAAGACCCAGCGATCATACTCACCAGACACCGACCGGGAGAAGTGGAACGCATCTGGACCTGCGGCGGAACACATGCATCAGATCACATATACACTCACCACATCCAGCGATATTGATTGCTTCTGGGTGGCTTAAGGACCTGTAATGCTGTGCACTGTGCAGTGGAGTTTCCAGGACCAGCGGGTGGAACACATCATGTGACCCTGTGCACTGTGCAGTGGATCTTCTAGGACCTGCTGGCCGGAAACAAGTGGTATCACTGGATGTGGTGAGTGTGATTGTATGAGCAATATGTGGTGTGTGTGATCTGATGTGTGAGTGTGATCTGATTTGTGAGTGTATGCAATCTGATGTGTGACTAGTCCACTCATCCTGGTATATAGCCCTCCTCCAAAAATAAACAATTGTACTATGTGTTCACTTTCATAATGAAGCATATGGAATTTTGTATAGATAGATAGGATGAATGGATAGATTGATATACAGACAGATAGGATGGAAAGACAGTATACACAGACAGACAGTATACACAGACAGACAGTATACACAGACAGACAGTATACACAGACAGACAGTATACACAGACAGACAGTATACACAGACAGACAGTATACACAGACAGTATACACAGACAGTGTACACAGACAGCTACATATTGCACACTATACAGGACACACATACCTTATACATAACACATACAGGCAGCACATAACACGATTCACATTATACTCACCTCTTTCTTGGCCTCCTTGAGTTCAGAGGGTCTTTAGAAGCAGCTTCTCCGAAAGCAGCAGTGCAGGCCCCCTCCCCCCTGTCTGTGTGATGAAGATGGGAGTAGACAGGACACAGAGGAGGGGAGGGCGCCCTCTGCTGGAGCCTGTGCACTGCAGGAGCAGCAAATAACAGTGATCTGCTACTCCCTGCAGGGCCCCATCTGCTGTAAGGGGCCCTGTGCGACTGGTGGCCATGGTACTCACCTACCCTGCGCTCTCCCAGCGTCCTCCTATGACACTGGCATAATGGCACTGACCAGCGTGTGTGTCACGCGCAGCCTCTGACACACATCTATCTGGATCAGGGGCCCCCTGCACCCTGGGTCCGGTTGCAATTAGGGCCGCCACTAGGAATTTCAGGGCCCCATACTGGCAAAATTTTCGGGCCCCCTTGGGACTCCGCCTAGGCTCCACCCCAGCTCCGCCTCCACCCCACAAATTTCCTACAATCTCACTGCCACTCTTGCAAAAACATGTATGTATGATATACATATATACACAGACAGACAGTATACACACACAGACAGTATACACAGACAGATAGTATACACAGACAGATAGTATACACAGACAGATAGTATACACACAGACGGTATACACAGACTGTATGCACAGAGGACAGACTGTATACACAGACAGGCTGTATACACAGACAGACTGTATACACAGACAGTATACACAGAGAGACAGACTGTATACACAGACAGACTGTATACACAGAGAGACTGTATACACAGAGAGACTGTATATACAGAGACAGACAGTCTGTATACACAGACAGGCTGTATACACAGACATACAGACAGACTGTATATACAGACAGACTGTATACACAGATAGTATACACAGACAGGCAGACTATATATACAGACAGACAGTTTATACATACAGATAGTATACACAGAAAGACAGTATACACAGACAGACACAGTATATACAGACAGACATTATATACAGACAGTATACATAGACAGCCAGACAGTATACACAGATAGTATACATACACAGACAGGTACATATTGCACACTATACAGGACACACACACTGTATCTTATACATAACACATACAGACAGCACATAACACATGATTGACATTATACTCACCTGCCCGTGATGCATTTCAGCGCCCTCACGCACATCAAGCTGAGGCAAGGCAGGGGCTGTGGGCGGCAGGCCCCCCAGTCTGAGGTCAGTGCTGCTCCCGCATCCCAGTCTAAGATCAGCGGTCCCCCCTGGCTTAGATGAGTGGCGCCTCCCCCCCCCTGGGCTGAGATCAGTGGGCTCCCCCCTAAGATAAGCGGCCCCCCGGGCTAAGATCTTCGCCCCCCCTTCCCCTGGGCTGAGATCAATGAGTGGGCACCCCGGGCAGAGATCAACGGGCGAGGCGAGGCGGGCCACTCCACCCCAACCCGGTGATTGTCTTCAGCTCACAGCGCTTACCTGTCCCGCTGGCTTCCGCGTCCTCCACCTCTGCCGCTGTTACTTGCAGGAGTGTAATGAGGTCTCAGAGTGATGACCTCACCACACTGCTGCAAGGCCCAGTGATGACGCACCAGCACCCTGCTCAGCTCCAATGACCCTGCCTGCACTCCACCACATGGCTAATTTGCATGCTCCACCCAATCGCATGCAAATTAGTGATGTAAGGATGTGAAGCGACACCGCCGGGCTCCTCTGCTGCTGCTGTGATTGGGGCCTGGTGAAGAGGAGGGGCTCGTCCTGCCGGGGGCTTAATAAAGCTAAGTAATTACCCCAGGCCTGTCCGGGCCCCCTCTCTTCACCGGGCACAGTAGTAATGCCCTGATGGCGGCCCTGGGTGCAATGGTGACCTCTGCGACCGCGGTCGCTATGCCCCTGCTCTCACCTCTCCACGATCCTGGTCTTCTGTCTGACCAGCCTGTAGCCAATGAGATAATACAACATTCACACGTGACTGGTCACATGCTACGATGTCACGGAAGGTCCTTTGGTTACCGGGCGGCACAGCGATGATCGGACTCGGAAGCAGAAGAGTCAGACATTGTCTGCAAGACACGTGGCGGGACCTGTAAGTATAATGACAATGTTTATTATTAACTGTATTCTTTATTTTGCCGCCCCCCCCCACCCCCATCCCATAAATGTAAAGTCCAAGATCAGTGATCGGATGCAAGATCGTGTTACCTCGATCCCGATCTTTACAAAATGATTGGGCGAGTCTCCCCCATCCCGACCATCGGGGAAATCCCCCAGCACCAGAGCCGACACCCCCAGCACCGGAGCCGACACCCCCAGCACCGGAGCCGACACCCCCAGCACCGGAGCCGACACCCCCAGCACCGGAGCCGACACCCCCAGCACCGGAGCCGACACCCCCAGCACCAGAGATGACACCCACAGCACCAGAGATGACACCCACAGCACCAGAGATGGCACCCCCAGCCCCGGAGCCGGCACCCCCAGCACCGGAACCGACACCCCCAGCACCGGAGCCGACACCCCCAGCACCGGAGCCGACACCCCCAGCACCGGAGCCGACACCCCCAGCACCGGAGCCGACACCCCCAGCACCGGAGCCGACACCCCCAGCACCAGAGATGACACCCACAGCACCAGAGATGACACCCACAGCACCAGAGATGACACCCACAGCACCAGAGATGGCACCCCCAGCCTCGGAGCCGACACCCCCAGCCCCGGAGCCGACACCCCCAGCCCCGGAGCCGACATCCCCAGTCCCGGAGCGTGTGCACTTCTAGCTGTTTTCTGTGACTCCCGTGTGGTTGCTTCTCACTGCTGCAGGCACACGGGAAGTCAGGACATGGCGGGGAAGACACAGGCGCTGCACTCACCACTTGTTTCCTCTCCTGCAGCTGCACAGCACTTGGCCAGTAATATGCAGATAGAAGCATCGGCCGATGCCTCTATTAGCTTACCGATCACATGGTCTCCTGCCTGGCAGAGCAGAGCTGCTGGGTCCTAGCTGCCCCCAGTTCAGCTCTCCAGTGTCTTCTCCCTGCTCCTGCAGCTCCTATGGAGACTGGTGCAGGGCCCAGGAGAAAATATGGAAAACAACAACAACCCTTGACGCACCGTATGTGTCATGGCGGGTTCTAACCAAATGTTACCTCTATGTGCGGCTGAACCCTGCTTGTGTATGGGAAGCCAGGGACCTGGCTATGTAGGAAAGTGACTAAACATGGCTAAAGGGTGGGACTGGGTTCTCAGACAGAAAAACTGCATGAAGTGAAAGCTGCACCCCAAATTCAGAGACATATGGACAAGCATAACTGCTTTATAATGTATAACAAGTGGTTATGGGGCAGTGATGAGTGATAAATACATTAGCTAAATATCTCTTTCCAATAATCCTCAGCAGTTATGCAATGGCACATTTCAATGTTTTCCATTTTTCATATGGATAATTGTATTTTTCATTCCTTATGTATTATAAAGCAGTTATGCTTGTTCATATGTCTCTGAATTTGGTGTGCAGCTTTCACTTCATATAGATTGTGTATATTTTGACTAGCTCCCTGTTCACATTTAGAATGGTGTTCCAGCAGTCTTTTTGATTGGAGGCAGACAGACCTGTAGGAGGCTGGAGGCAGACAGACAGACCTGGGGGCGGCTGGAGGCAGACAGACAAACCTGGAGGAGGCTGGAGGCAGACAGGCCTGGGGGAGGCTGGAGGCAGACAGGCCTAGGGGAGGCTGGAGGCAGACAGACCTGGGGGAGGCTGGAGGCAGACAGACAGACAAACCTGGAGGCAGACAGACAAACCTGGAGGAGGCTGGAGGCCTACAAGCCTGGGGGAGGCTGGAGGCAGACAGGCCTGGGGGAGGCTGGAGGCAGACAGGCCTGGGGGAGGCTGGAGGCAGACAGGCCTGGGGGAGGCTGGAGGCAGACAGACCAGGGGGAGGCTGGAGGCAGACAGACCTGGGGGAGGCTGGAGGCAGACAGACAGACCTGGGGGTGTGCCGCCCCCGTGCCAGCAGCCGGTCACCGGTCTCCGGACCCGGGGGTCTCGCGGACACGCCGAATAAAATGGGAGGGACTTAGATGTACGGGCTAGGCCGTAATAGGTTCGTGACGCCACCCACGGTGTGTGGTGAGGTGGGACACCACCGCTGCTGTTACGGGGCACCCGGGGGAGATGTTGTGCAGCAAGTTATTAACCCCTCCGTGGGCAGGGATGGTGGCCCCGAGACCCGGTGAGTCTGGTGCAGGAGTGGCGGTCGCAGGGGGATGTTGGTGCATTCACTCTGAAGGAAACACACAAGTCTCTGGTAAACCAAGATGGTGGTGGCCGGTGCCGCGGCCGGTTGCGTTTGGCATCCCCCACCCGGCTGGTGCTCTCTATCCTTTTCCTGCACTTTTTTGTGTTCAATAGACTTCCCCGGTATGAAACTCGGGAGTCCGCTCCCAGCTGGATGTGGCCTAAGGAGCCGTGCCCGCAGACGCTGGCCCGTGGGATCTCTGGGCCTTGGCGGTGACCTCTTATCCCTATTCGGTGGGCTGTTGTCTTCTATGAGGGACTTTGGGTGGGACAGGACCTCTAGTCCTGGCCTCAATTGGTTAACCAGTTCCAGTCGGTTCTGGTTCCTGGCTTCAGGGTCCGAGTACCCCCCTTTTGTGCACGGTTTCCGGTCGGGTCCCCGGTGTCGGTACCGGCGGGCTACAACCCTGTCCCGGTCCACCTCGGTTCTGCCGAGCCGTCTTCCCGTCTCCTGCTGACGGAGACCACCGTCTGCCTCCTAGCCAGTGGCACCAGGGCTCCTACTCTGGTACCTGTCAGTTTGCTTCAGGCCTGACACACAGGCCTGACCTCCACTCTCAACTACTCTGAACTGAATTCAGACTTTCACTGTTTGTTTTCCCGCCCCGGGCTGTCTAGACCCCTGGGTGGGCGTGTTCCAACCGCCTAGTCACGCCCACTGGTGTGTCTATCTGTCCCTAAGGGGGGGTGACTACGGTTTAATGGTTGGCTGTGTGTTTCCTTGTGAGGGAAGGTGTTATGCAGGGGCCTATTTGTGACTACCTGGTTTTTCCAGGGCGTCACAGGGGAGGGTGGAGGCAGACAGGCCTGGGGGAGGCTGGAGGCAGACAGACCTGGGGGAGGCTGGAGGCAGACAAACAGGCCTGGGGGAGGCTGGAGGCAGACAGGCCTGGGGGAGGCTGGAGGCAGACAGGCCTGGGGGAGGCTGGAGGCAGACAGGCCTGGTGGAGCCTGGAGGCAGACAGACAGGTCTGGGGGAGGCTGTAGGCAGACAGGCCTGGGGGAGGCTGGAGGCAGACAGACCTGGAGGAGGCTGGAAGCAGACAGACAGGACTGGGGGAGCCTGGAGGCAGAGATGCCTGGGGGAGGCTGGAGGCAGACAGACCTGGGGGAGGCTGGAGGCAGAAAGGCCTGGGGGAGGCTGGAGGCAGACAGACCTGGGGGAGGCTAGAGGCAGACAGGCCTGGGGGAGGTTGTGGGCACAGAGAGCGCTGCTGTCTCCGGGGATCGCTGCGGGCACAGTAGGACCTGGGAGATGATGGGGCAATCGCTCTTCTGCTGGACTTGAGCGGACCTCGCGCCTACCCCACCTACAAAGTACGTCCTGAGGCTAGCCAGTGCCAGCATGAGGGCGTAGTCCTTCGGTATAGGAACGGAAGCGTTCAGCATTGAATGCGCTGTGCGGGGTTTTAAAGGGCCAGCAGCTAGCAAGATACGGCTGCTGCCCCAGCACTGTGGTCCCTGGGAATCTTCCCGGGGGCCGCAGAAAAAGTCATTGTGGGTCGCATACGGCCGGCGGGCCAGAGGTTCCCCACCCCTTCTAGCATCTACCAACGCTCTGCACTGTCTGTGCTTACAGGACCTGTGATGATGTCACATGGAGGGGAGGAGTCAGGGGTCACATGATCAGCTCCTCAGTGTATGCAGGACTATGCTGGGCTGGTTGTCATGGTGCTGGATGAGGTGAAGTTTGATAGATGTGATCTGATAGGCTGGCTGCACTGCATGGCCGGCCCTGTGAAATGTAGTGTCCCCGCCCCCTGCCTCTGGGGCCCGGTGAGCAGAGGGGAGGGGCCGGGCTGTCAGCGTGTCCGGGCCCCTCCTGGCTTCTGCTGCTCTCCGGGCCCAGTACAGGAGTCACAGTAGTAGTGCCCTGATGGCGGCCCTGGCAGCCTCTGACTGCTCGTGGTCACCAGGAACTTTCAGCAGTGAGTAACATCTTGAGATTGCATCCTTGTGTTGCCCGGTTATTTGCCTCCGGCCCTGCACCCGCCTTTACATCTCCGCCATTACAGACTACTCCTCCCAACAGCCCTGGTCCCAGCTCTACCTGTGGAGAGCTCCACCAACTCCGCTGCATCACCACCGACCCCCCAGGGAAGTGAATAGCAGCGGCGGCACCATCTTGCCTCATACCATAGGTGGCGTCACCACTCATCCCATGTAAATAATCCCCACCATCATCTTTACTAACGACACCGCCGGGGTCACAGGGTAAGAAGTGCCCCCAGGCCCCGGGGCGTGTCATGTCCCTGCTATGTACTGTGTAATGGCCGTGTCTGACTGTACAGGGACATGTTCTGATCTTACCACTGCTCCTGGGCCGGGGAGGAAGAAAAAGAATGTAAAGACAGGACAGCATAGGATCATAGCTGATTCTGTGAGATAACACATATCCACGCCTGTTTTTAAACATGTTTTACCTCACAGAAAGCAGCAACTATGATCTTGTGAGGTAATGTCTTTATATTAGTTTCCTCCCAGGAGCTGTGGTATGATCAGACCATGTCCCTGTACAGCCAGACACGGCCATTACACAGTACACAGCAGAGGCACATATATAAGATCTATTGATTAAAATTATTTTGTTGGTAGAAAATGCCTTTAAGCCGTAGCATATAAGACAATAGGATCTCTAGATCAGTATACCCTTCTGCTGTTGTGTGATTCTGAGCGCTGGATCCTCTGATCACAATCCTCATCTCTTGGCAGCAGTGAACAATGCTCATAACCAGCGTCTCTGGCTGTGTAGGACGCTCCTGTCCTGGGTCACACAGACACACCACAGATGTGAATGGGCACGGTGTAATCCTATATCTCTCCTGTGGGGGCGCTGCAGGGAATTTTCAGCCAAGGTTCCCCACAGATTACAGCCTGTTACTCTCCTGCCAGTTTTGGGCCCGCTGCACGTCAGGCTCTGAAGGCAGCCTGGCACACTGCTATCTGATGAACTGCATGGGCCTATTTAAGGGCCTGGAGGACAATTACCTGGGCCCTGGCATTGTCTGATGGAGACTAACCTGTCTGCGGTGTGTGGGGCTGAGCTGGGCTTCGTGCCTGCTGTGATCTCTGGAGTCCTGTCAGCAGCTGCCCCGGGTCTTGTAGCTTCTGTTCCATGGTTGTCTGACTTCTGTGTCACTCCCGAGTCTACTGCCCATTACCTGTCTGCGGTCTCCAGTCATCTCTGCTACCAGAGGTCTCCAGCCATCCTGTGTCGTAACTCTGCTCCCTATCAGCCTGCGGTCTCCAGTCATCCTGTGTCCCTCGTCAGTAACTCTGCTGCCTGTCAGCCTGTGGTCTCCAGTCATCCTGTGTCCCTCGTCAGTAACTCTGCTGCCTGTCAGCCTGCGGTCTCCAGTCATCCTGTGTCCCTCGTCAGTAACTCTGCTGCCTGTCAGCCTGTGGTCTCCAGTCATCCTGTGTCCACGTGTCAGTAACTCTGCTGCCTGTCAGCCTGCAGTCTCCAGTCATCCTGTGTCCCCCTGTCAGTAACTCTGCTGCCTGTCAGCCTGCGGTCTCCAGTCATCCTGTGTTCCCCCTTCAATAACTCTGCTGCCTGTCAGTCTGCAGTCTCCAGTCATCCTGTATCCACCTGTCAGTAACTCTACTGCCTGTCAGCCTGCGGTCTCCAGTCATCCTGTGTCCCCCCGTCAGTAACTCTGCTGCCTGTCAGCCTGAAGTCTCCAGTCATCCTGTATCCACCTGTCAGTAACTCTGCTGCCTGTCAGCCTGTGGTCTCCAGTCATCCTGTGTCCACCTGTCAGTAACTCTCCTGTCTGTCAGCCTGCAGTCTCCAGTCATCCTGTGTCCACGTGTCAGTATCTCTGCACCTGTCAGCCTGCGGTCTCCAGTCATCCTGTGTCTACTTGTCAGTAACTCTGCTGTCTGTCAGCCTGCGGTCTCCAGTCATCTTGTGTCCCCCCATCAGTAACTCTGCTGTCTGTCAGCCTGCGGTCTCCAGTCATCTTGTGTCCCCCCATCAGTAACTCTGCTGTCTGTCAGCCTGCGGTCTGCAGTCATCCTGTCTTTGCCTGTCAGTAACTCTGCTGTCTGTCAGCCTGCGGTCTCCAGTCATCTCGCCACCTATCTGCCAGCGGTCATCTGATACCTGTCTCCTCCCGCCAGCTTCTCTGCAGCATGTTCTCCAGCGGTTCCAGCTCGCGGTTGCAGTCTCCTGTATTCCTGCCGCTTCCTCTCAGGTTTTCTGTGTTTAGTTCTGTCATTTTGTTCCATTTTCCATTTATTATTTTCTAGACTCTATTAGATTATTTTGTGTTTTTCACCCCTTTGTTGCGTTTGACCCCCTGATTGCTGCGCCGGCGCAGTGTGTAAGTGTTACATACTTATACTTGTAAAGGCGGAGAGAGAAGCTGCCGCTGACATCACAACCTCACGTGAGCAGCGACACTGTCCTATATATTTTTCCCCCCAAAAAAGCACAAGGTCTAATTTTCAGGGGAGGGCTTATTTTCAGGGAGACATGGATTGCATCAAGTTTACCCTCCAAAAATGCAGATCCTCCTTCACAGGATCATCATACTTACCAGACCCCGGGTGTCTGCGTGGCTCCCAGGTCCTCCAGCGATCCTCAGCAGGTGCTCCGAGCTGGTATGCTGCACACTGTCCTCCCCTGCTTCTCACCGACACTCACATCAGATCACAAACACACTCACACATCAGACTGCCTACACTCACACGTCAGACTGCCTACACTCACACGTCAGACTGCCTACACTCACACGTCAGACTGCCTACACTCACATCAAACTGCCTACACTCACACATCAGACTGCCTACACTCACACATCAGACTGCCTACACTCACACATCAGACTGCCTACACTCACACATCAGACTGCCTATACTCCACACATCAGACTGCCTACACTCACACATCAGACTGCCTACACTCACACATCAGACTGCCTACACTCACTCATCAGATTTCATACACAGACACACACACCACATATCGCGCATGCTCACACTCAATACATCCGGTGATACCTCTTGCTTCTGGCCAACAAGGGACTCTCTGCTCTCATCTCTATGATGAGTTCCTCCCGTAGGTCCTGGAAGCTCCTCTGCACAGTGCACAGCGTCACAGGTCCTTAAGCCGACGAGAAGCAATCAATATCGCTGGATGTGGTGAGTGAGTGTGTGCAATCTGATGTGCGATCTGATGTGCGATCTGATGTGTTTGTTCCACCGCAGGTTCTTGATGTTTCCTCTGCACATTGCACAGCGTCACAGGTCCTTAAGCCAACGAGAAGCAATCGATATCGCTGGATGCGGTGAGTGAGTGTGTGTGATCTGACGTGCGATCTGACGTGCGATCTGACGTGCGATCTGACGTGCGATCTGACGTGCGATCTGACGTGCGATCTGATGTGCGATCTGATGTGTTTGTTCCACCGCAGGTTCTTGATGCTTCCACTGCTCCCGGTCAGCGTCTAGTGAGTATGATTGCGGGGTCTTCTTTCTTCTCTCTTTTGGGGGTCTCTGCTTTCTGTAATGAAGTGTCCTGCAGGATTCTTTTCATTTTTTGGCTGCATGAACACTTCATTATTGCTCTGCGATTAGGCCCTGCAGAAAACTCCTACTAGGACTTATCTTCGGGAAAACACGGTGTATATTCTATGCATAGATTTTATGGCCACTGCGATACCAATCATTATATTGTCGTTGCAGACGCGCTCTGACATCTCATCCAAGGAGCCGGACATCAGCGCCCGCAGCCATTGTGCGCACTGACACTGACTGCGATCATCTGGTGTCATTGGGCAGCGTTCGCTCTGGGCCTCAATCAATGTAAGCTTTATTATACAAATATGAGGGCGTGACGGTGCCCCAAGGCTTAGACCCCTCCATGGGTGCACGATGCTCCCTCATTTGCATACAAAATAACAATTATTTCTTAATTTAATATTAAGCCACACTGTCTAATCTTATATAAATAGGGGCTAGGAGCCTTATATAAATGTTTAGGCAGCTTAATTGCCATTTTGGTGGAGAAAGACTCTCTTTAAAGGGATCTTTTGCTGCAGCATGATGTAGGAGCAAAGACCCTGATTCCTGTGATGTATCCCATACTGGCTGCTTTCTGCAGGTTTGATAAAATCACAGTTTTATCTGCTGAAAATCCAACAGTTTTCTGAATGCTGATCTTTGTGTATCTCCCTCGCCCGCACCACTGATTGGCAGGCTTCTGTGTGCACTGTGCATAGGCAGAAAACTACCAATCAGTGGTGGAGGCGGGGTTATACAGAGCTCATGAATATGGAGGACTACATGGCAGCAGGTTTACTAGTCCTCTAATGATAATCTCCAGCTGATAAAACTTTTATTAAAACTACAGGAGGCAGCCCAGTAATAGACACCACTGAAATCAGGGTCTCTCCTCCTACATTATGCTGCTCTCAGATTTCAGGGTCTAGGTGTGCACTATGGTTTGTTGTCTTTATATTAATGTGTGGCATTCTGTATGATTTTACCAGGACTCATTGACATTGGAGACACGTGGCAGCTACTGATGATGTCCCCCCTGAGGAGACCACTGACCTGGAGAATAAAGCCTTGTTACACGGACTGGAGGGCAAATACCTCACCACTGTTTCCAATGCCAGGTGGCTATTAACACCAATTCCGGTAAGAGGGGGCACAGACATTTGGCAGGTGACCATACCAGAGGAATTCATCCCCTACTAAATTTACAGCAGGAAATTAGGACATGAACCCGACACCAAGAAATGGGCAAAGTGAAGAACCATAGACAAATAGATTACCAGCGAAAATGAGTGCCGCGGATGAGACACCTCACACTTCCCTCTGACATTGGAGGTGTCCAGCAGCGCCATCAGCTCAGGACCGGAAGCAGATTTATTCCCTTCCAGTTTGTACTTTGCGTCTCCATTATGAAGAGTGTAATAGACATTGATATTGTAGGTAAATGATAAGGTCTTGGTTGTCCATGAATGTGGCCCCTGTGTGGTCACAAATACTATAATATACAATGCGCGGCTCCTCTTTTCCAGAAATCCTGAATTGGTTCCTCTGTACAAATGGGTTTTCCCATCTCATTACGTGGCTGTATATCACAGGAATCTGCTGTCACTGGGATTATTGGGGACAAAGCTTGTTTCTCCTATGGATCCTGAATATCTTTGGTCCCTTCAGTGTTTTCCTTGCACAGGAGTGTATGTGTCTCCCACTATACAGGGACCTGCAGCCACCACAATTAGTGATGAGCGGGCACTGCCATGCTCGGGTGCTCGGTGCTTGTAACCAGCAGTCAGATTCTCGGCTGCTCGACTCGTCTACGAGTATAATAGAAGTCAATGGGGGACTCAAGCAATTTTCTAGAAAGTCTTCTGTAAAAATGCTCGAGTTCCCCATTGACTTCCATTATACTCGATACTCGGATCAGTTCAACTCAACTGCTCATTACGAGCCCCCGAGCCCCCGAGCATGGCAGTGCCGCTCATCACTAATCACAGTATAATATGTCACATGACATTGGGATATAGTTACTGACCCCCTAGTCGAGCTGCGTCCTCAGATATGAATTTCCTGAATACAGAGAATTATTGGATATTGATCTTCTTATATCTTTCAGGACGGGGCCAATTTCCGTTTTCGTGCTTTTGTTTTTTTCTCCTCTTCTTCCGAGAGCCATAACTTCTCTATTTTCTGTCCACATGTACATAAAAGGGCCAGTAACGTTTTCATTTTTTGGTCACTGTACCCGTGTGATGGCTTATTTTTTTGCAAGGCGACATTTTTATTGATGCCATTTCAGGATAGATATGATGTTGTGATTGATTGTAACAGCATTTCATGTAGAATGGCACCGAGCAAAAAATACATCATTTTGGCATTTTTGAATTTTTTTTTCTTTTTGCTGTATTAGTCCCCTTAGAGGACTTGAACCTTTTCTGATCACTCGTGCTATATACAGACATAACACACTATTGCTCTATGTAGTAAAAATCACTACTCGCGAGGGGCTGCATCCAGGTCTCCTCCACCCGCCTGCATCGCACACCGATATAATGGAATAAAGATTCACCGGATGAAAAATCACAGTTGGTCGTATTCTTCTTCTTTGTTATTATTGGGACTGACTGTTCCTGTGCTGACCTGCACACTGGACTGGATTCCATATTTGACAGCTGGATCGTGTTATCCCAGTGAGGAATGAGCCCATGGTGCGGTATGAGTGCATGTGTAGTGCAGGACTTTGTTCTTTTCTGACGTTTAAAAATCACTCTCTGCTTTGAAGCTCGGCCACAGGCAGGGCTTCAAGGGAGCTTTATAATGAAACGTACGGAGGTCTTTAACAGACCCCAGCTGTCATAAGAATCCATCAGCAACCCACCATCATGTCACGGGTGTGCCAATGGGCTCATATATTGACATGCCCCCATGCTGGCGTTCTTGTTATGCTGCTGTCAGAGTTTCACAGCGGAATTAACAGGTTGACAATCAGGGGCAGCACTTAACACCACCTGCGGTTGTTGGGAGAAGGTCCTGTCTGTAACACACAGCCGTCACTTCCCTGGTATAGGGTGAGCTCACCCCATCAGCCCGCTCCATGAACCCGCTACTGACTTGTACATCGAATGTCAGTAAGGGGTTAATGGTAAATTCTCATGTGACTTTGTACTTATAGAACATAAATGTAATTGTAATGTGAGACCAGAAAACCCAAGAAACACAACAAAGAGCAGAGGACGGAGACTCAATGGAAATAAAGCAGCAGACAAAGATATAGGGGTGAAAATCAGAGAATTTTATTAATGGGGGAGGCGGGGGGGCAGGTAATTTTGATAAATGTCAAGGATATATTAGATCCAATGACTTCAGTTGATTCAGGGGAACGGGAAAAACTCATTCCTAACTCCACTGAGGAAAGTCAGACTAGTTCCCTGGATTAACGATTAAACACATATTATTAATCCAGGGGAAGGCGAAAAAACCTCATTGAGCCATCGGCCAATTCAGCTTCAATTGAGGAAAAATTCCTTCCCGACTCCACGCATGGCAGTCAGACTAGTCCCTGAATCAATCACTAAATAATTGTATTATTGATTCGGGAGGTGGATGAATGGTGGGGGCAGAGGTGTAGATCCAGAGGAAGGAGAGAAAAACCCCTTTATGACTTCTGCCAATTTATCCTGATTATAAGGGGAAAAACAATCCTTCCTGGATCAAGTGCCCAGACGAATACTCACCTCATTCCCACCGCATGAAGTGTAGAGGTGGAAACCTGGCTCCAAGGCAACGTGGTGGTCTTCATCCTGGAGTTGCTGGTCCTGGGTAGAATCCGTTCTTCACAGCCAAAAGGATCCATGTCTTGAAGAGATGTCAAGGTCGGGCCAGAGGTCAGAGGATTCAGAGCCAAGAGACACAGATGGAAATATGATGTTATTCACGGCACTGAATCAGCAGAGAGGGTCGTAGTCCGGAGCAAGCCAAGGTCAGGCACACAAGCAGCGGGCGGAGGAGGCACAGGGTTCTGGGCAGGTGGCTCGGGTTCATCCTACTGTGTCCAGCTTGGTGGAAAGATGACTAGTCGGACACAGGGTGAAGAGGTGGTTTATCTTCCGGCCAATCCAGATGGTTCACTCCAGAACATGCTGCAAGAGAAAGAAATGTACAGAGATATAATAACAGCAGTTCCTGGTAATATTCTCACATTTCTAATTGTGGTTATCATCAAAGCATGGGAATCCTAAAATCTTTTTGTAATAAGCCTTTACTTACAAGGAAAAGTTCAAAAGGGGGCCGTGCTCTCCTCTGCTCCAGTTCCTCCCAACAGATGGTGCCGAAAAATGGGTGGTCTCTGATGTTCCCTGACACTCCCAGGCGCTTCTCTGGATCCTTCCGTAGCAGCTTCTTTATTAGATGTTTCACGTCTACGTTTAGCCATGCTGGAAATTTTGGCTTCTCGGTGGTAATTGACTTGTAGACGTCTTGCTTCTGGGGGCCGTTGTTAAATGGGGAACGTCCAGTTGACATTTTGGACACCACTATCCCCAGGCTCCACCAGTCTACTGCTGCAGTGTAGGATTTCTCCAGGAGCACTTCTGGGGCCATGTAGCGGAAAGTTCCCGACCGTCCATAGATCTTTTTGGACGCGGTCAGTCCGTCTTTTGCCAACCCAAGATCTATAATTCGGGCGTGACCATCTTTATCCAGCATGATGTTGGCTGGTTTGATGTCTCTGCAAATAAAAAAGAAAATGTATTACTTTGTCTATATAACCACAGGACACATCTGAAAGGTGATACAATAGAATAGTAAAAATGCATCTCTTACCGATGGGCGATGCCATGGCCGTGGAGGAACTGGAGGCCACAGATTAACTCTGCTGTGATAAACCTGATGAGAGAATAGACTGTTTAGTATCAATGACATGAAATCATCCTGAGGATAAAACTTATTACAATCTCTAATATACCCTATTGACGGCCATTGTCCGAATGTTTCCATATTTCCCCATATTTAGCAATTTGTCATTGTTAGATACTCACCGTGTGATCTCGATGTTCAGTTTGCCGCTCTTTTTAATCAGTGACTCAAGGCTGCCACCGGACAAATACTCCATGATGAAATAGGCCTGGCTCTGGAAATAAAGCACAATATATAGATATTATCACTAGCTGCATGTAGTACATATATGTCATGGTAAAGATGCCTGGAGCCCGGAGACCCCTCTGTACCTGAGACTCCAAAGCGGCATCCAGATGACTCACGAATGGGCAGTCTCTGGCCGCCCGGAGTATGCGCCTCTCTCGCCGTAGGGCTTTGGCATTGTCCTGTTTCTCAATGATCTTAATGGCCTTGTAGATGTTTTGGCCACGGACTGATGCCAGCACCACCTGAGGAAAACACAGGGAAAAAAGCCATTAAAGAGGCCACATTTTTTTTATTTTTGCCATTTTTTTTTTCCTTCCCTTCTTCCAAGAGGTATAACTTTTTATTTCTCCTTTGACATAACCGTATGAGGAATTGTTTTTGCTGGATAATTTGCATTTTTAATGACACCGTCCATTTTACCATACATTGTACTGAAAAAAAGAAAATTAAATTCTAAAATGAGATAAAATTTGTGTATAAAAAAAAATAAAATAAAATATTCTGCCCGTGATTTTTTTAAGGGATTTGTTTTTACTGTGTTTGTTGTATGGATGGAAACCTAATTCTCCAGGTCAATATAATAACGGCAAAACCTAATGCGTGGATTTTTAAAAAGTATTTACATTTTTTATTTTATCTAGATGTATATGTATATATATTTTATTTTACTTTTTTATTATTATTATTATTATTATTTTCATTTTTTCCACTTTTCATGTTCATTTTTTCCTCCCCTTCTTCCAAGAGCCATAACGTTTTTATGTTTCTCTCTATCTTGCCATACGTGGTTTATTTTTTGCGGGACGAGTTGTACTTTTGAATTAAACCATTAGTTTTACCATTTAGTCTACTGGAAAATAGGGGGAAAAAATTCCAAGTGTGGTGAGGTTGCAAAAATGTTTAATTGCAGAATGGTTTTTGGGATCTTTTATTCGCTACATTCACTATATGGTAAAACTGATGTGTCTGCGTGATGCCTCATGTCGGTACGAGTTCGTAGATACCAAACATTTATACTTGTTAGTTTTATCTAAGTGGTGAAAAAAATTCAGAAGTTTGTCCAAAGAAAGAATAGTGATTTTTGTCGCCATTTCCCGAGACCTGTAGCCTTCTCATTTTTTATCAGATGTTCCTTTTTGCATTTTAAAGACATGTTGCGGCCACCAAAAATCGTAATTGTGGAGTTTGGCTTTTTTTCTCGCCACTCCTTGTACCAATCAGATTAATTGATTGTATTTTATTTGTTTAATAGATCAGGCATTTCTGAATATGGCAGCACCAAATGAGTTTTTTTTATATATTTTTAAAATGTTACTTTTATTTTGAATTGGGCGAAAAGGGGGTAATTTGAACTTTTAGGTTTTTTTATTTTTTGATATTTTTTAAAACTTTTTTTTTAATTTATGTTACTGGGTTTCCCTAAGGGACTTTATACCTGCAGTGTCTGATCGCCTGTGCTTTTCTACTGATCAGAGCAGCATTGCCCTCATCAGCAGAAATGCTCATCTCCTGTGAATGTCGGCTCTCACAGGAAGTGAGTGATGGCAGCGTCAGGGGTCATTGGCTGACCCCGCGCTATCATGCCGGTGGTGTAATATAGCTGTCATCTACCACATGTAATACTTACTTGGCCGAAGCTGCCTTCACCCAGCACCTGATGGAACTTGTACTCATTGATGTCAGGCTGAGTGTTGGATATTGGTGTTGTAGCGGTGCTGGGTCCTAAAGGAATGAATAAGGAATGTAACATTAGTTTATTTGGAAGAAATGTAATGAAGCATGTAGAGATTGTGAGAATAGAAAGCTGCAGAACTCATGTTTACCTGAAGTGCTGCACATATAAATGTATATGAAAAGTATACTAAGGGCTGCTGATAAGTCTTTGGCTTTACCCAGAAAGAAACGAGATAGGATGATGAAGCTTTTCATTCATTCCACATACTCTCCACTGATAGCAATACACTTCTTATATCGGTATTTTAAGTTCCTTAAGGCTGCTTTCACACATCCGTTTTTTCCTGTGCAGCACAATCCAGCACTTTGCAGAAAAAACGCAACCGTTTTTCCGCCGGTTGCGTTTTTTCCGCATAGACTTACATTAGTGCTGTATTGTGCCGCATGGCCTTGCGTTCTGTCCGGTTTTTGCCGCATGCGGCATATTTAGGCGATGCGGTGGCCGGATGGAACGTTGCCTGGCACGTTTTTTTGTCCGGCCGCCACATGCGTTTTTTCCACTGCGTATGCTCAGTAGCCAGCCGCAACCGGCAAAAACCCGGACAGGCCGCATGTAAAAACCTTATGCAAAGGATGCATCCGTTGCATAGGTTTTAGAGCCGGATTGGCCGGCTCTGCTAAAACCGGATGTGTGAAAGCGGCCTAAGCCTAGCAAAAAGAAGGATTTCGGTTGTGCCTCAAACCAGGCATCTGTAGCATCAGAAATTGTGTAAAATTTGATATCATTCAGGTGTTTCTTCAGGTTTGGAAACAGATGATAGTCGAAGGGAGCTAAATCTGGTGAATAAGATGGGTGGTCAACCAGCTGAAGGCCCAGCTCTGCCAGTTTTGCCGTGGTCACTTGTGCAGTGTGAGCGGAGGCGTTGTCTTGCAGGGACAAGATTCCTTTGGACAGCTTTCCGCGCCTTTTGGTCTTCAGAGCTGCCTTCAATTGGTACAAAAGTTCAATTTAATACCTTACATTAATGGTGGAACCCTTTTGAAGGTAGTCCACTAGCAGCACGCCCTCCTTATCCCAGAACACAGATGCCATTACCTTAGTGGCTAATTTTTGCACCATGAGCTTCTTTGGATAAGGAGAACCACTGTGCCCCACTCTTTTGACTGCTTCTTGTTTTCAGGGTCATACAAATAAATCCAGGTCTCATCCATAGTGACCAGTTGATCTAGGAAGTTCTTATCAGTCTGGAAATGCTGACAAATGGACCGGGAACTTGTCACTCGCATGCTCCTCTGATCTGTTGTCAAACATTTGGGGATCCACTTTGTAGATCGCTTCCTCATGTCCAAATGTTTATGGATAATGATGACACAAACACGTTCACGGGAAATCCCCATGATGTCTGCTATTGCTTTAGCTGAAATCTGTCGATTCTCCAGTATGAGTTTGTGCACAGCATCGACGATCTCCGGAACAACAACCACTCTCGGTCGTCCAGGACGTTCCTCATTATTGGTGCTGGAGTGGCCCGTTTTAAATTTGGCAACCCAGTTCTTAAAGGGAACCTGTAAGGTCCCTTATGTGTTCTGACCTACAAGCAGGGTGATGTGTGGCCTAGTAACCCCTTCCTACCCAGCCCTGTGTTGTAATATTGTGTAATATGATTTTATAAAAAAAAGAAAAACGTTTTATAACTTACATGTTCTATATGTAAATGATCAGAGGGTCTAGTCCCCTGGGTATCACATCGCCCCGTGGGTGTTTGCATGCTTTCCGTGGTATTACGCCCCTGTGGGCATGATACTATGGATTTACAGGAGCGACATCACCGCAGCGCCTTGAGATCCCGCATGTGCGCGCTTATCATTCCCGCAGCCTTGTTATCCCAGTGCTTGGTTGTTGGCTTCAGACGCGCACTGCACATGCTCACAAGATTCCTGCGGTTCTGGTCATGTGCAGAGCGCATATATACACACACACACACACACACACACAGTGTGTCCACCCATATCCTGTCCACCTCTATTAACTTGAGAATGGCGGCAGCTATAGGCATAGAAGTGGTGTCTAGGTATAGTAAAGTAGCCATGCGCTACTCAATGAAACCACCTATAGCGCCATCTGGTGGAAGACAATGGAGTTATCATTTTTATCTTGAAAACGGAATGAGAGAGAGAGAAAAAAAATAAATATATATATACACACACACACATACACATACATAATATAAATTATATATACAAACACACACACACACACACACACACCTGTTATACTACATTGCTGTTAAAAGTAAATAAATCCTGAGTCTCTGTATCGCAGTGTATATATACAAGTGTAGATATAAACATTCAGATGCATTGTGATATATGTGTCTGTGTAAATCCGTGTGTGTGGAGAGAGATATATATCCTTGTATACATATATATCTATGTGTGTATATGTGTGTGTGTGTAATATATATATATATATATACATATACACACACACACACACATATATATATATATATATATATATATATATATATATACACACACACATATACACACGAATGTACACAGACATATATCACTATGCATATCAATATCTATATATACATTTCTATATATACACAGCAATAGAGAGACTCAGGATACATATGTATTTACTTATTTATTTAGGATTTCTTCGGCGCTCCATTGGGAGACCCAGACGATTGGGTGTATAGCACTGCCTCCGGAGGCCACACAAAGCAATTACACTAAAAAGTGTAAGGCCCCTCCCTTTCTGGCTATACACCCCCAGTGGGATCACTGGCTCACCAGTTTTCTGCTTTGTGCGAAGGAGGTCAGACATCCACGCATAGCTCCACTGTTTAGTCAGCAGTAGCTGCTGACTATATCGGATGGAAGAAAAGAGGGCCCATATGGGGCCCCCAGCATGCTCCCTTCTTACCCCACTTGTGGTTCGTAAGGTTGAGGTACCCATTGCGGGTACGGAGGCTGGAGCCCACATGCTGTTTTCCTTCCCCATCCCCCTGAGGGGCTCTGAGGAAGTGGGATCTTACCGGCCACCAAGCCCTGAGGCCGGGCTCCATCCACAGACCCATAGAACCTGCTGGATGTGGAGCGGGAGTGCCGTTCAGGGACAAGGCCCTGCAACTTTCAGGTACTCTGTGTCCCCGTATGACAGGCCATGCACACCCCAGACTTGCTGGGTGTGCTAGTGCGCCGGGGACTGTAGCGCTGTGCGCTGGGCTTATAGTCCCCGCAGATTACTGGGGGACTTTATGTGTGTGGATCGCCGCGCCGACCGCCCCTGGAGCGGCGGCGCAGCTGCGACTTGTAGTGCGCCGGGGACGCGCCGACCGCGCTTTTACGGCGGCGGCGCTTCTAACTTTAGTTCCCGTTTTTTTCTGCGGCCTAGCTCCGCTTCGTTAACGCCCCCCACCCTGTCAATCAGGGTAGGGGAGAGACGTTGTTCAATCGGCAGCGCCGAGGGCTGGAGCACGATTTACATGCTCCAGCCCTCTCACTGAGCACAGTAGGACACAGGCTTCGCGCTTTTTCTCTGTGCACGCCCTAGGCCCGCCCCCAGGCTTGCAGCTCCCCAGGACGCCGGCAGCCATTATACACATGCAGTCTGGCTGGAGAACGGACGCAGGCTCTGGGGGACCCAGGCTAGGGATTTCTGGCGACCACACACCCGCGCTAAGCGGGCGGTAAGCAGCACATACGTGCGGCCCCACTAGTGCCACAGTGTTATATTTGTGTACTGTTTTTCGCTGTACCAGATATATTTATATATATTTATATATACTGCACTGTTCGGTCGCTTCTTGGCTGTATACCCTATATTACTCTGGGGAGACAACAACATGTCATCCACAAAACGCAAGGGTGCCAAGGCAAGGGCTGCTTACACTGCTTGTACAGCATGTGGGGCTAATCTACCAGCAGGCTCCAACGACTCTCATTGTGTGCAATGTTCAGTCCCAGTGGCACTTCGTCAGCCAGAGCCTATGGTGGTGGTAGCCCAGGCAGAGTCGCCTGCGACCCCTGCCCCGGTGACGGGGTCAGAATTTGCAGTTTTTGCTGATAAAATGTCTGTGACTATGGCAAAAATCCTGGAAACCTTGCAGTCCAGGCCAGTTGCTCAGACCATGGACACCGCTGTGTCTATGTTCCCCGGCCCCCCTCAGCTGGAATTAATCCGTAATTCAAGGGGGTCCCAGGCATCACAGGCTGAGGGCTCTGACTCCGATGACAGTCCCAGTCCGCCTAAGCGAGCTCGCTGGGAGAGACCCTCCACGTCATCACGCGGATCAGGGTCTCAGCGAGAAGGGTCTCTATATGATGACTTAGAGGTGGGTGATCAGGAGTCTTGTCCTGACGCCGCACTCAATTTGGATACGCCAGATGGTGACGCCATGGTAAATGACCTTATAGCGGCCATCAATAGGCTGTTGGATATTTCTCCCCCAGCCCCTTCTGCAGAGGAGGCAGCGGCACAGCAGGAGAAATTCCATTTCCTGTATCCCAAGCGTAAATTGAGTACTTTTCTGGACCACTCTGACTTCAGAGAATCCATCCAGAAACACAATACTTATCCGGACAAGCGTTTTTCTAAACGCCTTAAGGATACACGTTATCCTTTTCCCCCTGACGTGGTCAAACGCTGGACCCAGTGTCCAAAAGTGGACCCTCCAATATCCAGGCTGGCAGCTAGATCCATAGTTGCAGTGGAGGATGGGGCTTCACTTAAAGATGCCAATGACAGACAGATGGACCTTTGGTTGAAATCTGTCTATGAAGCTATCGGCGCGTCGTTTGCTCCAGCATTCGCGGCCGTGTGGGCGCTCCAAGCTATTTCAGCTGGTCTGGCACAGGTGGACTCTCTCATACGTCCAGCAGTGCCGCAAGTGGCGTCCCTAACTACACAAATGTCTGCGTTTGCGACCTACGCTATCAATGCGGTACTGGACTCTACGAGCCGTACCTCAATGGCATCCGCCAACTCTGTAGTTTTGCGCAGAGCCTTGTGGTTAAAAGAATGGAAAGCAGATTCTGCTTCTAAAAAATGTTTAACCAGCTTGCCATTATCTGGAGACAGACTGTTTGGTGAGCAATTGGCGGAAATCATTAAACAGTCCAAAGGTAAGGACTCCTCCTTACCCCAGCCCAGATCAAGCAAACCTCCACAGAGGAAGTGGCAGTCAAAGTTTCGGTCCTTTCGAGGCTCGGGCAAGCCCCAATTCTCCTTGTCCAAAGGGACTCAGAAAGAGCAAAGAAGCTCTGATTCCTGGCGGGCTCACTCACGCCCCAAGAAAGCAACCGGAGGTACCGCTTCCAAGGCGGCTGCCTCATGACTTTCGGCCGCCTCCCTCCGCATCCTCGGTCGGTGGCAGGCTCTCCCGTTTTTGCGACATTTGGCTGCCACAGGTCAAAGACCGGTGGGTAACAGACATTTTGTCTCACGGGTACAGGATAGAGTTCAGTTCTCGTCCTCCGCCTCGGTTCTTCAGAACTTCCCCACATCCCGACCGAGCAGATGCCCTTCTGCAGGCGGTGAATTCTCTAAGAGCAGAAGGAGTGGTGGTCCCTGTTCCTCTTCAGGAACGAGGTCAAGGTTTTTACTCCAATCTCTTTGTGGTGCCAAAAAAGGACGGCTCATTCCGTCCTGTTCTGGACCTAAAACTGCTCAACAAGCATGTGAACGCCAGGCGGTTCCGGATGGAATCCCTCCGCTCAGTCATTGCCTCAATGTCTCAAGGAGATTTCCTAGCATCAATAGACATCAAAGATGCTTATCTCCACGTGCCGATTGCTACAGAGCACCAACGCTTTCTACGCTTCGTGATAGGAGACGACCATCTTCAGTTCGTAGCTCTGCCATTTGGTCTGGCGACAGCCCCACGGGTGTTCACCAAGATCATGGCGGCAGTGGTAGCAGTCTTGCACTCTCAGGGACACTCTGTGATCCCTTACTTGGACGATCTACTGGTCAAGGCACCCTCTCAAGAGGCATGCCAACTCAGCTTGACTGTTGCACTGGAGACTCTCCAGACGTTCGGGTGGATCATCAACTTCTCAAAGTCAAATCTGTCACCGACCCAATCTCTAACGTATCTTGGCATGGAGTTTCATACTCTCTCAGCGATAGTGAAGCTTCCGCTGGACAAGCAGCGGTCTCTACAGACTGGGGTGCAGGCTCTCCTTCAAAGTCAGTCGCACTCCTTAAGACGCCTCATGCACTTCCTCGGGAAGATGGTGGCGGCAATAGAGGCGGTTCCGTTTGCGCAGTTTCATCTGCGCCCACTTCAATGGGACATTCTCCGCCAATGGGACGGGAAGTCAACATCCCTGGACAGGAAAGTCTCCCTTTCCCAGACGGCCAAGGACTCTCTGCAGTGGTGGCTTCTTCCCACCTCATTGTCACAGGGAAGATCCTTCCTACCACCGTCTTGGGCGGTGGTCACGACAGACGCGAGTCTGTCAGGGTGGGGAGCAGTTTTTCTCCACCACAGGGCTCAGGGTACGTGGACTCAGCAGGAGTCCACCCTTCAGATCAATGTTCTGGAAATCAGAGCAGTGTATCTTGCCCTACTAGCCTTCCAGCAGTGGCTGGAAGGAAGGCAGATCCGAATTCAGTCGGACAACTCCACAGCGGTGGCATACATCAACCACCAAGGGGGGACACGCAGTCGGCAAGCCTTCCAGGAAGTCCGGCGGATTCTGATGTGGGTGGAAGCCACGGCCTCCACCATATCCGCAGTTCACATCCCCGGCGTAGAAAACTGGGAAGCAGACTTCCTCAGTCGCCAGGGCATGGACGCAGGGGAATGGTCCCTTCACCCAGACGTGTTTCAGGAAATCTGTCGCCGATGGGGAAGGCCGGACGTCGACCTAATGGCGTCCTGGCACAACAACAAGGTCCCAGCCTTCATGGCACGGTCTCGCGATCAAAGAGCGCTGGCGGCAGACGCCCTAGTGCAAGATTGGTCGCAGTTCCGGCTCCCTTATGTGTTTCCACCTCTGGCACTCTTGCCCAGAGTGCTACGCAAGATCAGATCCGATTGCAGCCGCGTCATACTCGTCGCCCCAGACTGGCCGAGGAGGGCGTGGTATCCGGATCTGTGGCAGCTCACGGTCGGCCAACCGTGGGCACTACCAGACCGACCAGACTTACTGTCCCAAGGGCCGTTTTTCCATCGGAATTCTGCGGCCCTGAACCTGACTGTGTGGCCATTGAGTCCTGGATCCTAGCGTCTTCAGGATTATCCCAAGGGGTCGTTGCCACCATGAGACAGGCTAGGAAGCCCACGTCCGCTAAGATCTACCACAGAACGTGGAGGATATTCTTATCCTGGTGCTCTGCTCAGGGAGTGTCTCCCTGGCCATTTGCATTGCCTACCTTTCTTTCTTTCCTGCAATCTGGGTTAGGAAAAGGTTTGTCGCTCGGCTCCCTTAAAGGTCAGGTCTCGGCGCTATCCGTCTTTTTTCAGAGGCGTTTGGCACGCCTTCCTAAGGTGCGCACGTTCCTACAGGGGGTTTGCCATATCGTACCCCCGTACAAGCGGCCGTTAGATCCATGGGATCTGAACAGGGTACTAGTTGCCCTCCAGAAGCCGCCCTTCGAGCCTCTGAGGGAGGTTTCACTTTCTAGACTATCACAGAAAGTGGCTTTTCTGGTAGCGATCACATCTCTTCGGAGAGTGTCTGAGCTGGCAGCGCTGTCATCCAAGGCTCCCTTCCTGGTCTTCCACCAGGACAAGGTAGTGCTGCGCCCCATTCAGGAGTTTCTCCCGAAGGTGGTATCCTCTTTTCATCTGAATCAGGATATCTCTTTGCCTTTGTTTTGTCCTCATGCAGTTCATCAGTATGAGAAGGATTTACATTTGTTAGATCTGGTGAGAGCACTCAGAATCTACATTTCCCGCACGGCGCCCTTGCGCCGTTCGGATGCACTCTTTGTCCTTGTCGCTGGTAAGCGCAAAGGGTCGCAGGCTTCTAAGGCCACCCTGGCTCGATGGATCAAAGAACCAATTCTTGAAGCCTACCGTTCTGCTGGGCTTCCGGTTCCATCAGGGCTGAAGGCCCATTCTACCAGAGCCGTGGGTGCGTCCTGGGCATTGCGACACCAGGCTACGGCTCAACAGGTGTGCCAGGCAGCTACCTGGTCGAGTCTGCACACTTTCACCAAACATTATCAGGTGCATACCTATGCTTCGGCGGACGCCAGCCTAGGTAGAAGAGTCCTGCAGGCGGCAGTTGCCTCCCTATAGGGGAGGGCTGTCTTGCAGCTCTAACATGAGGTATTCTTTACCCACCCAGGGACAGCTTTTGGACGTCCCAATCGTCTGGGTCTCCCAATGGAGCGCCGAAGAAGAAGGGAATTTTGTTACTTACCGTAAATTCCTTTTCTTCTAGCTCCTATTGGGAGACCCAGCACCCGCCCTGTTGTCCTTCGGGATTTTTGGTTGTTTTTCGGGTACACATGTTGTTCATGTTGAACGGTTTTCAGTTCTCCGATGTTACTTCGGAGTGAATTTGTTTAAACCAGTTATTGGCTTTCCTCCTTCTTGCTTTTGCACTAAAACTGGTGAGCCAGTGATCCCACTGGGGGTGTATAGCCAGAAGGGGAGGGGCCTTACACTTTTTAGTGTAATTGCTTTGTGTGGCCTCCGGAGGCAGTGCTATACACCCAATCGTCTGGGTCTCCCAATAGGAGCTAGAAGAAAAGGAATTTACGGTAAGTAACAAAATTCCCTTCTTTGCAGCAATGTGGTAACAGATGTCAGGAGTTTAAAGTATTTCAGCTCTGTCTCCGTGTGTGTATATACATTTTATATATATATATATATATATATATATATATATATTACAGAGCAAAAGTTTGGACACACCTTCTCATCTCTAGAACAACTGTTAAGAGGACACTTTGTGCAGCAGGCCTTCATGGTAAAATAGCTGCTAGGAAACCACTGCTAAGGACAGGCAACAAGCAGAAGAGACTTGTTTGGGCTAAAGAACACAGGGAATGGACATTAGACCAGTGGAAATCTGTGCTTTGGTCTGATGAGTCCAAATTTGAGATCTTTGGATCCAACCACCGTGTCTTTGTAGAAAAGGTGAACGGATGGACTCTACATGGCTGGTTCCCATCGTGAAGCATGGAGGAGGACGTGTGATGGTGTGGGGGTGCTTTGCTGGTGACACTGTTGGGGATTTATTAAAAATTGAAGGTATACAGAACCAGCATGGCTACCACAGCATCTTGCAGCGGCGTGCTATTCCATCCGGTTTATGTTTTGTTGGACCATCATTTATTTTTCAACAGGACAATGACCCCAAACACACCTCCAGGCTGTGTAAGGGCTATTTGACTAAGAAGGAGAGTGATGGGGTGCTACGCCAGATGACCTGGTCTCCACAGTCACCAGACCTGAACCCAATCGAGATGTTTTGGGGTGAGCTGGACCGCAGAGTGAAGGCAAAAGGGCCAACAAGTGCTAAGCATCTCTGGGAACGACTTCAAGACTGTTGGAAAACCATTTCCAGTGACTACCTCTTGAAGCTCATCAAGAGAATGCCAAGAGTGTGCAAAGCAGTAATCAAAGCAAAAGGTGGCTACTTTGAAGAACCGAGAATATAAGACAGATTTTCAGTTGTTTCACACTTTTTTAAGTATTTCATTCCACATGTTTTACTTCATAGTTTTGATGTCTTCAATGTGAATCAATTTTTAGAGTCATGAAAAGAAATAAAAGTCTTTGAATGAGAAGGTGTGTCCAAACATTTGGTCTGTACTAATATATATATATATATATATATATATATATATATATATATACATACACACACACACACACGGAGACAGAGCTGAAATACTTTAAGCTGTTGAAATACATAAATACAGTACATACATATGTATCCTGAGTCTCTCTATTGCTGTGTATATATAGAAATGTATATATAGATACTGATATGCATAGTGATATATATGTCTGTGTACATTCGTGTGTGTGTGTGTGTATATATATATATATATATATATATATATATGTGTATTATACACACACACACACACATGTACAGACACAGAGATATATATGTATACAAGGATATATACCTCTCTCTACACACATGGAGTTACACAGACATATATATCACAATGCATGTACATATCTCTCTCTACACTTGTATATATACACAGCGATACAGAGACTCGGGATAAATATATTTCTTTATCTATTACATGTAGCAGCAATGTAGTAACAGATGGAGCAGTGTAAAGTATCCAGGTGTGTATAAGTTACTGGGTATTGGGGCTGTGCGGGCTCGGATGGGGAGTCGCATCATATAGGGCTTGTTATTGGGGTCCTCACTTTTTATCCTGCTCCTTATGGACTTTAATTTAATATGATCAATGTGTGTATAAAATTTAACCCCATAGTGTAACATTTTAATGCAATAAACTGTTTTTGTAGTTTTTGTAAATAAAAATAATGAATTATAAACAGTTTTTGGAGTCTCTTTACTTATAATATGGTGGTTTATAGATTCTGGGTCACACAATTCCCGGCTGGTTGAGTGAATGGGATCAAGTAGATATATGGGGAGTGACCCTATGATTCTGTGAATTTCCAAATTCATTGTCGAATCAAAAGTGTAAATAAAAAGTGTAAATTCACAAATTATTCCAACTGTGCTATAATACAAAGCAGTAAACAATGAGATAAACAGCCTTTTTCTCCGGATTGGGGCTTTGTCTCCGGACATTCTCAGATAAGGCCGGTTTCACACATCCATAACTTGCCATAAGCAACAAACACAACATTTTGAAAACATATATTAGACACATAAGGCTTTCATGTGATGTAACATTCGTTACCATAGAAACAAAAAAGCTCACAAAGCCAAAGACTTATCAGCAGCCCCTCATATAATGGCCATTATACAGGGGTGTTTGCATGTTTGTGAACCATTCAGAATTTTCTGTATTTCTACATAAATTTGACCTAAAACTACATCAGATTTCTGAGAAGTAGAAAAACAAAGGAGTTAAAAATATTACCACATTGTCATTTTTATCAACGTAAATGATCCAATTTCACGTGTCTGTGAGAGGCAAAAGTATGTGAACCCTCAGGATTAGCAAATACTATGAAGGGGACATTAGTTTGGTGTTTTCAGTGAATGGGAGGACAATCGGGTGTGAGTGGGCGGCTGTTTTATGTAAGGAGAAGAGATCTAATAACACATGATCACCACACACACGTCTGTGGGGGTTTATCATGGCGGGAATTAGGGGATGTGTAAGACCCTCACAAGAAAAGCTGCAGATAAGGAATAACCTGTAGAGGATTATACACCCGGCTCCACAGATTTAATCATTGGAGCATTTTCCTCAGTTTAAAAATTACAAAAAATATTATTTTTTTAATATTAATCTGATGTAGTTTTAGGTCAAATTTACAGAAATCTGGAAAATTCTGAAGGGATCACAAACTATGAAGCACTGAATTCTCAAAAACTCCTCATTCTCAGGGATTCCAATACCACGACCCAATAACTACTGACCCCATACACAGATTAGAATAAAACAAGCTTTATTTATAAGAGAAACGCACAAATGACATTACACATTCACAAATTGTCAGTAACATTACATGGAGACAAGGCTGAGGATACACAATACCAGGGCAAGAGGAAACATTGCCAGAAAACCATGAAAAACAATACAGCAATGGCATGAATGGGATATAATACATATGTGGAATAATCTTACATCAGAGGTTTTACCAGATATTTGAGAAAAAAAAGTATTACACATATATCACTGAAAATCAGGCTATGAGATGTGCTATGTATGTGTAGAATAATCAAATAAAGTACACTTAATTGCAATGTATAAATGTAGGTCTTTTTTGATGCTCAATTCAGCAATATTAAATGTGTATGTGTGTGTGTATATATAATGTAGAAATGCCAACTGATCTCACAATAGTATAGAATCAAAATATTTGAAAATGCTAAAAAAATCAAAAATCACTATATATAAAAATTTAATTGAACTGCAAGTGTTTATATTGTAATAAATGTGTATGTCAAGTAGGAATATTGCAAGAATTTTACATAGCAGTGGTAAAAAAAAAGGAAAACTTCCAAACTCTGCAAAGTAGAGCAAGGAGCATACACATTCAAGAGATATAAATTGCAGGATTTATAAATGCCAATATAAAATGCCAACTATTTGATGACAATGTAAAGTAACCACTGTTCGCATGGCCACAGCATTCAATGAGCTACTCAATGGAAAGAAGGTGTGTAACCATACTTACCAGTGACTTTTACCTTCCCCATTACTATGTAAGTACAAAAATCCAATCCCCTGTGCCAAATAATGCTGCTCCATAGTGAACAATGGACAAATAGTCACAGGCAAATGTACATGTAAATAAACATTGCTATACTTAATCTGCCACTGGTAACCCCCTGATGCACGTTTCGTTGCCCCACTGACCATCTCTAGCTCTGTCTATATTATCACAACGCTTGTATAGACATAATATCTTTGAGAAAGCTGGACCTACTGATACCAGGGCAGGTTACAATATTGCAGTATTATAATTGTACACAGATAAGACTTACAAGGTGCAGGTCCCACTGTTACGTGTAGTGCACCATACCATAGCAGTCACATATATTATGACCTGCCCTTTTACCAAATAATCAGACAGCGCTGACACAATTTTATAACATTTTTCAAATTTACATCAAAACCACATTGGAGTATTCCATGGAATAGAGTCCGAGCTTCATTAATAAAACAAGAAACTGTTTTGCATATTTCCCACATTTCAGACATTAACCTCTACCTAAAGTTCTGACCAGAAACTGTCACTTTGTACTGTCCTGTTACCAACAACACTATAAAACATATAAGGAGCACACTAGGAAATCCTCGCCCTCACTGCAATGTATGACCCGGGCAATGCATTAATATCTATAGTCACATATACTTGTAGTAACATCTGACACATGGGACTTGTCTAATCCTCCTCATATTGGTTATAAATCTAGAACTACCACCACATTGTAGATGAGACGTGAATGTGTCCCCTACCTGCTCTTGGCTCTTCATCCTCCAACTCTCTGGCGTTGGGTCCAATAATCCTCTTCTTCTTCTTGATGTCTTCCTCGGGGCTGGCTTCTCTCTTCCTCTTCGCTTTTCCTCTCTCCTCTTCTCTCATCTTCTCTTCTTCTTCTCTCATTTTCTCATCGTTTTCTTGTCCATTGGACGTCATTTTGAAATTCTCTCGCAGAGCAATCCGAACTATCTTCTGCACAAGGCCGTCGACAGTTAGAAAGTGAGCGGCAGTTGAGCGCATGGCAGTCACATGACCTCTGGATGGAATTCTCAGTGGGCACCGGCCATGTTGGAGCTTGGCAGCTGCCCACAGTATTGTAGACATCATGAGTGGCATCTAGGGGGCAGATACATATAGAAATTCATGGATGGGTTTTTGGTTGATGTGATGTTAAGAAAAAAAAACAAACCAAGATGGAAGTTCATATTTTATGGCTTTTATATCTGAATTTGCAGTGGTTCCCATATTTCATTTCTTCTCTAATGGGGTTTAATGATAAATATAATTGATGGGAATGTGGACAGTTTGAGAAAAAAAGAAATGAGATAATCCTTGTGAGGGGCAGTGTTGTTAGTTAATGCTATACTTTGAATGGAGAGGGGAGTATACCTTAAAAGAAATGCATTGAAGAAGTTGTATAAGATCTGGGGGGCGGTTGGATACCCCGGGCCGTCTCTCCTTGGCGTTACTGCAGGACAGTGTGGGGACCAGGTCCTTCTTCTCATAACCGGTTGATAAACCTACTGGAATCGGGTGAAATGCGTATTGCTGGACACATATGGTCGCTAAAGATGTTGGGTTAGTTATATTATGGGTAGTATATTGGGATATAATATGCACTTTGTCACCCATACTGAGGTGAGGCGTGGACTACAGGCGCATTGTTTACTATGTAACTTGGGCTGTTTTTGTCACTGACTAAAGGTTTTCCCCTTTCTGTGATGTTTTTGTGGGGAAACAATTTTTTATATGTGTTGTATAATTTTACTGTTAAATAAAAATGAACCTGATTTAAAAAAAAAAAAAGAAGTCCGGTGATGTTCACGTCAGTCATTTTGGTGTAAAGACGCTATTCTCCTGTTGCACAAATATTTTGTGACTTTCAAAGTGTTTTACGTCAGATTTGTGGTGTGAGCATTGTGATGAATTATGGGCAAATTGTTGTATCTCTACTTCTGTAATTCCAGATAACCCCTAATAGTTACATTGTTTCTGGGGTTTTCTCGGGGGGTTTCCTATGGGGGTTCCTCTGGGGTTTCCTCGGGGGGTTTCCTCGAGGGGTTTCCTCTGGGGTTTCCTCGGGAGGTTTCCTCTGGGGTTTCCTCAGGAGGTTTCCTCTTGGGTTTCCTCTGGGGCCTCCTCTGGGGTTTCCTCTGGGGGTGCAGTGATACTTTGTGTCTAGTTAGAAATCCATAAGTCTGCAGTCCCTCTGTGTCACTGTATGTGACTGCAGACTTATGAATCCTCACATCGCGTGCTCTGTGCGCTGTGGATTGCTGGTTTCAGAGCCGGGAATGGTGGTCACGTGGCCGTGAGTAAGCGATATGCAGACTCCCAACCATAATCTGACTAGATGGGTGCGGCCCTGATAAATACGTGTGTATTGAGTGAGGCCGAGCCCCTGTAGCCAGATTCTGGCCAGAGTCTATATATTGCATCCTCACAGCCACGTGGTATAGAGCCACTGAAGACTTGTGGATTTAGACCGGACAACCCCTTGACAGTCTGCTGGGGTATATCCAGTCATTAGTTTAGGCTTTCTGACATCAGAACTGGGGATTATTTTTCTGTGCAAAGTTTGTAATTGTAAAACTAAAACATTTCTTTTTAGAGATGGTGTCAGACTTCCGGGATTTCCAGTTCTCTTTTGAAAGAGCTTGCCCTCGGTTAACATGGAGTTTGCTGCTCTGTTGCCCTACTTCCTGTCCAGCTGTTTAAAAGGCCGCCTCTAAGCTTAGTCCAGTGCCTGAGTATACTGCTTGCTGTGTACTCCTGCTTTGCTGCTCTTGGTTCCTGATTGACATTTTGGATCCTCCCGAAAAACAACCGACACCGACTTTGGACTTCACTCGGACTCATCAAGCTGTGCCCGGACTCCGTCTGCTGTCTTTTGGTCGGCACTTCTGCCCTGTTCCTTCCGGTTCGTAACCACTCTGGACTCTCATCTCGTGCGGACATTTTTGGACTATACCTCTGGCCCTTTGTGTCCCGGCTGCTGCGCATTTAGGCCTTCTGGGGTGATTGCCAGACAGTCCCTGTATAGGGGTTCGCTCTTGGTGGTCTCCCTGGGGGAGTCCGGTGCGTGGCCCCGGGAATTCCCTTCGCTCCGATCCTGGAAGGTATTTCCGGTGTTTATTGTTCTACTGTGTTTTGTTCCGTTTATGTACATATCGTTGGTTACCTGTTATAAACATTTCTGCACCAAGAACTCGTCTCTGATTGTCATTGCCCTAACGCAATCGAAATCCTCAGTACATACAATAGTATTACAGATGGCCATAAATGCTTCCTATATTCACAGGCTGATGGCGTGTAATCACTCATTACTTATAGTGGGGAGAGTGGTACAACGTGTGGTGTAGCCCCTCACACATCCGATTAGTGGCTGCTGAGGGCTGGACCTCTATAGAATACGCTATCAGGCTTATCAGATGTGTAAACTCTTTACATTGAGTAGATGTATCTTCCACCAGAGCAGGGAATGGTTTTCTTGCTTTGGAATAAGCTCCACCAAACACTATACAATATGATTAGGAAAATTGTCCAAGCCACCGCCACAGCGAAGTGTTCACAGCTTTATTGCTGAGCAGAACAGGAGGTCTGCATGTGAAAATGTCTCTGCAGGTGTCTGTGTTGTGAGGTATAGCTTTGGGCTCTTCACTTTGGAGGAACTGTACCTTGGACATCCACTCATTTGGGCAGGCACTGAGGGGGGGAGGGCAGGCACTGCGGAGGGGAGGGAGGGGTTTATCTCCCTCTCCTCCGTAGCCATTCTCGCCCTGCACTCGCGTTACACCGGTGTACAGCGAGTGCACTGCGATTTTCTTTTTTTTTCTCGCCCCATAGACTTGAATGGCTGCGATAGACACAAGACTCGCATTACAGTCGCAGCATGCTGTGATTGCTTTCTCAAGCCGATTAGGGCTGAGAAAATAATCGCTCATGGGTGCTGGGACATAGGCTGATATTGGTCCGAGTGCAATGCAATAAATCATCGCATTCCATTTGCTCCGATTTTCATGCTGTGTGGCTTAAGCCTATAGAGCGGGCTCAAGGGGTGAACTCCCTCCAAATCCACTAGGTAATGGCTGTGTGTTACAGGACCAGCCGCTAACAATCGCGGGTGAAGCAGAACTCTGTCCACTATTGCTAGCCTGTTAAAGGGAACCTGTCACCACTTTTTCGGCCTATAACTGCGGCCACCACCACTGGGCTCTTATATACAGCATTCTAACAACTGGTGACAGGTCCCTTTTAAATCTCACTGTCAAACACTTACAGCGGGATTTAACATGTGGCGGCATACGGGCGCGCCATTTTAAGCTCCCATTGGTAACTGCTGAAGACCTCCCTGTCATTGCAGCGCTTCTTTGAAACTCTGCCTGTGGCTTCAAAGGAGACTGTAATTGCTGCTATATACAGCAATGCTGTGGTTCTGCTGTACAGGGCACAAGCCAATAGTCGATCGCAGCTTCACTATTAAAGGGAACCTGTCATCAGAAATTTCGCCCAAAAGCTAAAAGCTTCCCCCTCTGCAGCTCCTGGGCTGCATTCTAGGAAGGTCCCTGTTATTATTGTGCCCCATGTGAGACCAAAATAAAGCCTTTATAAAGTTCTACCTTTTTGTATGCAGCTTCTGTAAATCCGTCACGGGGGCGGGCTCTCTGCCGTCCGTTATTCTGCCTCCTGGTCCTGTATGCCGCCCCCATCGCTCCTTTCCATATCTGATGCACCGCCCACTGCTCCAGCCATCCCCGCGCATGCCCAGTGCCAGTCTCACAGGACTGAGCAGTTTGACCGCTGGTGACGTGTGCGCAGGCAAGTGATTATGGACGGGACTGTGACTGTTATCAGCAAGTACCCGGCCATAATCTCTTGAGCGCGCAAACCTCTCCAGCATTCACACTGAGCTCAGTGTAGATGCTAGACTGTATGGGCTGCTTCCAGGGATGACGTCCCTTTGTCATGTGATAGGGGCGTGTTCGAAATACTATCACATGACAAAGGGACGTCATCCCTGGAAGCAGCCCATACAGTCTAGCATCTACACTGAGCTCAGTGTGACCGCTGGAGAGGTTTGCGCGCTCAAGAGATTATGGCCGGGTACTTGCTGATAACAGTCACAGTCCCGTCCATAATCACTTGCCTGCGCACACGTCACCAGCGGTCAAACTGCTCAGTCCTGTGAGACTGGCACTGGGCATGCGCAGGGATGGCTGGAGCAGTGGGCGGTGCATCAGATATGGAAAGGAGCGATGGGGGCGGCATACAGGACCAGGGGGCAGAATAACGGACGGCAGAGAGCCCGCCCCCGTGACGGATTTACAGAAGCTGCATACAAAAAGGTAGAACTTTATAAAGGCTTTATTTTGGTCTCACATGGGACACAATAATAACAGGGACCTTCCTAGAATGCAGCCCAGGAGCTGCAGAGGGGGAATCTTTTAGCTTTTGGGCGAAATTTCTGATGACAGGTTCCCTTTAAAAATAGTGAAAAGTAAAAGAAAAAAGTGTTAAAAATGTTTTTAAAATCAAAGTCCAAATCAGCCCCCTTTTGCCCTATTAAAAATAAATGTAGTAAAATAATTAACCTAAATGATGAAGAAAAAAAAGTAAAAGTTCAAGAACGCCTAAATTACATTTTTTGGTTGTTGCAAAACAAAAAAAAAATGCTCTAACTAAAATCGTCCCAAAAAATAAGTCCTCACACGGCTCCATCAACCGAAAACTGGCAACATGACCCCCAATTGTTTTTTTTGTTTTTTTGCCAGTTAAATAATAAAAACCGTGGACATATTTGGTAATGCCGTAATCCTACTGATGAGGAGAATGTTACCGCGAGGTGAGCTTCACCACAAAATCTACACCGTAAAAACAATTCCCAAAAAAACCATCAGAATTGTGTTTCTTTCACAATTTCTGCCCATTTGGATTTTTTCCCCGTTTTCCAGCGCACGATGTGGTAAAATGAATGGGGTCATTCAAAAACACAACTCCTTCTACAGAAAATAAGCCCTCATATGCCTATGTGGACAGAAAAAAAAAATTTTGGTTCTGGGAGGAGGAAAAAATGAAAATGGAATTGGCCCCGTCATGAAGGGGTTAAAAATCCTCTCTATTTAATTGTCTAATGTCCGGCTTGTGGTCCGGGTTCGCCACTCCTGATCTCGCACTGTGTAGGGAATGCACAGGCTGGGAGTGTTGTGTTGTATATCACAGTGCTTGGTGTCCATGAAGCCCCCTCATTCTTGGGATTGGGGGGATCTTTAGTGACCAGTGTTAGGTCATTGCTATGAAGGCAAGTAAAATCATTGACTATCACAGACTACTGTATATATTTAAAACACACCTTTATTGATATACATAAAAAGGGAATAAAACCCTGCAGTCTCCTGTTTGGAGCATACCTGGGTCTATACTATACTTTACGCTGATGGGACATTGAACGTGACACAGAGGTCCTAAGGACAGAGAGGTCCTCTCTGGGATTTATTGCCTCGATAGAAGGGGAACATTGCCCCTCCCCTGGAATTTGAAGCAGTACTTCCCCTCAAATTTTACTTATTTCACTGTGTGGAGTCTTTGTTTGTTTGATAATAATAAGTGTGTCAAAAATTGGGGTTTTATTCACTTGTTATGTATGTCAATAAAGGCGTGTTTTAAATCTACAGTGTGTCCACCCACATCCTTTCCACCGCCATTAACATGAGAACGGCGGCAGCTATAGGCATAGAAGTGGTGTCTAGGTATAGTAAAGTAGCCATGCACTACACAATGAAACCACCTATAGCGCCACCTGGTGGAAAAACAACGGAGTTAGCATTTTTATCTCCGAAAACGGAACGGGATAAAGAAAAAAAGTTAATTACAAAGTTGTAGGGCATCATCAATTCAATACGAAGTGACACCTTGCATACAGAAATGCTATGATTAGAACGTGTAAACCTCACAAGGCTGCGGACGTGTAGATGGATGTGCAGGCACTAAGGCCTATTTCAAATTGAATATCTATATGTATTAACATTTTTTCTTGAGATAGATGTATATTTTGACTATCCCGAAGGGAGCTACAGCATTTTGGTAATTACTGAACATAAAGAGCAGTTACTCCGACGACTTTTTTGGTAGATTGACCTGAACCTATTGCACGTACACTGTTTATGGTGGTTTTGTGGATTGGAGGGTCAGTAAGGGACAGCCGCCGAGGAGCGGGGGCACCAAGTGTTAGGGTGTTTACACTCCGCTGGTAGGTAGGGGAAATTCATAGGGCCAGTATTAGCCTACCCCTACCTATACCCTATAACATCTTTTACATCGACAAGTGGCGCACTTTGTCCCCCTCACCTACCCAACCACTTTTAAGTGGCTATTTTGTATGACTGCACTGACAGTTTTTTAGTGAATGACGAATAAAATTTGGTATTTTACATCCTCTATGCTATATGAGCAGTGACACTATGGGACGTGATGTTGAAATGGTCGATTGACTTGACAATGATGAAGGAGGCCTGGGTGACTTTTTTTTTAAAATATAATATTACAGATTATGAGAAGTAGATTTTGGAGATGTGACGTTGATCGAGTGGAACGAGAGTGATTGCTGAATGTGGAGTTGTGGAGAAATGTCTCCCCGTGTATGGGGCATCTAATATCTGCCTGATGAGGTTTTTCCCTCTCTCAGAATCAAGCCCTTATTTTATACATTAAACCTTTTGTCTTCCTTTAACCTTGAAACTATGAAATTGTTCATGAAACTAAACTTTTAACACCGGAAAATTAAATCTTTTTTCAGATGATGATTTATACTTTTATTTCATTGATGTTATTGTGACTCCACCAATGTCTGCCGTCAGCTCCCCACAATCCGGGACACATTCATACACGATTTAGCTCCTGAGAAGTGATGCTACAGATGAGAAGAAACCATTATTACAATATAAAGATGAAAAAAAATATGTTTTCTATATAAATATAAAATAACTTATTTAATACCTCGATGTGGACTTTATATATGTGAAGAATTTGTCCATGGACAATGCAGGCAAATGAGTTTTCCACGTGGCTTGGTAGACATCAGTGATCCAGGCAATAAAAATCACATATTTGATATCGCCATTTCCGAAATGACCAGATCTATAAATATGTCACATATGTAAAAAAAAAAAAAAAAGTGTCCAAAAAAAATAAATTTTTCATCTGCTGTTTTGTTTATTCTGCCTTCCAAAGATTGCAGTAAGGCTTGCTTGGCTCACATTTATCCTGCGCTCTATGCTGAGCGCTTACACCGAGGTTCCAGTGAAATCTCTGAAATACGTGATTCAGATGGGACCCCCGATGGAAGATTAACTATAATGAAGCAGATGGAGTCACTTTGGACTGTGACTGGCCTATTATCCAGCGGCATCCATCTTTTTAAGTGTGTATAAGAGTGTAGTCAACTAGTTTTGTGCACATATTTAAAGATAGACACCACCGAATAGAGCTCAGAGTCCAAAGTAACTCTGCTGCCTCATTATACTGAAAAGGTCCCTTAGGGGGTTGCATCTGAATGCAGTCATTGGATGATTTAGATGTAAACCACAATGTAAGTGGTCAGCGTAGAGCACAGGATAAATGTGATCCAAAATGTCATGTAAAATGTTCTCAATAAAATCTTCAGTTCATTCCCCACGCAAAAAAAAACAAATCTCCACTCAGGTCCATCATCTGTCAATGGAAATATAGGTGGTTTCCACATTACTGGTAACCCAAAGGCTCTGGAAAAGCGCTACGGTTTCCCCCATTATTATTATTATTTATTATTATAGCGCCATTTATTCCATGGCGCTTTATAAGTGAAAGAGGGTATATGTACAACAATCATTAACAGTACAAAACAGACTGGTATAGGAGAGAGGACCCTGCCCGCGAGGGCTCACAGTCTACAGGGAATGGGTGATGGTACAATAGGTGAGGACAGAGCTGGTTGCACAGTGGTCTACTGGACTGAGGGCTATTCTAGGTTGTAGGCTTGGTGGAAGAGGTGGGTCTTGAGGTTCCTCTTAAAGCTTTCCACAGTAGGTGAGAGTCTGATGTGCTGAGGTAGAGCATTCCAGAGTATGAGGGAGGCACGGGAGAAATCTTGTACGAGATTGTGGGAAAAGGAGATAAGAGAGGAGCAGAGAAGGAGATCTTGTGAGGATCTGAGGTGAAGAAATCCAGCAAAATCTGCTCTCCCAAATCTAAGTGCACCCTTCCGTTCTGAGCCCCACAATGTGCCTAAACCATATCTAGCATCCACGTTTCACATTTCTGTAGTGAGGAAGCTTGCTTAATTTATTTGGCACAATGTACGGGCATTACAATGTACAGGTACTTCCATGGCAGATTTGCAGTTTTCACTCAGCAACATCGATTATTGCTTGTTTCTGGAAATCTCCCATGAAGTAAAAATCATCACTATACCAGTGAATAAATTCCTTGAGGGGTGTAATTTCCAAAATGGGGTCTCTTCAGGGGCAGTTCTGCTGTTCTAGCATTTAGGGGCTCTGTATATGGAGTCTGCAAACTATTCTAGAAAAATCTGTGCTCCAAAGGTAAAATAGCGCTCCCTCCCTTCTGAGTCCGACCATGTAGCTAAGTAGTACTGTACAGCCACATATGGGGTATTGCTACATTCAGCAGAAATTAGGAAAACGTTTGGTGCTGTTTTTACCCATTTTCCCATGTAAAAATGTACAATCATCTTAGGTTAAACACATCTTTTGTAGTAAAAATGTAATTATTTTTTCTTCACCGCCCAACAATATAAAATTCTGTGACACACCTGTAGTGTCAATATGAACACTGCACCTGTAGATTAATTCATTGAGCGGTGTAGTTTGTAAAATGGGGTCACTTATGGGGCTTTCTGCTGCTCTGGCACCTCAGGGCTCTGCCAATTTGTCATGACACCCACAAATCATTCAAACTAAATCTGCACTACAATATTGCACTCCTTCTCTTCTGTACTTTGCTCTGTGTCTGAAAAGTAATTCCCAATTACAAGATGTACATGTAAGGTATTGGTGCACTCAGGAGAAATTGCACAACAAACTGCGGTTCATTTTTTTTCCTATTAGGCATCATAAAAATTAAAAATGTGTGCCTAAAACTACAATTTAGTGGTAAAAATGTAACTCTTCTTTCTTCACTGCCCAATAGTATAAAATCTTGTGACACACCTGTGGTGTCAATATGAACACTGCACCCCTAGGTTAAATCATTAAAGGGTGTAGTTTGTAAAGTGGGGTCACTTCTGGGGGGTCTGCTGTTGTGGCACCTCAGGGACTCTGCGAATGTGTCACAGTACTCACAAACCATAACCGCAAAATTTGACCGCTAATATGGTGCTCCTTTCTTCACTTCGTACTGTGCTTCAAAAGTAGTTTTCAACCAGATGTGGGGTATTGGTGAACTCAGGAGAAATATCACAACAAATGTTACCGTTCGTTTTCTTCTATTAACCTTCTAACAATTAACAATTTAGGGCCAAAGCAATTTTATTGGAAAAAATGGAAAATTTTCATTTACTCAGCCCAATGTTATACAATTCTGTGACTCACCTGATCAGGTTAAAATGTTCACTGCACCCCTAGATAAATTCGTTGAGAGGCGTAGTTTACAACATGGGGTCACTTGTGTAGGTTTCTGCTGTTTTGCCATGTCAAGGGCTCTTGAAATGTGACATGACGTCTGCAATCTATTACAATCATAATGGAGTTCCAAAATTCAAATAGCGCTCCTTCCCTTCTGAACCCTACCGTGCGCCCAAAAGTAGTTTTCTACCACTTATAGGGTATCGATGTATGCAGGAGAAGTTACACAGCAAATGTTGCATTTTCTCCTGTTACCCTTGTGAAAATCCAAAGTTTGGGTTATAAGTAATATTTTTGTGGGAAAGATTAATTTTTTCATTTTCACAGCTCAACTTTATAATATTCTGTCAAACACCTGTGGGTTCAAGGCGCTCACCACGCCTTTAGATAAGTTTCTTGAGGGGCGTAGTTTCAAAACTGAGGTCAATTGTGGGGGAGCTTCACTGTTTAGGCACATCAGTTGCTCTGCAAATACGGTATGGTATCTGCAATTTATTCCAACTAATTTTGCTTTCTAAAACTCAAATGATGCTCCTTGCCTTCCGAGTCTTGCTGTGCACCTAAACAGTAGTTTTCCATCACATGTAACGTAGTCCTGTACTCAGGAGAAATTGCACAATATATTATATGGTGCAATTTCTCCTTTTACCCTTGTGAAAATGCAAAATGTGGGGCTAAGCAACATTTTTTTAGGAATTAGTAAAAGTTTAATTTTTTTCCTTCCACCATGCTTTGGTTCCTGTGAAGCACATGAAGGGTTAATAAACTTCTTTCATATTTTCTGTTACATAGGCCTCTCAAAGTCACTTCAAATCTATTGTGGTCCCTAAAAATTGGTGTTGTAAATTTGGGAGGCGGGGGGAGGGGGGGGGGGGGGAATGAGAAATTGCTGACAAACCTTTAGCCCTTCTAATTTCCTAATTATTTTTGGTCATGTTTCAAAAAATGGTGCTGATATAATGGAGACATGTGGGAAATGTTATGTGTTACCTAGTTTGTGTGACAGAACTTTCTGGTTTAAGGGCATAAAAATTTAAAGTTTGGAAATTGCAAAATTTTTGCCAAAAGTCCAATATTTTCACAAATAAATGTAATAAATTTAGGACTAAATTTACCACTAACATGAAGTACAATATTACGAAAGCACAATCTCAGAATCACTGTGATCCATTGAAGCGTTCCAGAGTTACTAACTGGTTAATGGTCACTGGTCAGAAATGAAAAATTTGGCTTGGTCAGGAAGGTGAAAACAGGTTAAGGGGTTAATAAGCTTCCTATTAAATAGGTCATTGTGTGTGTATATCTGAGAAAAATACATTTGTTTGGTGAGGATGGGGGACAGGACTAACGATCTTCACGGTGTGGTTTTTATTCACCCTGTAAGAACATACCAATCCAGATTGGAGAAGTCATGTACCATGGAGCTGCTGCGTATATGGATGGGCTTTGTATGGATTGAAGGTACGGTGGTAGCTGGTCGATCGCACCAAAATGTCCAGATCCAGATCGGTGAAGTCATCATTAAAATATTAATTACTTACCTGTAATGGGATTTTCAGGAGCCCATGACAGCACCAGATGAAAGAGAGGTTCCGTCCACCTCAGGACAGGAAACCCACTGAAATAAAAGGGGTGGCACCTCTCCTCTGCATCAGTAAGTTTACAGAGCCATAGAGGACCAACAAAAAAAAACAACAAACAATTGGTTAATCATACCACAACCAAAGAAAAAAACACCATTAACTATTTCTCCCCGAAGGGTGCCCATAACCAGTGAATAGGGGAGTAACTAAGAGTGCTGTCATGGGCTCCTGAAAATCCCATTACCGGTAAGTAATTAAGATTTTACCCTTCCACCCATGACAGCACCACATGAGAGAGATTAAAGAGAACAGTCACCTTAGGGAGGCACCACCGCCTGTGACACCCGTCTTCCAAAAGAAAGGTCTGCCGTGGAGGACAAGTCAAGCCTACAGTCACGGAAGAAGGTAGAGGAAGAGGACCAAGTGGTGGCCCGACAGATTTGTTCAATAGAAATCTCTGCCCTCACTGCCCGAGAGATGGAAACTGATCTGGTGGAATGGGCCCTAAACTAGAGAGGGACCAGAACACCTTTAGAAGAATAGGCCAGAGAGATAGCATCCCGAATCCACCTAGTCAAAGTGCTTTTGGATACCTTACAGCCCCGGGATGCTCCCTGAAAGGCAATAAACAGGGCCTGACTCTTCCGCCATTCCCTAGTCCTATCCAAGTAAGTCATAAGGGCCCCTCTAACATCCAATCTATGGAGTCTAGCTTCTTTATCATTTGAAGGTGGATCACAAAAGGACGGCAGAATGATTTCTTGCAACCTGTTGAACGGTTTTACCACTTTGGAAAGGTAGGAGGGGTCTGTACGTAACACCACTCTATCTACAAAAATCTGGGTATATGGCTGTGTAATGGAAAGTGCCTGTAGGTCACCTACTCGTCTAGCTGACGTTAGGGCAATAAGAAGTACTACCTTTAAGGACACTGTCTTAAGTGGAATATCTAATAGAGGCTCAAATGAGGGGTTCAGGAGCGCATCAAGAATCAAATTTAAGTCCCAGGGAGGCATACGAGGAGAAGGGATAGGGGCAGCTCTAGCGCAAGATCTAATGAATCTCCTAATCCACCTATCCTCTGCTAGGTTGTGGTTATATAGGGCCCCCAAGGCTGAGACCTGCACTTTTAGGGTGCTAGCAGATAACCCTAACTCCAACCTCTTCTGAAGGAATTCTAGTATAGACGGGAAGGGAGGAGGGCCACCTAACTGTGCTGCTGAAACCTGTAGAAATTTCCTCCAGACCCTACCATAAATGTTGGTGGTGACAGGCTTTCTACTTTTAAGGAGAGTCTCTACTAGGTTACTAGAAAACTCCTGTTCCATTAGGAGATGCCTTTCAAATGCAATGCCGTCAAGTGGAGGGCAGGATCCCTGGGGTGCTCCACTGGTCCCTGGACAAGGAGACTCGACTCGTTCGGAAGTACCCAAGGATCTGATATTGACAGTCTCAGGAGCCAATAAAACCAAGCTCTCTTTGGCCAGAAAGGAGCAATTAGTATTATATGGGCTTTGTCTTCTCGAATTTTCTTGAGGACAGCGGGAAAAATAATTAATGGAGGGAAGGCATACAGGAGACCTTCGGACCAGGGGATCTGCATAAAATCTATTGCCATAGGATGGTCCCTGGGATTGAGGGAATAGAAATTCTCCACTTGCCTGGTGGCCCTGGTTGCAAACAAGTCCAAGACTAGGGTCAGCCATAGTTCTGTGATCTGATGAAACACTCGGGGACTCAGGGCCCATTCTCCATGACATAGTTGATGTCTGCTCAAGAAATCAGCTTCCTCGTTGTCTTTCCCTGGAATGTGTAGCGTGCTCAGGGATAGAAGATTTGACTCTGCTAGTTGAAAAACCTCCAACATGAGAGAGTGAGGTGTCAGGGATCTGGTTCGCCCTTGATGATTCAGGTAGGCTACCGTTACTCTGTTGTCCAAGAGGATTTTTACGTGTCGACCAGCCTTATAAAATGGAAAAAAAACCCTGAGAGCCAACTTTACTGCTGTAAGTTCTCTGAAATATGATGATTGAGTTTTCAGATGGTGGTCCCACCCGCATTGTAGAAGGTGATGTCTCAGGTGACCCTCCCCAGCCTAAATCACTTGCGTCTGTCGTAATCGTACCCGTGAGGTGCAAACACCATGGCACCCCTGTGGACAAATGAGTCAGGTCCTGCCACCAGTCCAGGGAACGTAACACGTTTGGGGACAACTGGATCGTGTGATCCAAAGAGCCTTTGGCTGCCTCTGCAAAGCCATACCTCCATCTGAAGGGAACGCAAATGCAGCTGTGCCCAGAGAACAGCGGGGATGCAGGCTGTGAAAGAGCCCACTATTGACACGGCCTGTGAGAGAGTCATCTTTGGCCTCCGTATTGCGGAAGCGATAAGAGACTTTATCTTGTCCTTTTTCTCCTCCGGGAGCTAGGACAATTGTCTGATCGAGTCCAGTGTTAGCCCCAAAAAGGATTGACATTGTAGAGGTTTCACCCTGGATATCTCCTGATTGATGATCCACCTCAGGTCTTCCAGGATGGTGATCACTGCTCCCACATGTTGTCTGCAGAGATTTTCCGATTGACTCACTATCAATAGGTCATCCAGGTAAGGGAAAATCAGGATTTGTTGGACTCTGATATGGGCCATTACCTCCGCCATGAGCTTCGTAAAGATCTTGGGCGCCATGAAGATGCCGAATATTGAGACCCCGAATTGGTAGTGACGTAGGCAGTCTTCCCTCTGAAGAGCGAATCGCAGACATTTTTGGTAAGTCTTGTGAATTGGGACATGGTAATAGGCGTCTTTTAAATCGAGTACCGCCATGAAACACCCTGGATACAACAGCTTCACTGTGGATTTGACTGTCTCCATCTTGAAGGGGCACTGCACTATGAGGCGATTTAGAGCCTTTAGGTTGATTAGTGTCCTGAAGGAGGAGTTTGGCTTCTTTACGACAAATAGTGGGGAATACAACCCCTGCCCCACTTCGTCTCTGGGGACCTCCTGGATCACTCTTTTTAAAGGGAGGGAGTCGATCTCTGACTCTAATGAACTTCTTTTTTCTCCCCTGTGCATGGATGTCACAAGTAACTCCTTCTGAGGGGTTGAATCCAGTTCCAATTTCTGGCCCTCCAAGATGATCTGTAGAACCCAAGGGCTGGATGAAATTCTTTCCCAAGATGGAAGGAAGAGGGAGAGCCTTCCTCCTACTGGGAGAGTGGCATTATTGGGGACCCTTTTAGCTTGTCACAGGAGGATGGTCCAAACATGAACCCAGAAGACTTCCTTCTTCTATCCTTCCAGGAGCCCTGGTCTTTGGGGTGTTTTTTTTAACAATAGAATTGCCTCCTCTGAAAGTACCGAGTATGAGGGAACTGAGGCTGGGTGGTTGGAAATCCCTGTTTCCTCTTGCCTTTTAAGCCTTCAAACATGACATCCTGTGTTGATTCGGGATCCTTTGCATCCACCAATCCCATGGTGGAGCAACTTGCCTTCACCAGATGAGCCACATCAAGGACTGGAAGCATGGTCTGTCTCCCCCATCTGAGGAAGATGAAGAATTAGAAGATGAGGAAGAAGCGGCCGATGAGGTTCCAGAGACATGATCTGAGTCACTTGACCTATCAGGGGTTCCGCCATTCTTCCGAGTATGTTTCTTTTTGCTGGATGGGAGAGGGAGTTGATGGAATCCCTGACCTCCGCTCTGATTATGTCCCTTAACATCTTAACTCTGCTGCGAACCCTTGCCCCCTCTTTACATATGGTTCTCTGGATACAAGCAGAGCACAGTTCCTTCTAGGAGTCTGTGTCTAGAGTGTCCTTGAAAATCCCACAATTCTTAGGTTTCTTTTTTGAGGTATGCTTCTTGACAAGGAAGGGGGCTCAGCAAGTGTATAAAAGTAAAGAACACTCACTCCCCCAAGATGACAGATCTGGTATCGGTCGTGGAGGTGGATTCTGAACTCCAAGATTAGGTCTCTTGGAACCCCTGGCATGCCGACTACTGGAGTGACTGCCTGTTTCAGCGGGGGAACCTTCCCGCTGCTGCTGCGAAGCCTCCTGTTGTTGGAGTTTGGTCTGCTCCTGTTGGGAGTTATCCTCCATCCTAAAAGGGGGGAATCATATTCACGATCTAGCATGTGATGGTGACTCCTTAATGAGTGTACACCTCCTGGTCCAATTTCCCGCCCAGATCCGATCCCTGGGTGCCGCAATCTTGAATCAATCTGCGCTTGCGCAGACGATCAACTTCCGGGTCACAGTTCGCGCGCCCATGTCACTTCCTGTTTTCGCCCCAGGCTTATCTACAGTAGGGAGTGCCGTCTCGCGGCCTCCGTGTAAGGAAAGACTCTGCCTGGGGCAACGCAGAGCCGAGCTCCCGCTCCAGGCTCGCGTCCCACCACCGCAGAAGGCCAAAGCCCTGAGAGGTGCATCCAGGCCTGAATGCTGGCTTCTGGTGAATTCAGTCTTGCACACCGGGTTGGACCTGGGATATTCCATGGGTTGTCCACATCAGGAGAGGAAACCAACTGATGCAGAGGAGAGGTGCCGCCCCTTTTATTTCAGTGGGTTTACTGTCCTGAGGTGGGCGGAACTGCTCTCATGTGGTGCTGTCATGGGCGGAAGGGTAACCATTGAGCTGCTGCATCTATGGATGGACTGTGTATGGATTGAAGGTACGGTGCTAGGTGGTAGATCGCACCAAAATGTCCAGATCCAGATTGGAGAAGTCATGAACCAGGGAGCTGCTGTGTCTATGGATGGGCCATGTACGGATTGAAGATACGGTGGTAGCTGGTAGATCGCACCAAAATGTCCAGATCGGAGAAGTCATCGTGAGCCAGAGAGCTGCTCGGTCTATTGATCGGCTGTGTAGATTGAAGGTATGGTGGTAGCTGGTAGACCGCACCAAAAAGTCCAGATCTATATCTGAGAAGTCATGAGACCACGGATTGGCTGTTTACAGACTGTGTAGTGTTTAGGATGAAGTTCGATAACAACTTTAGACCCACAGATTGGGAGAACACCAGTATTACAGATGAGCACACGTTATATAATCAGAGATATTGTGATCTATATTTATCGCCCCTGCCCCGCCCTCCGTGCAGCACAATGTGGGGTCTGGATAGTTGAGGAGCGTTCTTCACAGTGCCCCATCTTTGCTGCAAAACTTTATAAATTGTGATCCTCGCATCCCCCAATAGTTTATTCCTTTCAGTCAAAAGCAAAACCAGAGTTTGTCATGATGAACAATTTATTAAATGAATTTGTCTGTACAATCCGTGCATCATCACCGTTTTACCACCTAATAACTTATTAACATCGATATCGATGGCGAGAATATTTTACATAGAATCATTTATTTTTTTCTACAATGAACAGTGTGAAAACAAACAAAATAAAATGTACTGGCGCGTTTCGGTTCTGGATTTCATATATCGTGACACTTTCCTACAATCTTATTCTCTCGTTTTATACAACCTTACTTTATAAAAATACTCTGTATTTATACTGTACAGAAACAATATATTACACTGCTAAAATGAAGACGCTTCTTCATAAATACTATACAAGCGAAGCATGGCAGAAACATCGAAACAGAAGAAAAACATAAATCCTAAAAGAAGAATTAGTCCCCTGCTGGACAGAACATGAAGCTTGTTTCTAGCATTTTTATCAGAATGCATCGGTTTTCCATATACCATATTTTTCGTTTTGTAAGACGCACCGGATTATAAGACGCTTACAATCCGGTAGTCTCTTACTAGGGGGGGGGGAAATGGCAGCAGGGTCACAGGAGGGAGGAACGGTGGTGGAGTAGGTCAATGCTGTGGGTGGTGCGGGCAGCGGGATGTCCCATATACAGTGAGACAGGCAACTTCCAGAAACTGTCGGCGGTGCGGGCTTCAAAGAAATGGTGCCCGAAGTCGGTGCGTTTGCAGTTTGAGCTTTCGGCTCAATGACAAGCCAACATCTCATCTGCGCGTGCACCACCTCTGAGTACCATTTTCCTTAAGTCTTCTGCTGGGAGATCAATGGGCCGGAGGAACAGAGGTGTGTGTGTAGAGGAGATTTTGAGCTGAGAGCTCCATCTACGCATGCGCCACCTCCGGGCGCCATTATTTGAAACCCTCATTGCCAACATTTTCAGGATGCCCCTGTCTTCTCATAGCTCGCCGCACAGCGCCTGCCTCTTGCGACCTCTTTCCACCACCTCACGGGTAAGGTACATTCGGATTATAAGATGCACCCCTCATTTCCCCCCCCCCAATTTTTGGGGACGAAAATATGCGTCCTATAATCCAAAAAAATACAGTATATATATTATTATATATATATTAAAAAACAAAACGGCTTTTGCTAGTGGTATATTAATGGATGCAAGATCAGTCCAAAGCAATGGTTCCTTGCACAATAGCTGCACATTCACAAAAAAAAAAAAAGATAAACATGGCCGAATGTCCATCTGCATGGTGATAAGTTTTTTTTCGATCGGTCTAAAGACGTAGGAATAGATACATCATCTGTGAGATGAGCCAACAAGGTCAGAGAAAGAAGATCTTAAGTCAGCACCATGGATGAGCGTTAGTAAGGACTCTGCGCTCTGGTCACGTTTGTTTTACTAAAGCCTAATATTTCTCATGAAATAACTTTTTTGGATCCTCTTCTTCTTTTTTTCCTGTGTTGCTTCTTTCCTGTTCTACTCGTCTTCTAAATGAAGTAATAAAATGGGCGATCGTGTTCCCCTCGTGTAGAGAAGGTGTCCTTGCACAGTCCGACACGGTCAGCACTTATTGGACAGTGTCTGACTAGATGAACGGTAACAGTTAGCCGTCCATTCATTCTTTTCCAGGAGGAATAACAGAGGAATATTACAACACAGCCTTTGACACATGCATGAATTTCCCAAAACAGATGTGTCAGGAAAGCAGAAAGGATTCTTTACGCCGCATTATAAAGCAACAAACAAACAAAAACAAAGCCCCAGAGTGAGGTCAATAGCGTTTTCAGTCTTGTAACGTAGTGAGGAGCAGTATCTGAAATCCACTGGAAACACCGGCCGTGTACTGGGACTCTGCCATCACCGCATTAATCTGGCATGTCGATGTTCAGTTTGGGTGGTGGCACCACGTACTTCCCCGGGCTCTGAGTGATAACCACACCGGTCTTTTTGCGAAACATTGGAGCGATCTTGGGTGGCTCCGGCACGGGGGTCTCCTCCGCGTCCTCACTGTCCTCATGGTGAATGTCATAGGAGATATTACCGTACTCCCGCAGGAAAGGGAAGATCTCCAGCAGGAACTGGCAGAAGTCTTTACGAATACCAAACCACCCTGGAAGATGAAGGTTACAGTAAGGTTTCCACAATGCGACCACATCACCTCACACACAACGTGCGGCACTTACAGTGATTGCCTCCTTTCTGGCCAAACGTCGTTGCCATCAGGGTAATTAAAGAAAGCCAGAGAGGGACAAAGATGGGGATATAGGAGAATAAATTGTGTCCGTCCAATCGATGAACAAGCAAGATCTGCAACGAGAGAAGACACAGATTATACACTACTTCACGGAAAGTTAGGGATATTTGGCTTTCGGGTGAAATTTCAGGATAATCCTAAAATGCCCTCTGACCTTTTCAGGTGATGGTAATGTACATGTGCAAATGTTCAATGTTTCAGGACTTTTTGCACAACTTTCCCTTTTATTAAAAGAAGCTTAATGGCAAAATTCACAACACGTGTTTGATCCATGAATCGTGCAATGAATTTTGGGGTTCAATCAGAATTGGTATTTATACAATCCTCCTCCTCATGCTCTTCACATTTTGACATCATGAGTAGCGATGAGCGAACACGAACTGTAAAGTTCGGCATCCGTACTGAACAGCAGGTGTTTGGGGTCCAAGACCAGACCAGTGTTCGGGCAATTGGGGAGAATCTGGTAAACTGCCGGGATTGTCGCATCTAATGGAGCGACAATTCTGAGGCAGCTGCAAGCTGCTATTCTTAGGCTGGGGGGGTCCCAATAATCATGGACTTCCAAAGCCTGAGAATACCTGCCCCCCAGCTGTCAACTTCCTCTTGGCTGGGTATCAAAATTGGGGAGACCGTACGTCATTTTTTAAAAATGTATTTAAATAATTAAAAAAAATAATAAATACAATATGCCGCATGCAGTTCCTCTTACTTTGATACACAGCCAAGATAAGCCCACAACTAGGGATGGTAGCCTGTAGCCACAATGCTTTATCTATATAGGGCGGACCCTATGCCATGTTTTAAATTGATTAATTTTACACTCCACTATAAGCATGCAGACAGCGCCTGTGATTTCAACCAATCACGGACACTGTTAGAGTGGAGCCGTGGTCTACCGGCAGCCAATCAGAGCCGCTGGTGGGCGGGGAAAGCATTAAATATGTATTATGAGGACTAATGAGAGGACCAGAAAGTAGTGTTACAGCTGGGTGGGAGGCTCAGTAAATATATTCTCCTGCTTTAACCCTTTTATTTTGCAGGTAATGTTCAGGTCTCCATAGACTTCTATAGTGTTCGGCGTCAGGGCAGATGTTCGGGTTCAAGTCCGGTCCCGAAGTCGGGCCAGACCCACCAGACCCAAACATCTGCGGGTTCGCTCATCTCTAATGAGACAAAGATGACACCTAACAATAGATATGAAGTACCTCACCATTGTGAGGCTTCAAGCAGGAGGTTTTAAGATGGAAGTGGCAACTGAGGTCAGAGTGTCATCAGCAGATTGCAACAGAGATACAGAAAGACTGAAGAATCACAGAAAGACACAGAAGTGGATGTCTTTTGGCCACATGCCACATTGATGACCACTTCATTGTGAATATTGCCCTTCAGAATGGATGATGAATGCCACACAACTACAGGCACATTTACGGGAGGTGAGATGCTCCCAAGTGTCACGTCAGAGAATTCGAAACGGTTTACATCAGCATGTTCTGAGTGCTACACGACCTGCAAGGATACCTGACCACACCACCAGGCACAAGTGTCATCTACGCTGGACGAGGAACCAGTTGACCTCAGTGTTGTTCACTGATGAAAATCAATTAACGCTGAGAAATGATGGCTGCCAAACATGTTGGAGACGTCAAGGAGAGCGCTATGCATCAGCCACTCTTGTCACCAGACGCGCCTTTGGTGGTATTACAGTGTGGGCCGGTGTGTCTAGTCAATACAGAACTGCCCTACCCTCTTTGAACAGTACAGTGACAGCTTCTACTACTGGAATAACAATTAATCCAGTCATTGTGCCTCAGCATGAACAACACAGGCCTAATTTAATCTTCATGGATGATAATGCTCCAGCTCATCATGGTCGCATCATTAGGGAACGGCTGCTGAAGACTGGGGGACCTCAAATGGAGCATTCTGCGCTTTCTTCAGACCTGAACCTCATAGAAAATCTATGGGATCAGCTAAGTCGCTGTTGGGGGGTATATCCACCACGGTCTCTCTCTCTCTGTTTTTATATAGAAAATAGTTCTACCACGGAACCGGTTTTTCACAGGTTCCGTCGCATCAGTCACAAAACGGATTGTGACTGATGGGAAAAGACGAAAGTGTGAACGTAGCCTTACACAGCTCTGCTGTTCAGCTCCATTCAACAGTTATGTGAAGCTGATAAGAGCTGATCGTTGGGGTCCCCACCATCTGACATCGATATTATATTCCTAGACAACCCTTAAATGTTTGGTGGACTTCTTCTAACACCAGACCCTTACTGGTCAAACGTGATGGCTTCCACTATGGAGAGAAAATCAGTGCTGCAATCCTGGAAATAATCCACCTTTACCAGGAATAGGTGAAATGAAGGGAATTTTGTTTACTTACCGTAAATTCCTTTTCTTCTAGCTCCAATTGGGAGACCCAGACAATTGGGTGTATAGCTATGCCTCCGGAGGCCACACAAAGCACTACACCAAAAGTGTAAAGCCCCTCCCCTTCAGCCTATACACCCCCCGTGCTGCTACGGGCTCATCAGTTTTGGTGCAAAAGCCAGAAGGAGGAAAAATTATAACTGTTTTAAAGTAAATTCAATCCGAAGGAATATCGGAGAACTGAAACCATTTAACATGAACAACATGTGTATACAAAAAACAGGGGCGGGTGCTGGGTCTCCCAATTGGAGCTAGAAGAAAAGGAATTTACGGTAAGTAAACAAAATTCCCTTCTTCTTTGGCGCTCCATTGGGAGACCCAGACAATTGGGACGTCCAAAAGCAGTCCCTGGGTGGGTAAATAATACCTCATAATAGAGCCGTAACGGCTCCGTCCTACAGGTGGGCCACTGCCGCCTGAAGGACTTGCCTACCTAGGCTGGCATCTGCCGAAGCATAGGTGTGCACTTGATAGTGTTTCGTGAAAGTGTGCAGGCTCGACCAGGTAGCTGCCTGACACACCTGCTGAGCCGTAGCCTGGTGTCGCAAGGCCCAGGACGCTCCCACGGCCCTAGTAGAATGAGCCTTCAGTCCTGAGGGAACCGGAAGCCCCGAGGAACGGTAAGCTTCGAGAATTGGTTCCTTAATCCACCGAGCCAGGGTTGATTTGGAAGCTTGTGTCCCTTTACGCTGGCCAGCGACAAGGACAAAGAGTGCATCCGAGCGGCGCAGGGGCGCCGTACGAGAAATGTAGAGTCTGAGTGCTCTCACCAGATCTAACAAGTGCAAATCCTTTTCACATTGGTGAACTGGATGAGGACAAAACGAGGGTAAGGAGATGTCCTGATTGAGATGAAAAGGGGATACCACCTTAGGGAGGAATTCCGGAACCGGACGCAGAACCACCTTGTCCTGGTGAAACACCAGGAAAGGAGCTTTGCATGATAACGCTGCCAACTCAGACACTCTCCGAAGTGAGGTGACTGCTACTAGAAAAACCACTTTCTGCGAAAGGCGTGAGAGAGAAATATCCCTCATTGGCTCGAACGGTGGTTTCTGAAGAACCATCAGCACCCTGTTCAGATCCCAGGGTTCTAACGGACGCTTGTAAGGAGGGACGATGTGACAAACCCCCTGCAGGAACGTACGTACCTGTGGGAGTCTGGCCAGGCGCTTCTGAAAAAAACACAGAGAGCGCAGAGACTTGTCCCTTAAGGGAGCCAAGCGACAAACCCTTTTCCAATCCGGATTGAAGAAAGGACAGAAAAGTGGGCAAGGCAAAAGGCTAGGGAGAAAACCCCTGAGCAGAGCACCACGACAGGAATATTTTCCACGTCCTGTGGTAGATCTTGGCGGACGTTGGTTTCCTAGCCTGTCTCATAGTGGCAATGACCTCTTGAGATAATCCTGAAGACGCTAGGATCCAGGACTCAATGGCCACACAGTCAGGTTGAGGGCCGCAGAATTCAGATGGAAAAACGGCCCTTGAGACAGCAAATCTGGTCGGTCTGGCAGTGCCCACGGTTGACCGACCGTGAGATGCCACAGATCCGGGTACCACGACCTCCTCGGCCAGTCTGGAGCGACGAGGATGGCGCGGCGGCAGTCGGCCGTGATCTTGCGTAACACTCTGGGCAACAGTGCCAGAGGAGGAAACAAATAAGGAAGCTGAAACTGCGACCAATCCTGAACTAAGGCGTCTGCCGCCAGAGCTCTGTGATCTTGAGATCGAGCCATGAATGTTGGGACCTTGTTGTTGTGCCGTGACACCATTAGGTCGACGTCCGGCATCCCCCAGCGGAAACAGATCTCCTGAAACACGTCCGGGTGAAGGGACCATTCCCCTGCGTCCATGCCCTGGCGACTGAGAAAATCTGCTTCCCAGTTTTCTACGCCCGGGATGTGAACTGCGGATATGGTGGATGCTGTGTCTTCCACCCACAGCAGAATCCGCCGGACTTCCTGGAACGCTTGCCGACTGCGTGTCCCACCTTGGTGGTTGATGTAAGCCACCGCTGTGGAGTTGTCCGACTGAATTCGGATCTGCTTGCCTTCCAGCCACTGCTGGAACGCTTTTAGGGCAAGATACACTGCCCTGATCTCCAGAACATTGATCTGAAGTGAGGACTCTTGCTGAGTCCACGTACCCTGAGCCCTGTGGTGGAGAAAAACTGCTCCCCACCCTGACAGGCTCGCGTCCGTCGTGACCACCGCCCAGGATGGGGGTAGGAAGGATTTCCCGTTCGATAATGAGGTGGGAAGAAGCCACCACCGAATGGAAGCTTTGGTTGCTTGAGAGAGGGAGACGTGCCTGTCCAGGGACGTCGGCCTCCTGTCCCACTTGCGTAGGATGTCCCATTGAAGAGGACGTAGGTGAAACTGCGCGAAAGGGACTGCTTCCATTGCTGCCACCATCTTCCCCAGGAAGTGCATGAGGCGCCTCAAGGGGTGTGACCGACCTTGAAGGAGAGATTGCACCCCTGTCTGTAGTGAACGCTGTTTGTCCAGCGGAAGCTTCACTATCGCTGGAAGAGTATGAAACTCCATGCCAAGATATGTCAGCGATTGGACCGGTGTCAGATTTGACTTTGGAAAATTGATGATCCACCCGAAACTCTGGAGAATCTCCAGAGTAACGTTGAGGCTGTGTTGGCATGCCTCTTGAGAGGGTGCCTTGACCAGCAGATCGTCTAAGTAAGGTATCACAGAGTGACCCTGAGAGTGTAGGACCGCAACTACTGTAGCCATGACCTTGGTGAAAACCCTTGGGGCTGTCGCCAGGCCGAACGGCAGTGCCGCGAACTGAAGGTGTTCGTTTGCTATGGCGAAGCGCAAGAAGCGCTGATGCTCTGGAGCAATTGGTACGTGGAGATAAGCATCCTTGATATCGATCGATGCTAGGAAATCTCCTTGGGACATTGAGGCGATGACGGAGCGGAGGGATTCCATCCGGAACCGCCTGGTCCTTACGTGTTTGTTGAGCAGTTTTAGGTCCAAAACAGGACGGAAGGACCCGTCCTTCTTTGGAACCACAAACAGGTTGGAGTAGAAACCGTGACCCTGTTGCTGAAGAGGAACCGGGACCACCACTCCTTCTGCCTTCAGAATGCCCACCGCCTGTAGAAGAGCCTCGGCTCGCTCGGGAGGCGGAGATGTTCTGAAGAATCGAGTCGGAGGACGAGAGCTGAACTCTATCCTGTAACCGTGAGACAGAATGTCTCTCACCCAACGGTCTTTTACTTGTGGCAGCCAGGTGTCGCAAAAGCGGGAGAGCCTGCCACCGACCGAGGATGCGGTGTGAGTAGGCCGCAAGTCATGAGGAAGTCGCCTTGGTAGCGGCACCTCCGGCGGTCTTTTTAGGGCGTGATTTAGACCGCCATGCGTCGGAGTTCCTCTGATCCTTCTGAGGCCTTTTGGACGAGGAGAATTGGGAGCTGCCCGCACCCCGAAAGGACCGAAACCTCGACTGTCCCCTCCTCTGTTGGGGTGTTTTTGGTTTGGCCTGGGGTAAGGATGTTTCCTTTCCCTTGGATTGTTTGATGATTTCATCCAATCTCTCACCAAACAAACGGTCGCCAGAAAATGGCAATCCAGTTAAGCACTTTTTGGAAGCCGAATCTGCCTTCCATTCCCGCAGCCACAAGGCCCTGCGTATTGCCACCGAATTGTCGGCTGCAACCGCCGTACGGCTCGCAGAGTCCAGGACAGCATTGATAGCGTAGGACGCAAATGCCGACGTTTGAGAGGTTATGGACGCCACCTGCGGCGCAGACGTACGTGTGAGTGCGTCAATTTGCGCCTGACCAGCTGAGATAGCTTGGAGTGCCCATACGGCTGCGAATGCTGGAGCAAAAGACGCACCGATAGCTTCATAGATGGATTTCAGCCAGAGCTACATCTGTCTGTCAGTGGCATCCTTGAGTGAAGCTCCATCTTCCACTGCAACTATGGATCTAGCCGTCAGTCTGGAGATTGGAGGATCCACCTTGGGACACTGAGTCCAGCCCTTGACCACGTCAGGGGGGAAAGGGTAACGTGTATCCTTAAGGCGCTTTGAAAAACGCTTATCTGGACAAGCTCGGTGTTTCTGGACTGCCTCTCTGAAGTCAGAGTGGTCCAGAAACATACTCTTTGTACGCTTGGGAAACCTGAAACGGAATTTCTCCTGCTGAGAAGCTGACTCCTCCACTGGAGGAGCTGAGGGAGAAATATCCAACATTTCATTGATGGACGCAATGAGATCATTCACTATGGCGTCCCCATCAGGAGTATCAAGGTTGAGAGCGGCTTCAGGATCAGAATCCTGATCAGCTACCTCCGCTTCATCATACAGAGAGTCCTCTCGCTGAGACCCTGAACATTGTGATGATGTCGAGGGGATATCATAGCGAGCTCGCTTAATCGGTCTGGGGCTGCGGTCCGTGTCAGAGACCTCACCCTGGGATCCATGAGACACCCCGGGAGGACATTGCTGTTCCACTGAGGGGGACCAGGGGGCAATGATTCCACAGTGCCCCTGGCTTGAGATGCCGGCCTGGACTGCAAGGCTTCTAATATCTTAGCCATAGTCTCAGAAAGTCTATCAGTAAAAACTGCAAACTCCGTCCCTGTCACCTGGACAGTGTTAACAGGTGGATCTCCCTGGGTCACCCTTAGCAGAGGCTCCGGCTGAGAAAGTGCCACAGGGGCCGAGCATTGCACACAATGAGGGTCAGTGGAACCTGCCGGCAGTATAGCCGTACATGCTGCACAGGCAGCATAGTAAGTCTGTGCTTTGGCACCCTTGCTATTTGTGGACGACATGCTGTTGTCTCCTCTGAGCAATACAGGAGGGGATATAGCCAAAAATCAATTGTGCACCATACAGTGTAAAGTATAGACTATAATCAATAAACTATAAATACACTTCTGCACTAGTGGGGCCAGCACCACAGGTGCTGCTTACCGCCCGCGCAAAGCGTTTGTGTGGGCACCAGAATTCCTGCCTGGGTCTCCCTGAGCTTGTCTCTCCTCTCCAGCGTTAGCAGAGCTGAGAGGAATGGCTGCCGGCGTCCTGAGGAGAGGAGGGAGCCGTGGGCGTGACCCAGAAAAGTGCGGGAACTGGTGCCCCACTGTGCAGAGTGAGGGGGGTGGAGTATGCAAAGCATGCTCCAGGCCTCAGTGCTGCCGTCCTGTACAGCGTCCCGCCCTTCCCCTGACTGGCAGGGCAGGGGGCGGGAAGAAAGAGAGACTAGGCCGCAGAAGCCGGGGACTCGAGTAATAAGCGCGGCCGCCGTATAAGCGCGGTCGGCGCGGAAGTCCCCGGCGAACTAACAGTCCCAGCCGCGCCGCAGTGATCTCATGGCAGCGGCGGTCAGCGCGGCAGTCCCCCTACACACACACACTCAGCGACGCTGAGTGTATAGTGGCACAAACGCAGTCAGCGCTGCTGTCCCCGGTGCACTAGCACACCCAGCAATGCTGGAGTGTTGCTGTGCGCAGTCCCCACGGGGACACAGAGTACCTCCAAGTAGCAGGGCCATGTCCCTGAACGATACTCGGCTCCTATCCAGCAGGGTCCTCAGGAGCTGTGGATGGAGCACGGTCTCCTGTGCCTGGAGACCGATGGGATCCCACTTCACCCAGAGCCCTAATTGAGGGATGGGGAAGGAAAGCAGCATGTGGGCTCCAGCCTCCGTACCCGCAATGGATACCTCGACCTTAACAACACCGCCGACAAGAGTGGGGTGAGAAGGGAGCATGCTGGGGGCCCTGTCATGGGCCCTCTTTTCTTCCATCCGACATAGTCAGCAGCTGCTGCTGACTAAGCTGTGGAGCTATGCGTGGATGTCTGACCTCCTTCGCACAAAGCATAAAAACTGATGAGCCCGTAGCAGCACGGGGGGTGTATAGGCTGAAGGGGAGGGGCTTTACACTTTTGGTGTAGTGCTTTGTGTGGCCTCCGGAGGCATAGCTATACACCCAATTGTCTGGGTCTCCCAATGGAGCGCCAAAGAAGAAGGGAATTTTGTTTACTTACCGTAAATTCCTTTTCTTTTAGCTCTAATTGGGAGACCCAGACAATTGGGTGTATAGCTACTGCCTCCGGAGGCCACACAAAGTATTACACTTAAAAGTGTAAGGCCCCTCCCCTTCTGCCTATACACCCCCCGTGGGATCACGGGCTCCTCAGTTTTAGTGCAAAAGCAAGAAGGAGGAAAGCCAATAAACTGGTTTAAGCAAATTCAATCCGAAGGAATATCGGAGAACTGAAACCATTCAACATGAACAACATGTGTATACAAAAAAACAGGGGCGGGTGCTGGGTCTCCCAATTAGAGCTAAAAGAAAAGGAATTTACGGTAAGTAAACAAAATTCCCTTCTTCTTTGTCGCTCTATTGGGAGACCCAGACAATTGGGATGTCCAAAAGCAATCCCTGGGTGGGTAAAATAATACCTCGTAATAGAGCCGTAAAACGGCCCCTTTCTACAGGTGGGCAACCGCCGCCTGAAGGACTCGTCTGCCTATGCTGGCATCCGCCGAAGCATAGGTATGCACCTGACAGTGTTTCGTGAAAGTGTGGAGGCTGGACCAGGTATCCGCCTGACACACAAGCTGAGCCGTAGCCTGGTGCCTCAAGCCCAGGACGCATCCACCGCTCTGGTAGAATGGACCTGCAGCCCTGAGGGAACCGTAAGCCCAGCAGAACGATAAGCTAGAGAATTGGTTCCTTGAACCACCGAGCCAGTCTTGATTTGGAAGCCTGTAACCCTTTACGCTGGCTAGCGACAAGGACAAGAGTGCTTCCGAGCGGCGCAGGGACGCCGTACGATCGATGAAGAGTCTGAGTGCTCTCACCAGATCTAATCAAGTGCAAATCCTTTTCACATTGGTGAACTGGATGAAGACAAACAGAGGGTACGGATACCCTGATTGAGATGAAAGGGGGGATTCCACCTTAGGGAGAAATTCCGGAACCGGACGCAGAACCCCTTGACCTGGTGAGACACCGGGAAGGGGACTTTGCACGACAATGCTGCCCCGACAGACACTCTCCGAAGTGAAGTGACTGCTCCTAGGAAAACCACTTTCTGCGAAAGGCGTGAGAGAGAAAAATCCCTCATAGGCTCGAATGGTGGTTTCTGCAGAACCATCAGCACCCTGTTCAAATCACAGGGTTCTAACAGTCGTTTGTAAGGAAGGACTAAGCGGCAAACCCCCTGCAGGAACGTGCGTACCTGAGGTAGTCTTGCTAGGCGCTTCTGAAAAAAAAAAAAAAAATACAGAGAGCGCTGAGATTTGTCCGTTAAGGGAACCGAGCGACAACCTTTTTCCAACCGAATTGCAGGAAGGAAAGAAAGTAGGCAAGGCAATTGGCCAGGGAGAAACTCCCTGAGCAGAGGACCAAGATAAGAATATCTTCCACGTTCTGTGGTAGATCTTGGCAGATGTGTGTTTTCTGGCCTGTCTCATAGTGGTAATGACCCCTTGAGATAACCCTGCAGATGCTAGGATCCAGGACTCAATGGCCACTCCATCAGGTTGAGGGTCGCAGAATTCTGAAGGAAAAAACGACCCTTGAGACAGCAAGTCTGGTCGGTCTGATAGTTCCCCCGGTTGGCCTACCGTGAGATGCCACAGATCCGGGTACCACGACCTCGTTGGCCATTTTGGAGCGACAAGGATGGCGCGGCGGCAGTCGGACCTGATCTTGCGTAACACTCTGGGCAACAGTGCCAGAGGTGGGAACGCATAAGGGAGTTGAAACTGCGACCAATCCTGAACGAAGGCGTCTGCCGCCAAAGCTCTGTGATCGTGAGACCGCGCCATGAATGCCGGGACCTTGTTGTTGTGCTGAGACGCCATTAGGTCGACGTCCGGCATCCCCCAGCGGCAACAGATCTCCTGAAACACGTCCGGGTGAAGGGACCATTCCCCTGCATCCATGCCCTGGCGACTGAGAAAGTCTGCTTCCCAGTTTTCTACGCTCGGGATGTGAACTGCGGATATGGTGGGTGCTGTGGCTTCCACCCACAGCAGAATCCGCCGGACTTCCTGGAAGGCTTGCTGACTGCGTGTCCCACCTTGGTGGTTGATGTAAGCCACCGCTGTGGAGTTGTCCGACTGAATTCGGATCTGCCTGCCTTCCAGCCACTGTTGGAACGCTTTTAGGGCAAGATACACTGCCCTGATCTCCAGAACATTGATCTGAAGTGAGGACTCTTACTGAGTCCACGTATCCTGAGCCCTGTGGTGGAGAAAGATCGCTTCCCACCCTGACAGACTCGCGTCCGTCGTGACCACCGCCCAGGATGGGGTTAGGCAAGATTTCCCTTTCGATAATGAGGTGGGAAGAAGCCACCACCGAAGGGAAGCTTTGGTTGCTTGAGAGAGGGAGACGTTCCTGTCTATGGACGTCGGCATCCTGTCCCACTTGCGTAGGATGTCCCATTGAAGAGGACGCAGGAGAAACTGCGCGAAAGGGACTGCTTCTATTGCTGCCACCATCTTCCCCAGGAAGTGCATGAGGCGCCTCAAGGGGTGTGACCGACCTTGAAGGAGTGATTGTACCCCTGTATGTAGTGACCGCTGTTTGTCCAGCGGAAGCTTCACTATCGCTGGAAGAGTAAGAAACTCCATGCCAAGATATGTCAGCGATTGGACCGGTGTCAGATTTGACTTTGGAAAATTGATGATCCACCCGAAACTCTGGAGAATCTCCAGAGTAACGTTGAGGCTGTGTTGGCATGCCTCTTGAGAGGGTGCCTTGACCAGCAGATCGTCTAAGTAGGGTATCACTGAGTGACCCTGAGAGTGGAGGACCGCAACTACTGTAGCCATGACCTTGGTGAAAACCCTTGGGTCTGTCGCCAGGCCGAACGGCAGTGCCGCAAACTGAAGGTGTTCGTCTCCTATGGCGAAGCGCAGGAAGCGCTGATGCTCTGGAGCAATTGGTACGTGGAGATAAGCATCCTGATATCGATCGATGCTAGGAAATCTCCTTGGAACATTGAGGCGATGACGGAGCGGAGGGATTCCATCCGGAACCGCCTGGTCCTTACGTGTTTGTTGAACAGTTTTAGGTCCAAAACAGGACAGAAGGACCCGTCCTTCTTTGGAACCACAAACAGGTTGGAGTAGAAACCGTGACCCTGTTGCTGAAGAGGAACCGGGACCACCACTCCTTCTGCCTTCAGAATGCCCACCGCCTGCAGCAGAGCCTTGGCTCGCTCGGGAGGCGGAGATGTTCTGAAGAATCGAGTCGGAGGACGAGAGCTGAACTCTATCCTGTAACCGTGAGACAAAATGTCTCTCACCCAACGGTCTTTTACTTGTGGCAGCCAGGTGTCGCAAAAGCGGGAGAGCCTGCCACCGACCGAGGATGCGGTGTGAGGAGGCCGTAAGTCATGAGGAAGCCGCCTTGGTAGCGGCGCCTCCGGCGGTCTTTTTAGTTGATTTAGACCGCCACGCGTCGGAGTTCCTCTGATCCTTCTGAGGCCTTTTGGACGAGGAGAATTGGACCTGCCTGCGCCCCGCAAGGACCGAAACCTCGACTGTCCCCTCCTCTGTTGGGGTATGATCGGTTTAGCCTGAGGAAAGGATGTATCCTTTCCCTTGGATTGTTTGATGATTTCATCCAGTCGCTCACCAAACAAGCGGTCGCCAGAGAATGGCAAACTGGTTATGCACTTTTTGGAAGCAGAATCTGCCTTCCATTCCCGCAACCACAAGGCTCTGCGTATTACCACTGAATTGTCGGACGCAACCGCCTTCCGGCTCGCCGAGTCCAGGACAGCATTAATGGCGTATGACGCAAACGCTGACGTTTGAGATGTTAAAGACGCAGCCTGCGACGCAGACATACGTGTGACTGCCTCAATTTGCGCTTGAGCCGCTGAGACCGCTTGGAGCGCCCAGACGGCTGCGAAAGCTGGAGCAAAGACACGGCAATAGCTTCATAGATGGATTCCAACCAGAGCTCCATCTGTCTGTCAGTGGCATCTTTGAGTGAAGCCATATCTTCCACTGCAACTAAGGATTTAGCCGCTGGAGATAGGAGGTCCACATTGGAACACTGAACCCAGCCCTTGACAACGTCAAAAGGGAAGAGATAACGTGTATCCTTAAGGCAAAAACGATATCTGGAGAAGCCTGGTGGTTCTGGACTGCCTCCCTGAAGTCAGAGTGATCCAGAAAGCGCACTCAATGTACGCTTGGGGAACCTGAAACGGAACTTCTCCTGCTGAGAAGCTGACTCCTCAGGCGTAGGAGCTGAGGGAGAAATAACCAACATATGATTGATGGACGCCGTAAGATCGTTCACTACGGTGTCACAGTCAGGTGTATCCAGGTAGAGAACGTTCTCAGGATCAGAATCCTGATCAGATACCTCCGCCTTATCATAGAGAGAGTCCCTGCTGAGACCCTGAATGATGCTGTGACGTCGAGGGATGCTCCCAGCGAAGTCGCTTAGGGGGTCTGGGACTGCGGTCCGAGTCAGACCCCTCACCCTGGGATCCCTGAGACACTCCAGGAGCACCTTGTTGTACCAACTGGGGGGGGGGACCAGGGGCAATGAATCAACAGAGCCCATGGTCTGAGGGACCGGTCTGGACTGCAAGGCTTCTAGTATCTTAGCCATAGTCTCAGAAAGTCTGAAGTAGATACTGCAAACTCCGTCCCCACCACCTGGACCATTAGCAGAGACTCCGGCTGAGTAAGTTCCACAAGGGCCGTGCATTGCATACAATTGGGGTCCGTGGAACCTGCCGGCAGTATAGCCGTACATGCTGTACAGGCTGCATAGAAAACCTGTGCTTCTGCACTCTTGTTTTTCACAGACGATATGCTGTTATCTCCCCCGAACAATCAAGGAGGGTATATAGCCAAAGTGCGACCGAACAGTGCAATGTATAGCGTACAAGCATATATCTATATGTGCATTTCGGCACTAGTGGGGTCAGCACCACAGGTGCTGCTTACCGCCCGCACACAGCGGTTGTGTGACCACCCGAATCCCTGCCAGGGTCTTCCCAAACTTGTCTCTTTTCTCAGTCACAGAAAAAACTGACATGAATGGCTGCCGGCGTCCTGTGTAGAGGAGGAGGCCGTGGGCGTGCCCCAGAAAGTGCGGGAATCCGGTTTCACACTGTGTACAGTGAGAGGGGTGGAGTATGCAAAGTATGCTCCATCTCTCAGCGCTGCCGCGCTGTGCAGCGTCACGCCCTTACCCTGACTGGCAGGCCAGTGGGCGGTAACGAAGTGAGAGAAGGCCGCAAAAGCCGGGGACTAGAGTGATAAGCGCGGCCCGGCATATAAGCCCTGGTCGGCGCGGAAGTCCCCGGCGCACCACAAGTCCCAGCCGCGCCTGAGATAAAAATGGCAGCGGCGGTTAGCGCGGCAGTCCCCCAATACTCTAACACACCCAGCACGCTGTAGTGTGCGATGGCACCAGTGCGGGCAGCGCCGCCATCCCTGGCGCACTAACACACCCAGCAGTGCTGCCGTGTGTCTGTGCGCGGTCCCCACGGGGACACAGAGTACCTCAACGTAGCAGGGCCATGTCCCTGAGGATACTCCGCTCCATGTCCAGCAGATTCCCAGGGGCTGTGGATGGAGCACGGCCTCAGTGCCTGGAGACCGATAAGATCCCACTTCACCCAGAGCCCTAAGGGGATGGGGAAGGAAAGCAGCATGTGGGCTCCAGCCTCCGTACCCGCAATGGGTACCTCAACCTTAACAAACACCGCCGACAAAAGTGGGGTGAGAAGGGAGCATGCTGGGGGCCCTAGTATGGGCCCTCTTTTCTTCCATCCGACATAGTCAGCAGCTGCTGCTGACTAAACAGTGGAGCTATGTCTGATCTCCTTCGCACAAAGCATGAAAACTGAGGAGCCCGTGATCCCACGGGGGGTGTATAGGCAGAAGGGGAGGGGCCTTACACTTTTAAGTGTAATACTTTGTGTGGCCTCCGGAGGCAGTAGCTATACACCCAATTGTCTGGGTCTCCCAATAGAGCGACAAAGAAATTATATTTTATCTACATGTACCATATGACAATTCACATGGCTATAATTTATCTGTGGGGATCACCATATCTTGTGATTCAACCATACTGGATCCCATGATTATGTAGAAGTGTCAGTATAGCCTCCATGCTGAATATGTGACCCCCACCACAGTCACGTACCTCAAAAGTGAGCAATGGCACAACGATAGCCATCCAGCTGACGGCCATGGTGATGTGGGTCCTTCTTTGCTCAGCGATGACATCCATGGATCGCAAGAACAAGACGGACCACACGATGTAGTACAGGACCACCAAACAGAGGAAGGACATCAGGATCCAGAGCGGCACACAGACCACCTGAGCACAGAAGACATGGGAAATCACTGAATAATATGGAGCTAATGACCCAGCGGCCGCACACCAGGAAGAGCACATGGCGGACATCAAGAAGGAAGAAAACTTACAAGCCACGGCCACGTGATGATGCTGTCCAGCCTCAGGGCAATGAATATAAACTGCAAGATGTTCACCGAGCACAAGATCTCCAGCTGCAGAGAGAAGAGGCGCAGGTCAGCCGCCCCCATACAGCAGATACAAAAGGACAAACTTTTACTTTTAACCCCTTCCCATTGCAGTTAATTTGGCAGTTTTGTTTTTTGTTTCATACAGCCATCACCTGCCTCTAACAGCCGTGGAGTAGAGCTCCACCCATGGCTCAAACTGTAAAGAAGGCACCATGCTAGTTGATTGACTGCTCAGGACAATTCCCTGGGCCCTGGCAATGTCTGATGGAGACTAACCTGTCTGCGGTGTGTGGGGCTGAGCTGGGCTTCGTGCCTGCTGTGATCTCTGGAGTCCTGTCAGCAGCTGCCCCGGGTCTTGTACCTTCTGCTCCATGGTTGTCTGACTTCTGTGTCACTTCCGTGAGTCTGCTGCCCATTACCTGTCTTAAGTCATCTCTGCTACCAGCAGTCTCCATTCATTCTGTCTTTGCTCATCAGTATATCTGCTGCCTGTCAGCCTGCGGTCTCCAGTCATCCTGTGTCCGCCTGTCAGTAACTCTGAAACCTGTGAGCCTGCGGTCTCCAGTTATCTCGCCACCTATCTGCCAGCGGTCATCTGATACCTGTCTCCTCCCGCCAGCATCTTTAACCTGTTCACCAGCGGTTCCAGCTCGCGGTTGCAGGCTCCTGTATTCCTGCTGCTTCCGCTCAGGTTCTGGTTATTTAGTTCTGTAATTTTGTTCCTGTCCATTTTCTATTTATTATTTTCTATACTTTTTATTAGTTTTATTTTTATTTTTTACATCTTCGTTTTGTTTGACCCCTTGACTGCTGCAGAGGCAGAATGGATCTGCGGGCTTAGTTGATCTACCGACACCAAGTGGGCTCCCCCACATATCACAGCCAATCAGTTTATGGTGAATAAATCACTGTAAGCAGTACGGATTGCCAAAGTGGAGACCCTATTCATGGCCCTGGAGCCGAGACCCCCAGTGTGCAAACTATAACTCAGTAATTACCTCCAGAGAGCGGTCATGCCGGAAGCCCCAGACACAAGCAGCGACTGACACCGGAGACACAAAGAAGAGCGGCATAAAGACCAGGAGCCAGAAATAGTGGTTTCCTCTTTCGATCCGATCACAGACGAGAACTTCAAACATGAGGAGCAACAAGTGAATTCCCACCGCAATCAGCATGGCCTTGAACTCCACGCAGGTTTCACCTTCCGCCCTGCAATAGAGGATACGAGGTCAGATACTAGTACAGAAACGCGATAACCGGATGTGGCACACTGGTGACCAGCAATGGTCAAGCTGCTCTGGTTCTCCAGGGCTTAGTCTTAGGAATCTGGCATGTTGCCCGCTGACTAGGCTGCACATGGCCAACAATCATGTGGGTTGGAAAGTATGTCAGATATAAAGGGGTTAAGTGATCACTTGTTTATTGTGGGGGTCCGACTTCTGGGACCTGCACCAATTGGCAGAATGGGGAACCTTTATCTGGCTAGGATGGAGCGGCAGTGCCCATGCTCGTCCGCTGCGCTCTACGGGGCTGCAGGGCGCTGTGCTTTTCTGGTATCCTCATAGAGAATGAAAAGGGTGTCTAACTTGTTGCTCGAGGGGGGAATAAAGGTTCCTGCTCTGCTGATCTGTGCAGGTCTCAGTGGTCAAACCCCTCCTATCAACAAATTATTACCTGTGCATAGGCAGTAAAGAGTTTTCACTGGACAGGCCCTTTTGTGATGTGCATGTGGCATGGTCAGCGTGGGACGTGCAAGAGGTCTAAAAGTGAGCACTGAAAATAGAGGACCTGGCAAGGGCCTGCGGCAGCAAATCGGATGAAAGCAGTAAAAGCTGATTATTTTTTTAACCCTTTCCTGCTCCCTCAGTTTCTGCTTTAGTCTCTGGAGATGTTCGTTTCTGCCATCAGCTCAGTTTCGATTTGCAGTGAAAAAAAATTGGATGTGAATTAAAGGGGTGGTTCACCCATTTTTTTTATTTTCTGTATTAGTTCTACTTACCATTCTAGGCGTTTTCTCCATTGGCTTCTGTTTCCAGTTCTGGCACTGAGCGGCGCTATCCTGCACGCTCAGTGCCTGTCACATGACCCCCTGGAGCTGTGGCCACCGGTATCCTCTCACGTCCCGGCAATTCCGGGCTCTCAAACTTGTCGGGTACGTCAGAGGAGGCTGGCACCACTCAGATTGAGTGACAGGGCTGTGGGCGGTGACTACTGCACGGCACAGCCCAGCATCGAGGGGAGGAGCCGGAGGACGTCAGTGTGGAGCCGGCTAAGTGTCCTGCAGATGGTGAGGCATGGTGAGGCACGGGGCCCCAGTGTGCAGTACAGGGGGGGTTCTTCAGCTGAAACCCCCCCCCCCCCCCTGCACGTAAGTATCTGATCACACTCTCCACCCGCCCGCTCTGCTGCGATGTCAGGAGAGCGGCCGGTGTCGGGCAGTGTGATTATGAACTCCTCCCAGTAGCACTGCAGGACGCAGCAAGACACTGACAGGCATGTCACCGCTGTGCTCTGCCATCTGTCCTGCTGCATGGGACCAACTGTCTGCACTCTGTCACCTGCACCACAAGTCACAGAGTGGAGACAGTTAATGACAGAGCACCTCTGCCCTCCCCCCCTCTTCTCCCCCTCCCCTCTTCCCACTCTTCTCTGCTCTGCCCCCTCTTATCCCCCTCTCCTCTCCCCCCTCTTTTCCCTCGCTTTCCTCCCCCCCTCGCTCTCTTTTCCTCCCACCCCCTCGCTCTCTTTTCCTCCCACCCCCTCGCTCTCTTTTCCTCCCACCCCCTCGCTCTCTTTTCCTCCCACCCCCTCGCTCTCTTTTCCTCCCACCCCATCGCTCTCTTCCCCCCCTTGCTCTCTTTCCCCCCCCCCTCGCTCTCTCTCGGCATGGTCAGTACAGAAATCTCTCCATCGTGGAGGGGTGAGAGGGAGTAATAAACATGGAGTCCCTACTGTGTCTGTGTATTTATTTCTAATAAAGTATTTTTCTCTGTGTGATGTCTTTTTTTTTTTTTTTTTTTAAACCCTTTATTGGAGATTCTTAATGGCCAGGTCAAACTTGGCCTGACATTAAGAATCTCGGGCTTTATACCAGCTGGTAAAACATAGCTGGTATTAACCCCTTATTACCCAGCGTGCCACCTGCCACCAGGGCCACTGGAAGAGTTGGATACAGCGCCAGAAGATGGCACTTCAATGAAAGCGCCATTTTCTGGGGCGGCTGTGGACTGCAATTCACAGCAGGGGGCCCAGAAAGTTTGGGCACCCTGCACTGCGGATTCCAATCCCCAGCTGCCTAGTTGTACCTGGCTGGACTCAAAAATTCGGCGAAGCCCACGTCATTTTTTTTTTTTTTTAATTATTTCATGAAATAAAAAAAAAAAGAAGGGCTTCTCTATATTTTTGGTTCCCAGCCGGGTACAACTAGGCAGCTGGGGGTTGGGGGCAGCCCGTAGCTGCCTGCTGTACCTGGCTAGCATACAAAAATATGGCGAAGCCCCACGTCATTTTTTTTTATAAAAAAGTTTTCAGGCAAAAACTATAATATATATATATATATAATATATAAAAATGCTCCCCTGGATTTCTATTGCCAATGAAAGTAACACCAAGCAGCGGGGGTTAGCAGCCAGTAGCTGCTTGGGTTACCCTTAGCAATAGAAAATGCAGCGGGAGCCCACAAACAATGATTTTTTTTTTTATTTTTAAAAAAAAAAAAAAAAAAAATCGACATGGGCTTCGCCCATCGAGCACCAGAGCATTTTACTGCTCAATTCATCCCAAGTAATCAGATGACTCCAGTGTCGGCCAATTACTTGTTCTGTGTCCCCCTGCATCCATTGCAGCGTGTACGGGCTGTGAGGTCAGCGGAGTTCAGTCCAGCACTGGAGTCAGCTCATCTGAACTCAGCTGAACTTCAGCCCGCACACGCTGCGATGGATGCAGGGGGACACAGAACAAGTAAGGTCTAAGCCACACGGCGAGAAAAACAGTGCGAGTAGAGTGCGATAAAACATCGCATTCCACTCGGACCAATATTAGCCTGTGTGTCAGCACACATGAGCGATTATTTTCTCAGCCCTAATTGGACCGAGAAAACAATCGCAACATGCTACAACTGTAATGCAAGACTCTCTCTTTTACCCATTCAAGTGTATGTGGTGAGAGAAAAATCGCACTGCACTTGCGGTACATCGGTGGACTACGGAGGAGAGAGGGAGAGAAATCCCTCCCATCCCTCCTCAGTGCTGGCCCACCCCTCGAGTGGCGGACCGCCCCCCGCAGCTGAAGTCTGCTCGCACAGTCGGACCTCAGTCGCAGGGACACACGCATGACACTCAGCTCTGCTGTACTGAGCGTGAGTCGAGTGTAATGAGAGGGGATCGCAGTAATCCCCGTGTGGCCCCAGCCTGATCGGCCGACACTTGAGTCAGCTGATCTGAACTCAGCTGAACTCCTGTACACACAGCCCGCACACGGTCACATGTGATCGGCAGCAGGCAGTGACTGCTGTTAAGGCTACATTCACATGACCGTTCCGTTTTTGCAGGCCACAAAAAATGGTCCTTTTTTTTCACGGATGCGTCCTAGTGGCATCCGTGTGACATCTGCGTGCCTTCCGTTTTTTTTGCGGACCGCAAAAAACGGAAGCAGCAAGAAAGATAAATAGATGAGTAGATATAGAGATGGATAGATAGATATAGAGACAGAGGGATAGAGGGATGAATGAATGAATAGAGGGCTGGATAGATAGATAGATATAAGAAAGACATATATAATGTCCTACCCCCCTGCATATTCTAAGCTGGCACCCTTTTGTGACTTTCATGTGGCACTAAAGTGCTTAGCCTTGTATTTAGCCAAAAAATAAATAAATAATAAAAAAAAAATGACATGCAGTCCCCCTATCTTTTGTAGCCAGCTAGGGTAAAGCAAACGGCTGCAGCCTGCAAACCACAGCTGGCAGCTTCACCTTGGCTGGTAATCCAAAACAGAGGGCACCCCACGCTGTTATTTTAAATTAACTAAATAATTTAAAACAAAAAACACGGGGTCCCCCGAAATTGGATCACCAGACAAGGTAAAGCGGACAGCTGTGGTCTGGTATTCTCAGACTAGGGAGGTTCACCGTTATTGGACACTCCCCAGCCTAAAAATAGCAGGCTGCAGCCACCCCAGAAGTAGCGCATCCATTA